>NC_083101.1:87119858-87869099 GCF_949774975.1 Lagenorhynchus albirostris | reverse complement strand
GGGCAGGTTACTGCATCTTGAAAGAATAACATCAAGTGGACTAAACAAGGGATACAAGGTCCAGTAAGAATCTTTGCCTATTACACTTTGGACTTCCTCTTAGGGAACACTAAGAGAGATGGAGAAATCTTGGGACCAGACTAGGTGTATTACTTTGTTATGGCTGCCATGATAAAGTACCACAGACTGGATGGTTTAAACAACAGAAATTTATTTTCTCACGGTCTCGAGGCTGAAAGTCTGAGATCAGGGTAAAGACAGGCTTGGTTCCTTCTGAGAGCTGTGAGGGAAGAATCAGTTCCAGGCCTCTTTCCTTGGCTTATAGATAGCTGTCTTCACATAATCTTCCCTCTGTACATATCTGTGTCCAAATTTCCTCCTCTTATAAGGACACTAATCAAATTGGATTAGGACCTACCCTAATGACCTCATTATATATAAAATAAAAGCCTATCTCCAAATACAGTTACATTGTGAGGTGCTGGGGGTTAGGACTTCAATGTATGAATTTTAAAAGTGGACTAAAGCCCCTAACACTAGAAGTCCTTCGATGCCATCCTTAAGGGTTTGATATCGTCATGAGTTTTAGCATATGATATGGGGAAGAAATTCATGTAATAAAAGCAATTTTGTTTTTAATGTGGAAGTACTAGCAGAATGGGAAAGACATGAAAGGGGTAAAGTAAGAGTCCAGGTGACTCCAGAGTTTTTCTGATAGGAGGGCAGAATAGTGATCCCTGTTGTAGAAGTGTATGAGAGCTGAGATTTTGCATAATTTCATGTATTTTTAAAGTCATTTATATTTCTTTTTTGTGAATCAGCCTTCTTTTTTGCTAATTTTAAAGGCTTCTTAATTATTAAAGAATTTTTTAATTATTAAAGATTTATCTTTTTATTCTGACATATGTGACAGATATTTTTCCCTATTTCACTATTTGTCTTTGGACACTTTTTGTCCAGAGTTGACCAAGTTCTTTTATTTTTACTAGTGGCATTTTGAGAAATTGTTAAAATATAGAAAGATACAAAGGGATAATGTAATAAACCTTCCCTAATTATCAACTATAAAATTTTTTACTTATTTATTTAACTGAGGTACAGTTTTAATACTAGTAAAGTACACTCTAATTGTGAACTGAGTGGATTTTTACATATGTATATACGTATAATTTACCACCCAGATTAAGAGAGAAAACATTTCCATCATCCCTGAAGTTTCTTTCTTTCCTTCCAATTTTCAGTTAACAATAACTGCCCCCTTCTGCAGAGGTAACCAGTAATCTAACCTTACTTATCAGAAAAAAAAGTATAAATTCATTTTCAACACCATATAAATGGAACCATACCAATGCATGCACTTTTTCAGGGGAGGGGGCGGTCTGGCTTTTTTCTCTGTACATATTTTTAGATCATCAATGTTGCTGTGTATTTTAATACTTTTTATTGCTGAGCAGCATTCCATTATATGAATGTATGATGGTATGCTCATTCTCTTGTTGGTTTTTCATTTGTGTTTTTTCCAGTTTGGGACTATTATGAATAAAGCTGCTGTGAACATTGCTTTGTGTCTCTTGGCATATCTTCGTTTCTCTTGGTTATACAAGTAGCTTTCTAAAGTGGTTGAACCAATTTATACTTCTATCTGTATCAGATTCTCACTATTGTTAACCTTTTTGACTTTAGCCATGTGTAGTGGTCTCTCATTGAAATTTATAATTTGCTTTCTGTGATAAATACTAGCATTGAGCACCATTATTTGTGTTTTGGCCATGTAGATATCTTTTATGTAAAGTAACTGTTCAGTTCTCTATTTTAATTGAATTATTTGCTTTTATTGATTAGTAGGAGTTATGTCTATATTATCAGTACAGGTCATTTGCCAGATGTACGTATTGCTAATGTTTTTGCATTCTGTGACTTGACTATTTCTAGTGTGTTTTGATGAACTAAGTTATGAAATTTAATAAAGCTCAGTATCAGTGTTTCTTTAATGATAGTTCTTTGTGTGTCATGTTTGAAAGATCTTTCCCTACTCTGAGATCATGAAGATATTCTCCTGTGTTTTTAGTGGATGCTTGATTATTTGAGCTTGATTCACCTGGAATTACTTTTGTGTATGGCACAAGGTAAGTGTCAAGGTTCATATTTCCATATGGATATCCAGTTGCCCTAGCACCATTTGTTGAAAAGACCATCCTCTGTCCGCTGAATTGCAGCAGGGCCTCTGTTGTTCAGTCAAGTGAACCAGTCAAGTGGTCTATATCTAGACTGTATTCTCTTCCTTTGATCCAGTTATTTCTCTTTTTACTAGTATTTCACTGTCATAATTACTGTTGTATTTCAGTAAGTCATGAAATCGGGTAGGCCTTAAAGTTTTACTTCTTAAAAAATTTACTGGCTAATTTTGATCCTATGTGTTTTCCTAGAAATTTCGTTTCCACTGAAAATCCTGCTGTTTTTTTGTTTTGTTTTGCGGTACGCGGGCCTCTCACTGCTGTGGCCTCTCCCATTGCAGAGCACAGGCTCCGGACGCACAGGCTCAGCGGCCATGGCTCACGGGCGCAGCCGCTCCACGGCATGTGGGATCTTCCCGTACCGGGGCATGAACCCGTGTCCCCTGCATGAGCAGGCGGACTCTCAACCACTGTGCCACCAGGGAAGCCCTGTAAATATTTTTAAATTTCATTTTTAGTTGTTGGTTTATCAAAATACAATGGATTTTTAGATATTGATCTTATATCTAGCTATTTTGTTAAATTCGCTTATTCTAATAGCTTATTTTGGTAGATTCTTTTGGATTTTAAATGCACATCATGTCTTTTGCAAATAAAGAAAATTTTACTTCTTCCTTTTCAATCTTTATGTCTTTAATTTCTTTTTATTCTTCTAGTACCATGTTGAATACAAATGATAATAGAAAGAAATCTTTTTCTTCTACCTCACATGAGGGGGGAAAATACTTAATATTTCACCACTGAGTGTGGTTTTAACTTTAGAGTTTTTGTACATGCCCTTCATTAGAATGAGGAAGCTCTCTCTGTTTTTAGTTTGCTGAGAATTTTTATTACACAGAGGTATTAAATTCGGTCAAATGCTTTTTTGTGCATCTGGTGAGATAACAGTATAATTTTATTTCTTTATTCTGTTAAAGGGGCGGAATATACTGATTGAATTATCAGTGTTTAACCAATCTTGCATTCCTGGGATGTCTCACACCTGGGTCTGAAGTACTATCCCTTTCATATATCATGCACCTTCTTGGTTAAATTTATGCTTAGTATTTACTTTTTATTCTATTCTAAATGGAATTGTTTTTTAAATTTTTTTTATTGTTCATTGTTAGTGTTTAGAAATACAAATGTTTGTGTGTTGATCTTGAATCCTGAAAATTTGCTGAGTTTATTAGCAATAACTTTTTGTAGATTTAGTGTTTATGTGTTATATATATTTATATATTAGATTATGTAGTCTGACTAGAGGTGATTTTACTTTTTTCCTTTCCACTTTTATCTTTTTTTCTTTTTCTTGCTCATTTGCTCTGGCTAGAACTTCCAGTACAATGATAGAATTGGTTACAGTGGACATCCTTGTCTTATTCCTGAACCTTGGAGGAAAACTTCCTGTCATTTATTTTAGCATTGTGTATGATGTTAGCTGGGATTTGTCAAAAGTGCTTTTTATTGTGTTGAGGAAGTTCTCTTTTATTCCTAGTTTGTTGAGTGTTTTTATCATTCGTGTTGGATTTTGTCAAATGCTTTCTCTGCATCAATTGAGATGATCATGTGGTTTATTTCCTTCATTCTAGTACTGTGCTGTTACATTGATTGATTTTCCTTTGGTGAGCCACTCTTACATTCCTGGGATAAATCCTACTTGGTCATGGTGTATAATCATTTTAATATACTGCTAGGTTTGGTTTGCTTGTATTTTGCTGAGGAGATTTGCATCTATATTTCTAAGGAATATTGATCTTTAGTCTTGTGATTTCTTTGTCTGACTTCGGTTAAAAGTAACTCATAGAATGAGTTAGGAAGTGTTCCCTCTTCTATTTTGGAATGAGTTAGAGAAGGGTTTGTGATCATTCTTCTTAAATGTTTGGTAAAATTCACCAGTGAATCCAACTGGTCCTAAGCTTTTCTTTGTTGGGAGGTTTTTAACTACTAATTCAGTCTCCTTACATGGAACTCTTCAGATTTTCTATTTCTGTTTGACTCAGTTTTCATAGTTTGTATGTTTCTAAGAATTTGTCCTTTTCATCTAGGTTATCTAGTTCGTTGGTGTACAGTTGTTTATAGTGCTCTCTTATAGTCATTTTTATTTCTGTAAAGTCGGTAATAATGGCCCCATTTTCATTACCAATTTTAGTAAATTAGAGTCTTCTTTTTTCTTAGTCTGCCTAAAGGTTCATCAATTCTGTTGATCTTTTCAATGAACCAACATTCCGTTGATTATATTGTTTTTTATTCTTTATTTGGTTTTTCTCTGCTTTAATCTTCATTATTTCCATCCTTCTGCTAGTTTTGGGTTTAGTTCACATTTATTTTTCTAGTTCCTTAGGATATACAGTTAGGTCATTGATTTGAGATCTTTTTTTAATGTAGGTGTTATAGCTGTAAATGTCCCTCTAAGCACTCTTTTAGTTGCATCTCATAAGTTTTGGTATGTTGTGTTTTTGTTTTGTTATCTCAAAATATTTTCTAACTTCCCTTCAATTCCCTTTGATTTATTCTTTGATCTTTTGGATTTTTTAAGAATGTGTAGTTTTATTTCCACATACTTTTGAATTTTCCAGTTTTCCTTTTCTTACTGATTTCTGGTTTCATTATATTTTGGTCATAGAAGGTACTTCGTATGATTTTAACCTTTAAAATATATTGAGACTTGTTTCATGGCCTAACATATGGTCTATACCAGAGAATGTTTCATGTTTACTGAAGAACGTGTATGCTTCTGGTGTTGGCCTGAGTGTTTCTGTAGATATCTGTGATCTACAGTTCACAGCTTTGTTCAAGTGTGTTCTTCCAATATTGATCTTTTGTCTAGTAGTTCAATCCATTATGAAAGTGGGGCAATAAAATCTCCAACTATTATTGTTGAATAGTTTATCTTGTCAGTTCTGTCAGTTTTTGCCAACAGAAGTTCTGTTGTTAGGTACATGTATGTTTATAACTGTTTTGTTTTCTTGATTTATTGACCCTTTTACCATTGTAAAATGTCCTTTCTCTCTCTCTCTATCTATCTCTCTCTCTCTTTATTTTTTTGTCTTAACACATTATTGACCAGAGATATATTAATACTTAGTCTTTTGTTACCCGAACGTTATTGACCGGAGATATATCAATATGTTTGTAGAGAGTGATAAAATTAACATCACTGTGTGAAGTTGTTAGACCTTAAAATTGATCAAGGGTTCAGTATACAACTTATGATTGTCATTATCATTCACATTTTGCTCCGTTAGCTTTTTTGTTCCAACCTTGTGTATATTATAAACGTAAAATTTTCAAAAATGGCACATCATGAAATTTTGAGTGAAGAAGAATTTTTTGGTGAATTTTATGCAGATACTTTCTCTGATTGTCCAAGCGACATATATACTAGTCTCTCAGAAGATGATAGTTCTTCAGAATATAGTTCTGATTCAGATGATTTGAATATTAGACCAACAGAATCATTGATTCTTATATGGAAAGTGAAAATGAAACTCAAGGTGCTGGAACTTGCTCCTTTGCTTCTACAGAAGAGTGGACTGAAGACAACATTTCACAAAAATTAGAAGACTTTACAGGTGTGTCAGGTGTAACTATTAAATGTAATAACCTGCAAAGTGTCAGTGAAATAACAGAATTAATTTTTGGCCAGCCGAAATAAAAATCGCTGGCCACAGGCATTAGTTTTTGCAAAAATCCCCCAGTCAATAATGAGTTAAAGTCTGTTTTGTCTAATCCTAGTATAGGCAATCCAGGTCTATTTTGGTTACTGTTTACATGATATATCTTGTGTTAGTCTTTTACTTTCAAACTGTTGTGTCTTTGAATGTGAAGTGTTACTTGTAGACAGAATATAATTGGATCATATTTTTTCAATCCATTCTGCAAGTCTCTGCCTTTTAATTCAAATATTTAACCATTAACATTTAATGTAAGAAGCATTTGTCTTCTATTTAGACATTTGCTCTGAGTATGTGATATGTCCATTTTGTTTTTCTACTTCACAATTTTTGCTTTCTTTTGTGTTAAGTCAATATTTCCTAGTATACCATTTCAGTTACCTTGTTGTGCCTTTACTACATTTTTTCCCAGTTATTAGTGGTTACCTTGTTGATTACAATTAACAACTATAACAGTATTGTTCAGATGAATACAAACTTAATTTCAATAGTATACTAAAACTTTGCTCTTCTATCGCTTCACACCCTCCTCACTCCTTTATGCTGTTATTGTCATCTAAATTAACAACTTTATACATGTGTGTATACTAGTAGCAATTTCTAATTACTGCCTCATGTAGTGGTCTTGAAATCATACAGGAGAAAAATAAATACAAAAAAATACATTTATAGTGTCTTTTATATTTTTACCTTTGTAGTTACTTTTACCTACATAGTTTTCTTTATTTCTTCGTATGGATTTTTGAGTTATTTTCCAGTGTACTCTCATTATAGCCTGAGTGACTCCCTTATTAATATTTCTTATACAGCAGGCATACTAATGACATTTTACCCATCCTTATTTATCTAGGAGTGTCATAATTTCTTCTTCATTTTTGAAGGATGGTTTTGCCGAATATTCAAGTCTTGGTTGACAGTCTTTCCCTTTGGTACTTTAAATATGTCATACAACTGCCTAATGGTTTCCCTGGTTTCTAATGAGAAATCAGCTATTAATCTTATTTGAGACCATTTGGAGGCAATGAGTCACCTCTCTCTTGCTGCTTTCAAGTTTTATTCTTTGTCTTTAGGCCCTTTTTCCTCTCTTCTCTCCTACTTCTGGTATGTGAATGTTGCTATGTTTGATTGTGACCCACAAATCACTGAGACTTTTTGTTCATTTTCCTTCATTATTTTTACTGTATACTCTCAGGTTGGGTCATCTCAATAGATTTATATTCAAATTGGCTGATTTTTCTGCCTATTCAGCTCTTGAGCCCTCTAGGGACTTATTCATTTCAATTATTGTACTTTCTACTCCAGAATTTGAGTTTGCTTTTTCAATATATGTATACTTTCTGTCTCTTTATTGATATTCTTTATTTGATGAGACAGTGTTTCCATACTTTTCTTTTGTTCTATTGATGTGGTTTCCTTTAGTACTTGGTACATATTTAAAACAGCTGATGAAAAGTCTTGGTCTAGTAAGTCCAATGTCTGGACTTACTCAGAGACAGATTTTACACTGTTTCATACATAGTCTGTTTTCCTATATATGAGTAATAGTTTCTCATCTGTTTATGTCTCAAATTTTTGTTGAAAACTGGACATTTAAAATATGTGTAATGTGTAATCAGAATCTCAACAACTGCAGCTGTTGTTAAGTATTTGTCTAGTGACTCTTTTGAACTAATTCTGTAGAATCTGTATTCTTTGTCATGTGTAGCCAACTGAAGTCACTGCTCCATTAATTAAATAGCCAGCTAGTAATTGGACAATGATTTCCTTAAATACTTGTAACCAATAAGGTTCCCAATATTTGCTAAGTTACTCTGTGTGTATGTTGGGGCATGCCTTCAGCAATTAGCCCAGCATTTTATTACTCCACATTAGCCTTCACTTTTTTTTCATAGAGCCTCAAGGTTAGTGAGAGGCAAGGGTTTAGCACCTTTTCAGGTCTTTCCTGAATGTGAACACAGCCCAGGGATTGTGTGTCACCTTTTAGATCATCAGGAATATACCTGAGCTTTTCAAAGCCCCTTCTGGATATCTCATTCTCCAGCTTTTCCCTTTAAGCTTTTTAGTAATACTGTTGTTTCCCTTAGCTGTTAAAAACTGCCTGTAGTAGTCAAGTAGCCATGATGGTAAACAATATCCCATGATTTTTTTAAAAAAGTAATGTCTTGTCCCCAGGGAAAATGTTATTTACAGCTTTGAGTCATGTCAAATGAAGAGGGGTGGTCTAGGAAACCACCAGACAGGCCAAATAATGCCAGTTCTCTGGGAACGGGGTTTATCTTCTAATTGAACCTCAGTCTTAGGTACTGAGGACTTGGGTCTCAGAATTTTATTACTTAGAAGAGATAGGACAGATAGGTCTAGGCAGCATTTTTGGTAGTGTCTGCTACTGCTCTCTTCCTACTGCAGTGAGATCCCACCAATCACATTATGTGTTCTGATGACTTTCCTCTTACAGATTAAGTATTCTTTAGTGGAGATATGCATGAGTCTGAGTGGATTTAAGCATTGACTGTTCTTCCTCTACACTAGCTATCACCACATGGGACAGAAAGGGGCTTCTTCTGAATTCTCCCCCAATCCTCTCTATGACAGATTGGCTTCCTTGAGAAAATCTCACAAAGAAGGTAGAAATTACCCTATGTCTGTGACACATACCATCTCCCTAGGGACTTCACACTCTTCACATTTGCATACATGTGGTTTTTATAGCTTAAGCTTCCTATCTTCTTATATGGAGTTTAGCATATGGTTCAGTAAGCAAATGAATGGGTCCTGATTCTCCCTATAGGTACCTATCTCTCTCCTGATTTCAGATTGTTTGCCATGCAATTTCATTTCTCTAATGAGTTAAAAAATACATTAATTTTCAGTTCACCAAACTTTGTTCTTTTAAGATGTTAGTATTGCTCTTTTCAGCTTTCTACATCTTTGAGCTAAAATCTAAAGCCACACTGTATGATTGTAATTTTTTCTAATTTGGCGAGACTTACTGTTTTTGTTTTATAATATGCAAAGTGTAGCAGAAAATAATTTATGTTATGATCAGATTATCCTTTATATTTCAGTCAGTCAAGTTGGGTAATTACATCATTTCAGTCTTCTGTATCAGTGGTCAGCAAACTTTTTTGGTAAATGTCAGATAGTAGGCTTTGTGGGAGATATGGTCTCTCTTCGAACTACTAAACTCTACAGTTTTAGTCTTATAGCAACCATAGATAATACATAAACAAATGAACATGAGCTGTGTTCTAATAAAATTTTATTTTCAAAAAAACAGATAGTGTGCCAGATTTGGTCTTTGGCCCATAATTTTCTGACCCCTGTTCTAAATCGCTATTGGTTTTTCAGTCTGCTTGTCCTGTGAGTTACTGAGAGAGTTGTATTAAAAACACTAATTAAAATTGTGTGTCTGTATATCTAATTTCTCTCAACTATTGTTTATATATATACAATATACAGTAATACTCATTGTTCTCTGTAGTTATGTTCTGTAAAGTGGCCATGAACACTGAATTAACAAATACTGAATCATTGCTCCCAGGGGAAATACAGGATTAGGTTCCTGCAAGCTCCTGGTCACAACGTTTTGGTTAGCTAATCAATATGTAACCTGGTTATGTGTGTTTCTGTTTAAGAACATCTTATTTAGTAATATTGTTGATTCATGAACATGAACTAACAGCCAACAGCACCGTAATTAATGCTTGAACACAGCCTATTAGACATGCTTGTTTTCTGCATAAGGCATATCACAACTTTTTTGCACTTAGGGACACTAGCTAGCACTTCTTTTTCTTTTTTTTTTTAAATATGGAATTTTATAAATTTATTTTTATTTATTTTTGGCTGCATTGGGTCTTTGTTGCTGTGAGCGGGCTTTCTCTAGTTGCAGCAAGCAGGGGCTGCTCTTCATTGCAGTGCACAGGCTTCTCATTGGGGTGGCTTCTCTTGTGTGGAGGATGAGCTCTAGGCACGTGGGCTTCATTAGTTGCAGCACGCGGGCTTAGTAGTTGTGGCTCACGGGCTCTAGAGCGCAGGCTCAGTAGTTGTGGCGCATGGGCTTAGTTGCTCCATGGCATGTGGGATCTTCCCGGACCAGGGCTTGAACCCATGTCCCCTGCATTGGCAGGCAGATTCTTAACCACTGTGCCACCAGGGAAGTCCCTAGATAGCACTTCTGTAATACACAATGGGGCCATTCTAAAATGTGAAACCACCAAGAAATAGCACAAAAATGAAAAAAAGTGCTAAATAGACTACAAAAAGGATATGATTACTGTACAACAGCTGAAACAAGAAGGCAAGGCATTACCTTGTTCAGATTCAGCTGGGAAAACGTGTATTGGGCAAATTTTTTATCATTCTGTGAATGTCTGCAAATGAATGCAAAATCACAAGTACTGATTTGGAAGTTAAAAGTAAATTTTAGTGAGTAGGTGAATTTGCAAATACAGAATCTGAATAATGAGAATTGACTGTATTTGGAAGCTGTGTTGATATGCTGTATTTGGAAGCATATCAATTTATGTTATACCTTCTGTTAAAAGAATCATTTTATCATTTATATATATGTGTATGTATATATATATATATATATATATTTCATACTTTCTTAAATCCAGGTCTACTGCTTTTCATGTTAATATAACCACATCAATTTTCTTTTGGTTAGTGATTATGTATATATCTTTTTGCATCCTTTTCCTTTCAATCTTCATACATCTGCCTCTATAAATTGTGTTTTCTTTGTTATTTTTATGCTGTCAGTCTTCCCTTTAATTGTATTTGTTAGTCCAGAGGTTGGCAAATTTTTTCTGTAATGTGTCAGGTAGTAAATATTTTCAGTTTTGGTAGTCATAAAGTCTCTGATAAAACTGCTAGGCTCTACTTGTTTTTGCATAAAAGCAACCATAGACAATACAAAATTATTGGGGGTAGGGGGGTTGCTGTGTCCCAATAAAACTTTTATTTTAAAAAGTGGCAAGCTGGATTTGGCCACAGGTCATAATTTGCTGACCGCTTCACTGGAGCATGCCCAGGGTAGTAGAGTGGGATGAAAATTGTAGGAAGTGTATTTATATTTTTCTGCTAAAAAATAAAAAGACAAAAGTTTTACTAATATACTTATTGAGAGTACAAGTATATAACTCATAAGTACATACAAATTAAGTTATTAATATTTTTACTAATTGAGCACCTCCAAAGTATAAGCTAAAATTAGATCCAAAATAGGCATCCTTTATATTCATTTGTTTCAGCTCTTTAAGGTAAACATAAGAACTGTTTTCATGCGTATTTCCTGTGTCATCTAATTCTAAACCCAGATTAAACACAAATGTACTCTTGCAGGCATCAGTGTCATTCAAGGACGTAACTGTCGAACTCACCCAGGAGGAGTGGCAGCAAATGGGTCCTATTCAGAAAACCCTCTACAGAGATGTGATGCTAGAGAACTACAACAACCTAGTCTCAGTGGGTGAGCATATAAGCATAACTTACCCTCGTAACTCGTTACAGAAGGCATTTCCTTTTTATGCATCAGTACGCATGAATACTTTAGATTTTAATGTCATTTAGGCTTTTTATTAAGGAATATAATGTAACCAAGCCCTACTGAGGAATAGAAAGTGTTTGACTGCCGTTACCAACTGCCAATGATAAATTCAGCTGAGGGCCTTCAGGATGCTGTTCCTGAAGCTTTTTCCACTTCTGGAGACTAAAAAGCTCATCATCTGGCCTAAGTACTCAGTTGTTGCCTGTTTACAGGGAACTGCATTTTCAAACCAGAGGTGATCTTCAAATTGGAGCAAGGAGAAGAACCTTGGTTCTTAGAGGAAGAATTCTCAAACCAGAGCCATAAAGGTGAGTTACTGAGCACTAATAGAATTCTGTGGGGTAGTTAGACTCCAGAAGGTCAGTTTTGCAGTGAACACCTTCATATTTCAAGACTTTTCTTATAAGTCCCAAAGGCACAAAAAACACCAGTCAAAAGAGAATGATTAATAAACTTGACTACATTAAAATTGAGAATTTTGTTCATAAATGATACCATTAAAAGGATGAAGAGACAGGCCACAGAGTAGCAGAATAGATATACAATACAAGTAACCTAGAAAGGATAGGCATCCTGAAAATGTAAAAACTTCTGCAAGTCTTAATAGGAAAGCATAGCAACTCAGTTTAGGTGAAAGACTTTATATATAGGAGCTTTCAAACAGCTGTTAAATCTTTGAAAATGTGTTCAATCTCATTACTTTTCACAGAATGCAAAATAGAGTATAAGGTGAGGTAAGTAATATGTATAGCATGAAATGAGATTAACAAATCTGGCAATGGCAAGTCATGGGGAAGGTGTAAAATATTAAAGACCCTTATTTATTGACTGAAAATGTAAACTGATAAAACCACTATGAAATCAGGAAGATGTTATGAAATAGTTAAAGTTTTACACACCTGTAACCAAGTAATCATTTTCCGAACTGTATACCCTATAAAAAATCATTTTCCCAACTGTATTCTCTAGAATGAATAAAACAATATTTATGGCAATATTGGTTATTTTTGCCAAAATTGGGCTCATCAGCGATAGAATAAAGGAATAGTATTTCTTAAGGGAGAATTATACAGCTATATGAAATCTTATACAATGATTGCAAACATAATATTAAACAAAAAATATAAATATGCATGTATGGTTACATTTATGTAAATGTCAGAAACAAGCAAAACTCAATTACATTTTTAGGAATTAATATATAGGTGGTAAAACTACAAAGAAAATCAAGGAGGTAAATATCAGGAGAGTGATGAACTCTTAAGCATGAGGAAGTTGTTACCAGGCAGGGATTTTTGCAGAGCCATTTATGTTCTGTTTCTTGACATGGTTTCTAATTTGATGAGTGTTCACTCTATACTGTTAAATTGCACATATAAGTTTTATGCAAATATAAATTATGTTTCATGCTTAACAGAAAGTTACAAGATGAACCAAAAGTAAAATAGTATTCACAGTTCATATAAGCCAGAAAGGATGGGCATCTAGAATGCATAAGGAATTTGGATCTTTGCAGTAAGGTCTTCCATGATACCTCATTTAAAATTGCACCCCTCATATCAAACTGAAATGTGGAAATTTAGAATGAAGTGATCAGGTTCACTTATCTGCACTTTTGTTAGATGATATAAGTCAAAGGTATCACAGCCAGAATTGAGCAGTGAATCTAATTTAATTACAAGAGATTTTCCTTTTATCAGTGTTATACTTGTTTGTATTTCTATGACTCACAGCTGCAAGATGGGTTTTATCCTGAGCTATAAACCTCTTCATTTAATCATGAGGAGGTTGGTGCTATCAATTTAATTTGATTTTGAAAGACTGAATGGAAATAAGGAATGATATCAAATTGAAGTATGAAGACTCTTGAGGATTCTACCAGTAGAGCCTAGATAATGTTGGACCTCTACTGTAATTTACTTCCTCAAACCAAACCATTCTTCTGTTGGGCCTAGCCTATCAATGCTTATTATCTCCTAATTTTCTTGTTACTCTACTTAAGTTTATAACCCCCCATGTTGTATTAATTATCTGGTTTTCCTGCTCCCTAAAATCATTCCCATAAAAGTCTAATTTCTCTCCCTTCTCCACCCAGGTAGGAAAATCCAATTTATCACAATCCAACTACAGATAATGTACTTATAACCAGTTTCCTCTCTAATTTTCACTGTGTCAATATTATTTTTTAAAGGAGGGTGTCTCTCTCTCATACACACAAAACCACAAATTAATCTTGAGAAACCAAAAAATGAAATGCAACAAAGGCTATATGTTTATAAGCCTCATCCATAAGAATAGTAAGATTCAAAGTGTTTTCAATTTTTCTGTTTTAGAAGACTACAGAGATGAAAATTTAATCAAGAGGAACAAAAAAATCAAAGACAAACACCTGCAGCAAGTAACATTTATAAATAATAAACAGTTGCCTAGACAGGAAGAAGTTTTGAGAAAACCATTTAATCTGCACATAGTTCCTGTTTCTTCATCAAAAATGTCCTGTAAATGTGACTCATGCGGAGTGAATTCACAAAGTATTTCTCAATTTATCATTAATAGTAGAACCTACTCAACAAAAAATACAGATTGTTATAACGTATGTGAAAATTTGCCTTTCAAAATTAAACTTGAAAGAACTCATACTGGAGAGAAATTTTATGAATATAATAAAAATCAGGAAGCCCTCAGTTATAAGGAAAATCTTCCTGAACATCAGAAGTGTCAAACATTAAAGCAAGCTTTTGAATTTAATGGGATTGGAAAATCCTTCTATGTTGAGGCTGCCTGTGTTAAACATAAGAGTACTCATACAGGACAACAATCCTGTAAAGATGAAGAGTTTAGGAAAAACTATGACAAGACAACTCTCTTTGACCACGAAAGAACTGGGACAGGGGAGAAACACTGTCATCTTAACCAGTGTGGGAAATCCTTCTGTGAGAAGTCAGCTATCAAGGAATACAATAAATTTAACATGACTGTGAAACATTGTGAATGTATTACAAGTGGGAATAATTTCAGCAGGAAGTCATACCTTACTCAACCTCAGAGAACTCTCACAGAAGAGAATCCATTGGTATGTAATGACAGAACACAAACTGGAGATAAACACTTTGAATGTCATGACAATAGGAAGTCTTACCAGAAAGCCCACAAAGTATGCCAGAGAACTCACTATGAAGTAAAACCCTATAAATGTAATGAATGTGGGAAATCCTTCTGTCAAAAAGGACATCTCATTCAACATCAGAGAACTCACACAGGAGAGAAACCATTTGAATGTAATGAATGTGGAAAAACTTTCTCCCAAAAGTCACACCTCAGTACACATCAGAGAATTCACACAGCAGAGAAACCCTATAAATGTAATGACTGTGGGAAAACATTTGTCCAGAAGTCAACCCTCAGGGGACATCAGAGAATTCACACAGGAGAGAAACCCTATGAATGTTGTGATTGTGGGAAAACTTTTGTTCAAAAGTCAACCCTCAAAGATCATCACAGAATTCACACAGGGGAGAAATCCTTTCAATGTAACGAATGTGGGAAAACTTTTGGCCAGAAGTCAAACCTCAGAATACATCAGAGAATTCACAGTGGTGAGAAAACTTATCACTGTAAAGAATGTGAAAAATCCTTCTGGCGAAAAGACCATCTCATTCAGCATCAGAAAACACACACAGGAGAGAAACCATTTAAATGTAATGAGTGTGGGAAAACTTTTGCCCGGACATCAACCCTCAGAGTTCATCAGAGAATTCACACTGGGGAGAAACCATTTAAATGTAATGAATGTGGGAAAAAATTTGTCCGGAAGGCAATCCTTAGTGATCATCAGAGAATTCATACAGGGGAGAAACCCTTTCAGTGTAATAAATGTGGGAAAACTTTTGGTCAGAAATCAAACCTTAGAATACATCAGAGAGCTCACAGTGGGGAGAAATCTTATGAATGTAATGAATATGGAATATTGCCTAAGAAGTCAACCCTAAGTGTATACCAGAGAATTCAGGGAGGGGGAAAACCAAATTGATACAATAACTGTGGAAAATTCTTCTAAGAGACCAATCTATTTGACATCAGAAAATTCACAAAGGAGAAAAACCATATAAGCCTGAATATAGGAAGAATTTTGCCCAAAAGGCAACTCCGAGAGTGTATCAGAGAATTCACACAGGATTTCTTTCAAGGTTCTCTGGAAACCCTGTTGGATGGAGTCATGCCTTGTTAGATAACTCACGTCACATGCGCTGGTAATCTCATTAGTAAGAACTTCATAGCTAAACTAAATTTCCCTATCTCTCTTTCGTCTAACTGGGGCTTTGTGACTGTCTAGTAGACTGAGAATGCTCGTGTTGTATGCCACACCTAGTTCTGACTTCCCTGGTCCCAGCAGTATCTCAGTCATACATGGAATAGTAGCAACTATCCCTTAGAGAGGAAATGTATCCCCCACTTTGCTGCCTTAAGCAAAACTGCTGGCTCAGTTTGACCCTCAACTCATAAGTACTCTAATTGGGCCTGTTTCACTGATGGTTTTGCTAGTTGAAACCACTTGGACATTGACTGTTCAACCTCAGTGCCATTATGCAGACCACAAAACTAATGTGGCTGCTCCTGTCACTGGGCAGAACACAAAGATGTTCTCAACTCTAGCCAGTATTCCCTCTGATGAAACTTGGTGCATTTTCATTGACTCTTGGGTTCTTACTGTACCTAGCTATCTGACATGCCTGTTGTAAAACTATAGGCTTATAAAAGGACCCCTGTTTGGCACTGTGAACTGTGGGGGGAAAATCACAGCTGCTGAGCACAACGTCTGGGTTGTTCAACTAGATTCATATGGTAAGAGACTATCTCTGATAACTGGAATCAAGTTGCTGATCAAGCCCCCACTACCCTGATTCAGGATTGCTACCTGAATCCATATCATACTGATGGGAAAACATTTACCATCTTACCCTGGATACAAAGTAAAGGTCTGTGTATATATCCAATGTTTCCTTAGATGTCATTGATACAAGAATGTAGTTTTTTTCTTCTGGATTAGTAGCCAGTGCTCCATATGCCATTTGATTAATTCATCCCTTTCCTACTGATTTTAAATATCCTCATATACTAACTTGTCATTTGTAAACATATTGCATATAACTGACTAATGACCATATTAGTAACAGATTCTCCTTTTCTGAACAGGGATGGCACATACCTCATATGAGCCAAAATACCCTGTCTTTCTGGCCTGATACTGAATGTTTCACTGAAGGGTATTTGAATCAAGTTTAGAAAAGGAGAATACCTCCTAGGACTTTGGAAATGAAACATCACAGACCAGTTACATTGTTACTCCAGAGTTGCCAGCAGCATTGTGAAGAAGATTCAACTGCAATAAGAGAAAATAATGTCCAGTTAGTACAATATTCCCTGAAAATCAAGAGATTACTCCATCTTTATAATTGTTGGTAATATAAAGTCATTCTTTCATAAAATTTCTCTGTTTTCTTAAGATATGTAGAATCATCTCCTTTACACCCCCTTTCATATATCATCTTTTAGGATTATGATTGGATTTGCTATTAAGTTCAGGACCATCTGCCCTCCAAGATGGAACCAGTTCACCCAAGTGGCCTGAATGGGAGGCCAGGTGACAAAGTCCCCTGATGGCACTCATGCTGTATCTGCTGTCTCCTTGGTGGAGAAGCCTCTCCAAATAATACATTATCAACTGGAGACCATGGTCTATGCTGTAGTCACGAATGCTCCATTCTCCCTGCCTGGTTCATCTCCTTTCCAAGTATTAACTTTTATTCCAACAGATGGGTGCCTTATCTAGAGACACTGGCAGAGTCAATTTTCTGTCTGCCTGCCTACTAAGGGTCTTCGAGCTAATAAAAGAAGCCTCCATGAAGGCAGGAAATTTTATCTGTTTTGTTCATAACATGTCCCTCTACGTATTGGGCATTAAAAAATTATGAAGAGTCCCTCTATGTATTGGGCACTAAAAAATACTTGTTGAACATAGAATTATAAAAGTGATATCTGAAATTTTTTCCTTTTGATACTTCAAATTATATTTTGAGATTATTCATTATTATTATAAATAGTTAAGGAAATTATTGCTCTAAGCTCCCACTCGGACTCCTCTTTTGGATATTTTCTAAAATTGCTAAGAGAAAACTCAATATTCAGAAGTGTTCTTCAGATCTCTTTCAGCCAAAACAAAATTTATTTTCAATAAACTAGTATTCTCAGTTCAAAATTATGTTTGCATAGCTATGTATGGGTACATTGCTATAGCTAAGTACCAATCAAAAAAATTGTGCATAACAATAACAATGATAAATTAGATTTTCAGGATCAACCAAATGGGAGGGCAAAATAATTAGTTCTTGGGGTCATGTATTTAATTCATCATATCATTAATTCTGCTCATTTTTACTTCCCAATCAACTTCCTGACAGTTACAAGGAAAAGTTTTTTATTTTCTCAGGTCCAAGAATCTATCTCCTAGGAGACATGTCTGACCCCAAAAGAACAGGTATAACATCTGCTCTGACCTACCTCCATGTTTTGTTTTTCCTTGCCAGGTATATACTACCTCTTCTGTCACATTAAAGGTCTCCCTAGAAGCCTAGCAGAAATAGTATATTCTGTCCTTCTACCAAGGCAGCTTCACACTATAATGGGGGTGAAACAAATTTGTTTTGTGGAGACTGCAGTCTCCAAGTACCATTAACCTGCCTGACCAACTGGCTATTTTAGTGATCTTCCAGTTTTCTAAGGAACTGACTGACAAAAGCATAATTAGCTTAATTATCAGCTAACTAGCTTGATACACTATTAATAAACTGAGAAACTATTTGGAATATTACTCAGTCATAAAAAAGAACAAAATAATGCCATTTGCAGCAACGTGCATGGACCTAGAGATTGTCATACTGAGTGAAGTAAGAGAAAGACAAATATATGATATTGCTTATATGTGGAATCTAAAACAATGGAAATGAACATATTTACGAAACAGAGTCACAGATGTAGAAAACAAACTTATGGTTACCAGTGGGGAAAGAGTGGGGGAGGGATCAATTGGAAGATTGGGATTGACATACATGCACTACTATATGTAAAATAGATAACTAATAAGGACCTAGTGTATAGCACACAGAACTCTAATGAACTATATGGAAAAAAAATCTAAAAAAGAGTGCTTATATATATATATATATATATATATAACTGATTCACTGCTGTACACCAGAAAATAACATGACATTGTAAATCAACTCTACTCCAATAAATATTTTACAAAATAAAAGAAAATCTTCAAACACTTGCAAATTAACACAGTTTTAAATGTTTCATGGCACAGAGGAAGTTACAAAGGGAATGAGAAAATAATTTGAAGTGAACAAAAAGGAAAAATCTTGTCAAAATTGGTGCACTGGCAGTGGTTGAGAGTATGCCTGCTGATGCAGGGGACACGGGTTCGTGCCCTGGTCTGGAAGACCCCACATGCCGCAGAGCGGCTGGGCCCGTGGGCCATGGCCACTGAGCCTGTGCATCTGGAGCCTGTGCTCCACAGCGGGAGAGGCCACAACAGTGAGAGGCCCACGTGCCGCAAAAAAAAAAAAAAAAAAAAAAAAAAATTGGTGCACTGGAGCTAAAGCAGTGCTGAGCAAGAAATTCATACCACCAAAAACTTACATTAGAAAAAAAGAAAGGTCTCAAATCAATAGTCTCATCTCTCATCTCAAGAAACAAAAAGAGCAGAGTAAAAAAACCCAAAGCAAGCAGAAGCAAAGAAATAATGTAAGAGCAAGATTCAATCATGTTGAGAAGAGAAAATCGAAGAAACCTGAACTTAATCCTTTGAAGATAGAAATAAAACTGATAAAACTCTACTATGACTGAAAAAAAAGATACAAATTAATTCAGGAATGAAAAATATGATATCACTACACAAATACTGAAAGGATAATCAAGGAACACTACAGAAACTCTGTGTGTGTCACTTTGACACTTTATGTGAAACCAACCAATATGGACGTCAATATCACAAAGCCACAAATTATGAAAACTCAAGATAAAACAGAAAATCTAAATTTTTCTATAACTATTAAATACATAGAATTCATAGCAAAAAGCATTCCTGAAAAGAAATGTTCAGGCTCAGTTGATTGCAATGAAGAATTCTTCTACATTTAAAGAATTAACACCAGTTGTACCCAACTTCCTCCAGAAAAGGAGGGAATACTTTACAACTCATTTTATGAGGCCTGTACACAAAAACATGACAAAGACAAAAAGAAAACTAAATACTTATATCTCTCATGAATTTCCATTAAAAAATCCTCAAAAGCCTATTAGCAAATCAAATCCAGCAATATATAAAAACTAACATCACAACAAAGTGGAATTTATTCCAGGAATGCCAGGCTCATTCAACATTTGAAAATAAATTAATGTAATCCAATATATTAAACTAAGAAAAATGACATATTAATGCAGAAAAGCATTTGACAAAATCAATTCCATTTTATGGTTTTTTTCTTTAAAGTTAGCAAATTAGGAATAGAGAATGTCACCAACTTGATAATTAATTGAAAACACAGCTAACATTGTACTTAATAATGGAAGACTGAATATCTTCCTCAAAATTAGGACTAAGGCAAAGATGCCCACCTTCATCACTGTTATTCAACATAGTACTGGAAGTCTACCCAGCACAATAAGGCAAAAAAAAAAAGGCATATAGATTATAAAAGGAAAACATAAATATATACCTATTTACATATGACATAATTGTCTATGTATGTACAAAAATCCAGAAAAAAAAACTTCCTAGAATTAATAAATTAATTCAAGTTTGCAGGTTATAAGATCAATACAAAAAATAAATTATATATCTATCTGCTACACACACACACACACACACACACACACACACGTATCTAAACCTAAAACCCTATTCAAAATATAATTCAAAATGGATCAGAGATTTCAATATAAAATGTAAAACTAAAATTTTAGAAGAAAAAGGGAAAATATTCTTAAAGAACTTAGTCTTGACAAGATACTCATAATAAATAGAAGATAAATATAGAACAGAAAACTGATAAATTGAACATCAAAATAAAACACTTACTCTGAGAAACACAATAGCAAGAAGATGGAAATAGGAACTTCCATGGTGGTCCAGTGGGTAAGACTCCATGCTCCCAAGGCAGGGGGCCTGGCTTCAATCCCTGCTCAGGAAACAGTCCCACACGCATGCCATAACTAAGAAGTCTGCATGCTGCAAATAAGAAGTCTGCATGCCACAGCTAAGCAGTCCACATGCCACAGCTAAGGAGTCCACATGCTGCAACAAAGATCCCACATGCTGCAGCTAAGACCTGGCACAGACAAAATAAATAAATATAAATAAATAAATAAGATTAAAATAAATACAAGCTACAGACAGAAAAAAAATTCAAACTATATATCTGACAGAGGATTTGTATCCCAACTATACAAAGAATTATTTAAACAGTAACAAAACAACTCAATTTAAAAATGGAGAGGAAGACACTGGGAAGGCTCACACAGGGAGTACTTCCCAGAACTGCTGCCAGTGTCCTTGTACTAACAGTGAGCCACACCCGCTCCCCACCTCTGCAGGAGACCCTCCAACACTAGCAGCTTCCATGGACCCCTGATTGCTACTTGAGGAGAATTGCCCTGTGGATTTGACTGACCAACGATTATGCTATAAGCAGTTTCAGGTGACTGGCCCAGCAGGAGTAAGAAGAATTTATCTTCAGTATAAACATCATTATTCTACAGAGTCTCTTCATTTGCCTGGGAGGTGAGAATATTGAGACTCAAGGAGATTAAGCAATGGAGTACTTTCACTGCTCAAAGGTAATGATGCCATGACTTTCACGGAGTGTTGACCACCCTCATACACTGCTTTCTTCACCCAGGTGCTAATTCCTGCTGTGATGCTGTGTCCTTTCCTGGCTGAGGAAACCAGGATCTACAGTGCCATGTGGATGAAAGGCTTTGGTGCTCCAGCCAGGCGTCAGGGCTGTGCCTCTGAGGTGGGAGAGCCAACTTCAGGAAACTGGTCCACAAGAGACCTCCCAGCTCCACATAATATCAAATGGTGGAAATCTCCCAGAGATCTCCATCTCAACACAAAGACCCAGCTTCACTCAACGACCAGCACGCTACAGTGCTGAACTCCCTATGCCAAACAACTAGCAAGAGAGGAACACAGCCCCATCCATTAGCAGAGAGGCTGCCTAAAATAATAAGGCCACAGTCCCCCCAAAAACACACCACCAGACGTGGACCTGCCCAACAGAAAGACAAGATCCAGCTTCATCCACCAGAACACAGGCACTAGTCCCCTCCACCAGGAAGCGTACACAACCCACTGAGCCAACCTTAGCCACTGGGGACAGACACCAAAAACAATGGGAACTACGAACATCCAGCCTGAGATAAGGACACCCCAAACACAGTAAGTTAAACAAAATGAGAAGACAGAAAAACACAGAGCAGATGAAGGAGAAAGGTAAAAACCCACCAGCCCTAACAAATGAAGATGAAATAGGCAGTCTACCTGAAAAAGAGTTCAGAATAATGATAGTAAAGATGATCCAAAATCTTAGAAATAGGATAGAGAAAATACAAGAAAAGTTTAACAAGGAACTGTATAGTATCATGTCATCTGCAAAGACTTACAGTTTTACTTCTTCTTTTCTGATTTGGATTCCATTTAATTCTTTTTATTCTCTGATTACTGTGGCTAAAAATTCCAAAACTATGTTGAATAATAGTGGTAAGAGTGGGCAAACTTCTCTTGTTCCTGATTTTAGTGGAAATGGTTTCTGTTTCTCACAATTGAGAATGATGCTGGCTGTGGGTTTGTCATATATGGCCTTTATTATGTTGAGGTAAGTTCCCTCTATGCCTACTTTCTGAAGAGTTTTTATCATAAATGGATGTTGAATTTTGTCCAAAGCTTTTTCTGCATCTATTCAGATTATCATATGGTTTTATCCTTCAGTTTGTTAATATGGTTTATCACATTGATTGACTTGTGTATATTGAAGAATCCTTGCATTCCTGGGATAAACCCCACTTGATCATCCTTTTAATGTGCTGTTGGATTCTGTTTGCTAGTATTTTGTTGAGGATTTTTGCATCTATGTTCATCAGTGATGTTGGCCTGTAGTCTTCTTTCTTTGTGACATCTTTGTCGGTTTTGGTATCAGGGTGATGGTGGCCTTGTAGAATGAGTTTGAGAGTATTCCTCCCTCTGCTATATTTTGGAAGAGTTTGAGAAGGATAGATGTTAGCTCTTCTCTAAATGATTGATAGAATTTGCCTGTGAAGGCATCTGGTCCTGGGCTTTTGTTTGTTGGAAGATTTTTAATCACAATTTCAATTTCAGTGCTTGTGACTTGTCTGTTTATATTTTCTATTTCTTCCTGGTTCTGTATCAGAAGGTTGTACTTTTCTAAGGATTGGTCCATTTCTTGCAGGTTGTCCATTTTATTGGCATATAGTTGCTTGTAGTAATCTCTCATGATCCTTTGTATTTCTGCAGTGTCAGTTTTTCCTTTTCCTTTTTCATTTCTAATTCTATTGATTTGGGTCTTCTCCTTTTTTTCTTGATGAGTCTGGCTAATGGTTATCAATTTTGTTTATCTTCCCAAAGAACCAGCGTTTAGTTTTATTGATCTTTGCTTTTGATTCCTTCATTTCTTTTTCATTTACTTCTAATCTGATCTTTATGATTTCTTTCATTCTGCTCACTTTGGGTTTTTTTTGTTCTCTAATTGCTTTAACTGTAAGGTTGTTTATTTGAGATGTTTCTTGTTTCTTGAGGTAAGATTGTATTGCTATAATCTTCCCTCTCAGAACTGCTTTTGCTGCATCCCACAGGTTTTGGGTCATTGTGTTTTCATTGTCATTTGTTTCTAGGTATGTTTTGATTTCCTCAGTGATCTCGTTTATTTAGTAGCGTATTGTTTAGCTTCCATGTGTTTGTAATTTTCTTTACAGTTTTTTTTTCCTGTAATTGATATCTAGTCACAATTGATAGCGTTGTGGTCGGAATACATACTTGATGTGATTTCAATTTTCTTAAATTTACCAAGGCTTGATTTCTGACCCAAGATAATCTATCCTGGAGATAGTTCCATGAGCACTTGAGAAGAAAGTGTATTCTGTTGTTTTTGGATGGAATGTTCTATAAATATCACTTAAGTCCATCTTGTTTAATGTGTCATTTAAAACTTGTGTTTCCTTATTTATTTTCATTTTGGATGATCTGTCCATTCTTGAAGGTGGAGTCTTAAAGTCCCCTACTATTATTTTGTTACTGTTGATTTCCACTTTTATGGCTGTTAGCATTTGTCTTATGTCTTGAGGTGCTCCTATGTAGGGTGGATAAATATTTACAATTGTTATATCTTCTTTTTGGATTCATCCCTTAATCATTATGTAGTGTCCTTCTTTGTCTCTTGTAATAGTCTGTATTTTAAAGTCTATTTTTTCTGATATGAGAATTGCTACTCCAGCTTTCTTTTGATTTCAATTTGCATAGAATATCTTTTTCCATCCCTTCACTTACACTCTGTATTTGTCCCTAGGTCTAAAATGGCTCTCTTGTAGATAGCATATACATGGGTCTTATTTTTGTATCCATCCAGCCAGTCTATGTCTTTTGGTTGGAGCATCTTATCCATTTACATTTAAGTTAATTATTGATATGTATGTTCCTGTTACCATTTTCTTCATTGTTTTGTTTTTGTTTTTGTAGGTCGTTTTCTTCTCTGTGTTTCCTGCCTAGAGAAATTCCTTTAGCATTTGTTGAAGCTGGTTTGGTGGTGCTGATTTCTCTTAAATTTTCCTTGTCTGTAAAGGTTTTTATTTCTCTGTCGAATCTGAATGAGATCCTTCCTGGGTAGAGTAATCTTGGTTGTAGGTTTTCCCCTTTCATCAGTTTAAATATGTCCTGCCACTCCCTTATGGCTTGCAGAGTTTCTGCTGAAAGATCAGTTGTTAACCTTATGGGGATTCCCTTGTATGTTATTTGTTGTTTTTCCCTTGCTGCTTTTAATATTTTTTCTTTGTATTTAATTTTTAACAGTTTGATTACTGTGTGTCTTGGCATGTTTCTCCTTGGATTTATCCTGTATGGGACTCTCTATGCTTCCTGGACTTGACTATTTCCTTTCCCATATTAGGGAAGTTTTCAACTATAATCTCTTCAAATATTTTCTCAATCCCTTTCTTTTTCTCTCCTTCTTCTGGGACCCCAATAATTCGAATGTTGGTGCATTTAATATTGTCCCAGTGGTCTCTGAGACTGTCCTCAATTCTTTTCATTCTTTTTTCTTAATTCTGCTCTGCATCAGTTAGTTCCACTATTTTATCTTCCAGGTCACTTATCCATTCTTCTGCTTCAGTTATTCTGCTATTGATCCCTTCTAGAGAATTTTAAATTTCATTTATTGTGTTGTTTATCATTGTTTGTTTTCTCTTTAGTTCTTCTAGGTCCTTGTTAAACGTTTCTTGTATTTTCTCCATTCTATTTCCAAGATTTTGGATCATCTTTACTATCATTACTCTGAATTGTTTTTCAAGTACACTGCCTATTTCCTCTTCATTTGTTTTGTCTGGTGGGTTTTTACCTTGTTCTTTCATCTGCTGTGTATTTCTCTGTCTTCTCATTTTGCTTGACTTACTGTTCTTGGGGTCTCTATTTTGCAGGCTGTAGATTCATAGTTCCCATTGTTTTTGTGTGTGCTCTCAGTGGGTAAGGTTGGTTCTGTGGATTGTGTAGGCTTCCTGGTGGAGGGGACTGGTGCCTGTGTTCTGGTGGATGAAGCGGGATCTTGTCTTTCTGGTGGGCAGGACTGCATCTGGTGGTGTGTTTTGGGGTGTCTGTGAAATTATTATGATTTTAGGCAGCCTCTCTGCTAATGGGTGGGGTTGTGTTCCTGTCTTGCTAGTTGTTTGGCATGGAGTGTCCAGCAGTGGATCTTGCTTATAGTTGGGTGGAGCTGGATCTTAGCATTGAGACAGAGATCTCTGGGAGAGCTCTTGCCGATTGATATTACGTGGGGCCAGGATGTCTCTAGTGGTCCCATGTCCTCAACTTGGCTCTCCCACCTCATAGGTTCTGGCCTGATACCAAGCCAGAGCACCAAGATCCTGTCAGCGACATGGCTCAGAAGAAAAGGGAGAAAGAAAGAAAGAAAGGGAGAGATAGAGGGAGGGAGGGAGGGAGGAAGGAAAGAAAGAGATAGAAAGAAAGAAAAACATAAAATAAAGTTATTAAAATAAAAAATATTGAAATAGAAAAATACAAAAGGTAATAAAAAAGAAGAGAACAACCAAACCAATAAACATATCCACCAAATATAACAAGCACTGAAAAATAAAATAAATATAAAAATCAGAAACTAGTCAGTCACATACAGCAAACCCCAAGTCTACAGTTGTCCCACAGTTCACTGCCTCAATTTTGGGATGATTTGTTGTCTATTCAGGTATTCCACAGATGCAGGGTACATCAAGTTGACTGTGAAGGTTTAATCTCCTGCTCCTGAGGCTTCACAGAGAAATTTCCCTTTCTCTTCTTTGTTCTCAGAGCTCCTGGGGTTCAGCTTTGGATTTGGCCCTGCCTCTTCATGGTGGTCACCCTCTGGAGTCATTTGGGAAGTCTGAGGTCTTCTGCCAGTGTTCAGCAGGTGTTCTGTAGGAGTTGTTCCACATTTAGATGTATTTTTGATGTATAAGTGGGGAGGAAGGTGATCTCCACATCTTACTCCTCTGCCATCTTGAAGGTCTTCTCCAGCCAATTGATTTTTGACAAAGGTGTACAAGCAATTCAATGAAAGGACAGTCTTTTCAACAAATGGTGCTGAATAATTAGATATCTATAGGCAAAAAAAAAAAAAAAAAAATCACAGAATGTTGACCTAAACACCACATCACATACAAATATTAGGGCTGTTTCTCTTTCTTATCATTCTTGTGTTCACTAGAGTAGCACTTTTAATTCCCTTCAAGAACTTTTCCTTGCGTTCACACCTTGGCTGTTTGCACAAGAGGCCTGGGTTTTAGTCTCTCTCAGCTTTCAACACACCTTCCTCACTAAGCTGAATCATTTCTAGCTGTTGATTTAATATGAGAGACCCATGATTCTTCCTTTTACTGAACACTTAGAGGCCACTGTGGGGTTATTAATTGGCCTAATTTCAATATTCTTGTGTCTCGGTGAATATGGAGGCCTGAGGAGAAGGAAGAGAGACAGGAATTGCTGGTCAATGGAGCAGTCAAAACATGCACAACATTTATCAATTAAGTTCATTGTTTTATATGAGTGAGGTTGTGGTGTCCCAAAACAGTTATAATAGTAACATCAAAGATCACTGGTCACAGATCACCATAACAAATATAATAATAATGAAAAATTTGAAATATTGCAAGAATTACCAAAATGTGACACAAAGGCATGAAGCCAGGAAATGTTGTTGGAAAAATGGCACTGATAGACTTGCTCAACTAAGGGTTGCCACAGACCTTCAATTTGTAGGCAAACACTTCAGCCAATGCAAAAACTATGTATCTGTGAAGCACAGTAAAGCAAAGTGTAATAAAACAGGGTATGCCTGTATTTCCTTATTAATCTTCAATCTAGTATTCTATCCATTATTAAAAGTGTGATAGTTAAGTTTCCAACTATTATTGTTTGTCAGTTTCTCCTTTCACTTGTCTCCTTTCACTTAGCTTCTTGTATCTTGGGGCTCAGTTGTTAGGTGTGTGTATGTTTATAGTTGTTATAGTATCTTTCTGATGGATTTACCCTTTTGTCATTGTAAAATATCTCTTTATATCTACTAACATTTTAAAATTTAAAGTCTATTTTGTTTGATATTAGTATAACATTCTTATGGTTGCTGTTTGTATAAAATACCTTTTTCCACCTCCTTACTTTGAACACTTTTATATCTTTGAAAGTAATGTGTCCTTAGCTCAAGCTGAATACAATTCATCTTGGTTTTGTTTTGTTTTTTTTTAATCTAGTCTGACAATCTTTACCTTTTGTCTGAATTGTTTAGTTCTTTCACATTTAGTGTTTTTATTGAGATAGTTGGATTTTTGTTTGCCATTTACAGTTTGTTTTCTATGTCTCATGTTTTTATTCCTCCTCTATTCCTCTTTTATTCTTTTGTTTTGTAGTATGTGAATATTTTTTCATGTAACACTAAATTCCTTTAATGATTTTTTCTCTGTATTTTTTATAGTTTATTTCTTTAGTTGTTGCTCTAGCCCTTACCATATACACCTGAACTTATCAGAATCTACTTCAAGTTTATATTAATCTAATTTCAGTGACACACAGAAAAGTTACTCCTATGTAACTTTATTCCTCCCCCTGCTTTGTGATATTATTGTACATATTACATATCTCTATATATGTTAGTAAACTCAACAATACATTCTAATGATTATTACTTTGTATAATTTTATATCTTTTAAAGAAGCTGTAATAAGAAAAAAGGACATGTATGTATGTATCACATTTATTTTATTAACCTTTTTATTTACTATTTTTGTTTTTCTTCTCTTGTTTCTGTGGATTTGAGTTACCATCAGGTGTTATTTCCTTAGTCTAATATATCTTTCTCCTACCTACCTCTTTGTGGTTTTATTGAATACTTTTGTGTATGTTAGACACCTAACATGACTATATGTACATACTGTTTTATACAGTTACTTTTTAAATCAGTCAAGAGAATTTTCTTTAGTGTGTCTTGTAAGGTGGGTCAGCTAGTAACAAACTCTCAACTTTTATTTATCTGGGAATATTTTTATTTGGCCTTCATCTTTGAAAAATAATTTTTCTGCATATAGGGTTCTTGGTTGATAGTCATTTTCTTTGAGTAGTTTGAGTATATCACCACACTACCTTTGGCCTGTGTGGTTTCTAATGAGAAATCCACTTTGGAAACACAAACTTCCCACTCTGTATGTGCTTTGGTGATTTTTTATTCTACTTTTCTTCTGGCAGTGCTTTCTCCAGCCTCAGGTAGTTTCCTCACATGTTTTCACATAGTACTCAATCAAAGACTGAAGGAGACCCTATTGTAGATCTTCATAGCTCTCTCTCAGTGTAGCTCTTTTTTATTCTGTGTTGAAACTCATTAGAGTATAACATGTGATAGTCATAGCACCCACCTCGTTTCCCTTTTCTCATGAATTCCTAATCTGCACTGCCTGTTGGATCATGTCTAAAAGCCAAAGTTTCATATATTTTTGTATTGTTTATGAATTGTTTGATGTGGGAGGATAAATTGGTTCCATTACTCCTTCACATCCATAATTAAAAATCCTATTTGGTTTTTTGAAACTTGATAAGTGTGGACTTTTATTGGAATTTAATGTTATTTATACTTGTGATTTAGGAATTTAAGAAGATTGATCTCTTTCAGTATCTGAAAATATTTTTGTTTGGACCTCTCCAAAAAAAGTCAAGTGAGTATTGTTACTATGCCACTTGTGAAGCTGCACCTTCCTTCACATAGAATCATCAAAGCCCATGTGAACCCATGTCCTAAATTATTTCCCATTTACAGGGTATTGCTTTATAAAGCCAGAGGTTATCTTCAAGTTGGAACAGGAGAAGATCCATGGTTATGAGACAAACTTCTAAAGGGGAGTTATCCAGGAGAGTTTCAGAGTGCTGACAGAAGGTATTCCTGGAAAACTTAACCCCAAATGTATCTGTTAAAGATACATTTGGATGGGTACCTTTGGAAGTTTCAAAATGGGTACCTTTGGAAGTTTCAAAATGAATAGATCCAATAAAATGTGGGTGTGGAAAATGTAATGTAAGGGATACAATTTAATCATTTTTATTTTTTCTTCTTTCAAATGCGGCAACATAGTATATCACATACCTGAAAAAATCAAGTCATCAATTTCTATTTAACGATTACAAAGTTAAATGCTAAGGAAGATTGTAAAAGCAACTAAAATGGAAGGTTAAAGGATGGCAAAAGAGAGAGAGGATCAGTGGTTGTGTGGTGGGAAATTACTAGATACTGTCTAATTAATAATGAATAATTATGTAAGATTTATTAATTATAAATGTAACCATTACAAATGTAACTACTATCATTGTAAAATATAAACTTTCTCATTATTAGAAGGAAGACACAGTTAGTAGTACAAAGAAAACAGACCTATCACTGAAAAGATTTTTCATTAAAAAACCTGTGTAAACATTAACATATGTAAACAGCGTAACATAAAATATGATGGATGTATATGTCATATCAATGTAAATTGGTTAAAGCCCCCTGTTAAGAGAAAATGGCATGAGAATGTATCAAAGATATATACCTAAAATAATTTGGAAAGTTTAAAATATGAGATACTTAATCCTAAGGCAATATACAGAAAATAATTCAGGCTTAATTAATATACTATTGGACAAGGTTTTGATTCACATCAAAATTCATACAGTAATAAAAAGAACACCTTAATAAAGCTAAAGAAGATAATTTTAAAAGGAGATGCAAAGCCCGCTGGTTCCTGTGTGCCACTTAAATTATCATCGATTCATTAAAGAAAAAAAAACCTTCAAGATATATGAGGAGAAATAGGAACACATAGCTATCATACACCCACTTATACCACTCTGATATCATGCTAGATACAGTGAATAACAACTGGGATTCCAGAACATAAGTTGGTAAATTATGTTCCTTGTGCTAAATCCAGGTAGCTGCCTGTTTTTTGTAAATACGGTTTTTGGAATGTAGTCATTTGCTTGTGTATTGATTATGGCTGCTTTTTTGATACAACAAGCTGGATGAGTAGTTGTCTGAGATCATATGGCCTGCAAGAACTAAAGTATTTACCATCAGGCCTTTTAAAGAAAAAGTTTGTTGACCCCGTTCTAGAAGATATAAATAGCATATGTTATGACATGAGTGTGATACATATTTATATGTGTCTTTCAAACTCTGTACTCTGAAAATATAGTGTAAACTTTCTTTGAAGTGTCAATGGAGGAACTAAACATAAATACATTTGGGGTTAAAAGAAAACTTCAATAAAAAATACATATATATTTTTGAAAAATCTATTTGATCAAGGGATATATCAAAATCAAATTTATAAAAATATAAAATGTGTTTGTGAATCTGTATCCAGAGGTCTTCAGGAACTCAGAAAAGCTTTAATATTCAAACTTACAGTTTATTACAGCAAAAGGTTACAGATAAAAGATCAGCAAAGACAAAAGGCACATAGGGCATATTCCAAGAGAGACTGGATGCAAACTTCCCATTTTCTTCTCCTGTTGTAGTTGTATGAGCAGTGCTTAATTCTGCCAGCAACAATGTTTGACAACATACATCAAGTATTGCCAACCAGGGAGATTTACCCAGGCTTTGGTGTCCAAGGTTTTTATTGGGGTTGCTTGGAGCATCTGTGTGACTGACCTTAATTACTCATGCTCCATCCCTTCCAAAGATCAGACTAATAACAACATGGCCTAAGGCCCCAACCGTAAGTAACATTATTAGCCTGAACTATCTGGTGTGGCTCAAGGTCCCGAGGTATATAAAGACATTCTTATCAGGTGGGATATTCCAGGGGCTTATAAGTTATCTCCCAGGATCTGGTCAAAAGCCAGTCATTTCTTTGGAATGTGCAGGGTTTGAATACCCCAAACCTGCTGAGTTAACCCTTTACTGTGCAGAACTTTTGGGCTATGGGTATAGCATTTCTTGGTGGAAAATTTGAAGAACAGGAATTTTGAGTAGACTAAGCTTAAACAGAAGTAATTTATTTAAAAAAATTAGAAACGAATTAATTGGAAAATTATAATGGTATAAATTAAAGCCAAACGTTTAATCCTTGGAATAAAAAGGATTTTAAAAATTCATAATATTAGCTAGTCTATGCTGGAAAAAGGAGAGGAAACATCATATAAGAAGTTACAGTGCAAACATACTTAGAAATTCAGCTGTGCAAATATTGAAATTTTGAAAAATGTTGAGCAAGATGAAATAAATCCATATATCATGTTCATGGATTGAAAGACTGTTATAAAATTCTTTTTTAGCTTGGCAGGTGTTTATTGATCTCCTAGAGGAGGAGAGAGCTGGGTACAGCCCGGTTGTCACCTCCTCAGAGACTCCACATTGTGAATTGCCCCTGCAATTCAATTGCCCCTGTATAAGGGTCATTCTTATACAGCATGAAGTAGCCCTGCACCTAGGCAGGACTGAATCTGAGCTGTAGCTTGAAGGACACGATCTGCAAAAGTCTCAGCCAGAGAAGCTGCTTGCCCTGGATAGAACCTCTGGGACATCTGGGTCTGCTGCCAGCGTGAGCAATGGCCCATGTACTCCTTCAGGTCTACTCGCCCAGGGAGTATCAGGGCAGGGTCGAGCCTGTCAACATCGTTGGTTGTCATGAACACAATGAGTGCCTCAGTGGATGTTTTAAAATTCTTAATTCTTACCAATCTGTTTAAACATGTTTGAAGAGCAGGATAGTATAGGATCTTTTCTAACAGGTATTAAAGATATACTGTAAATCTATTGTAACTGTTACAGAATGGTACTGGTGTGGGGGTAATTATAGACCTTTGAAACAGAATCGAGAGCCCAGAAATAATTGCACGCTTTAATGACAATTGATTTTTAAACAGGGCGACAGTGCAGAAAGCTGCAAAAGCCTTTTATATGCAACCTGGCATGGTGTCCCAGCTTTATATCCTACCACAAAAGTCAACTTTGGGTAGACCGAAGTCTAAATTGTACGAGGCAAAACAAAATATTTTAGAAGGAGATACGGGAACAAATTTTTATTACCCTGTGTAGGGAAAATTTTAAACCAAAAAAAACCCCTCAATATATGAGGAAAGATTTATAAGCTCCATTAAAATTCAGAATTTCTTGACATCATAAGAAGCATGAAAAGAGAAGCCACACTGTGGCAGAATCTTATCTTTGTGATACCTGGAAGCAAGACAAGACTAATATTTAGATTATAAGGAATTATGTAAATCTTTGAGGAAGAAAGCAGGCAACCTAGCAGAAAAAATGGGCATAAGATTTAATAAGGAACTTCCCCAGTTATTGTTATCCCCAGTAATAATATTATTATTATTATTCCTCCTTCCCAGGAGGAATAATTGGACAGGGAAAAATATATTTAACCTCATCTCTTGTGGAAGAAATGCAAATGAAACCACAGCGTGATACCACTACACATTTATTTATAAGATTGGCAGAATTTCCGAGTCTGACAGTATCAGGAATGAGGATGTGGAACATCAAAGAACCTCATCTATTGTTGAGGAATTGAAATTTGGTGCAATCACTTTTTTTAAGCCTTTTTTTTAAGAGCAATTTTAGGTTCAAAGCAGAATTGAGCAGAAGGAACAGATATTTCCCATATACCCCTTGCCCTCACAAAAGTGCAGTCACTTTTGAAATTGATGGACATTATCTAGTCAAGATATTCACACCCCGCGTCATGCTGTTCTACTCCTAGCTACGTATTCTTGATAAAGATGTGTTTCTATACTCCAGGAAGAAAGTGAGAATTTTTTTCCCCACAATGAAATCCAGCAAATATCCACTAACAGATGAATGAAGAAATAAATTGTGGTACATTCATGGAGGATAAGCTATATAGAAAGGGAATTTTCCAATTATGGCTACAGGCAAATACATGAATGAACCTCACAAACAATTTTGAACACAAGAAGCAATTATTCAATTTGTGTAAAATTAAACTTTTTTTTAGGGTTGCATGAACAGGTTGTAAAAGTATAAAGAAAAGCGAAGAAATGATTTTTGTAGAATTTATGATAGAAATGACCTCTCAGTGTGAAGAAAATTGTGCCCAGGAAAGAATATGTGAGGTGTCTTAGAGCTAGTCATTTTACGTATCGTAGACTTGATGATGGTTCTATAGGTGTTCAGTTTATGCCATTTGTTAACATATAGAGAAGGGATTTGTGTGTATTTGTTTTATTATTTTATTGAAGCATAGTTGATTTACAATGTTGTGCCAATCTCTGCTATATAGCAAAGTGACAGTTATATATATATATATACTTTTTAAAAATATTCTTTTCCATTATGGTTTATCCAAGGCTAAACCCATTTTGGTTTATCCCAGGAGATTGGATAAAGTTCCTCATGCTATACAGTAGGACCTTGTTGTTTATCCATTCTAAATGTAATAGTTTGCATCTATCAAACCCAAACTCCCAGTCCATCCCTCTCCTTCTCCCTCTCCCCCTTGGCAACCATAAGTCTGATCTCCAAGTCTGTGAGTCTGTTTCTGTTTTGTAGTTAGGTTCATTTGTGCCATATTTTAGATTCCACATATAAGTGATATCATACAGTATTTGTCTTTCTCTTTCTGACTTACTTCACTTAGTATTATAATCTCTAGTTGCATCCATGTTGCTGCAAATTGCATTATTTCATTCTTTTCATGGCTGAGTAGTATTGCATTGTATATATGTACCACATCTTCTTTATCCATTCATCTGTCGCTGGACAGATGCCTATTGTGAATAGTGCTGCTATGAACCAAGGGATGCATGTATCTTTTTTTTTTTCTTCTTTGCGGAACGCAGGCCTCTCACTGTTGTGGCCTCTCCCGTTGCGGAGCACAGGCTCTGGTCTCGCAGGCTCAGTGGCCATGGCTCACGGGCCCAGCCGCTCCACGGCATGTGGGATCTTCCCAGACCGGGGCACGAACCCGTGTCCCCTGCATCGGCAGGTGGACTCTTAATCACTGCGCCACCAGGGAAGCCCTGCATGTATCTTTTTGAATTAAAGTTTTGTCTGGGTATATGGCCCAGGAGTGGGATTGCTGGATCATATTGTAATTCTATTTTTAGTTTTCTGAGGAACTTCCATACTGTTTTCCATAGTGGCTGCACCAGCTTACATTCTCACCAACAGTGTAGGAGGGTTCACTTTTCTCCACACCCTCTACAGCATTTGTTATTTGTAGACTTTTTAATAATGGCCATTCTGACTAGTATGAGGTGGTGCCTCATTGTGGGTTTTTTTTTTCTCATTGTAGTTTTGATTTGCATTTCTTTAATAATTAGTGATGCTGAGCATCTTTTCAGGTGTCTACTGGCCATCTGTATGTGTTCTTTGGAGAAATGTCTATTAAGGTATTCCACCCATTTTTTGATTGGGTTGTTTTGTTGTTGTTGAGTTGTGTGAGCTGTTTGTATATTTTGGAGCTTAAGCCCTTGTCGATCGCATCATTTGCAAATTTTTTCTCCCATTCCATAGGTTGCCTTTTTTTTGTTTGTTTATGGTTTCCTTTGCTGTGCAAAAACTTGTAAGTTTGATTAGGTCCCATTTGTTCATTTTTGTTTTTATTTCTATTGCCTTGGGAGACTGACCTAAGAAAACATTGGTACAAATTATGTCAGGGAATGATTTGCCTATACTCTCTTCAGGGAGTTCTATGGTGTCATGTCTTATGTTTAAGTCTTTAAGCTATTTTGAGTTTATTTTTGTGCTTGGTGTGAGGGCATGTTCTAACTTCATTGACTTACATGCAGCTGTCCAACTTTCCTAGCACCACTTCCTGAAGAGACTGTCTTTTCTCCATTTTATATTCTTGCCTCCTTTGATGAAGATTAACTGACCGTAGGTGTGTGGATTTATTTCTTGGTTCTCTATTCTGTTCCATTGATCCATATGTCTGTTTTTGTACCAATACCACAGTGTTTTGATTACTGTAGTTTTGCAGTATTGTCTGAAGTCTGGGAGAGTTATGCCTGCTGCTTTTTTTTTTTCCCTCAGGATTGCTTTGGCAATTCTGGGTCTTTTGTGGTTCCATATAAATTTTTGGATTATTTTTCTAGTTTTGTGAAAAATGTCTTAGGTAATTTGACATTATATATTGCTTTGGGTAGTATTGCCATTTTAACAATATTAATTCTTCCAATCCAAGAGCATGTGATATCTTTCCATTTCTTTGAATCCTGTTTAATTTCCTTTATTAATGTTTTATAGTTCTCAGCATACAGTTCTCAGTGTATAGTTCTCAATGTTTTATAGTTCTCAGGGTCTTTCACCTCCTTGGTCAGGTTTATTCCTAGGGTTTTTTTGGGTGCAATTTTAAGATTTATTTTTTTTACATTCCATTTCTGATATTTCATTGTTAGTGTAAAGAAATAAAACCAATTTCTGAATGTTAATCTTCTAGCCTTCTACTTTGCTGAATTCATTAATTAGATCTAATAGTTTTTGTGTGGAGTCCTTAGGGTTTCCTATATATAGTATCATGTCATCTGCATATAGTGACAGTTTTACCTCTTCCCTTCCAATTTGGATACTCTTTATTTCTTTTTATTGTCTGATTGCTGTGGCTAGGACTTCCAATACTATGTTGAATAGAAGTGGTGAGAGTGGGCATCCTTGTCTTGTTCCAGATTTTAGTGGAAACCCTTTCAGCTTTTCACCATTGAATATTATATTGGCTGTGAGTTAGTCATAAATAGCTTTTATTGTGTTGAGATATGTTCCCAGTATACCCACTTTGGTAAGAGTTTTTATCATGAATGGATGTTGAATTTTGTCAAATGCTTTTTCTGCATTTGAGATGGTCATGTAGTTTTTGACTTTTCTTTTGTTAATGTATCATATTACATTGATTGATTTGCGTATGTTGAACCATCGTCATGAAATTGGGATGAATCCCCCTTGATCATGGTGTATGATCTTTTTATGTGTTGTTGGATTCAGTTTGCTAATATTTTGTTGAGAATTTTTGCATCTATATTCATCAAAGATATTGGCCTGTAATTTTCTTTTTTTGGTGGTATCTTGGTTTGGTTTTGGTATCAGGGTGATGGTGGCTTCATAGTATGTCTTTGGGAGTGTTCCTGCCTCTTCAATCTTTTGGAAGAGTTTGAGAAGAATTGGTATAAGTTCTTCTTTGTATGTTTGGTAGAATTTGCCTGTGAGGCCACTGGTCCTGGACTTTTGTTTGTAGGGAGTTTTAAAATTACAGATTCTATTTCACTTCTAGTGATCAGTCTGTTCAAATTATCTATTTCTTCTTGATTCAGTTTTGGTGGGCTCTATGTTTTTAGAAAGTTGTCCATTTCTTCCAGGTTGTCAAATTTGTTGGCATACAGTTGTTCGTAGTATTCTCTTATGTTTTTTTAAATTTCTGATGTATTAATTGAGATTTCTCCTTTTTCATTTCTTATTTTGTGTATTTGGGTTCTCTCTCTTTTCTTATTGATGAGCCTGGCCAGAGGTTTGTCAATTTTGTTTACCCTTTCAAAAAACCAGCTCTTGGTTTTATTGATTTTTTTTCTGTTGTTTTTTTTACCTCTATTTTATTTATTTCCTCCCTGATCTTTACTATTTCCTTCCTTCTGCTGACACCAAGTTTATTTTGTTTTTCTTTATCTAATTCTTTTAGTTGGTACGTTAGGTTGTTTGAGATTTTTCTTGTTTTTTGAGGAAGGCCTGTATCACTATGAACTTCCCTCTAAGAACTGCTTTTGCTGCATCCCATAGATTTTGTATGGTTGTGTTTTCATTGGTATTTGTCTCAAGGTATTTTTAAATTTCTTTTTTGATTTCCTTGTTGACCCTTTGGTTTTTTAGTAGCATGTTGTTTAGTCTTCATGTAATCATTCTCTTCTCATTTCTTTTCCTGTGGTTGATTTCTAGTTTCACGCCATTGTGGTCAGAGAAGATGTTTGAAAGAATTTCTATATTCTGAAACTTGTTGAGGTTAGTTTTATGCCCTAGTATGTGGTCAATCCTAGAGAATGTTCCATGTGCACTTAAAATGAATGTGTATTCTCATTTTTTTGGATGTAATGTCCTGAAAATATCAATGAAGTCTAACTGTTCTATTGTATCATTTATGATCTCTGTTGCCTTATTGGTTTTCTGTCTGGAAGATCTGTCCATTGATGTGAGTTGATGAGTGTAAAAATCCTCTTCTTGTATTGATCTTTTTATCATTATGTAGTGTCCTTCTTTTTCTTTATAGCCTTTGCTTTAAAGTTTATTTTGTCTGATATAAGTATTGCAACTCCTGCTTTCTTTCATTTCCATTTGCATGAAACATCTTTTTCCATCCCCTCACTTTCAATATATATGTGTCCTTTGCCCTAAGGTGGGTCTCTTATAGGCAGCATATTGTAGGCTCTTGTTTTTTTTATTCACTCTGCCACTCTATGTCTTTTTTGGAGCATTCAGTCCATTGACATTTAAGGTAATTATTGATACATATGTATTTATTGCCATATTAAACCTTGTTTTCCAGTTGATTCTTTGTTTCTTCTTTGCTCTTTTTCTGCTTTGATGATTTCCTTTTATGCTTGTGTTCTCTTCTTTTTGGTTTTTTTGAATCTATTGTATGTTTTTGATTTGTGGTTGCCCTGTTTTTCAAGTATGTTAACCCCTTCCTATATCTGCTTGACTTATAGTCATATACGCTCAAACACATTCTAAAAAAAAAAAAAAGAAGAAAGAATCTGCATTTTCTTACTCTCTTTTCCCACATTTTATGATTTTGATGTCCTTTTTTACATCTTCATGTTTATCCTTTTGCTATTCCTTTTATTTATAATTGCTTTCACATATAGGTTTTTTTCTTTTTTCTCATTTTGATCTGTATACTGGCTAATTTAAGTGATTTAATTTCCAATTATTATTTCCTCCTTCATATATCTTCTTGGTTCTTTTCTATTTAGAGGATATCTTTCAATATTTCTTTCAGGATAGGTTTACTATTGCTGTATTCTTTTAGTTTTTGCTTGTCAGAGAAATTATTATTTTTCCTTTTCTAAATGATAATCTTGCTAGCTAGAGTATTCTAGGTTGCAGATCTTTCCCTTTCAAGACAATATATGTTGCCACTCCCTCCGGCCTGCAGTGTTTCTGTAGAGAAATCAGCTGATAACTTTATAGAGGTACCTTTGTAATTAACTCTTTGTTTTTCTCTTGCTGCCTTTAGAATCCTCTAACTTTTGCCATTTTTATTATAATATGCCTTGGTGTAGATCTGTTTGGATTCACATTTTCGGGGACCCTGTATGCTTCCTATATGTGGCTATCTGTTTCCTTATTTAGGTTTGGGAAGTTTTCAGCCATAATTTCTTCAAATTCATTTTCAATCCCCTTTTCTCTTTCTTCTCCTTCTGGAATCCCTATTATGCATAGATTGGGACATTTTATACCATCTCATAGGTCTCTTATATTGCCTTTTTTTTTTAATTGGCTTTCTGTCTGCTGTTTCAATTGGGTAATTTCCATTTTTCTATCTTCCAGATCACTTATTTTTCTTCTGCATTATTCATTCTGCTATTCATTGCCTTTAGTTCAGGTTCATCTCAGCAAATAAATTTTCTAATTTCGGCTCCTCCTTATAGTTTCTAGTTTCTTTTTACAGTAGTATGCATTTCTGTCAGTAGTCTTTCTAAATTCCTTCAGTATTTTTATTACCTCCTTTTTGAACTTCGTGTCTATTAGACTGAAGAGGTTTGTTTCATTGTTCCTTCAGGGGAGTTCTCTTGGTCTTTTTTTTTTTAATTTTTTAAATTTATTTTTGGCTGTGTTGGGTTTTTGTTGCTGCGTGGGCTTTCTCTAGTTGTGGCGAACAGGGGTTATTCTTCATTGCGGTGCATGGGCTTCTCATTGTGGTGGCTTCTCTTGTTGCAGAGTACAGGCTGTAGGTGCACGGGCTTCAGTAGTTGTGGCACGTGGGCTCAGTAGTTGTGGCGCATGGGCCTAGTTGCTTTGTGGCATGTGGGATCTTCCTGGACCAGGGCTTGAACCCGTGCCCCCTGCATTGGCAGGTGGATTCTTATCCACTGTGCCACCAGGGAAGTCCTCTCTTGGTCTTTTAACTGGGAGTGGTTCCTCTGCTTCTTCATTTTGCTTATATTTCTCTTAGTCTGTGAGTTTAGGAGAAACAATTATCTATTGTTGTCTTAGAGGGCTACTTATATATGGGAGCATCCCTTCGTAGCTTGTGTGGGCTTAATATTCTTTGGTGTGAAGGTTATTTTTGGTTTGGATGCTTGCTATCTCTTTCCTCCATGTGTGCTGGCCATTATCCCCTTGATAGGGGGTGTGCAGTTATGCTGCCCATGAATGCTCCCAGGAAGGAGGGGGTAGTGGTTGGCTCCCAGTTGCAGGTCCCTCAGTAGTGGCAGTGGGTTGAGTGCACTCCTCAGGAGGTGGGGGCAGCAGTTGGCGTTGGGTCTCAGGACCCTTGGCAGTAGCAGCCAAGGTGGTCTGGGCCCACCTCTGGAGTCCGAGATGGCAGCTGTGGCTTGTGCCCATCCCCTGAGCTCACGTAGGCGGTGCCCTGCCACTTGAGAGAGCATGTGAAAAAAGAAGTTCCTATGGCAGGCCCACCCCTCTCCTTTCACACCACCCAGTGGTGGTGCCCTGCCTTTCTGGTGGGCCCAGGCCTCCCCCCATACTCCCTTGGTTGTGGCGTACCACACCCTTGCCCCCTCAGGATGTCTCCATGCAGCCAACGCCAGTCTTCTCCCCTGGGTCTGGTCTCTGAAGCCTGGGCCTCAGCACCCAGGCCCGACCCACCTGCTCTGTCCCAGCTAATCTCCCCACCATTGAGGGCACTTCCCAGTGTGCAGAAACCTTTATTCTTTCATAGCTCCATCCAAGGGGCACAGGTCCTGTCCCAATTCCTGTCTCTTTTTTTTCTTTTTTCTTTTGCCCTACCCACTTATGTGGAGATTTTCTTCCTTTTTGGAAGTCTGAGGTCTTCTGCCCATATTCAGTAGATGTTCTGTGAGAATTGTTCCACATGTAGATGTATTTTTGATGTATTTGTGGGAGAAGGTGAGGTCCATGTCCTATTCCTCCGCCATCTTGATCCGATCTCTTATGTGTATTTGTTTTAGTTTCCATGTTTAAAAAGCTAGAAACGGACAAAGTAGTGAGAGGTAGGTACTCATTACATGTATTCCTCACAAATGTGTTTGTTTCTATAAGAGGATTCAGGTCTTGTTACATCACCTCAGTATGGCCTTCCACAACCTCCCTATTTATAATGGCACTCTTCATTTCAAGCAGTCCGTTTCTTCCCTTGTTTTTTCTCCTAAGCACTTACTAGCTCTTCTTACTTCTGAAATTGTATTTCAAAATTTCCACTTATCTGTCCTATTTGAAAAACTTGGGGGCACTACATCTCTTTCCCACACTCTTTCTGCTTCCTTTGATGATACTTACTAATCATGATTCCTGAAATCAGCCCAAACTTTGATTTTATCATACTTTTGTCTGTGCTTCCCTAAGTGCTTATTCACATTAGTTGACCTGGTTTAAAGTTGTATCTCTCCTGCCTCAAACATAATAAGGCACAGAATAGGCATACAATGGATATCTGAGAGTGAAAGAATTTTGATTCCCAGTCTTTCTCTCCTCCTAATTTGTCTATCTTTGAGCACTCTATCCTCAAGTTCTGCTCTTTTTCTTCTTATACAATAACTCTTTCCAGGCCTCATCCATACCTGCGGTTTAAGCCTTTTTACTTTATTCTAATGACTTGTGCCCCTTCAGGGCAGCTGTATTTCAGTGTTATGGTCTCTTTATTCTCAAAATGGTTGAAAAAAACTAAAATTTTTTTTCTCACAACTCAAATATCCTTCTTTTTCCCCTTCCATAATTATTTTGTCCTGGTAGCCTATTCTCATATCAGACAACCAAGAAATCACTTTAAAGTTCTGAATCATCTCTGTTATCCTCATACCAATCTTTCAATACTTCCTGACATTTTAGTTTTCCTTTGTACTCAGTATTTTCATGTTCTCACTGCCTAATGACATCACCCAAAACTTAGAGCCCTGCTCTTTAATGCCTCAATTTTTCTTATTCCTAATTGGATTTAATTTTTACATAATGTATTAAATTCATTTTTCTCTGGGCTGACAAAATAACTTATGGCTTATAAAGCTGGGTTTTACATATAACTTCATACATGAAATTTAGTGACCATCAAATAAATTATGAACCCCTCTTACATTATCAGATGTATTTCTTTCTGTTGCCTACCCTGATGCCAGAGCTTATATGATCCAGTCTCCTTGTAAGTGTCACCCATTCATGTGCCATTCTTCCTTACATCACAGTTTTCATCATTGTATGCTTTCCCTATACAGCTACTTAAATTTTATACATTCATTAAATTGCTTAGCATGCCTGGCACAAGGGAGTGTCTCATTATTTTTTGTTATTTTTGCAATATTAATTTTTGGCTAAGATTCCTACTTCTATAAAATGATCATGGAATATATTAGCCTATTTTAATTTCTCCTTTTTTGTAATCTCCCAACTCATTTCATGGCTATTTCACAAGAAAATGAGACTTTTCAGACACTCAGTGCTAGATAACATACAGTCATTGAAAGAACACTTTTTCTTTCCTTGAAATTCACTAAAAAGTGTGGCCTCAGTTTTATTCTTCCATACTCAGGTTTGCAATGTAAATAAATATGATTACATTGTGGATTAGCTCCAAAGCCAGGTAGAGGAGAAGTAGTTCATATCAATTCACTCTGAAAGCACTATCTCAAATACAAATGCCCAGCTCAGGTTTCTGTTTCCCCCAGCAGTTACTTTTGATTAACATGAAATTATTCAGTTACTTGTAATTAATTCTTTGCAAATGAAGCAACTGACAAAGGATTAATCTCCAAAATATACAAGCAGCTCATGCAGCTCAATATCAAATAAACAAGCAACCCAATCCAAAAATGGGCAAAAGACCTAAATGGACATTTCTCCAAAACAGATATACAGATTGACAACAAACACATGAAAGGATACTCAACATCACTAATTATTAGAGAAATGCAAATCAAAACTACAATGACCTCATTGTATGTAGTTGATTGATACCTATCACCTCACACTGGTCAGAATGGCCATCATCAAAAAATCTATGAACAATAAATGCTGGAGAGGGTGTGGCGAAAAGGGAACCCTCCTGCACTGTTGTGGGAATGTAAATTGATACAGCCACTATGGAGAACAATATGGAGGTTCCTTAAAAAACTAAAAATAGAACTGCCATATGACCCAGCAATCCCACTATGGGCATATACCCTGAGAAAACCATAATTCAAAAAGACTCATGTACCACAATGTTCATTGCAGCACTATTTACAACAGCCAGGACATGGAAGCAACCTAAGTGTCCACTGACAGATGAATGGATAAAGAAGATGTGGCACATAAATACAATGACATATTACTCAGCCATAAAAGGAAATGAAATTGAGTTATTCATACTGAGGTGGATGGACCTAGAGTCTGTCATACAGAGTGAAGTAAGTAGAAAGAGAAAAACAAATACTGTATGTTAACTCATATATATGGAATCTAAAAATAAAAAGGTACTGATGAACCTAGCTGCAAGGCAGGAATAAAGAGGTAGACATAGAAAATGGACTTGAGGACACTGGGAGGGGGAGGGTAAGCTGAGACGAAGTGAGAGAGTAGCATTGACATATATACACTACAAAATGTAAAGTAGATAGCTAGTGGGAAGCAGCTGCATCACACAGGGAGATCAGCTCTGTGCTTTGTGACCACTTAGAGGGGTGGGATAGGGAGGGTGGGAGGGAGACGCAAAAGGGAGGGGTATGGGGATATATGTATACATATAGCCGATTCACTTTGTGAAGCCACTCTTCTTGGCCACCACTGTTGGCGGAGAGGCCGCCTATCACTGGGGGTGGAGATACATCTTCTGATAGGGATTGAGGAGGCCACTTTTGCTGGAGATGGAGCCAGTGAGGCCAATCCCACAAGAAAAGAAGACTCATCAGAATTTAGGGGCTCTGTGTCCCCAGTTTCATCAGGGTCTTCCACATGGCCCCACCCCAAATTACAGAATCCCATTCTTTCCCAAGCAATGCATTCACTTTAACAGAAGACATGCTGTGAGGCTGGGAGGTCAACTTGCATTATAATTCAGCCAATTGCTAGGCAAGGAATCAATTTTTGATTCTCAGAAATATCAGCCGTGTGGCTACAGGAGATATGGCTGTCCCTCAGGGCATTCGTAGAAGCTCTTAGGTCACTTTATGCTGAACCTGAGCTGGGAATTTGAATCCCAGAGCTCATCCTTTTCTTTCACCACTTTGTCCAACAACATTAGAAACAACCAACACATTATATTCCTTGGTTTTCCAAAAATGTTCAAAAATGCCAAACACAGAGTCACTTAGTTCCTTTCTTCTTTTAAGTGGTTGATGAGGATATTCAATGCAGATGTTTTGCATATCTCTATATACTTTTCACACCATGGACTATCAGGGCTCTCTACTACGAAATGGAGTCATTAGCATCTCTAAATCTAATCAGACTAGAGAGCCAATTCCAGAAACCCCAGAACCAATTCAGAAAACTCATCCTTAACATTTTGTTCTTCTAGTACTGCTCCCCATACCCAAATCTTTACTAGTCAGGGTTCTCCAGAGAAACAGAATATATATAGCTATATGTAAATAGTGTACTATAGGAATAGTTCACATGATTACGGAGTTCAAGAAGTCCCACAATCCATCATCTATAAGTTGGAGAACCAGTAAAGCCAGTGGTGTAATTCAGTCTAAATTCAAAGGTCTGAAAACCAGTTGAGTTGATGGTGTTAAGTCCCAGCCCTAGTCCAGAGGCTGGAGAACCAGTAAACCAGTGGTGTAATTCAGTCTAAATTCAAAGGCCTGAAAACCAGTTGAGTTGATGGTGTTAAGTCCCAGCCCTAGTCCAGAGGCTTGAGAACCATGGTCTAAGTCCCATTCTGAGTCTGAAGGCCTGATAACCAAGAGCACCAATATTTGTGGACGGAAGGTGGATGTTTCATGACAGTGTACTTGGCAATGATCTCTTAGATATGACACCAAAAGCAAGGCAACAAAAGCAAAAAAATAAATGGACTACATCAAGTTGAAAAGCTTTTGTGCATCAAAGGACACAGTCAACAGGTGAAATGATGTACAAATGACCAACAAGCATATGAAAAAAGGCTCAACATCACTAGTCATGAAAATGAAAATCCAAATCACAGTGAGATATCACCTTACACCCATTAGGATGTCTAGTATCAATAAAACTGAAAATAACATGAGTCTTAGCTTGGGCCCTCATAACAGTATACCATAGACTGGGCGGCTTGTGTCAGCCAGTCTCATGGTCTAAAGGCTAGAAAGTCTAAGATCAAGGTCCCCACAAAGCAGGTTTCATTCTGAGACTTCTCCTCTTGGCTTGTAGGCAGCTGCATCTCCCTGTGCTCACATGGACTTTCCTTGATGCATGTGCATATAGGGTGAGGAAAAGAGCAAGCTCTCTGGCATCTCTTAAAAGGGCACTAAACCCATCATGAAGTCCCCACATTTATGACCTCATATAAACCTGATTATCTTCAGAGGTCACATTTCCCAAATACTATCATATTGGGGGTTAGGGCTACAACGTAGTAATTTGGGAGGGAACAAAATTCAGTTCATAGAACAAGTGTTAGCAGAGATGTGGAGAAATTGGAACCCTTGTGCACTGTTTATGGGATTGTAAGCTGGTCTAACCACTGTAGAAAACAGTATACAGATTCTTCAAAAAATTAAAAATAGAACTACCACAGGATCCAGCAATGCCACTTCTGGGTATATATCCAAGAGCATTTAAAGCAGGGTTTTGAAGAGATATTTGCACACCCATGTTGATAACAGCACCATTCACAGTAGTCAGGAGGTGGAAAGCAAGGCAAACGTCCATTGATGGATGAGTGAGTAAACAAAAGATAGCATATACATACAGTGGAATATTATCCAGCTTTAAAAAGAAGGAAGGAAGTCTATCACATGCTACATGGGTGAAACATGAGGACATTATGCTAAGGGAAATAAGCCAGTCACAAAAGGACAAATACTGTATGTTGGTAAAAGCAGTCTCACGTACGCAGTATTTTGACTCCCACTTGGTCACATAAGAATGGGCCTTGGGTCTGGAACACTTCCATACCAAGAGATAAAGAGCCCACATAGCCTGTGTGAGCTTATCATGCCATGGGAATATTCTCCTTGTTACAGCCACAGTTAGTACTCTCATCTCTGCTTTAAATGTGCGTGTCATATGGCACCTGGCCACCCCCACCGTCATATCCCTCCTCACAGGGAGGGGACAGGGTTCCTTCCACTGCAACATGAGAGGGATGCACATAGGCAAATTGGCCTGAGTCAGCCACCAGGAGAAACTCCCTGGCCATGGAGGACTGACACATACTACTGAGGCTGATCTTTTTCTGTCTCTTCTCTATGTAAGTAAAGCGTTGTTCCATCCAGTGCCTAATTAACTGTGTTGTTTTCCTTGGCAACTCCAATACCAAGATGCAATGTACAGAAGTGTTTACAGTCCTTCCCCTGGTGTTGGTAACCAGTGCATGGTACTCTGCTGGACACTGGGTATGAGATACGTAAAGTAGTCAAATTCATAGAAACTAAAAAGTAGAATGGTGGTTGCCAGAGGTGGGGGAGGAGAAACGGGGAGTTGTTTATGCCCTCAACATCTTCACATCCCCATCAAGTGTAAGTGAGAAGGGCCAAGAAAGTGAGTCATGCCCACACTCATGACTGATTAATTAATATAAAATATCTATCATGATTTGTGTTCCTGTGTTATTTCTTAAAGGTAGAGCTAACAAATATTTTTATACATGATTGATACCTACTAAAACTACACTATTAGTCTGGAATATTTAACATATATTCTAATTAAGTAATTGAATGCTTTGTGTTATTTTGCTAGATTCCTGTTAAATTGGCCTGAAAGAATCTTTATTTATTAAAGTATCAGGTGGTTTTAGAAAAGAAGTATTAAATGATTTCTATCTAGAGCACGATCAAGTTGAAATATTGCCATTTGTACAGTTAAGTTCACTTACAAAGAGAAACCACTGTTCGTTCAGTTAATATTTCCAGAACATGTGACTGTTTTAATTTACATTTGTACCTTATCACTTGAGGACAAAAATCAAGTGACAGTTAAAGTAACAACATTGAAATGTAAAATCAGAATAAAATCATGCCCTTTCACAATATTCTATCTAGACAAAGTTGTAGACTGTGGTTCTTTAAGAATAGCTCAGATGGGAACTTCCTCCTCATAGCTACACTCTCCGCCACCCTCCTCAACCCCCAAAAACACAAACACAGACATTCTCCTCAGGCTCCACCAAAATAAATTTAATTGTGAGCTTATCAGTTATGAGGTACAGGTTTAATTTATCTTACCACTACAGAAACAGCAAAGATTTTCCATTAAATACTAGATTTAGAAACTTTATAGAAAGTCCCAGATTTATAATTCATTCTGTAATACTGGCACAATGAAGATTGTTCTGTAAAATTCATGGAAAAAATGTTCCAAAGAGACAAATTTTTCTCCTAAATTATTCTCCCAAATCAGTAAGTTAATAAAATATCAAAGAAGCTATGGTTTAACATAACCACATTTATTTTTGAAATTTTAAAAGGAATTTTATGATCTTTCAGCTGTATAAATTATGATGCTTCACAAAGGTGAATTTTAGGCCTTAAGGAAGGTAACTGTATTTTCCCAATTCCTCCATTACTTTGAAAATATAAATACCAGGTTCCAATGTTTAAACAAATGGGAGTCACTGTTTCTGATATAGATTTAAACAGATTATAATATATGCATGTTTAAAAATATATATTAATGCCTATTTAACTTTATTTTTTAACTACTTGAGAATTGATAGCAATATCATCACCTATGCCAAACAAAGAGTGACTCTCATAACCTTCTCTTTTTGTTTTCTGCATTTTTATCCCCTCAAGACCTGCTTACACAAGAAACAAACTGTCTTCTGTTGTACTGCAATCCAAATTGATCTCTCCTTGCCATAGAGAAAATTTGAAAAAGTTTTCTTTAAAGTCTTAATTAACTTAACTTAGTTGATTTGATTTTGCAATAACTGCATTAATGTCATATAAATTAAGAAACTTATCTACCATCTCTGAGCAATTCCAGGATAAGAAACCAGAAGCTGTAGCTTTTCAATCACAGACTGAAAAATCCCTATCATTTAACGTATAAGTTTCTTTGTGTTTGGTTCAAAGCAGTAGTGGCTCCTATAGCTATTTTGATGGTCATCTGATACCCCACTTGCTACCTTTATCCAATGAAGTCCCTATTTCTACCTAAGTTTTCCTCTTGTAGTGGACGTTTAAGAGATTTAAAAAGAAGAATGGAAAAGCCAGAAAGAAGACAAGACCTATGAAGAAACAAGTCAACAAAACTGCTTCGTCAAGCAATTTGGACAGTTCCCCTGAAGATGGTGAGCTGAGCAGTGCATACCTGGTAGTAAGCTCCCACCCTTGTATCTTTGAAGATGGAAGGAAATAGGGAAGATGAAAAAAATGAAGTCTTCATTAGAGCACTCATTAACCTAATGAGATCAGTAAAAATGTCAGTGATTGCCAAAGGTTAGAGAAGCAGGAGGGAGGGATAAATAGGAGGAGCACACAGAATTTTAGGGCAGCAAAGTAATTCTGTATGATACTATAATAGAAGACACATGTCATTATACATTTGTGAAAATCCATAGAATGTACAATGCCAAGAGTGAATGGTAATGTAAATTATGGACTTTGGGTGATAGCGATGTGTTCATGTAGGTTCATCATTTTAACAAATATACACTCTGGTGCAGGATGTCGATAGTGGGGAAGGCTGTGCATGTGTGGGCAGGGGGTATATGGGAACTCATCATACCTTCTGCTCAATTTTGCTATGAACCTAAAACTACTCTTCAAAAAAGCCAATTTTTAAAGTTGATATTTATTTCCCACTCACAGAAAAGATAATAGGGTTTTTGTTGAACTTATTTGACTGTATAATTATATCCCTTTCATGTATGCTGAAAAATTTTTTAAATTGAAGTATAGTTGATTTACAATGTAGTGTTAATTTCTGCTATATATATATATATATATATATATGTTTATATGTATTCTTTTCCATTATGGTTTATCACAGGATATTGACTATAGTTCCCTGTGCTATACAGTAGGACCTTGTTGTTGATTACTTCTTTGCTTTATCCTGCAGAATACATATAAAAGTCTTGAAATAACAATGCCAATATTGTATTGATACTATGTATGAAATAGGCAACTGATAGGAACATATTGTATAACACAGGGTACTTTACCTAATGCACTATGGTAATTTAAATGGAAGGGAAGTCCAAAAGGGAGGAGATATCTGTATGTGTATGGCTGATTCCTTTTGTTGTGCAGGGGAGGCTAACACAACACTGTAAAGCAACCATACTCCAATAAAAATTAATTTAAAAAAATGCTAATATTGGCTACTGAATAGAATTTAAAATTTCTTAGTATTCTTTTTTTAATCTTGGAATATATCCTCCTAGGGATGTACAGTCAAAAATGCTCTGTTTTAGAGTCATTTGAAGTAGTTCTTCAGTATGTGGTTATGCCATCAGCTTGACATACAGCTATGTTCACTATAAAAAAATAGTTTATTTTTTTCAATTTTTAGAAATTTTTTCATTTTGCTTTTTCAATTATGTAAATATTTGCATGGTTACAAGTCAAAATTATAAAAAAAAGGAACATTCATAGAAATTTTGCTTCCATCCTCATCTCTGCAATTCTTTTCCTCTCTCTTTAGACCATTAGTTTTCTTAGTTTTGGTTTATCCTTTCATTGTTTCTTTTCGAAAATACAAGCAAATGCATTTAAATATAGTCACACTCCCTTCCTTTTCTTACACAAAATTTGCAAACTATAAAAGTATTTTGCATCTTGCTCTTTTTTTTTTTTGCTCAATAATATGTCTTGGAGATCACTCCATATTGGTATATAGAGATCTTCCTGCTCGTTTTTACAGCTGCATAGTACTCCACTGAATGAATGCAACAGGTTTTTTTTTGTTTGTTTCCTATGATAGAGTTTTGGGTTGTCATAATCTTTTTGTTATTAAAAACAGTGCTGCAGGGACTAACCTGATGGTCCAGTGAGTAAAACTACACGCTCCCAATGCAGGAGGCCCAGGTTCAATTCCCGCATGCATGCCACAACTAAGAGTTCCCATGCTGCAACTAAGACCCAGTGCAGCCTAAATAAATAAATAAATAAATAATTTTAAAAAAAACAATGCTGCAATGAATAACTTTGAAATGTGTGCCAATTTTAAAAAATCAAAGTTAGTTGTAGTAAATGCAATAATAAGCTTATAGGAATGTTCCAGCACTGTGGTAATCATTCATTGATAGTAATTAGTAATAACCTACCTCCACATTGTCTTCTTATTGAATATTGTTTTATTTGCCCAGATGTGAACCTCCCACCATCACTCAGATACACACTGTCTACTCAAGTGTTTACTATGGAGTTGCAATCCTCTTATAAACTCCACATTCCTTGCCACAATGATAGGTCTATGCTTAGGTACCTAATCCAAATTGGGTCCATCAAAGAACCTCGATTGAATGGTCTGGGTTTAGTAATCTGACTCAAACTGTGCCATTCAGGGCTCTTCTCTGGCTTCTAAACGTGAGACCTAGGAAGGGTGTTTTATTCTGATCACCAATTCCAGTGTGTGTGCTGCGGTGGAGGGGGGTGAGGGTTCCTCTCCACTCCTCCAAACAATGTTCCAGACATTAGCTGGGTATCCTAACAATTCAACTCCATTTTGACATTATCTACTGGGAGATAGTATCAGATTCCACAGGTCATGGGTTCAGTTCCACAAGAATGGCCCCCCTTACTTCAGATGTCAATCACAAGTAGTAGGTCCCCAAGCTACCCACAACTTCTGTCCAGTTTAGTTAAAAGTCAAAGGTTCCCATGAGGGCCCTCAGGTTTTATTAACTTGCTAGAGCAGCTCACAGAACTCAGAGAAACATTTTACCTACTAGATCACAGTTTTATCATAAAAACAATATAACTTAGGAACAGCCAGAAGGATGACAGGGCAACGTGTGGGGAAAGGACATGGACCTACTATGCTCTCTCTCTGAGCATAGCACCCGCCCCAAACCTCTGCATGTTCACAAGCCTGGAAGCTCTCAGAACCTCCTATTATTGGAATTTTTGTGGAGCCTTCATCATGAAGGCATAATCAATCATTAACTCTATTTTTAGGCCTTCTCACTCCTTAAGAGCATGGGAAGTGGGGCTGAAAATTCCAAGCTTCTAATCATGGTTTGGTCTTTCCTGTGACCAGCCCCTATCCAGGAGCTATCCAGAGCTGCCTCATTAGAATAAAAGATGCTCCTATCACCCAGGAAATAACAAAGGTTTTAGGAGCACTGTCAGGAACCAGGGTCAAAGACCAGATATTAGAACAAAAATGCCTCAAGAGCTCTTATCACTTAGGAAATTACAAGCATTTCAGGAGCTCTGTGCCAGGAACTGGGGGCAGAACCAGTATATATTTTCCATTACCTCACAAGGGGGAAGCTGAATTCATCCCCAGTGGAGTGTGTGCGACATGATTCTGGGAGTAGCCATGTTCTCAGGCATTGTATAAGGTGACAAGTTGAGAAAAGGAAACCCACCCATAAAGAGATGCAAAACTAGAGAAGAAGGAAGAAGTTCCTGGTGGTGTTTTCTTCTGAGATAAGCCATATCTATGCCTTTCCTGCTATTTTGTTACATGCAACAATAAATTTCTCTTTTATTCTAAAAAATAAAAAGGAAATTAGGCAGTGAATTAAGGCATTACATGAAAAATAGAATTAGCCAACAAAAAAGCTCATACTAGAGTCAGAACCTACTTTGATTCTTAACTCTATTGTTTTCTCTCAGTTCATCTAGTTTTTCAGACAGAAGAGTTCACTGCACCTGGGACACAGTAGGTGCTCAATAAATGAGAGCTGTTTGAACAGATGAATGAGTAAACAATAGATGCATCATTATTTCTTTTCAGTGATTATTTTTTCAACAATCTAAACAAGTAGATTATAATTCAATCCGAAATTAGAATATGTTTCCTAAATCCAAGAGTCCCTGAATTTCAAATTGGTTCTCACACAACTGATAAAACATTGTTTCATCATCTGTTTACTAAATTCATAAAGAAAGACTCAATGTCCTGGACTGGTAAATTTTAAAGAAAGAGGGAAAATATTCTCTCTGATTGGTGTTCTTGTGTGGCTATAGAACATTTAAAATCTACCCATTGCAAATCAACAAGAATTTTATCTGCATGTTACTAAACAACAGTAGATACCACAAATGTACTTTATGAAACCACTTTGCAAGTAGAGCAAACTTGTTCCATTCATCAAGGGATGCTTGCTCTTATTTACTAAAAACTCAAAGAGGCATTCCGTTTGCAAAGCCTTTTGCTACAATTCAGCAAAGATATTAATCATTAAGATAAGTTACATATCTTGAGATCTTTCATCTTAAATACAAACCTACTGAATGAAGAGCCCAATGAAGAGCGATAACAAACAAATTACTTAAATGGAAAAAAATAATATAACAAACTACTAACTATATATAGGCAGTAACTAAGGGTGAAAAGATAACTCTAAAGAATATCCTAGGGCTGAGGAAGAGTGCTCAAGGAAGGAACAAACTTGTCAGGGGCTCCCTCCGCATGGCTAGAATTCAGTTTCTTCTAAGATGTGGATTTAGCCCATTGGATGATGGAGAAATTTGCTGGGTTTCCTAAGCCAAAGCTGGTCCATAGTCCAGGCAAGTGGGAAATACTCCTTCAGGCTGCAGGTGGGCAGAGACTACCAGATAGGCATGCAAAAGGAGCTGGGCATCAGGAGCCCACTGAGTGGTATTAAGCCTGGCATGTGTGGTGTCCACATCGGGAGAACAATAGGAACCAACCCTCCAGGGTGCAAGTGGACTGAGGCTGGCAGTTGGGTGAGCAGAGGGAGTCAGGGCATCAGGAGCCCATCTATGGGCAGTGCAGTGTGAGTCCTGGGGTGCACAGTGTTCACACTGTGTGGGCTGCAACAAGGTGGTCACTGGGCCTGGGCTGGGACTGCAGGCTCACCAAGGGATTACCCGCTCCTGGATGCCCAGTGAGACAGAGCATCACTGAAGTCCCCACACGTGCACCCCTGGTAATTGTGAATTTGGAGCAAAGTGTGGCAAACAGAAGCACATCAAAACAAGAAGAGAAGCCCTTTCTCCTGCAATGTCCCTCCAGCACCCCTGTTTTAAAACGTAGGTCTTATTATTATTCAGGTATGGTAAGGCCAAGTCAGGAGACAGCTGCCATTGAAAAGATAGTTTGTTACAGTTCCCAAGAGGAGAGAGCAGGCCATGCCACGTAAGGCCACACAGAAGCATCAGAGTCAGTCAGGAGGCAGAGGGAGTGAGGGGAAAACATGGGCAACAGCCTTTATTGTGGTTTTCATGGGAAGGAATGGGAGAGGTAGGGTAAACAGGCTTAGGATTGAGTAATTTTAGTGAGCTCCAGGGTGTAGGGCCTGCTCCTAGCTGTCTGATAACTGGCCCCGTTATAATTAGTGCAAGGGAACAGTGGCCCATCGTGTGAGAGCCCAATGAAAGAGTGGTATGGGCTCTGGATTGTTTAGTGTGCATCTGAAAGCTGTGCTTGCAGGCAGGGCTTTGCTGTCTCTAGGAACTGGCTTCTAGGCAGTCCCTCCAGGGTCAGCAAGGCCCCAAGTGTCAAACCATCAGAAATACATGGTTAATACAGCCCCCTACTGACAAAATGTGTTTACTGCAAAGGAGAAATGCTTATTACCATAGAGTAAGTAATGAAGGGTGGATTTGCAGCTGAGATGCATTCATTACTAACCAGCACAACTATACAGAGATTGATCATCCTGTTTGAAGATTTTCAACCAGTTGAGTTCAGCTCTGATTGTTTATTTATTTTTTATTTCATTTATTTTTGTCAGTGATAATATCATCTTTGGAAAATGGATCTCTCCTTGCTTTGTAGCCTGTAATGGTCATTTTGGCTTTTTCCCCAGTGTCTCTTTTATTCAAATAATCAATTTAAACTAATCATGGATATTTAAGTCTTTTGCCAGAGACTGGTCTAGGGAAGGGCACGTCTAAGCTATGTTGACCTGAAACAAATAGACTTCCAGATTTTTCTCCAGAAAAGGGGTTTATTCCAAATCAGTAGGGAATTGCAATTCTGGGTCTGCAACCATAGTGAGCTACATGCAAGTTCATCCACCGCTAGGGAAGAAGAATACTTTTATAGAGGGAAAAGGAAGTTGGGAGGGCTATAAGAAGCAAAGAGTCCATGGCTTTTCATTGGCTGAGTCCTTGCCAGGAAAGGAGTCTTTCTTACAAATGCAGGGCTTGGCTATTGCTGCAGAGCATGAGAGCGCCCCCTCCTGTTTTCCCAACTCTGTTTAACTCAGGTTGCTGTTTAATCATTTTTTATAGCAAATTTAGGTAAGCTAAACTAAAAGGAGAAGGTTGCTAGGGCTTCTGGGGATGAACATGTTCTATGTCTCTTCATCGCACCTGAACTAGAAAATGCAGCTCTGTTGCAACTGGGATGCATCGTGACCAGCCTGAGGGCAATGCCGATACAAAGGAGGATTGAACCAAGAGAACAGCTAGGAAGGAAGCCCTGATTTTACCACACCTAGAAACTGACTTGTCCCTGAATTTCCTGTTATGGTAGATAATAAATAGCCTTATGATGCAAAACAGTTTGAGCCAAGGTTTTCTGTCACTTGAAAAGAAAAATATCGTAACTGATACAAGTTCTCATTATACTTTATTCATACTTCTGCTCTATTACTTATTGCCCTTCATCACAACTATTTATTCTGAGTTTATCTTCCCAACTAGACTACTGTCTCCTTCCCTTGAGCTTGGCTTAATTATCTTAATCTTCCTAGTTTCTAACAATGCCTGACACAGGGAAGTTACTAAGTAAATATTTCTTGACTCTGTGACTGGTTCTGCCTGTTGCATCCTGATTTCAAGGATTTGGGCCGTTTATATGAAACATAGTCTGTATTCGTAAGCTTAAAGTGTAAAGGAAACTACAATACATTGCAATTAATGCTCCAAAAAACAAACACATTTGAGAGTAACCAAATGAAACATCCATACCAGAATAAGCCAATTCTGTGGTGATCATTTGTGGCTTTACTCATGCTTTCTTCCTGTCACTTGGACTCTAGAACATTTTTTTAAACTTTACTTTTGGAACTAATTTTAGAAATACAGATGAATCGCAAAATAGTACAGAGCTCCTATTTACCCTTTACTCACTTTCCGCTAATATTAACATCTTATATAGCTATAATACATTTGTTAAAACCAAAAAATTAACACTGGTACAACACAACTCACTAAAGTTCAGACTTTATCCAGAGTTCCCCAGTTTTTCCACTAATGTCCTCTTTCTGTTTCAGGATCCAATTCAGAATACCACACTGCATTTAGTTATCACGACTCCTTATCTCCCATCCGTGATGGTTTCTTGGTCTTTTATGACATTTAACACTTTTGAAGAGTATTGGTCAGGTATTTTGTAAAATGTCCCCAAAATTTTTTTTATCTAGAGCTTTTTCCATTTTTTTTCTTCTTTTCTGATGTCTGAAGCTTTCTAAAAATTCTTTTGTAGTAATAATAATGCCTTATTTTAGGATATTTTATGCTTTGCAGACCAACGTCACCACATTCCTTTGGTGATTCTCATCTCCACCTGGAGAAGTGACTCAGAAAGAACATTTCTCCCCATATATGGGAAAGCACTCATGGAAAGATGCTGTAAGGAGGAGGCTGAAAGCACCAAAGCACCTGTAGGAATGAAGCCTGTGAGACAGGCTGGGACTTGGGACCTGGGACCCTTTGCTGCAGTGCTTATGATCTCGGGTGGCCTCAGCCTGCAGCAGCTTGGAACAGGATTTCAGTTCCCAGCCACAGATTGAAGTCAGGTCGCAGCAGTGAGAGCGCTGAATCCTAGCCACTAGACCACCAGGGGAGAGTGACCAGTGACAAGGCCCTGGCCTGTCAGCTGTGTAGAAGTGAATTTCCACATAGAGTCAGAAAATAGTGAAACAAGTGTTATGAGGAAGAAAACCAGCACATATGTGTGGACAGACACACGGGCGGGCTCAGAGAGGGAGTCATGCCCTCCCGGTAGTTTGAATCACCTTTATGGGGCATTTCTTCCAGGTTTCCTTTGGCCAATCATCTTGCTTTGCCTGGTTCTGAGTCCGTATATGGTATATCTCAGGGTCCTCCCATGCGCACATCTCATAGCCACGATGGATTCTAGCGAAGAGGCCTATGGGTAGGTTGGCATCACTTGCTGTGGGGTGGTGCCACCTCCCTTTTGACCTCCGAGGAGCCTCTCTACGCATGTGTAGCCAGGGAGGTCTCCTTGACTTCGAGAATGAGGAATATGTGGTCTTTTATCTCTTATCTGGGCAGGGCTCAGCTCTTCTCCAGCTCCTCAACTTGGAGTAGCTGTCCACAGAGGACAAACTCCAGCTGCTCAGCCTGGGGCCCATCTATCTCCTGCCTCACTTACACCTGGACAAATATCTAGTCTAGTCCCAGCAACAGAATACAAAGAAACTATAAGGGACTAAAAATAACTGTGTATGCGCAGTTGGGGCAAAGTATGAACAACAAGATGCAAAAAACCCAAAAACCCAGCTGCCACTTCTGAGGTGTCAGGAGCAAAAGCAGGGTACTGTGCATGACCCCTGCACACAGCACCACCACGGGGGTGGCAGGCCACCCACACCACCCCTTTCACCTGACACACGGGTCCGCCCCTACCCTCACCCCATTTAAGGGATCATTTTGCCCCAGCTCAGGGAGCATGTTACTTGTTTTCACTCCCTCGTGCTGCAGCACCAGTCCCAATAAAGCCTTGTCTGAATTTCTTGTCTGGCCTCTTATCAATTTCTATTGATTAAAGAGTCCAAGAACCCAGGTCGGTAACACCTGGACATGAGGTCAGTGAACTGGACCAGGCCTGAAGGGAGCTGGGCTTGAACTTGTGAGTTACCCTAAGAGGGTCAGATTCCTTACCTCCATGGGCGTAAGTGGTTTATAAAATGTCTTCCAGTACTAAAATCCTCTATTATCTGTGTATTTCATTTCTCCTGCTAATATTGCACTCTATTGACACTAATCCTTAACAGCTAATAATAAAACCCAAAAGTTGCCTTTCAGAGATAGCATTCTACTGTACTTTCTTCTTTCTTAGACAAAGGGAGCAAAGTGAAACCTTGCTCTCTGGGCAAGGCTCTCTTCAAAAGGCTGATAGGGTATATTGGCAACAACTTATCCCTTTAGCCTAAGTTACTTCTCAATGAATTAACCTCTTGGGAGACACATACCTTGTTTCAGAAAACCAAGGTTCATTAGTGACAGTAGCGGACATGAATTCACCAGGAATGTATTATTTTCAGACTGAAGTACAGCTGCAGAACTCAGCCAGGTGTGTGGGTGATAATGGCATACCAGAAACATAGTGGAGGAGAACAAAATGAAAAATGAAAGGCTCGGGAGTGGGGAGGAGGGTACAGGGAGAAGTACAAGAGCATAAGGACAAGCAAAAAGAAGTTTATCCATTTATGAGTATTTATTGGGTACTCTCTATGTTCCAAGCTCTGTGATAGATGCTGGAGATATGCAGAACAAAATGGACATGGACTTGTTTTCGGGGAGTTTATACTCAAGAAATGGACAAGAAGGGCAAGGGAGGGATAAATTAAGAGTTTGGGATTAGCAGATACAAATTACTATATATAAAATAAATAAACAACAAGGTCCTACTGTATACCACAGGAAACTATATTCAATATCCTGTAATAAACCATAATGGAAAAGAATATGAAAAAATATATATACATATATATGTATATATATATGTATAACTGTATAACTGAATCACTTTGCTGTATACTAACACAACATTGTAAATGTAACTAAACTAACACAACATTGTAAATCAACTATACTTCAATAAAAAAAGAAATGGACAAAAACCAAATAATTATTTAATCATAACTGTAACAAATGTTTTTTTAAAAAAAAGTGTGCAGTGTACCAAATAACCGGAAGTTAGGAGGTCAGGAAAATTTGGTAAGTTGGAATATTTGATGGTCTGGAATATATGATGTACCAAGTAACATATTCCCAGGTTCAACCAGGAAGTTTTGGGGAGCTTTGACCAGTTATTGGTCACAGTGTGAAGACAGTGTGGTTAGAGTCAGTGGTTAGCATCTAAACCAAGGAAACCTGGGCATCTACTGTCAGGTGAGGCTCACCTCTGGAATAATCTGAATGAAATAGAGTTGGCTGGGTGTTAGGTTGATGGGTTTCTGTGGGCTGGCAAGCCTGCAGTTGCATACATCCTCTGAGCTCTGCCCTGTTTCAGACAGTGGGGAACACCATTTCTGTAAGGCCCTGTGACTACCTTGCTCCCATTCATACTCGATCCACGCCAGATGGTGAAAGGTCTCTTAGCGCCACCCTATCTTGCACATTCCATGCATTCACCAATCAGACAATATTCAGGGAGGCCTACAATGTGTCAGGCCTTGCGCCAGTCTGCGAAGATATTACAGTGCTGCAGAAGGCAAGGAGCTTACTGCCTGATTCAAAGCTTTCCAAACTTTCTTGGTTCACAGTAGTTTATTTCTTAGTGTCAGCAGTTTATTCACAACACCCTTAGGCCAAAAGAAATTCCTATCAATTTCTTTTATTTGGAAGTTAGATCCAAACAACTTAATAAGTATTTATGTCTGAACAACTTAGTAGCTATTTGAAGATACAACTATAAATTAAAAGAAAAAGTAATATTTTTATTTCATCCCAGAGTGTGCCTGCCTGTTGGACACTGCACAACTTCTCCAATCTTGGAATCAGACTGGACGTCCCCAACCTCATTCCCTAAACACATTGATTTTTGTGCGGTTTTAGGTTTTTTTATAATTTTTAAATTTTTTTATTTATTTTTGGCTGCATTGGGTCTTCGTGGCTGAGCGTGGGCTTTCTCTAGTTGTGGTGAGCGGGGGCTACTCTTCGTTGTGGTGCTTGGGCTTCTCACTGCGGTGGCTCCTCTTGTTGCAGAGCACGGGCTCTAGGCACGCGGGCTTCAGTAGTTGTGGCACGTGGGCTTCAGGAATTGTGGCTCACGGGCTCTGGAGCGCAGGCTCAGTAGTTGTGGCGCACGGGCTTAGTTGCTCCGCGGCATGTGGGATCTTCCCAGACCAGGGATCGAACCTGTGTCCCCTGCACTGGCAGGCAGATTCTTATTCACTGCACCACCAGGGAAGCCTGTGCAGTTCCAGCTTTTTATCACAACTGTTAGAAACCCAACTTGGCAAAGATATGACATTATTCAAAGAAATACAGTGGAAAAGAAATGTAGTCTAATGTGAAATCGTGAACTATCTCCACTCACAAGCAGGATGTCAGGAGGATAACCTCTGCTTCCCTCAAGTATTTAAAATATCCTGCTGTGCCCCTGAGAGTGCATCTGTGGCACTGGTGGAACATGACTTAGAAACAGGTCTATGATTAGAAATGTCCAAACCCACAGCACAGTTTCTCAAACTGGGAGCACTTAAATGTGTGTTCAATAATGTATGTCTTCACACAACTGAAAGCCAGAGGATTCAGGATCAGTCTCTCCTGCACTTTGTGGCAGAGTGAAATTGGTCACTTTTACCTCACTAGCACTCTGCCCTTGATAAGTGTGATCCTGAAGGGGTTCCACTGGACAAATACCATAAATAGAGGATCGTATTTTCTGAACCACAAATCCAGAAACAAGGGTGGGTGAACTTATAAAGACAAAGAACCTGAATGTTGTCTGGTTCTGCCCTGGAAGACTTGGACATATGGTCACCATCTATGAGAAACCCCAGTGCAAGACCAACCTCCAAGTCCAGGACCAGCTGACTCTCACAGAGCCTGCAGAAATTCCTAAATTCCTCTATGCCTGCTTGCCTGCAGCCTGCCCCAGGAGAAATTAAGGTAGAACAGAGCCATTTAACTCCATCTTCCTCATCCCTCTCAATCCATCATTTACACACACACACACACACACACACACAGAGTTATATCACTTGAGGGGCCTGGTAAACAGCTTTAGCAAGAAAAGTCTGAAGAAAGGACATGAACTCCTGAAACACCCTAGCACATTTATAAATAGATTTATTATACCTGCTCTTAAAAAATATAACTGAGGGAATTTTCTCAAGTGATAGCGATGGTCCATATTTTTATAGGATTGTGGATAACGGGTGGATAATCAGGCAAAACTCACCTAACTGTGGACAGATGCACAGATTCTGACAGAGTAAAATAGAATCTAGGTGGTGGATATAGGAGTGTTCCCTGTAAAATTCTTTCAACTTTTTGGGCATGTTTTAAAATTTCCATGATAAAATTTTGGCAAATTTTTAAATTTAAAAATTTAATTAAAAAATAAAATTTAACTCCACTTAAGATTTGTACATTACACTGTATGTTAATGATACCTGCAAAAAAACAAAAAAAGCACGAGAACTGAGGAGGGAGTGGGTTAAAAACAGACTAGAAGGTAAAACAAATCTATCGGATCATAAATATGGATGTGCTTGGTAACGGGTTCTCTTGAACAGATAAGAACTAACTTTGACCCAGGCGGCTACGGGGAGCAGGGGTTGCTTTCTTCCTAATTAACTCCTTTCTCGGCTTGGATCTCTCTGTCTCTCTCTCTACCTCCCTACCATGAATGGCTGAGTCAGAAAACGCGACAGCGGTTCCGTACCTTTCCGGAGCTTCGGAACCACCGGAGATGCAAAGACTTGGCGAATCCTAACCTGGAAGACATGTGCGCCCCGGATCGACCCCGCGCGCCTCACTCTCGCCGGGCGCCACAGCGGGTCTGCACCTCAAGCAACTCCGCGCCGTGCGCCCCGCCCCGCCGTGCGCCCCGCCCCACCGTGCGCCCCGCCCCACCGTGCGCCCCGCCCCGCCAGTACGGCCCGCTCCTTACGCCCAGCTTGGGTAGCGACCCGGCCCACCAAAGATTCTGACCCCCACCCTCGCGAACCAAGGGCCCGCGGATGCAGGGCGCGATGGCCGCCCCATCCGTGGTCCCGGTCACGCGGCAGATCAGCGGCCGCGCTGCCCCAGCCGCAGTCCCAGACCCGAGCGGCCCCGAGAGCGGGCAGTCCCTGGCCGCCGCCGTGGCCGACCTGCCGGTGCTGGACGCCTCCGGGAGGCGGGTGCTGTTCGGCGCGCTGTTCCGGGAGCGCCGGGCTGTAGTGGTCTTCGTGCGGGTGAGCGCGGGGTGCGGGACGATCCGGAGCAGGTACCTCACCCGCAGGCTGGGACGAAGGTTGCTTCCACGGCCTACGCTGAAGGGTGGTTACATCGGGCCCCTGGACGGGTCCAGGGCCCGAGAGCGGAGCCCGCCGGGCCTGGCCCTTCCCGTGTTCATCCACTAGAAGCTTCCGGAATGCGAACTGCTCCTCTCGCTTCCTTGAACGGGAATGGAAAAGCAGCCCGCCAAGCGAAGGCCATTTTCTCAACGAGCGAAGAGGCCTAGCACAGACTGGGTGCGGCCTAATTTCAATGCATATTTGGGCGCCCCGACACCTCTTTCTACCCGTCTTGGGTGTTGTGTTAATTAGCATCACGCATAATGAAGTACTTGGCCCTTTCTGACCCCGGGGGTGTTAGTTGCTAACTTGTCCTTTTTGCCCGTATTGGGATTTCAGCATTTCCTGTGTTACATCTGCAAGGAATATGTAGAAGATCTGGCCAAAATCCCCAAGAGTTTCTTACAAGTAAGTTTCCTGAGAGTGAGCAGCAGCGAGCCCCGCTTCAGGGCGGCCTGGTGAAAATCACCTGCCGTTTATAAGGAGTGCAACGGGATGAGGTGCGCAATGCACCACCTCTCCAGCGCAGACACTCACAAACCCAGATTCTCACCATCCCACACATCTCTCCAACACCTCCAAAAAGGGGAGGCACGCGTTAGAAGTCTATTTCTGGCCTGTTCATTATTGCCTGGTTATAAACATACTAACCATAATAATAATTTTGATGTTACCTAATAACCTGCCTGTTCTCAAATGTTGATTGATAATGACCAAAAACAGAAATGCTAAAAATATTTCCTTCCCTTTATTTTTGTAATAAAGATACTCCAAATAGTTGTTCGTTATAGGAAAATACTAATATATTTTAAAGGTGAAAATTTGTATTGTTAATGGAATGCATGTTCCACATTGGTCTGACAGCCACATACAGGTGTGTTTCTTCAGGCATATAGAGGTTTGTCCCCAGCTGAGCTTTTGAGTGAACGCATTGGGTAGATTTTGTAAAACTAAGATCTATTTTCAGCAGACCTTATCAATTGAGATGTGAAAGAATAAAATTGTCTGATTAAATAACCCTACTTTAATAGTTTTTATTCTTGTTTAATGTATGCCTTTGGGGGAAGTGTAGAGAACTACTGACTATATTGTTTTGAAATTCTTACTTAGCAAAAGAATTATCTGAATTAATTGAACATTTTAGCATACATCTCTTTGCTTTGACTCACACAATTTTGCTATTTATACCATTCTTCTAGAAGCCTATAGGTGGCATTAGAATGGAACAAAAGAGTTGGATTAGGGGAAGTTGTATGAAACATGTGATTTCCAATAATATGTACATGTCTTTTTTCTCTCCTAAAGGAAGCAAATGTCACTCTTATAGTGATTGGACAGTCATCCTACCATCATATTGAGGTAAATATATAGCAAATTGAGACTAACAGGTTAAATCTCTTTCAGACGTAAAAATTATATTATTTGAATCACTAAATGTAGGCCAAATTTGCTAAAATTAAGTCAGATTATCACTATTTTTCTCCCATTTCTTTTTATTAAAATTCCAACTGTATTCTTTTTTCAGCCTTTCTGTAAACTGACTGGGTATTCTCATGAAATCTATGTTGATCCTGAGAGAGAAATTTATAAAAGATTGGGAATGAAAAGAGGTGAAGAAATTGCCTCCTCAGGTAAGACATGATATGTCTCAAGTAGAAAACACTAATGGTGTATTTCACATTTCACATATGCATATATATGCATAGGGGAACAAATGGTAAATTCATAAATCAGCCTGCTTTTTATGATTCTAGTAAGTGATCCAGATTCATGAGACTCTAAAAGATTCATTTCCTATATGTAATGACATGGAAGGCTGTTGGCGAAGTACTAAATGAATGAAAAATGCAAGTTGCAGAGCAGTGTTTTTAGTATGATTCCATTTTTGTAAAAATAAAAACCATTTTCATAAAGATCTATACTATATATGTGTGAAATGAAAAATGTTTTAAAAGATATTGCAATGATTACCCCAAGGCATGGGAATGAGAAAAATGGCTTTTGAATTTTTTACAATAAGTACATTTTACTTTTGTAATTACAAGAAAAATAATATTGCTTAAGTTAATATATTTTCATACCTCAACACCATGGCTTTGAATGCTCTATGTTCTTTAATAGATGAAATATTAGTTTTCATTTAAAGCCCAGCTCAAAGGGGCTCTTAATAGCTCTTCAAGCAGAAGCAATTGCTTCCTTCATTGTATTTTAATAGCGCCTTGTACTCGATTATATACTCTATAATTGCACTTAAGGTGGTGGGTAGTATAGTTAGTTGAAAAGTTTGATGTTTTATTCATCTTTATATGGTCCATATTCCCTGCCCTTACACAATTCTTTACAATTAAGTGTATAATAAGCTTTAGGTGAACTATTTATGTATATTTTAGGTAGAAAGACCTTGGCTTCTGAAATACCAAATAAGAGAACTCAACTTGAACTCAAATCACTTATTCTCAACAAATGCTGAGAATGACACCCATGGCACCCACTGTGTTGGATGTTCCTGGGAGGACTGTGATAAAAGACACAGCCCCTGCCAACCCAATGCTCATAATCTACTCTGGAAGACAGAAGCAAACAGTCAACTATATTACAGGTTAGGGCTCATAAAAGAGGAGAGCATGTACTGGCAATACCTATAATGCAGAAATGCCTAAACACCAGAAATGCACAGGGAGAGAAGAATCTGGGAAGGCTTCTTAGAGGCGGTATTGTCTAAGCTCATTCTTTAAGGAGTTAGCTGGGTGAAGTGAGGCTGGGAATGGTGCAGCTGACAGAAAGTAGCACGCACAAAAGCACACAGGTATGAAAAAATGAGACTGTTGGAGAATTGCAGTTCCCTGTGTCTGGCCAGAGTCTAGGAGCCAGTTGGGGGATTGTGTGAGCCAGGGGACTGAGTCTGGGAACATGCCAAGGAGTTTGGATTTGTTCTGGAGGCAGTGGGGGAGTCATAAAAGAATTATATTTGAGTGGAGAAGTGATACAGTCTTGTTGCCAGGTGGAGGAGCAATTGGAATGTTCCAAACGGGAGTCGTTGATATTCTTGACAAGTTTTTAGTAATAGTCTAGAAAGAAATGACACGGCCTGAAGTAGGGATGCAGAGGGACAGATCACAGAGCTACTTATGAGGTAGAGTTGACAGGATCCCTTTACTGAAGTTTTTAAAGAAAGCAACCTAAACTTTATTAAAACCAATGATGAGGTAGCATAAATACAGAATTTGCTCTTTTTTTCCCCTCTCTTTTTAGTATAGGAAATTGCAACAGTACAGATTGTGAACCTTTGTCTTTGGTAGACTGTTTTCCTGTGCTATAGCAGAGTCTCAGCATGTGTAAGGTCTGTTTGTCATTTAGCCACCTTAGATATAAACTGTGGGTTTCACTTTAGTAACACCTCACCATTCATTGCCTCAATAAAGATGTGGAATTGCAAAGAAAACAGTTGCTTGTGATTATAAGAGAGAGTATATTTAAATCATTTAAACTCCTTCGATCTGTGTTAAAGTACTGTATTTCCAAACAGAAAACATTAGGTTCTCACAAAATAATTTTTTAAAGTTCCTGCCTGAAAAAGCACAGATCTCAGAATCAGTTTCAGAATAATCCTACTTGAAAATTATGACACTGAAAATAAAATATAATAATTTAAAGTTAATGGGACAGTTTATAAAGACAAAGTGTAAGAAAATAAAGCCACTAAATTCAAGGGAGTAATGGGTTTACCCAGTATTTCATTTGCCTTACCATAAGCCAATTTACGGTGTTAAATCTACAATGATTACTGTAGACAGCACATAAGCACAATGCAGAAAACATGCCTCTTATAACACTTACTTAATCTAATGTTTCAAGTTAAAATTCTGGTCTTGAGTCCAAGAATCAAACTAAGCGAAAAAAATGAAAAACAAGAGTTTTACACATAACTAAATTCGTACTAGCAAAATTAGATTGTGCTTTACAGCAAAGATTGTGAAATTCTAGGTTGTGAAATCTTCTTCAATTGAATTTCTAAAATTTCAGAAGTTAAATGACCCTTCTTCAGACATGAGGAGATAGTTTGGATTTAGGAACATCTATTTTAAGTGTAAAATCCTAAAAAACAGTAAACTTTAGTCCTTTACCCATGTCTCTAAGCTAATGAGCCTGTATTTGTTTCTTGGTGAGATGAATGTCCATCCTAATATAAACATGAAAGAAATAGAAAAGTTGGAGAGATGAAGGAAATAATAGGTATCTGGAAATATTAAGAAATTGGGCAGGTCAAAGGCAGCATAATCATCAAAATAAAAAGCAAAAAGCACTAGTAGGAACCGACTGCAGGGTTGAGGGTTGAGCTCTGTGCTGTGACCCGGCAGGAGAAGATGAAGGGGACTGGTAACTGCTATACACTGGTGGACATGCACCCGGAGGGGCAGACGGTGGGCGAGAGGCCCTGGACCATGGTGTCTTGCTGCTCAACCAGTCATTCTCTGGCCTCAGAACTGGTGGAGTCCAAAATTTAAAAAAACTAAAAAGACATAAAAGGCAGGGATAGGAAAAAGATAAGTTACAAGAAAGGTAGAGACTGAGCTTCTTTACTCAAAGGGAGTGGAGGACTTCCCCGGTCGCGCAGTGGTTAAGAATCCGCCTGCCAATGCAGGGGACGCGGGTTCGAGCCCTTGTCCGGGAAGATCCCACATGCCGCGGAGCAACTAAGCCCATGCACCACAAATACTGAGCCTGCGCTCTAGAGCCCATGAGCCACAACTTCTGAAACCATGTGTTGCAACTACTGAAGCAACAAGAGAAACCACTGCAATGAGAAGCCCGTGCACCACAACAAAGAGTAGCCCCCACTAGCAGCAACTAGAGAAAGCCTGCGCGCAGCAACAAAGACCCAACCCAGCCAAAAATAAATAAATAAATAAAATATTAAATTACTTTTAAAAGAAAAGGGGGTGGGGGAGTGGAAGTGAAGTATCAGTTACTGTGAGAAAGGAAATAGAAAAACTGACAGCCAAGCAAAGATGGAGTGGTAGCTATAGTTGCTATTGTTACAGCTAAACCGCAAAGTCTCAGTAGCATAACGTGGGAGAAGGTTCTTTTTCTTTCACATTTCAAGAAGGGTATATCTATTGCGTGCTTGTCCAAGCAGCAATTCGGGGACACAGTAGGAAAGACTCAGGCCCTTTCTATCTTGTGGCTCTGCCATCGTCAATCCACACTTCGAAGGATGTAGAAGAAACATGGAGAATCACTCCCTGAGAGCTTTTTAAGAGGTGCCCTGGAAGTGGCACACATCATTTTACTCATTGGTTAGAGTGTAGTCACATAGCTGTACCAAACTCCAGGAAATGTTTAGCTGTGGTCCCAGAAAGAGGAAACGGGTTTTGACAAGCGTATAACAGTCTGTGCCACAATGTCTCCTGAAGAGGAATGTAGTTATCTATTAGTTGGTAAGAGACTAAACAAAACACAAATGGGGAATTAAAAAGGAAAGCACTACCAGTTTGACAAGTCTGTAGCTGACATTTTTCTGTGGGAGAAAATGATCTGGGTCTGTCATCAGTTCTTCCTTTAAAGCAGTAGTTCTCAACTGGGAACAATTTTGACTCCTCCCCCCAGGGGACATTTGGCATTGTCTGGAGACATTTTCAGTTGTCACAGCTTGGCGAATGGCGGCTGCTACGGCATCTAGCAGGTACAGAGAGCAAGGATGATGGTAATCACCCCACATTGCACAGGACAAAGAATTATCTGGTCTAAAACATCAGTGGTGAAAGGCTGAGAACTGTTCTTTGAAGGAAGAAAAAAAGACAAGTCAAAAGTAAGATGACACATAAGAAAGAGACTGTTTTGTAGAAATACTAACATTATCTTAATATCTAATCAAATATAAAATGACAACTTCTAAAGACAGTTCTTAATATTTCAGGACAGAGCCCCCATATAAAATCAAATATACTCTCAGGAAGCATTCGGAGCCTGTGGCGGGCAGTGACTGGCCCTCTTTTTGATTTTCAAGGAGATCCAGCTCAGCAAGGTGGAACACTCATTTTAGGTCCAGGTAAGCATCAAAGCCCAGCTTCAGCAGTACACTTTTCGTGCTTTTTAGAAGTCCAAAGGCCATCCACTTTCTTCATAAAATAGCCACCATGTAAAGACGGGCAACTGGACATGCTAACAGTCAGGGTGCTGTGCTTTCATAGGGGTCATCGTTTGTTTTCAAATGCTCCTGTGTATTTTTGATGTTTGTTTACTGGATGTGATGTGGCCATGATTCTGTACCTGAGTGATTCCAGGTATTTGGGATAGAAGAAATCAGCAGTGGTTTGGTGACTTGTATGTGGCTATAACACTCTTTAAAAATTTCAGTGGAGGTGGACATTTTCAAATGGGAGAAAACCATCAAGAACTTTTTTTTTTATCAATAGAAGAATCAAATCTAGTTATTTATATCTAACGAAACTAGCAGACTTGCCCTATGTCAGAAAGCAAGTCAAGGGGAATTCCCTGGCAGTCCAGTGGTTCGGACTCAGTGCTTCCACTGCAGGGGCCATGGGTTTGATCGTGGTCAAGGAATTAAGATCCTGCATGCTGAGCAGCATGGTCAAAAAAAAGGAAGCAAGTCAATCCCAGGGGCAGCTTATTCAGTAACAGTTACTCTAAGCTGCATCCTTTAAATAGCTTTCTTTTTTTATTTAATTTAATTTTTATTCTATATTGGAGTATAGTTGATTTACAATGTTGTGTTAGTTTCAGGTGTACAGCAAAGTGATTCAATTATACTTATAGGTATATCCATTCTTTTTCAGATTCTTTTCCCATATAGGTTATTACAGAATATTGAGTAGCGTTCCCTGTGCTATACAGTAGGTCCTTGCTGATTATCTATTTTATATATAGTAGTGTGTATATGTTAATCCCAAACTCCTAATTTATCCCTCCCCCCCACCTTTCCCCTTTGGTAAGTTTGTTTTTGAAGTCTATGAGTCTGTTTCTGTTTTGTAAATAAGTTCATTTGTATATTTTTTAGATTCCACATATAAGTAATATCATATGATATTTGTCTTTCTTTGTCTGACTTACTTCATTTAGTATGATAATTCCTAGGTCCATCCATGTAGCTGCAAATGGCATTATTTCATTCATTTTTGTGGCTGAGTAATATCCCATTGTATAAATGTACCACATCTTCTTTATCCATTCATCTGTCCATGGACATTTAGGTTGCTTCCATGTCCTGGCTATTGTAAATAGTTCTGTAATGAACATTGGGGTGCATGTATCTTTTTGAATTATGGATTTCTCTGGATATATGAACAGGGGTGGGATTGCTGGATCATAAGGTGGTTCTGTATTTAGTTTTTTAAGGAACCTCCATACTGTTCTCCATAGTGGTTGTACCAATTTATATTCCCACCAACAGTGTAGGAGGGTTCCCTTTTCTCCACAGCCTCTCCAGCATTTATTGTTTGTAGACTTTTTGATGATGGCCATTCTGACTGGTGTGAGGTGATAACTTCATTGTAGTTTTGATTTGCATTTCTCTAATAATTAGCAATGTTGAGCATCTTTTTGTGTGCTTTTTGGGCATCTGTATGTCTTCTTTGGAGAAATGTCTATTTAGATCTTCTGCCCATTTTTTTATTGGGTTGTTTTTTTGATATCGAGCTGCATGAGCTGTTTGTATATTTTGGAGATTAATCCCTTGTGGGTTGCTTTGTTTGGACATATTTTCTCCCTTTCTGTGGGTTGTCTTTTCATTTTGTTTATGGTTTCCTTTGCTGTGCAAAATCTTTTAAGTTTAATTAGGTCCCATTAGTTTATTTTTATTTTCATTACTCTAGGAGGTGGATTCAAAAGATATTGCTGTGATTTATGTCAAAGAATGTTCTGCCTGTGTTTTCCTCTAGGAGTTTTATAGTATCCAGTCTTACTTTTAGGTCTTTAATCCATTTTGAGTTTACTTTCGTATATGGTGTTAGAAAATGTTTTAATTTCATTCTTTTATATGTGGCTGTCCATTTTTCCCAGCACCCCTTATTGAAGAAACTGCCTTTTCTCCATTGTATATTCTTGCCTCCTTTGTGGTAGATTAATTGACCATAGGTGCATGGGTTTATTTCTGGGCTGTCTACCCTGTTCCATTGATCTATAAATAGTTTTACTGATCAATTTGTACCACCTGAAATTCCTTTGGCTTCCCTCTACAAAACGGTTGGGCATTGGATCTCTACCATGTTCAAGTATTGCAGTCAGGAACAAACACCCAAAAAGCCTAAATCACTGTGTTGTAAACTGATTTTTCTTGGTTCTTCTTCATGTTTAAAACTGTTCATATTAGTGAGCGTAGCTTCTACAGGTTATAAAATTAACATTTACTTTAATAAATTCCAGATGTCTATAAGGAAGTCTTTAGAAGGAGGATTTTGACCAACTATCATAACTTTTTTGGTTTTTTACAGCTGGAACACTATAGCTAGCTAAAATCTTTCATTTTATTTAATCTCCCTTTCCCTCTCTCTCATGAATTTACACTAGTTAGACTAGCCAAAAAAAAAAAAAAGAATCAAAGTAAACAGAACACAGACTATAAATTACGACTATTTGGGCTTCCCTGGTGGCGCAGTGGTTGAGAGTCCGCCTGCCGATGCAGGCGACGCAGGTTCGTGCCCCGGTCCGGGAGGATCCCACATGCCGCGGAGCGACTGGGCCCATGGGCCATGGCCGCTGAGCCTGCGCGTCTGGAGCGTGTGCTCCGCAACGGGAGAGGCCACAGCAGTGGGAGGCCCGCGTACCGCAAAAAAAAAAAATTACAACAATTTTATTTGAGCAGATAAAAGAATTGGGAACATCAAAGTGTATTGTAACTGATTGTCTTAATGCCCTTATTTTTTTCAGCCTCTTTTGGTCTATGGTTATAATGTAGATAGCCTATTAAACCAGTATTTGGGAGTGAATTTTTTAAGGAAGTGATTTATTCTATTATTACATTTAAGAAACAGATGATTTTCCAGCTTGATATTTATGCTAATTCCATATTCTTCCTGTTTGACAGGATATTTTATTTAATTACATTTAATAAAACCTAACAGACGGTTATAATTTAAGAATCTTTCCCCTTGGATCTCATAAAACATTACGTATTAGCCTTATTTAACAATAATTTTTGTCATGCTTTATTACCTTAATTAAAAATTATTATGTCATTATATAGAGAATATTATGTACTCTAGGTAAATAATGTTTTCTTTTGGACTAATTTAAAGTTAAAATGCTTCCTTGATTCTAGTAAGCAATAAATCTAATGAATAGCACTGCATGTCAACCTTTACCTTTTATTCTTATTCTCTTCTAGGTAACAACATCCATTTTATACACTGTGATAGGAATAGGTTGGATCACAAGCCCATCAACTCTGTTTTACAGCTTGTAGGAGTTCAGCACGTGGACTTTACAAGCAGACCTTCAGTTATCCATGTGTGACATTACAGACTCTGTCGCTTTCAAATGGACCTTGGGATATGACCTGGATTGTGGGAATGTAGTATACTTGTGCAGTGCCTAACTTGTTGGCTCTTCCCAGCCTTTGAGGAGTTATGAAACCATAAAGAGACCGTGTACCACCAGTTGAATAGCATGCTGAGAGGCATTAGTTGTCAAAAATGTGATATATATTTATAATTTTATAGCTTTTGAAGTTTTATTTTCTATAAAAATTTTTGTAAAAAAATTATTTTATTTTTGTAAAATAAAACTTTAAAAGCTATAAAATTATAAATACCATTCTTTATTTTACATTATGATATATCCATTCAATGAAGGTTTTTTTGGCCATTAAAATCATAAATTCTTTTTTTTTTTTTTTTTTTTTTGCGGTACGCGGGCCTCTCACTGTCATGGCCTCTCCTGTTGCGGAGCACAGGCCCCGGACGCGCAGGCTCAGCGGCCATGGCTCACGGGCCCAGCCGCTCCGCGGCATGTGGGATCTTCCCGGACGGGGGCATGAACCCATGTCCCCTGCACCGGCAGGCGGACTCTCAACCACTGCGCCACCAGGGAAGCCCTAAAATCATAAATTCTTATAAAGAACATATAAGGAGAAAGGGAAGCAACCCAAGACCATTTTATCCATTGAGAAAAGCAGGATCTCAAATTCTGTAAACAGTATAATCACATTTTTGTATGTATATGTTTATATTTTTGTATGCTTAGAAAGAAAGACAGGAAGTAAACACACCAGAGTATCACCAGTTAAGTGTCTCTAGGTGGTAGGATTACAAGTATTTTTATTTTCTTTTCCATACATTTTTATATTTCCCAACTATTCTATAATGAACATGATTCATTTTTTTGGCAAGGAAAAGGTCTTTAAAATTATACGAAGAATATATCCCTACGTAGCAAGTTCCACAAAGGTACAATTATATAGGCTGCAGTCCACAAGTTTCTATCCTGATTGCTTTACTCAGAGGAAATACAGCAGATCGAACCTTCACAGAGCCTGTGTTCACAGCATCTTGACCACACACCTACCGTCCATTTCACTAGGATTTTGTTTGGGGCAACAGGGGCGGGGGTTGCTGGTAAAAGGAGAAAAATATGTTTTAGATATTTAAGATACGTATAATCAGTATGCTTTCTGAAAGGAAATTTTAAGAATTGTTTAAACTAAAAACCAAAAAAACTGTAATTTAAATGTACACTGTGGTTTGGTTGTATATTCCTGGACAGTTTCTATTTCTCACCTCCAAGTTTCTTTTATTTAGTAGACTATTGTCATCTTTTATTTTTCTGGAATCATATGTTTTGTTGGAAGAGTCCCAGGAATTCTGGTGAAAAGTACAGCAAGGGCTTCCCTGGTGGCACAGTGGTTGAGGGTCCGCCTGCCGATGCAGGGGACACGGGTTCGTGCCCTGGTCCAGGAGGATCCCACGTGCCGCAGAGCGGCTGGGCCCATGAGCCATGGCCTCTAAGCCTGCACGTCCGGAGCCTGTGCTCCACAACGGGAGAGGCCACAGCAGTGAGAGGCCTGCGTACCGCAAAAAAAAAAAAAGTACAGCAAAATTAAAGTATTTGTAATTATTAGCAAGTATAATACTGCTTTGAACTTATACAAGCATATGGAGTCATACACAAAATATAAATTTAAAGTGTCCAAAAATTTGAATCTATTTTCATGTGTATATAAATGGAAAATCATGTTTTTAATCAATAAAAATGAGTTATCTTATAAAAGTTAAAATTAAGGTATTTTGTGCTATTTTTTATAGTAAGGAGACTGGTGGCCCAGATCCTTCTACTGATTTTAGACTTAAAACTGCTGAATCATAGCTTACACAAAATTTATATATTTCCATTTATAATATACATTATAAAAACGTACACCACATTTTTTAAGATACATAAATGTTCTTTATGTAGTTTCATGGAGGAACAGTTACATAAATACAGTGCAGTAGTAAATTGCCTACCCGAACAAACGTTTAATATAAAAATTACTTATAATAGGTGCTGTGAAACATATAAACATACTCCATATCCAATAATGTACTGGACGCAAAATTTTGAAAAACCTTTTGGTGATAAATATGTAGAAGTGCTGGATAAAAAAATAATAACATCTAACAGTTTTGTGGTGCTAATTATTTGCCAGGTACTATTCCAAGTGCTTTACATACATTAGCTCTGTGGAATTGATATTACTATCATCATTATCATTGTCAACTCCATTCTACAGAACACAAACAACCTCTTTTTTTTAAGTTGAATTTACAAGAAAGTGAGGAAACTCCACAAGGGCCAAACAGAAGCAGAAACCAGGCTGTTGACCATGTGTTGAAGCCATGGGCTGCCCTGAGGGCTGTCCCCCTCCCAGGAGTTAGAGAAGGCTGTTCCTTGGCCAACTCAAAGGCCTTACACTGTAGAGTTAAAAGTAAGGCCACTAAAGCACTACCTGAGACCTGGAACTTCTGAGGGCTATGACAGTGTAAGAATGGGCTGCAGTCAAATCCATCTATAGACTAAGGAGCCCTGTGAGGAAATATGTTGTAAAGTTTCTGCAATGAACCTTTGTGGCAAAAAGAATTTCAGTAAAATGAAAGTTCATGTTTAATTTAAAAATTTAAAAAAAATTCATTTATTTTTGTTTCTCAAGGAGATTGATAACTAATAGCCTGCATAAAATGTTTGTTCGTGTTGCCATCTACCATGGGGGTGGGGTGCAAAGTGATAACACTGACCACATGAAAACTGGAAGACAAACTTTCTAAAGAAGCAACAACATCTACTTCAAGGTTAAGAGTTATTTTAAGAAGAGTGTTCCAGAAGATGATTTAAGACATGCAGTTGCAGAAGGTACACTTACACATCATTCTGTGAAGAACGATTTTTCATTTAGATCAGAGTTCTTTTAAATTAATTTCACTTATGTTCAATTCCAAGTTTTCTTGTGCACATTTAAAAAGTGAAGTGGTAGCTCTTCATGTACTGGCTCTGTTAGAAAACTCCGAAAACAGTTTCAGGATGCCAGTTTTAAATCAGTATTATCAGATGCTTCAAGTAGAAAATCAGGTAAACTCATTCCTTAAATAGGAGCTTAAAAAAAAAGATTCTTTTTTTTTTTTAAATCCAGTTTACAAAATCAAGGCAAAACTTTCAGAAGATGAAATATCTGACAGTATGGTGTGTGCTACTCTAAATTCAGTTTAAAAATTCAACGCTGAAGAAAAACTGATTTGTTTTTGTGGTGACAATATGAGCATAGATTTGGATGAATATATATTTTGATAAAAGTAATGTTCATACTATATTAAGAAACCTATGGGGCAGATGTGTTTTGGAATGTGCTGTGGTGCACGCGTAATTCATAATTAGGTCCAAACAAGCTGTCAATCAAAACAGAGGTTATAATTGTTAAAATTTACCAATTAAAATTTTTTATTGTGGTAAAATATATATGACATAAAATTTACCGTTATAAGCATTATTTATTGTAAAGTATACATAACATAAAGTTTACCATTTTAACATTTTTAAGTGTACAGTTCAGTGGCATTAGGCATATTCATATTGTTATGCAAGCGTCACTCCTATCCATCTCTAGAATTTTGTTATCTAATACTGAAACTCTGTACCCATTAAACAATAACTCCCCATTTGCCCATCCCCCAGCCCCTGGTAACCACTGTTCTAATTTCTGTCTCTATAAATTTGACTGTTCTAGGTACCTCATGTAAGTGGATCATACAATATATACCCTTTTATGTCCGGCTTATTTCACTAAGCATAATATCCTCAAGGTTCATCCATGTTATAGCATGTATCAGAATTTTATTACTTTTTAAGGCTGGGTATTCTTGGGGGTGTGTGAGTGTGTGTATCACATTTTGCTTATCCATTCATCTGGATAGTTGGATTATTTCTACATTTTGGCTATTGTGAACAATGTTGCTATCAACATTGGTGTACGAATAACTGTTTGAGTCCATGCTTTCAATTCTTTTGTGTATATTCCCACATCGGAATACCCACAGTGGGCATTCTGTTTGTTTTGAAGAACTGCTGCACTGTTTTCCATATCAGCTGTATCATTTTACATTCCCACCAGCAATGCACAAGAGTTCCAATTACTCTACATACATTTTTCTGTTTTGCTTTTAAAAAAAATAGCCATTCTAATGGGTATGAAGTGATATCTCACTGTAGTTTTGACAAAATGTGCCAGTTTTAAAAAATGTATATACAGAGTGATAAGGCAACACAATGTGTGAGAGAAGCTGATGGTGAATAGCAATTTTTTAAAAAGCGAGCATGACACTGGGCACTTTATTGTTGTTGCCCACCATTAAGCAGACATTAGAAATGTTTGAAGTGTTGAACAACTGCTCTGGTAAGTCAACCTGTGCTGTCCTCACTGATAGTGAACTTGTTTTTTTAATGGATCCTGTATGTTTTGATTTCTTCTGTGTAGTAAGTTGGAAATATTTAATGAATTTACTCAATGAATGATGTGCCAAAAAACTATCACTTTTGAAGCTTTTAGCAAAACTGTGATTGAAAACTAACCTTACAAATAAGAAGACATTGAAATTGGCCCTTAAGAAGAAAACTAAACAAAATAAATAATTGAAAGCTCAAATAAGATAAAAGATATAATTGTTAAATTCCATAACTTTTTTTTTTTTTTTTTGCGGTACGCGGGCCTCTCACTGTTGTGGCCTCTCCCGTTGCGGAAAACAGGCTCCAGACGCGCAGGCTCAGCGGCCATGGCTCACGGGCCCAGCCGCTCCGCGGCATGTGGGATCTTCCCGGACCGGGGCACGAACCCGTGTCCCCTGCATCTGCAGGCGGACTCTCAACTACTGCGCCACCAGGGAAGCCCTATAACTTTGTTTTATAGTTTCTGAACTTATGATAGAGCTACTATTTTTAATTGGGTAAAAGTGAATTCTGCATCAGAAAGGAATGAAATTTTTTTTGAAAAGGAAAAAAATGCCCTATGATTTTATAGCGTCAAAATGTGAAACATTCAAAAGAATTTTAAGTGGAGAATTTATTTTATGAGTTTCATCTTGTAAAAATTATGTGTTAAAGAAAGGCACTCTGGGCTTCCCTGGTGGCGCGTACCAAAAAAAAAAAAACAGAAAGAAAGAAAGGCACTCTGAGTGGAAGCAAAAAATCAGTATCTGAAAATGTTAGGGCTGAATTATTTTCTTTTAATTTTTTATTGGATTATAGTTGATTTACAATGTTGTGTTAGTTTCAGATGTGAAGTGAATCAGTTATACATATATCCACTCTTTTTTAGATTCTTTTCCCATATAAGTCATTACAGAGTATTGAGTAGAGTTCCTTGTGCTATACAGTAGGTCCTTATTAGTTATCTATTTTACATACAGTAGTGGGTATATGTCAGTCTCCCAATTTATCCCTCCCCCACAAGTATTTGTTTTTAATATGAAAATATTGACCTGAAAATATCCTTCATTTTGCAAAATTTGTCCTGAGCTTACCAGGTACCTCAGTATCTGTAGAGACTGAATATTCTCAACTTGAAATGTGGACTACAGAGAAAACTCAGATGAAGAGGTCTACAATTCTAATTCATTTAACCATAAAATGCAACGTTAGAGAAGGTTGCAAGGAATTTTATATAAAAGTTAAAAATAATAAAACCATATTGAAAAATACAGTTTTCAGAAATATACCAATGACGTAGTATTAGAGACAGATTCAACTTACAAATGGACTAAAGTATATAAACATGGACTAAGCATAATTATTCTGCTTGCATTATTGTTATTTTTATTATTATTATTACTTTTTGCCACATGGCTTGTGGGATCTTAGTTCCCCAACCAGGATTGAACCCGGGCCCTCGGCAGCAAAAGCACAGAGTCCTAACCATTGGACTGCCAGGGAATTCCCTTTTTAAAGTTCAGATAATCAATATAAAAAGTTTTAAAATGTATAGAAAAAATTTTTAATAGTTTTTGAGTAGATTATTATAGGTCCCTTCACACTGAAACAATTGTCAATCAATATTTCAAGAAATTATATAATCTTAATTATTTTGTGGCTTTTTTCACTCTCATATGTTCTGGTTTGGACTATAGGTTATATGGTCACCTTCATTGATGGATGAAGCAAATAAAATAAATTTTAAAAATTAAGGATAAAGAACAGTTGAACAATAGAAATAATAAGCTTGATTTAATTAGCAAATTAAAACAATAATTAAAAGCACCTATCATTCTCAAGAACATAAAACATTAACCATATATTATCCCTTAAAGTAAATCTCGATAAATTTCAAAGACTCAATTTCATACAGACCATGTTCTGTTATCACACTGCAACGAAATTAGAAATCAATAACAACAACAAAAAACCTCTATAGACATTTTTAAATTTAAAAAACACTGAAAGTCATGGGACAAAATAGAAATTGTGATGGATGTTAAGAATTAGAACTGAATAATGACAATATTCATGGAATTCTTCAGAAATAGTATTTTAATGTAAATTTATATCCTTAAACACTCATATTAGGAAAGAAAAAAAAGGCTGAAAATTAATGTACTAAGTGTTCAACTTTAAGAAGTTAAAAAAGCAGCAAACTAGGGAATTCCTTGGGGGTTCAGTGGTTAGGACTCTGGGCTTTCACTGCTAAGAGCGTGGGTTCCATCCCTGGTTGGGGAACTAAGACCCCACAAGCCACGTGGCGAGGCCAAAAACAAAACAACACAACACAAACAAAAAAAAAAAGAAGCAAACTAAACCTGTATAAAAAAAAAAAAAAGAAAGGAGATAAAAATTAGATTGGCCATTGATTAAAGACAAAAAGAAATAATAGGGAGGGACTTCCCTGGTCATCCAGCGGTTAAGAATCAGCCTTCCAATGCAGGGGACACGGGTTTGATCCCTGGTCGGGGAACTAAGATCCCACATGCCGTGGGGCAATTAAGCCCGCACACCACAACTACTGAGCCCGAGAGCTCTAGAGCCTGTGCGCCACAACTAGAGAAGCCCGCACACCACAATGAAAGATCCCGCGTGCTTCAACTAAGACCTGATGCAGCCAGATTAATTAATAAATTAATTATTTTTTTTAAAAAAGAAATAATAGAGAGATACAACAGGCCCAAATCTGGTATTAAGTAGACAAATCTCTGGCAAAACTGATGAAGGAAAAAAAGAGAGTAAGTACAAATATTAGTAGTAAAAAAGGGACATAACTACATGCATAGTAGAGATTAAAATATAAAAAAACTCTGAATAACTTTATGCCAATAAATTTGAAAATTTAGAGAAAATGACTATATTTTATCTAAAAAAATAGTAACTTTTCAAGTCTTAAAAAATATATAATAGAATACTATGTAGCCTTATAACCATTTAAGAATTGAACCAGCAGTTTCTTCTTACAAAGAAAACACCAGATCAAGAGGTAAATTCTACCAAATTTTTACAAGTGAATTCTACCAAATTTTCAAGGAAAAGATACTTCCAATGTTTTTTTTTAATTGAAGTATAGTTGAATTGCAGTGTTTTGATGTTGTATTAATTACTTTTGTACAACAAAGAGACTCAGTTATAGGTATTTCCAATCTTATACAAACTTTCTGAGAATAGAAAAATGAGACTAATTTTACCTTGCTACTTCAATTGGACTAGGACAATAAAAGAAAGGAAAATCATAATTTTGACTCTCCCATGAACAAATGCAAAATTCCTAAAATGAATATTGGCAAGCAGAATCAAACAATATATAAAACATTTAATTTACCACAATAGAGTTTATTCCAGGTATGCAAATTTGGTTTTACAGATAAAAATTAATACAATTCACCACATTATCACATTTAAAGAAGAAAAAATGTATATAGTTATTTCAAAGAAGCAGAAAAAGCACATGATAAAATTTAGCCTCCGTTCACATTAGAAAAGAAAACCTTAAGAAATCTAGGAATAAAAGGGCATTTCCTCAATTTGATAAAATCTATCTGCCAAACACCTACAACAGATATCATATTTAATGAGAAAATGCCATAACTATTCTATTTTTAATATTTATTTATTTATTTGGTTGCACCAGGTCTTAGTTGCAGCAGGTGGGCTCCTTAGTTGTGGAATGCAAACTCTTAGTTGTGGCATGCAAACTCTTAGTTGCAGCATACATGTGTGATCTAGTTCCCTGACCAGGGATCGAACCCCAGGCATTGGGAGTGCGGAGTCTAACCAGTGCACCACCAGGGAAGTCCCACTATTCCTTTTAAACAAAGGACTATGATAAGACTGCTCATTTTTACTGCTAACATTTGACATTATACCAAATTTCTAGCCAGTTCAAAACCACAAAAAAACTAACAAAAAGTATAAGAATTAGAAAAGAACTAAAACTCTCATTGATCACATATGCCATAATGGTCAACATAAAAAACCAAAAAGAAAATACTGAGAATTAGTAAGGTACGTTGCTGAATATGACATCAATATTCAAAATTCAGCTGCATTTCTACATACCCTTAATAAATAGAAAACCTAATTTTAAAATCATTTATGGGAATTCCCTGACGGTCCAGTGGTTAGAACTCTGTGGTTTCACTGACGATGGCCTGGGTTCAATGCCAGGTCAGGGAACTAAGATCCCGCAAGCCGCGCAGTGCAGCCAAAAATAAAATAAAATAAAATAATTTATAAAAGCAATAAAACTTATAAGGGACCCAGGAATAAATCTAATGTGTTAAACCTGAGAAAATTATATAACTTTATTAAGAAATATTTAAAGGAGCTGATAAATGTAGAGGTATAACATATTCATAAAGAAGAATTCTCATTATCCTAAAAATGTTAGTTATTCCCTAATTGATCTACAGATTCTTTTCATGGAACTTGAAATGCTGGTTCCAAAATTTATGTAGAAGAGCAAAAAGTCAAGAAAAGCTAAGATATTCCTGAAGAACAACAAGCAAGAAGTGTCTTGTTCTATAAGATATCAAAATGCAGAATACAGCCATAACAATTAAGATGGTGTGGAATTGGCAACATATGTATACACAGGGCTTCCCTGGTGGTGCAGTGGTTGAAAGTCCGCCTGCCGATGCAGGCGACACGGGTTCGTGCCCCGGTCCGGGAAGATCCCACATGCCGCGGAGCGGCTAGGCCCGTGAGCCATGGTCGCTGAGCCTGCGCGTCCGGAATGGGAGAGGCCACAACAGTGAGAGGCCTGCGTACCGAGAAAAAAAAAAAAAAAAAGAAAAAAAAATATATATATATATACACACACACACACACACATATGGAATAGAATAGAGAGTCCATACACATACATGGACACTTGATATATGACCAAGTCTATGTTGCATAAAGGATAGAGAATTAATAAATAAATGGTACTGGGATATTTGATTACCATAGGATAAGGTAAATACACTAGTGCAATATTTGTAAGCCACTGTTTTTCAAATCACTATTATTTTCAGCTAAATCTAATCCTCTTTAATAGATTCCTAACTCACACCAAACACACAAACTCCACAAGAATTAAAGACCTAAATGTGAAAACCGAAACGTTTCTACTTTTATTTCCTGTAGGAGAATGTCTTTTTGAAATCAGGGTAGGAAAGAAATCCTTAAATAAGATTTTAAAGAAAGCAAAAATCATAAGGGAAAGACTGAGACACTCCATCAGATCAAAATCTTCGGTTCAATGGGTAGCAAAAAAGAAGAAAATAAATTGGGAAAAGATATACACAATGCCTATAACAACAAAAAAATGATTAATATCAAGAATATATCAGAACTTCTACAAATCAGTTTTTAAACAAGATAAACAACATAATAGGACAAATAGGCAAGAGATCAATCACTGCAAAATTAGAGGGTACAGTACACAAGATCACCCTCCCTTCTGACACCCACTGCCATTTCAAGGGGGTCCCAAAACCATACTCAGGTTTGATAATTTGTTAAAAGGACTCAGAATTCACTGAAAGCTGTTATACTCACAATTACAATTTATCACAGGGAAAGGATTAAAATCAATAGGGCTTAAAAATCTTTAAAAGATTAAAATGAGCCAAGGGAAAAAGCACATAGGGCCAAGTCCAGGAAAGCACCACATGCAGAGCTTCCAGTTGCCCTCTGCCCTTGGACACTGTTTCTTTCCTGGCACTGATGAGTGACGATAGGCATGGAGTACTGCCAACCAGGGAAGCTCATCCAAGCCGGTATCCAGAGTCTCTACTGGGGATCCATGGTTAACTCCCCAAGTGGCTGACCTCAGTCTCCAGCCCCTCCAGAGGTTAAGCTGATACCACATGACTCAAAACTTCTACCATAAATTGCATTTTTTAATAGCTTAATTTTTTTTGTTTGTTATTTTAATTTTATTTTTATTTTTTTGGCTGCATTGGGTCTTCTTTGCTGTGTGCAGGCTTTCTTCTTTGCTGGCGAGCGGGAGCTACTCTTCGTTGCGGTGCGTGGGCTCCTCATTGTGGTGGCTTCTCTTTGTTGTGGAGCACGGGCTCTAGGCACGTGGGCTTCAGTAGTTGTGACACACGGGCTCAGTAGTTATGGCTCACAGGCTCTAGAGCGCAGGCTCAGTAGTTGTGGCACATGGGCTTTGTTGCTCCGCGGCATGCAGGATCTTCCAGGACCAGGGCTCGAACCCGTGTCCCCTGCATTGGCAGGCAGATTCTTAACCACTGCGCCACGAGGCAAGTCCCAATTGCATTTTTTTAATTGAACAAATTTGACATTTAACACTGTGTTAATTTAAGGTGTACAATGTGTTACTTTGATATATATTATAATATGATTGCAGTTGTAACAAAATTTTTCACGTTATATTTTTATAGTACAACAATACTGTTGTTTATATTCATTATACTGTGTATTAGATCTCTATGGTTTATTTATTACTTGTGGCAAGTTCGCACCCTAAACAACATCAATCTTATCCCCTCACCTCTCATGCCCTGGTAACCACCATTTTACTCTGTTTCTTAATGGGCTTGACTATTTTAGATTCCACATATAAGTGACATCATACAGTACTTGTCTTTCTCTGTCTGACTTAGTATAATTGTACTATATCCATTAATGGACTCGAGGTCCATTAATGTTGTCACAGATGGCAGGATAACCTCCTTTCTCACAGCTGAATAATATTCCAGTATGTGTGTGTGTGTGTGTGTGTGTGTGTGTGTGTGTGTATCTCACATCTTCTTTATCCATTCATCTCTTGTTGGGCATTTAAGATTGTTTTCCTATCTTGGTTATTGTGAATAATGCTGCATATATCTCTTCAAAATCCTGTTTTCATTTCCTTTGGGTATATACCCAGAAGTGGAATTGCTGGATTGCATGGTAGATCTATTTTTAATTTTTTGTTTTCCGTAGTGGTTGGACCATAAATTATTGGTGTTCGGGTTTTTCCATAAGGTGATACGGAAAAACCTGAACTAACCTTCTGGCCAACCCAGTATATTGTTAATCCTATCATTAGTCTATCTGGTATGACCCAAGGCCCTCAGGCAAACAAAAACACTCCTATCAGGCATTACAAGGACTTAGAGATTATCTCTAAGCAGCCGAGACCAAAGGCTAGACCTCTTTTGGGGAACGACCATGTTCTTTACTATACAACCACAAATTTATAGGGGAAAAAACCTCGTAAAAGGCTAATAAACGTACAAAAGTATGTCAAACCTCACTAGTAATTAAGAACTTGCAAATTAAAACTACAATGAGATACTATTTTATACTCAGGAATTTGGTAAAAAATAAAAAGTATGACAATACAGGTGTTGGGAATACAGAGTCATGGGTACTTTCATACACTGACAGTGAGAGCATAAATTGAAGAAACAATTTACAGAACAATTTGGCAATACCTAGTAAAATAAAAAACATGTATAGCTCTAGAGTCAGTCTTATATAAATCAGAAAAATGCACAATGCTGTCTACAGCAGCATTGTTTGTTCATGGCTATCAACTGGAGACATCCTAATGTTCATCACCAGGAAAGTGGATGAATTAATTGTTGTATTAGGTTTCAAATAGTATGTATTGCTAAGGATACCTACATATGTATTACAGTTTTAAAGAAATGCAAGGGAATGATAAATAGCAAATTAAGGATAATGAAAATATTTTAGGGGATGAAAGTTGAGATAATTAGAGTGGTTATGGTGGGCTATGGCTGAGTTGGCAACATTTCATTCTTAAGTGGCATAGTGGGTACATGGGTATCTGTAATGTCATTCTTTATACCTTTTGTATTCTTAAATGGTGTATAGTACTTTTGAAAATTAAATGTATAGGTGTATATATACATACACACATAAATATATATAATATATTCAAAAAATATATATATACCATAGCCTGTTATGTAGATGTATTAATTGCTTTGTGCCTTACATTATTATCCAATAATTGCCTTTACAGCTTATGCATTGAAAGAGAGGGCAGTCATCAATTTTACATTTATACATGGGAAGTGGAAAAATAATTTGTACACCTTTAGAACATGTAGCTCTCCTTTCAGTTCCCACCTAAAATGATAACACAGAGGTGTATTTCTTGCTTGGGATCTGTGCTGCAGTTCTGCCTTACAGGTGATGTAGACTGATAATCAAGGAAAAGATGTTTTGGAGTTCCTATTATGTGTTAGGTACTGTGGGAGACTTAAGGGATACATAAAGCAGAATTTCTGCCTTTAATCATTCAGAATATATTTCGGGAGGGCAGGAGGAATATCAAGGTAACCAACAAAATAGAGTAGTAAAATAAATAGCCCACTGGAGGGGCAGTAAACCTCACAGTGGTTTGAAGAAGGTCCTGCAGGGAAATGCAGGAGACTGAAGTGGGTTTGCACGTGAATTTCTAAAAGCAGCTCACAAGGACCCCAAGTGTAATTGGCCTTATTCATCATGATGAAGTATTTGATCAAAGCTCTTTTGGAAGTAAAGCTTGTTTCTAGAAAATTATTTTAAATATTATACCAATCTTCTTACAGTGCCATATTTAAAAATAGGTAGCACTCAGAATATTTTAAAGGTTTCTTTAGAAATAATTCCAGCTCTGTTAACTCTACTCTGAGAGCAGCCTATAATCACTGACATTTCCAGACGTTGACTCCTAAGGACTTAAAATGCCATATGTGAATGTATTTACTGATTTGATGTAAATAAAAAATAGCTTCATATTTCCAAGCAACATGCCTACATCTCTTATAAACACAACACTCATCTTTCTTTCTGCCTAAACCAGCGCATTTTCCTCTCCATTTTTTAAAACTGAAAGCTCAGCTTTTTTTTTTTTTTTTTGCGGTTCGCGGGCCTCTCACTGTTGTGGCCTCTCCCATTGCGGAGCACAGGCTCCGGACGCGCAGGCTCAGCGGCCATGGCTCACGAGCCCAACCGCTCCGCGGCATGTGGGATGCTCCCGGACCGGGGCATGAACCCGTGTCCCCTGCATTGACAGGTGGACTCTCAACCACTGCGCCACCGGGGAAGCCCGAAAGCTCAGCTTTTGATGTTTTGTTGCTTGTGTCTATATTGGCAAGTATGAGGGCCTCCTGTCAATTAATTCTGTTTGCCACACAAGAGGAAAATGAAGCAAAAGAAAATGTTTTTAAAAAATGTATTGGAGGGTCTTCCCTGGTGGCGTAGTGGTTAAGAATCTGCCTGCCAATGCAGGGAACACAGGTTCGATCCCTGGTCTGGGACGATCCCACATACTGAGGAGCAACTAAGTCCATACACCACAACTACTGAGCCCACATGCCACAACTACTGAAGCCCTCGCACTGCAACTACTGATATCCACACGCCCAGAGCCTGTGCTCTGCAACAAGAGAAGCCACTACAATGAGAAGCCTTCACGCTACAACGAAGAGCAGCCCCCGCTCACCGCAACTAGAGAAAGCCCGCACACAGCAACAAAGAACCAACGCAGCCAAAAAAAAAAAAGTATTGGATGGGCTTACCCGGTGGTCCTGTGGTTAAGACTCCATGCTTTCACTGCTGAGGGTGCGGGTTCAATCCCTGTTCGGGGAACTAAGATCCTGTAAGCCGTGTGCAGTGGCCAAAAAACCCAAACAAAAAACAAAACCAAAAAACCCCCAACAAACAAACAAAAACCCAAAACAAGAAAAAAACAAAACAAAACAAAACTATACTGGAGACATTTTTCCAGGAAGACATACAAACAGGTACATGGAAAGATGTTCAACATCACTAATCATCAGGGAAATGCAAATCAAAACTACAATGAAATATCACCTCACACCTGTTAGCATGGCTAGGAGCAAAAAGACAAGAAATAATAAATGTTAGTGAGGATGTGGAGAAAAGAGAACCCTTGTGCACTGGTGGAGGGATGATACATTGGTGCAGCTGCTATGGAAAACACTATGGAGGTTCCTCAAATAATTAAAAACAGAATTACCATAAGATCCAACAATTCAACTTCTGAGTATTTATCAGAAGGAAATAGAAACATTGACTTGAAAAGATATCTACACTGCCATATTCATTGCAGCATTATTTACAGTAGCCAAGACATGGAAACAACCTAAGTGTCTGTCAATGGCTGAATGGATAATGAAGATGTGATATATATATATATATACAATGGAATATTACTTAGCCATTAAAGAGAATGAACTCTTGACACGCGACAATATGGATGGAACTTGAAGACATTATGCTAAATGAAATGTCAGACAGAAAAGATAAATACCATATGATCTCACTAATATGTGGAATCTAAAAACAAAACAAAACAAACAAACAAAAAAATAAACTCACTGATAAAGAGCACAGATTGTTGGTTGCCTGAGATGGGGCTAAGGGGGTGGGCAAAATGAATGAAGGAATTCAAATTCCCATTTATAAATAAATAAGTCATCGGGATATAACGTGCAGTATGGTGGTTATAGTTAATAATAACTGTATTGCGTATCTGAATAGTTTTTCAAATATGGATCTTGAAAGTTCTCATCACAAGAAAAAAAATTGTAACTCTGTACCGTAATGAACGTCAACTGGACTTACTGTGATCATTTAAAAATATATACAGATGGGCTTCCCTGGTGGCGCAGTGGTTGAGAGTCCCCCTGCCGATGCAGGGGACACGGGTTCGTGCCCCGGTCCGAGAAGATCCCACATGCCGCGGAGCGGCTAGGCCCGTGAGCCATGGCCGCTGAGCCTGCACGTCCGGAGCCTGTGCTCCACAACGGGAGAGGCCACAGCAGTAAGAGGTCCGCGTACCGGAAAAAAAAAAAAAAAATATATATATATATATATACAGATATCAAATCATTATGTTGTATACTTGAAATTAATATGTCATGTCCATTATATCTCAAAAATGTATTGGAAACAATGATCCATCTATGTTTTGTAATGAAGAAAATAAAATATAGTACCAGAGACATTCTGGTAGAGAGACCTGTGACCACAAACATTTTAAGCATCTTTCTCCCACTTTTTTAGGGAAAAAATGTAGCTAATTCTTAATGTTGAGATATTATTCTAATATTGACTTAGAATCTATGGACTGCAGTGTAATCTTACATATCTTTGTTAAAAATTATAAAAGTCATTCTGCTTGTAAGTTTTTTTAGGTCATTTTGTTTTAAGATATAAAAGTAAACCACATATAGGGTATATAATAACCAATATATGCTTGCATTTACATAGACTATATATGGATACATAAAAAAATTGAAAACATTGTTTACCTATAGGAAGGCAGCCAGGTGATTTGCAAATGCCAGAGGGATGGAGACTCTTTACTGTCTATTGCTTTGCACTTTCTGAATTTTGAGCCATGTGGGTGTATTATCTATTTAATAATTAAATAGTTATTTTTATAAATAATAATCATCCAAATTGTCACTGCACTATAACCTTCTCTACATTATTTGATACTAATTGGTTATAGAAGTTTCAACTGCAGTACCACAAAGAATAGCAACCTCATTGCTTTATAATCCCAGTTCTCCTGTTATCTTGAACCGTATTATTTTCTATTTCCCACACACAAAGCAAATATTCTCAGTTACACTGGTAATCAGGCAAATGTAAATTAAAACAATGAGATGCCATTTTCCTACCGTGTGAGAGGAGTTCTGGAGGAAGTGCTGCAAGGAGCGTAGCTCAGGGTAGGATTCTGTGGTGGTCAGAGAAGACCACACATCAGTTAATACTTGAATAGTTGTGAAAAGGAGTAAGAATTGGCCATACAGAAAAGTAGTGGCAGGGCATCCAGGAAGAGCAAGTATATGGAGGAGCACGGCACTTTGGGGACTCTATGTGGCTGAGCACAGGAGGCAGTGACAGAGTCACAGGAGGGGATTTTCAGATGAGACCAAAGCCAGATCACAGAGGTCTCATATACTTTCTAAATATCATTACCCAATGAAGGGAACCGGGCCTTCCTAAAAGAATGGATGATTCTAGGACCAGGGCTCAGAAAGGACAACTTACACATGTTCTTGTGCCAGAACATAAGAAAGCACTAAAAAATTGATGAGGACCTGTCAAAAAGACACAGAAGCTAGTATGAAGAGCCACCCACTGGCCAAATCTGGGACAATTTGAGCATCAAAATATACAATGTAAGGGATTATAACCCATTGTAGAAAACAAGTGATAATCCATCCATCCATCCATCCACCTATGTGTATACATACATACGTTCATACATACATAAAAGGGAGAGAAAAGAAAGCTCTTTTTTCTATTGAATACCTATTTTTTAAAAAATTATTGAAATATAGTTGATTTACAATGTGTTAATTTTTGCTGTACAGCAAAGTGCCTCAGTTATATATATATAACTTTTTCTTTTTCATATTCTTTTCCATTCTGGTTTATCACAGGATATTGAATATAGTTTCCTGTGTTGTATTTGTTGTTTACCCATCCTATATATACTATGCATCTACTAATCCCAGCTCCCAAGCCTTCCCTCCCCCACCTCTCCCTTGGCAACCACAAGTCTGTTCTCTATGTCTGTCTTTCTGTTTCATAGATATGTTCATTTGTGTCGCATTTTAAATTCCACATATAAGTGATATCATATGGTATTTGTCTTTCTCTTTCTGATTTACTTCACTTAGTATGATAATCTCTAGGTCCATCCATGTTGCTGCAAATGGCATTATTTCATTCTTTTTTGTGGCTGAGTAATATTCCATTGTATATGTATACCGCATCTTCTTTATCCATTCATCTGTTGATGGACATTTAGGCTGTTTCCATATATTGACTATTGTAAATAGTGCTGCAATAAACATTGGGGTGTGGGACTTCCCTGGCAGTCTAGTGGTTAAGACTCTGCGCTCCAACTGCAGGGAGCATGGGTTTGATCTCTGGTCAGGGAAATAGGATCTCGCATGCCTCACGGTGTGGCCAAAAAACAAACAAACAAAAAACATTGGGGTGCATGTATCTTTTTGAATTATAGTTTTGTCTGGGTATATGCCCAGGAGTAGGATTGCTGAATTATATGGCAACTCAATTTTTAGTTTTTTGAGGAACCTCCATACTGATTTCCATAATGGCTGTACCAATTTACATTCCCATCAAAAGTGTAGGAGGGATCCCTTTTCTCCACACCTTCTCCAACATTTATTATTTGTAGACTTTTTTAAAAAAATTATTTTGGCCTCACCCCACAGCATGTGGCATCTTAGTTCCCAACCAGGGATCGAACCATGCCCCCTGCAGTGGGAGCACAGACTCTTAACCACTGGACCACCAGGGAAATCCCATATTATTTGTAGACTTTTTAATGATGGCCATTCTGACTGGTGTGAGGTGGTACCTCATTGTAGCTTTGATTTACATTTCTCTAATAATTAGCGACGATGAGCATCTTTTCATGTGCCTATTGGCCATCTGTATGTCTTCTTTGGAGAAATGTCTATTTAGGTCTAGGATGCCAACTAATGAATGTAGAAGACAATTAGAAAATCACCAGTCTGCATTGTATAGTATAATACAGAATAGTAACAACTCATTTGGAATCATCAATGTGTACTGAATCACTGGGTGAAAGTTTGTGGTCTTTAAGTATCTCCCCACAAATTGTTTATTAGATACAAAGGGAAAAATTACACCTTTACAGTGGAAAATCTGACAGACAACACCTTAATGAATCAAAGTTCATGAATTACCCGGAATGGGGGAAATTGACATCCTGGAGTCCTAATCTGATACATCAAGGATACACCATCACAGCAGAGAACTCCTGCAAAAAATGTACATCCTGAGGCTAATCTTTAGGAAAAGGATTTCTTCCTGGGTCAGGGGAAAAAGTGCTATAAAGGACAGTATTAGGACAACTGGTGAATTTTGAAGATGGACTACATATTCGATAACATTGTAAGGATGTTAAGTTTTCTGAATTTGACAATGACATTATGGTTATGTAAGAAAATGTCCCTGTTCTTAGGAAATACAGTCATGATGTCTGTAACTTACTCTTGGATGGTTCAGATACTAAAGTTTTTCCCCTAAATTAAATTTTCCATAGGTTTGAAACTTTTAAAAATTAAAAGTCCCAAATCCTTATGCTGTACACCTTAAACTTATACAGTGTTGTATGTCAATTATATCTTAATAAAACCTGAAGAAAAAAAAGACAGAAAATAAAGATCACTCTCATAGAAATGTATAGGACGGTGCAGAAAATAAACTCAAGAAGACTTTCCCTACATGGGGCAGGGAGCTATTAGAACATTGTAATTGATAATATGATGCTACTAGATTCGCCGTTTTGAAATTTTACTAGGGGAGCGGGGGGAACATAGTCCAGAGCAAGTCTGATCCCCAAACTCATCACTTGGATCCTCTAAATATATTTTAGTGTTATTTTGGCAGCTAGATTTAAGTCAGAAGCATAGGTTTTAAATGTAATTTTTAGTAGTGCACAAACTAAAAGAATTAATACATTAAATGTGAAAACATAATTGCTTTTCTTTCAATAAATATTGTTAAATGAATATCCACTTTTACATACAATTTCTAGAAACTGATTGCCTACATTATGGATCGTTTCAGGCTTCTGTTTTTTTCTTTTGCGTAGTCCCTACGTTTGGATAAAATAATTCACTGCTCACTTGAATCTGTATTTAAAAATGAAAGGAGGAAATTAATGAAGAATCCAACTTAATCTGCCCATTTGTGCTCTTGTATCATTGAAGAAGAAAAAAAGTCTTGAATAGTGAAAACCTCTCACCATGTAAGAATTTAAAAGGATAGATCTGTGCATTTTACTCTTTCCTGCTTTCCCTACTCCTATAGGAAATAGTGGGTGCAAGTGGAGAACCAAGACTGGGCTAGGATTTCCTCATAGATGGGAAAATTTATAACAAAAAGACAGAAAAATCACCCAATGTATTGAAATTGGTAGCTAGTTTTCTCTGAAAACCTTTGCAAGGAATTTCCTTCCTAGCCACAACAGGAGATAAAGAATAAATTGCTCTTACACTTCTACAATTAGAGAAGTGACTTGAAATTGATGCCTTTAATCTACTTCTTTGTGGATGAGGCAGAGCCAGACAAGGATGTCTTTCTTGTCCTGCAACAATTGGAAAGAATAATGTGTGTAGTAAAGTGAAGGAGGCTATTAGCTACTTCAGATTACCTGGTTATCTCTCCTGATTACTAACCTTGCAAGCTCTATCCTACCACCACCAAGCCCCAGTGGGAGGAGACCTGGTGGGCTTAGCCCAGCAGCTGGGCCCAAAGGCAGGGACAACTTGGGTCTGCAGCAAATTTTGCAGAGTCCAAGAGAAAACAGTCAAGTCCCGTATGAAGAAAAAGACTGAGACTCCAGCCGGCGGAGACCACCCAATTCAGTCAGGGTGAGAGAGCAGGAGGAAAGTTTCAGAAGCTGAGGTATAGCACCAAGGGGTGTCAGAGATGATGGAGAGCAGTAAGCAGGGGCAATGGAGGAGTGGGGGAATGGATTGGAATGGTAAGGGGGATTGTCAGGATAAAGGCCTGACACAGGGAACCAGGCCCACCTTTGCATGGATGGTATTTTTAAAAGGTCCGTGATTCTGTATCTTGTTTTGGGTGGTGGTTATACACAGGTGTATATAATTTTAAAACTCATTGAGCTAATACCTAAAATCTTTGCTTTTATTGTACGTTAATTATACCTTGATTTTTTTAAAAGCCTGTTGGAAGTAGATACAGCAGGAAACTTCTGTAGCTGAAATCACCAACTGTACCCCCAGAGTTTACTCTGAACATAGGTTAATAAATCCTCACAAGGCCTCCTTTACACTTACAAAAATGAGATGATGAGAGACTGCACCGCCCAGAAATCGGGCTAAAATAAAGAAGAGTTTAATTTCGAAGTTGTGTTTGGCCTTGGTGTAAATAAAAGTGCTCCAGATGTAGTAGATTCTCTTTTTTGGTCGGACTGTAATAGGTGTAATTTCTTTTGCTCCAGTAGACCTCTGGGCCTTGTGAGAAGCCAGGAGAAGGAACTGAAATTAGTCTGGACAATAATTTAAAATACTGTCTCCCTGGTGAACAAAAGAAGCTGAGAAATATATGTTTAATGAAATAAAAACTTTGCATTTCTTAGTATGGATATAGGCTGTACCTTGTAGAAACAATCGTAGGATACAAGAACAATACGTAAAATCAATAAGCTTCCCTGTCCACCAGCAATGACCAAGTAGAAACTGTATAAGAGAAAAAAGAGGTCCTTTCACAATTGCAGCAAAATCATGAAATGCCTCATAATAAACCTAGGATGATTTACTTACTGAAGGGCATAAGAGGACTTAAATAAATTGGAAGCTGTACCTTTTCCATTAATTAAACAAATTTGATATTTTATGAAATTTCTATTAAAGAAATTCAATATTGTAAATATATCAATTTTCCTCAAATTAGTCTAGCAATTGAATGCTACCCCAGGAAAAATCTAAGTAAGAATTTAAAAATATCTAAGACTGTAGACAAAAATTGACTTTGGTTATGAAAATTCCAAACACAGAAAAAAGTAGAAAGACAATGAAAAAACAAGTAACCATTACCTGGACTCAACAATTCTTACTGCTTTGCCATAGTTGCTGCATTACATAGATGGACAGGCAGACAGAAAGTGATATAGGGTACACATTTACTGAACCATTTAAAAGGGTTACACTCAACACTTTATCCATAAATTCTTCAGTATGCATCTTACTGGATGTATTAGATAGTTTGGGTGCTATAACGAATACCACAGACTGGGTGGTTTAAACAATAGACATTTATTTCTCATATTTCCAGAAGCTGGGAAGTCTAAGATCAAGGTGAGGCAGGAGATAGATGGGCTTCAGGCTGAGAAGCTGGAATCTGTCCCCTGTGGACAGATAATCAAGAAAAAGATAATGGCAGGAGCAAGGAGAAGCTGAGCCCCGCTTGGATAAAAGATAAAGAAACCACATATTTCTCATTCTTGAGGTCAAGGAGACCTCCCTGACTAAACATGCGCAGAAAGGCTCCTCGGGGGGTCAAGGGGTGGGGGTGGGGCATCACCACATAATAGGTGGTGTCAGCCTCCTCATAGGCTTCTGTACTGTAATCCATCTTGGCAAAAAGATACGCATGCATGTCAGGCATGGGCCTAGGACAGGTCCCTGTAGAAAAGAAATGAGATAATTGGCCAAAGGTAAACAAAGACCTGGAAGAACTGCCCTATATAAGTGATGTGAATCACTTCTCTGGTGCACTCCTCCTCATTAGGGAGGACTCCCACACCCCTTCTCTCAGGGTGTCTATATCTGCCTTGCCTCTGTCTAAAACAAACTGTTTTCTCTGTGTGCTCTCCCACTTGTTGTGCTGTGTCTCTAATAATAAACTTTGTACCTGTTTTTACAGTTTTTGCCTCCTTGAGAAATTCATTTTTCAACAGGGGCAAGAGCCAGGGCAACTTTGTTTCTAGCCTCTAGCCCCTGGTGGGCTGGTGGCTAGGATTCCTGGTTTTCACCCAGGCTACCCAGGTTCAATTCCTGGGCAGGGAACTAAGATCTTGCTTCAAGCCACTGCTCACTGCTATCTCCTCGAGATCAAAGGTGCTGGTGGATTCGATTGCTGGTGATGACTCTCCTCCTGGTTTGCAGACAGCCACCTTCTAGATGTGTCCTCACTTTCTTCCTCTTCTTATAAGGGTGCTAATCACAACATGAGGGCCACATCCTCTTGACCTCCTCTAAACGTAAATACCTCCCAAAGGCCCCATCTCCTAACACCATCACACTGGGGGTTAGGATTTCAAAATATGAATTTTGAGGAGACACAATTCAGTCCATACCACCAGAATAAGACCATTCTCCTACATAACCATATTATTATTATCATACCCCAAACATACAACATTTTCCTAATATCACCTAGTGCCCAATCCATATACAGATGTCTCCAGTTGTCCTAAACATGTCATTTACAGCTGGAGAGTATATGCATTGCATTTGGTTGTTATGCTTCTTAAGGCTCTTTTCATTTACCACAGATCCCCTCACTCAGTAGACTCCAGTTTTTTTCCCCCAACATTTGCTTGTTGAAGAAACAGTTTGTAGAAAGTCCCACATTCAGGATTTGTTAGATTGTTTCCTTATAAGTCATTTAACTTGTTCCTCTACCCCCTATATTTCCTGTAAACTGAAATTAGATCTCAAAACTTGATTAGATTCAGGGTAAACATTTTTGGCTCTAATACTTCATTGGTGATGCTGTGTTCATCAAGAGGCACATCATCTCTCTTTGGCTCAGTCTTAGAGAGGCAACATTTAACATTTGGTTTAAAGTGGTGATAGTTTTATAAAAATATTTTTGGAAGAGAAAAACTGTAAGGAGGAACTAATCGCATTGGACACCAAACCATTCTATAAAGCTACAGTAATCTAAATAGTGTGCATAGACACAGAAATAGACAAAAAAGATCAATAAAAAAGAACAGAGATTAGAATCAGGCCACAGTATATATGAAAACTATACATACAAAAGGGTAGCATTTCAAATCACTGGAGAAAAGATGGACTATATCATAAGAAATGTTGGGGGAAAAAATAGATGCCTACTTTATCCTACATCCTCCAAATAAAATCCAGGTGGATTAAAGACCTAAATATAAGAACATCTCTAAAAAAATAGAAGAAAATAAAGAATGCTTTTAAAATATTGGGATGGGACAAACAAGATACAACATCTAGAAGCCTTAAAAAGATTGGTAAAATTGATTTGACATTAAAACACAAAACTTTTGTAGCAACATGAAGAGAGTAATATGACAAAGAATAGACAGACAGGTAATATCAACCAAGATTGAAGGGATGATACCCATAATATATAAATATTCCCACCAATTTAAAAGAAAGTGAAAACAAACAGAGAAACGAGCAAAGGACATAAATAAGAAATTCTTAGAAAATATACTGTAAACATCTAATAAGCACTTTATAATATGCTTAGCTTCACTAGCAATCAGGGAAATGCAATGAAAATAACCGATATCATTTTTATCCTCAAACTTAAAAATATTAATTATATCCAGTGATTCAGGGTGCGGGTGTGGGGAAACACTCAAAATATTGTTGGTATCTATTAAATTCTAAAAGTGAATACCTTTTGATTCAGCAATTCCATCTCCTGTGGATATACATATGTTAGGATATTCATCGTAGGACTGTTTGTAATAGCACCCCCCACAACACAACCTAAGTGTCTATCTATAGGAATATAAATATGGAAAACACAGGGAAGCCTATGCAACCATCAGAGTGGATGAAATTGTCCATAAGGACTGACATAATTTTCAAGACGCAGTATTAAGTGAAAAAAATAAGTTCACAGAACAATATGCACAGTATAAAGCAATTTATTTTTACAAATCTTTTAAATCTAAATATAGACTGTTAAAGGTGGTTATGTAGGAGGTAGGATTGAGGTGTGAAGGAGAACTTTCATATATGTATGTACATATATATACATATATATATATATTTCTGCTTTTCATTTAAATTAAAAAAAATACAACCACATGTTCATGCATTATTTGGTTATATGCTATAAAATCAAGGAGAAAGAAAAACTTACTAAAAAATCTTTGAGGTAAAAATCCACTATCACAAAATAAGACCTAGATTTAAGAAGCTAATATTGAGCATGTATGTTCATTCAGTCTTGGTAGAAGTGTTTAGTCAAGGAGTGCATGAATGTGCTGATATACATGTATCATTTTCCGTTTTTTCCAAATTACTAAATTCTACTCTACTGACATACTGAATATCTGACAGTATGTCAAAGGCATGTCAGCATGTTTCGAAAGGTAATGTGAGAGAAAGAGTTTGGTACTGCTCACTCAGCCCCCTTAGGGACAGGGCTCTTTGGCTTTGCGGTGAAAGCATCCTCAGTCATACTTGATCACAAGACTCAAAATAACCAGAATTCTCCTCATTTTCTACCCCACCTCCACCCCAGCATTCCATTATTCCATTATTATTACTATTATTATTATTTGGTGGGAAGAAGCGTACATGACCAAAAAATCCAAATTACCATCAGGAATATTGTTTTAAAAATCCACAATGTTAGGGTCTGATCTGAGGTCCAAAAAATGAATCAAAATTTACAATATTTACACAACTATAGAGGTTATTCCATTTCAGAAACCTACCTACAAGGAAAGATCCCTTCAAACTCTGTTCTCAACCTCTGATGCACGATGCTGGCCCCAAGAAAGAGCCATGGGTTTTCAAACCAAACTCACAGCAGAAGGTGGGTGGGATGACTGCTTTGACCTGTCAAATGAGGGATTTCTCACCAATAAAATAAGAACAATACCATCAAACAGGGCATTTGTGTGAAGCCCTTAGCACTGTGGCCAGCATGTGGTGGTAGCTATATATATATATATATATATATATATATTCATTTTCTTCCTTTTTTGCAGTTCTAAGAGATTTTCAGTCTCAGGGTCGGGAACATAGGGGATTTCAGATTAACACTGAGATTACCAGAATAGCCAATGAAATAAAACCAACTCTTCTTAAATATGCTAGTGAAGATTTTAGTGTGTTTTCCCATATGCCTGCTACCTAAACCCTCTAGTTTTTATGGAAATTTGACTTTAAACAAATTATCTTCACATAATTAAAGCTGTAATTCACTGATTCTGATATTTATATTATCATTTGAAACTTTAGCATCATATATATACCCACCAGTTTTTACTAATTTTAGGGCAAGATTTACATTCTTCAGAATACGAGTTACCTAAAATATATAAGAAAATGTTCCATAATTGTTTTCCTTTCAGGGTCAATTTACCTAGTAGAAAGGACTATTTTAGAGAACCCCTCCCTTCCCTTTTTATTTAGCTTTTCACTGTGCTGCCCATGATGTTGAGGAAACAACCAAAAGACAATCAGAATCCTGGAGAGTGTCTGGATTCTGGCCCCAGGGCTGCCAATGCCACTTAGGTGGGTCCCCATGTCCTGACTGTAAAAGAACAGCCTTGCGCCAAATATTGTCTAAGGTGCTTTCAAGCTCTAAAATTCTATGATCAATGGTCAGTCTGAACAACAAACTAGCCAACCAACCAAGCAAACTAAACTACATTTCCTGTGGCCAAATTCTCAGAGCCCAGGAGCCCAGAGGTCAGCTTATTGAATAGTGGGAAGAGTCAATTTGTTCAAAAGACATGCTACACACAAAACAAGTATCACTAAGAAATAGCACTTTTCTGCCACTATCTAAACACGACCTAAAAACAAAATATAAATATGGTTTTAAACTTCAATATGTATACTTAGCATATGGACTATCTATTCCCCAAAATGGAAGATATTTCTGCATAATTTCAAAGTGTAATCATATAACTTCTCTCCTAATGATGTTATACTAACAAAACCATAAAATTTTAATGTTTTTGAAATGTGAAAATACTTAACAGTATAGTTATCTGTATTTATAACACTTTTTCTTTTATTTAAATCATATACATTTCATTAGAATTTCTAGCCCAAACATTGTATTTGAAGGTGAGAGAAAACAAACTGATATAGGTGAACTTCTTCGCACTTTAGTCTTAGTCCGACATTTAGATAAGTCACTCTCAAACAAATACAATGTCAAAGCGTACTTGAATTTCTTTAATCTAAGGAGCCAAGTGGACAACACCCAAGTATTATCTATTCAAAACAAGACCTACTCAGTTTTAACTAGATTTATTTTGATCATTTTGCAGTATATACAGATATCAAATCACTATGTTGTACAACTGAAACTAATATAATGTTATATGTCAATTATACCTCAACACAACAAAACAAAAACCAAGACCTACTCTTGTAAAATGCCAGATAGTCCGGGAAATGGCAGCCTTTCTACCGTTGAGCCTCTAGGCCAGTGTGAAAGGCCTCCTCTTCTCGGTCAGAACAGAGGACCTGGGATGGGTAGGTTTCTGTTTACCTAGACTCATTTGCACAGCACTTCACAGCCTCCCAAGTCTCTTGCTTCTTTGCTGCCCTTACAGACAACACGTAGGCCTTTTTTTTTTTTTTGCCATTTTTAATTTAAGGCCTTCACTGACTGATTTCCTTATGGGAAATGGGAAGAATGAACATGATTACTAAATTTCTGGTCTAAGTGTCAGATCTCTAGTTCCAGACTGTTCAAATGCCACTGTCATGCAGAGCCCTCTTTCCCCCAGCCCCCATTCCTCCTTAATTGGTAGTGTTAAGGTAAAGGCCTTCAACAATAGAAGTCAAACAGCCTCCCGCCCCCTCCAGGTACTCCATTGAAATGTGCATTTCTGAGAGGCTTCCTGGATGACTGACTCAAATTCATCTTTTTCTTCTAGAGGTTGGCAGTAACTGCGGAACTGCAGGGTGAAACGTTAAAATACTGGTGAAAAATTAGGAAGAGCTTGCAAGATGTAGAATTTTGGGGTATGAAATCTAAATACTGCCCTCCAGTCTTAACACCCTTTTCTATGCCACCATGGAAATTCATTTAAAAGCCTTCCAAAATGACAGTTTTGGTGAAGTTCTAGAAAGATCAGGCATTATTTTAACCCAGTAGGAAAAAAAAATGATTATACAGTTTGCAAGATAAAAGTTAAAGGATTAAATTCGCCACTTGCTTCAATATTTCAATAATTGGACCTGTCGATACCTTAGGTAAGAAAAACATAGCAACTGGTGTATAAAACTACTGAGTCAATTCGGGCATAGGATTCCGAGATGAAGAACTTCGAGGCGCAAACCTTTACAGTATATCGTGTTTCCACGGTAATTTTATTGACTCCTTAAGAAGCCTTTGCTTGGTCTATTTGAATCCTGGGCATAGGTCAATAGAAAGACCGTAGCTGATTTAGATAGTTCCTAAATTCTGACATCAACTCTACCTTAAGTCTATATAACAGCAGACAATTTAAGAAGTCCATATTCTTCCAAGCCAGCAGCCATGGCAAGAGTCCCTTTCACTTGGCGCTATTACAGGGAAAACCAAGAAATACTTTAAAAAATATACAGGCCAAAGAACTGGAGTTAAGTTACTAGGGTAGGGCTGTGTAAAGCTTTGGTGACTCACTAAATGAAGTTGTGAACTGGGGTCTTGGCACTAGGGGAACACAGAAGAAACAGAAAAGTTGGGGGTCTTGCGTAGGGTGGCGAGCACACTTTTATCTTTGATTGGCGGAATCACTCAGACTTTTCTTTATGGCGTCACCGGCTACCTGCCTGTAGAAAAGCTCCGTGTCTGTGACGTCACGCCTCACTGACCAATAAAAGGCCTCAGTCTGCGGGCCCCGAGGAGGGTTGTGGGCCCCTTTTTGTGAATGAAGCTTTACGGACCAACCCTCCGGGAGTCCCCGGGAGCCGCGGCCCTTGTGCTCGGGCGCCTCGGCGGCAGCGTCCGCGGCTGCGGTGGGCGCGCACGGTTACTCCGGGCAGCCCCAGGCGCCGGCGGCAGCACCGTCGCCTCTGCCGCGCCAGCGGGCTGCAGGCACCTGGGGGCGGGCTGGGGGTCGCCGGCAGCGGCAGGAGGCGCTGTAGCGAGGGCTGTGGCGCGGGTCCCGCGGCGGCCGCAGGAGGGAGCGGGACAGCCGCGGTGGGCCAGGCCCCTCCTCCGGCTCCTGCGCGGCCACCTCCTGCCGGGCTCCGCCGGCGCCTGCAGTCGGCGCAGCGCCGCTCCGCGCCCGCAGCCCTGAGCGCCCGCGCGCGGGGCCAGCGGGGGCTTCGGCGGGCTACCGGGCGCGCGAGGCCATGGTCGTGGTCCCCTGACGGGCCGCGGCCGCCTCCATGAAGCGGAAGAGCGAGCGGCGGCCGAACTGGGCCGCCGCGCCCCCCTGCTCGCGGCGGTGCTCGTCGTCCTCGCCGGGAGTGAAGAAGAGCCGCAGCTCCACGTCGCAGGAACTGCACCACCTGGACCGGCAGGACGACCTGTACCTGGACATCACCGGTGAGCCGGCGAGCGATCGCATGGCGGGGCACCCCGGACACGCGGCACCCGGCGCGGGGGTCCTAGCCCACCCACCCGGGGCAGTAGAGGCGCCTCCCCGGGCCAGACTGACACGCCTCCACCCCCACCCCCATAAAAGCCAGAGCCGGCCACACCCCCTTCAGGATCCGGGCCCTGGGAGCGCCCCCCTACCCCGAGTTTTCTTCTGCGTTTGTTGCAAGCTGTAACTTTATCCGTTTTGCACCCTCCTACCCCAGCAAGATGGCCCCAGGGGTCACCTTTCTAAATTGCAGGCGTCTGCTCGGCGCCTCGGGATTTTCCTAAATTCGAGTTGATACCGCCTCCCGGGTTGCAAGCTCGGTTGGCCCTTAAGGAGTATGAACCTCCGAATCACTCCAAAGGATTCCCCGAGCGCGCTGAACACGCCGGCGCGGGAGCTGCAGTGTTTATTTGGCGTTTGCCAAACCTCCGCTGCTCTGTGGGAAATGGAGTCCCTCCCGCCTGGGGCGGCGTTCCCCGGCCCGGCGCGGAAGCCAGATCCTTGCCCTGGTCCTCATTGCTCTCGCCCCCTCCCCAGCGCGCGTATGAGCACGCCCCAGACCTCCTAGGGATAATTTCCCTGCCTTGCTTCCGGAATGTCACTTAGATGGCATTTGAACCGGTCAGCTTGATGAATGCCCAGAGTTGTCACTTTTGAGAAATCACAGGTAGAAAAGCAGCCGTTTGATAACTGCTTTATTATTAGTGCCTATTCTACAATTCTTGAAGACTTTATAAATCCAATTTGGGAGCCGTTGGGTTTGCCAGGATTGACACTGAAGCGTGTGAAGGCATTAAATGAGATAATGTTTGTGGAAACGCTTTGTCTACAATTTTGAGGGATTTTTCAGTCTGTTTTCTGTGGCGCAGAGTGTGTAAACCTCGGTGTGTTGGATTTTTATAAACTGTTTCCCGCCCATTGATAAACCAGGTAAGCTGGAGTGGTCAGAACATTAATTAAGAAGATGCTCAAACACAGAAATTTAGTAGAAATTATTTTCTAGGTCGATGGATAGTTGTTTTGGAACTAAGGTCCATTTCACAGAAAGTTGAGAGTAGAGCGGAAGGTATCTCGGCGTTGAGTGGATGGACCTTGGCGACAGAGGAGGTAGGCAGGAAGGGGTTGCCTTAAGTACCTGTCTCCGGCTGGCACCAGCGCAGGTCCACCGTAGCGCCTGGCGCTTTAGGAGGTAAAGCCCACTTGCTGAGGCTGAGACCAGATCCCACCACATTGTGTGCTCCCGGGGAGATGGCCCCGCAGAGGAGGGCCGCGGGTGCAGGACCCACACAGGCCTTATGCCTTGTTATGTATACCTCTTCGAAGGACCTTGTTGAATAGCATTTAATTTGGGGGCAAGTAACACACTTACTTGGTACAGAATTCTTAATTACAAAGGTGAAGAGGAGTATTATATATAGTGAAAAGTTGGTCTCAGCCACCGGGTGTTTTTCCCCAGAGGCAACTTATGTTCCTAGTTTCTTGTGAATCCTTACAGAAATAGACTGCATGGTTACACGTATACATTCTCTACCGTACATAAGCACGGCAGCATACAATACGTTGTTTTGCACATTGTTTTCACAGTATTTCTTAGCAGAAAGATTGTTCTGTATTAGTACATGCAGAACTGCCTCATTTGGTTTTAATTACTGCTTCTGCCAAAATAGATATGGTTTAAAAGTATAAAACCATAAAATGGTGTATGTGGATTTAAATGTATATGTATATGTTTTATGACTTGTTTATATATATGTGTATGTTTTATGACTTGTTTAGACAGTTCCCTATTGGAGACACTTGTCTCCAATCAAAAAGGAAGAGTCTGACAGCAAAGTCATTGGGGTAAATCTTGCTTCTTTATGGAAAAAAAGATGCAATGTGGCTGGCTTTCCTGAGGTAGTGATCAATGAATTAATTTCAGAAAACGTCACCAAGCAGAATATTGAGGAAATAGTTGGTGCACTATATAAAATCATAATACTCGTATTTAGATGACAAGCCCAGATAATGGAAGGGTCCAATCTCAGTGTAAGATCATTCCAGGGGAGTTAAGGAAATCAACTTCCCCTACGATTTCTCCAGATGTCCCTTAGTGACAGTCTTGTATTCCTGGGAATAATAATACTTAATCAGTTTGATTGGTGTGATATACAAGACAAAGTAACTTTGGATGCAAGGTGAGGATTTCTTTTTACTGGGCTTGTAGGAAACGCTTGAGGCCTCATCCTCAGCAAATGGCAACCTGGTAGCATCCTTCCCAACTTGTTTTTCCCTCAGTTATTGTTTTCTAAAAGCAGTGCATGCGCATTTTTAATGTCAAACATTACTAAAGGAGATATATAAATATAGTTAGTCCCCCTTGCCTGGTAATATTTTCTTTCCCTTCAGTTTTCTACTCATATTCAAGTTTCTACAAATTGTACTATACCAGTAAGAGCGGTCCTCTTTTTAATGGCTGCATGTTGTGGCATTGTATGGCTGAATTGTGATTTATTTAATGCTAATAAATAAATGGTTATTTGGGGGTTTTCCAATCCCTACTGCAAATGGCTGCAGTAGCATCAGTGTACATGTCTACCTACACGTGTGACTGTAAACTTGAAGTGAAGAGGCCAGGCCAAAGTATATATAGGTTTATCCATTTGTGAGTGGACTTTTGGGGCAATTATGAATAATGCTGCTATGAACGTTCACGTACAAGTTTTTGGGTATATACCAAGGAGTAGAATTCCTTTGGGTATATACCTAGGAGTAGAACTGCTGGATCACATGGTAACTGCCAGGCTTTTTTCCAAAGCAGCTGTACCACCAGCATTCTCACTAGCAATGTATGGATTATTCCACATTCTCACCAACACTTGTTACAGGATTGTGAAGATTCTTTCCCAGTGGGGTTGGTTTGTAAACATTATTACTTCTGCCCACTCTGCCTTTAAATACATTACTTTTTTTTTTTTAAACTTTGGTCCCTTCACATTTTTATTACAGTCTATTTTATCTGTAGGTTGAATTCCCGTAGATCCCAGAGTATTTCATGTGTGTACATTTAACATAGGAGGCTTAATTCCTATTTTTGTTCCTCTCTCTTTTGTTATGTGGTCATTATTTATTGTCTATCCTGCCACCCCGATATACTGGACACTACTCTTACTAGGAGCAGACTGACCCAGGTTTTATTCCTAAGCAGACCCCATCAACCTCTCATTGACCATTCATTCAGTTCTTGCCATATGCAATGACATAGAATTTTACCTGTATTCCTGGTGCAGTTCCAGTGCACCATGTGAAAGAAAGGTTATAAATACAGTATAAACTGTATATGTTAATGCTAAAGAGGTAACTGAGTAAAGATAAGATCCTAACGAGTTATCAGTCAGGAAGCAGGGGCAAGAAGGGAAGCGAGGAGGGCTTTCAGTTGGATTTGGAGCTAGGTATCTAGATGAGAGAAATACCAAGGGAAAAAATGTTGGACACAGTCAGGTTTTGTTGTTGTTGTTTGTTTGGTTTTGGTTTTTTTTTTTTTGCCCATGCGGCTTGTGGGATCTTAGTTCCCCAACCTGGGACCTTGGCAATGAAAGAGCGGAGTCCTAACCACTGGACCACCAGGAAATTCCCCACAGTCAGGTTTTTGATTTTCCTATGAACCTCCTTGTGGCCAGAAGTCTGTATCTTTTTGATCTCTATACATTCCTGTCCCTTAAATAGGGCCCTCTGTAAATGACATTGCACATTTTCCTTTCCTCTTTATTAATATAGAAAAAAAATTAAAGGCTATACCATTACTGCATAATCTGTTTTTGATAATTTATAGGATTTAATAGCTGGTACAGAAGTTCAATTTATTTTACTTTTTTTTTTTTAAATTTCTGACTAGTAACAAAAATTGTCAATAACTGTTGGCTTAAAAAATATTCTTGGTGGTTTGTCTTAAATTGAAAAATACTTTTTTTCAGTGTCTGCCATTATGTTCTACCTTTTAAAGAGTGTCTATATTATAACAGTAACTAATTTTATTGGAGAAGCTCTAATTGAGGTCAGGATGGTTATTTAAAAGCATTGATTAATGGTGTATTGGATACTCATCAAATAAAATGAAACAGATACAGCACTACTCCTCCCCCCTTCTTTTTAGGATTTTAAAAATCACGCTAGACATCATTAGACAGGGAAAATTTATTCATTAATTGAAGTATTTTTTGAATGCTTACTATGTAAAATAGTCATGTGTATTCATTGTTTGCAGTGATAGAAATATATTTTTCTTGATAGAAAAGGAATGCTGTTAACCTGGGGCACTGATTCAAGGAGGAAATAAATTAATTTTTCTTCAACGGTTTCATGTAGTAGATTGAGTTTCAGTAACTGAAACTCATCAAAGTCTGTAGTGTTCATTTTTCTTCTTACTTATGACTTATGTCTATACTTACTCTCTGCGTAATGTGAATTTACTTTCTTGATTTATGTGCTCGCTTAATTCTTCAACATCTTTACTTCTGATGGCATTGTGTTAGTCATCTGCTAAGGAGTCTCATTCCTTAGGCACCAATAAAAAGGCAAAAACTTAACACAGTTTCAGTGTTGCTGCCACATAAAGAGTGTTTGGGCATAAAGATGAGGGGGAGGTGGAATAACTGGGTTACACAGATAGTATTTTTTTGTTTTTTAATATTTCTTTATTTATTTGGCTGCACTGGGCTTAGTTGCGGCATGTGGGATCCTCATTGAGGCATGCGGGATCTAGTTGCCTGACCAGGGATTGAACCTGGGCCCCCTGCATTGGGACTGCAAAGTCTTAACCACTGGAGCACCAGGGAAGTCCCACAGAGATGGTATTAATGCCAGGAGTTGACAGCACAAATTAACTGCGCTGTGCCTTAGAATGGGAATGAATTTCTCCAAATTTTGTTGGGGTTGGGGAGAGCTGGAATGAAACCACTTTGTGGATTTTTAGGATGGAAAGAAGGCACTGGCACATACCAATGACATTTCTTGGAAATTTCTGAGATAGTCTCCTGGGAACTCTGAATTGATGGACCTGGTATTTTTTGAAAGGCTTTTAAGAAATCCCCTAGGAATTTCACAGTTGTCCATTTTTCCCTGTGAAGAAGCCAAGACCAGAGATAAGTCATTTTGCAAATTTGTAAAATAAGTTTGCAAATTTGCAAACTGCAAATTAATGCAGTTTCTTTTTGGGAAAGTCATGATCACCTGCCTTTTATTCTTTCTGACAGATAAAGCTGCTTCACAGTTACACATAAATGATTTCTTGAACATTTACTAGTTAGTCCTTTGCTACTTTGGCTAGTAGATGATGTCATAGTAGATACTCCATAAGTAGTATCTATGAAGTTGAATTTAGAGAGATGAATAATTATCTAGTGAATTTGGAAAAATGAGCAAACTAACTACACAGTTCAGGTCTTTCAGAGCTCATGCTATTTTCCAAGTTGGCCATCATTACACCCCTGATCTTCCAGATATTTCATTCCTTCAGCAAACATGTAATGAATATCTATTCTGCCAGCCTTTTTTTTTTCCTCCTTCAAGTGCATAAAATAGGTCACTGCTGGGAGATAGTCCCTGCTCTCATAGAGGTTATGTTCTCTGCTTTACTTGAGAAAATAAAACTTGGAGGATTTGAAGGAGAACTAATCTGAAGAGGAACCATATCTTGGTTGAAATCTTTGGGGAGGAAAAACTTTGATGGTAGCGTTTTTGAAGAGCTAATTCTGGTAGTTAGGCTCGAGGACACCAGGGAAAGCTGGTGTCTCCCCACACAGGGGCTGAACACAGCCAGATTTAATAACCTTTTGGAGCCTGGATTCTCTCATCTGTTTAAAAATAAAAAGTCTGCAGAGTTGTTGGGAGGATGAAATGAAGGGGATGCATGTTAAGTGCCTGGCTTGGTGCCTCGCTGACAACCGGGGCTCCATAAATGATCTCTGGTATTACAAGTATGCCAGCAGTGGGCAAGCCCGGGGGTACAGAGGGCACACTGAGTCATCATGGTTGGGAGGGTTTCAGGCTCAGAAGCAAACATTTCCCCCATACGTGTACTTGCACAAAAGGTTCGGTGAATCAAAACAGTGAAAATGCAGTGTGTTCCTCTCCTTGCTTCTGAATGTAATCTTCAGGGCAGAAACGCTGCAGATGAGGCTGGCTCAGTATTTGTCAGAGACGTGGAGGAGGTTTGGCGCCGTGTTGATAATCTTTTCTGCCTTGGGAAAAACGTTACAGTTTCACTTTAAAGATTTCTTGTAAGAGGAAGAATAAACCAAAACTCTTCGGAGGCTATTATTACATGCTTTTATTATACTGAAGAGTTTGTATGTTGCTACTATTAAATTGCAGCTAAGTTTATGGGGGGTGGTTCTTCGTAAAAATGCAAAGTCCTCATGGGAGAGCCTCAGGTAGAAGATTATTTTTAAAACGTGTGTTAAGTTATTTACTGATAAAATACAAATTTTTCAGAGTGGCTAACTTAAAGCATGACTGTGCCCTAGTACATCCGTTTTAAAAGAGTATTTCACAGATCCAAAAGCTTTGACACTGGTGGTGCATATTATTGGCAGACAGGGTGTTTGTTTTGGGTAAAACAAATTACCTTTCAAAAGGCCTTTCTAATGTTTAATGTGTGGCACAGAGACCCAATTTATTTGGAAGGGGTGGGAGTTAAAAAATAAGATAAATAAGAAATGATATCTTTAAATCTATTTTCTTTATTACACTGGGAAAAAATAATTTTAGTAGCCAGTATTTTGTTTTTCTTCCCATCCTAGCTACAGAATATTTTTATTTTAATCTTAGTAAGTCCTTTAAGGTCCTTCACACTAAAATTACTTTTATAATTGTCTTTAAAAAGAAATGAAAACATGGGTAGATTGGTTTATCTGAGTATTTAAAAGCCAGTCCTCACTTAGGCCAGGTACCATTATGAGTGAGGTAAGTAGGTCCAGGGTTTACTCTGGGCCAAAAGTGGAGAGATTGTATGGAGACAAAGAAAGTGGTGCGGCAGGAGCTAACCAATTTTCAAATACTGTTTCTTTACATTTTTTGATTTTTAGCTTCCAAGGTTGGTTAGTCACTTAATTTGTAGAAGTGCTGACTACCATATTAGCCAGGGATTATCTCAGAAAACAATTTCCAAAATAAAATTGATTTTAACTTCTGAAACACAAGGTTATTTAACTGGAATTTGTACATCTCATCTGAATTCTCTAGTTTATTTGAAAGTTTTACGCCCTTCTCTCTCTCTCTTTTTTTCTATAGCTTTTCATGGATACTGCTCCAACAAAGGTATTCAGATCATTGACTCTACTTTGCAGTTCTTTGATGATTTTAAAACTGTAGATTTAATCTGTTAGTTGTGATTCTTGGTTCCGTCTCTTCCTGTTTGCTTGTCTTAATTTTAGTCTTAGGTAGCAGTTTTAGTTTTCTATAACTGTAGAGTATCTTTCATATGTTTACGACTTAAGTTGAAATCTGTCTTTATATGAAAAGTTCTGTTGGTTTCTGTGTACAGGTAATGCTGGAAGTAGTTTCTGTGATATTTTATGGGGTTAATTATGAATGCTATGTTTTGTATGGTGGATATTTTTGGTAATACTAAATTTTTATTTTAATTAAATCTCACTTTTGTAAGCGCTTGCCGAAAGGATACTTAGAATGAGTTGTTACGACAGCTGTTCTTGATCCCCATCCCCCACCCCCCATTATTTTAGTTATTTCTAGGCATTTCTTTGCTTAGTGGACAGGCATATATCTCACTTACTGTGTTTGGTAAGAGGGAAATCTCATGAAATGCCAACCTGAACTTTGGGAACAGGGGAGTTCTTTTGTATCCTATTAAAAAAAATTTTTTTTAATATTCTGATTCCCTTTTATTTTCAGGCTCCTCAACCAAGGCCATTTACCAAAAGAACAAATCTGAATGGCCCCATATACTTATTATTTTCAATTGAAAATTTTATGACTTTATCCTCTTCATCTTTTATTCAGCTCCTTTAATTCTTAGTATCATTTATATTCTAGAGGAGCAATTCTCTTAAGAGTCCTTTATTCACCAGTCAGTTCAAAGGTTTGGTCCCATTGTCTTTGAGGCTGAAAAGCTGAGGAAGCTAGGCAGGGTAAATTCATTCTAATTGCATAATATCACATATTGATTTCATTTCTCAGGTAGTTTACTTTTACACCATTAAAATTTGGTCGACAGTGCACTTTTCACAAAAGAGAAAAACATCTTGTTCCTGATGTCAGTGATATTTGTTGTTCCTTCAAGTTCTAATTTGACAGTAAAATTACTTTCTTGGCACTGCTATGCAATTTATGACATTGATCTTTTTATACCCAATCCGTAATGCTATAATATCATTACAGATTATGAATTCTGCAAAGTCCTCTATTTTAGGACCATCTCAGCTGAATCATTCTCTGCATTTTGCTCATTTATCCTCATTTGTATTCGTATGAATTGTGCTATGGAATTTATTCAACAAATATTTATTGAGCAACTACTTTGAACAAGGCAGTGGGCCAAGTATTACTGAGGAAGGGAGGAGGGGATATGAAGATTTAATAACAACATGCTCATTATCACTGAAAGATTGAGAAGGCATATACTCTTAAGTCATCATCTCAATGAAGACAGGCAGTGAAGGAATCAGTCATTATGTAATTTTGGTCTCTTAATTTAAACAGTGTCAGTTTGAGAGAAATTAGTGATGGAAATGTTACTTGATAATTCCTACACAAAGTGAGTTATTTTTTTCAATATGTGGTCAAAATGACCTGTCTTATGGTGTCTTTCTCGTGTATGTGTGTGTGTGTATGTGTGTGTGCGTGCGTGTATGTTTTAACCTTTAAAAGATGAGAAAACTTCATTTTGGTATATAACTAATCATATATATGTATGATATGAATATATGCATACAGTTAATAATATCCTGGAAACTATCCCTCTACTAACACAGAGCCAAAGTGAAAGGTCTGAATTCCAATTAATTCTGTATCACTAATTTGAATGTCAAAGTATCCCACAGGACATAACTTAAAATGAGATACTTTGTTTTATTTTTAAGAATACCTTATTTATTGGTAAGAAGTAATTATAGAGCACCTTTTAAGTTGAGTATTGCTTCTTAAATTGGAGGCACTAAAGATGGCTAAATATTTTAAGAACTATATTTGGTATGTGTGACTTTTAAACTGAAAAGCATTCTGATTTTCACATTCTTTTATAGGTGCTGAGGAAGAATTGCTTTGACACGAATGTGTAGCAGAATTAACATTATGGTTTTACATTTTGGGGAGCTGTTCTCAATCTGCTCTTAGAATTTTTTTATTGTACTGCTGTCATTAGATAGCTTTCTGGAAGCACCTAATACATGAAACAAGCATCTTAACATTCATTTATTTCCTTTTTGACAGTGTACTGTCAAAAAAGCTTAGAATTTAGCTAGCAAACACAACTGAGGTTGGGATTTTAACTCCACTATTATATTCTAATTTTAAACTATTGTGACTAAAAGGGCTTGAAGTAAAAACATATCCATTCAGGATATGTTTGAGTGCGTATTATAGTCTCATCCTTGCAATGGGTGCTGCAAGAGCTGCGATAGAGATTTCATAGTTGACCCCGGATCTCTGGAAAGTGACATGGAACTGGGTGATATCTATATATCTTCTGTATCACATAGAGGAACTTATCTGTGAATATCATGGACACTCAAAGATAGATGCCTCTGAATGAATGTGATCTTTGGAAAGGAGGCTTGAGCTATGTTTTAAAAGATTCTCTTATATTCCCCTGCAGAACCAGCAGGAACTGTTCTTGATCACAGTAACACACAGTAGTCTCTGCTTTCTCCTTCCTCCTGACAATACCATTGCTACTACTGTGGTGGCATTTGTATGTGTGAAGGGTGATTGCTGGGATTGGGGATAGACTCTATCCCAGCATGGGATACCCCCCCTCCCCGACCTGTCCTGTTCTTGTATTCAGCAGTTAACCTGAATTAAATAATAACTTTGCTCCAAAATGGAAAAATACTTTATTTAGTGAAATCTCTCTTACTCAAGAGGGCAGGAAAAGGAAGATAAACCTTAAAACATTCTTTATTTAATAGGACCTATTCAGATTATTTTGAACAAATACATTTTTAGAGGCTAAATTTGTGGATTCAGAAGACAATCATTTCCAGGCACAGTGCTAAAGGAATTTTTTTTTTTTCTTGTGGAACACTTTTGCGAATTTCCAAAATAAAAATGTTGGCTATTCCAAAGGCTAAGCAATAAACTTGGATTTTTAAGAAAAATCCATGCTTTGGATTAAGGACTGTATTTTAAAGTGATTTCAGAAAACAAGTATTATTCTAATATAGAGATTTATGAAAAGGCTTAATAAATTTTGTTTTATGCCACAAAAGCGTTTTTAAATAATGCCAATTTCTTTTGTGTACCTTTTACACACCCCATTTAACATAACCATATGCAGTGCTGCTTTGTTGTAATTATATTGTCTTCAAAACATTTTACTAAGAATAAATAGGCATATATAAAACTGCAGTCAATGTCTTGTTTCGGATTCCCCCAGAACAGACTGAGTCAAGGATTCCAAGGCAAGCACTTTCTTTAGGAGATGGTCCCAGGCAACTCTCAAAGTGAAGTAGGTAAGTGAGAGGATCAGGAGGTGCAGGCCATAGACCGCTCATTAGCAAGTAAGTTACTTACTGTGGTAGCTGTAGTTTGATCCCACAGGGGAAATCTGGGAGCCAGTGTAGAACAAGTGAGGATGGAAGGGGGCTGGGATATTTGTACACTAGTAACTCAGAGGGTGAGTGATAATTTTGAAGTGCTGTGAGGGCAGCCCAAATGGGCTCTGCAGGTGGGAGAAAGTCCTGAAAGAAATGTTGGTATAATAATTGCAGTGTGTGCTGAGAAGGGGAGGGTGGGAGCGGTGACTCCTGCAGTCGCTCATAGTATGGTTAAATTTTTTCTGTGAGCTCTTAGTGCTATTAGTGTTTTTTTAGCTATTTAGCCCTCAACCATTATCCCAAGTTGAGTTTGTTATTGTCACTGTGCTGTGTCCTGGTGAGGCAATTTTGATAGCCAATGTTGGGAGAAGGCACACACGTGACAGGGCGGGTTTGTTAGAAAGAACCAGTGGGAGAGTACTAAGCTGGATGTTTATGATGCGAGCTTAATGAACCATTTGCAAGGAATCGTTTAAGGAAACTAGGTAAAGATGTGTGTGCAGTTAAGGATAGTTGGAAGTTCTTTGATTTTTATGAAAGGCTTTATAAAGATCACTGTAGCTTGGAGATTTAACTAACAGTTGTGATTAGCATCTAGAAGAATTATGGCCAGAGACAATCCTGACTTCAGTAAATGTGAAGTGACTGGAAGGAGCTGAGCCATTGCCAATGTAGAATGCCAGGACTGATCTCCTTGGACACTCTGGATTCCATGCAAGTACCATTTCCAAGAACTCCTCACCCCCAGCTAAATGGAGTTTATGCATACATGTGAAGTCAGCCACCTTATGTCATTTATTTCCAATAAGGCCAGATAACAAGCATTAGGTACTCTTGTGAGTGGTTCAAGATAAATAAATCTACTGATTTAATTGCTCAGGAGTTTATAATCAATGTATCATACGCGTGTACAAAGTGTTACACAAAGTAGGGAAATCACAGTTTACCTTGTGTAAGTAAGAGTTATTTTCCTGCCTTTTGGATGCTTTTCCCATATTATTAAAGCTTTGCATGGTCCCTTTTCATTTTTCTTTGGAAACAATAATTCAGTCTCTTTAACAGAGGGGGAAAATAGTCATACTGCTAATCTTGTGAGAGGTAGACTTTAACAATGCTGAAGCTTTCACAGGGGATCAAGATTCAGTAATAAAAGCCTTGACTTCGGAGACATTAGAAATAGTTTTTCATCATTTTCCTAAATATGAGTGGGCAGCTTTTAGAACTTATTAGAAAAACTAGTGCTGGTGATGTTTCCTGCCCTATAATCCTGTTCCATGTTCTTGAGGTGCATTTCTGATCCTGGGTTCCTGACACGTTTATCATTGGTCCGTGCAAGCCCCTTTATTAGGCTTTCTGTTTCTGAAATACGGTCCACTAAACAACACTCAGTATACTCTTCAACTAGAGTTGCTTGTTTTTCTTTTATGTTTTTTCTTTTCTTTATTTTTTGAATAGATAATACATGCACATGGTTCACAATTTAAAAGATACAAAAGCGTAAACAGCACAGAGTAAGAGTCCCACTTTCACCTGTCACCTAGCTGCCTATTTCCCCTCTTCAGAATCAATTGACAAAGCTGACCTCTTGTGTCTTACCAGAGGTTTTCTATGTATTTACAAATATATGTATATATGTGTATACAGATGTCTGTGTGTTTGTATCCTCTCATACAAATTATGGTCCGTTATTCCCACTGATCTCTACTTTGCTTTTTTTCACTGCTCTTAGGTTGCTCATTGAGCCCAGAGTTGGAATAAAGTGAGCTGGAGGATCCTAGTGGGCCATGCTTTCAAGATGCTCTAGATTAAGATGTGATGATAATAGCCTCTGGGTTAGTCAGTGTATGCTCCATGTTAAGGCCCATGCTAAAACCTGTGTCTGTCCTCCACCTCCAATAAAGTTTCTAAGATATAGGTGCTCATTATTTTTTAAAAAGACAACACATAAAGAAAAGAAAAAGATCAGTGATGCTACTAGCAAGGGTGTTTTCTCTATCAGTTAGTTTAGGCTTGGTTATACTGTAATAGCAAGCCCTCTCCCAATCTCAGCAGTTTAACATAAAGATTTAATTCTTGTTTCTGTTTCACAGCCACTGTGGGTTGGCAGGGGTTTCTGCTTCCTGTAATTGTTTGGGGACCTAGGCTTATAAGTAGCAATGGTCTCTAATATTGCTGGTCCCTGTGCCAGAGGGGAAAAGAATGCTGTGGAGGGTCATTATCAACAATTAAATGCTCATTTTCGTCATAGTTCATTGACCAGAATTAACCATGTGGTCCCACCCAACCACAGAGGGACAGGAATGTGCCTGTTAGGTGAACAGCATTAATGAGTACCACAGTTAGCCTTTTAGATTGTTCAGTGTATATTTGTATACATAGATATCTCGATAGAGAGATGTATTTTTATATCAGTAAGATAAACACTAAGTAATTTTATCATTACTTTTTTCCACTTCATGTGTTATAGCAGAATCTTTCATTGTCCTAAGTATGTGTCTAAATATGTATCTCTTTTGGATGCATATTATTCTATTATATGCCTATATAATAATGTATTTCCTTGTGGCTCCTCTCCTAAGGAAAATGTACCTTAATTTCCATAAAATTGGTAGAAATATTTAGAGGTTGTAGACCCTCCCCAGCCAAGCATTGGATTCCTATCATGGTCTCTAGGTTGTAAATATAAGTGCTATTTAGAATAACCTCTCTTCATCCCCTTTGTCCCCTCATAAAGTACCGTTTTATAATTTTTTTAACTTGATATTTTGTATTGTTTTTTGTTTTTGGCCACACTGCGAGGCTTGTGGGATCTTAGTTCCCTGACCAGGAATTGAACCCGGACCCTTGGCAGTGAAAGCATGGAGTCCTAACCAGTGGACCACCAGGGAATTCCCATAAACTTGATATTTTGTATAGGTAAATACAGTTGTCCTGCAGTATCTGTCGGGGATTGGTTCCAGGAGCCCTGTGTATATTATTAGGGAAATTATTATCTGTGATGATTTACAAATGTGTTTTCTATTTGTCATTTGCCTTTTGATTATCTTATAGTTGTGGTTGTGACGTGTGTTTACCATGCAAAGTTTGTAGGTGAACCTGCTAATCATTCCTCTTATGGCTTCTGGATTTTAAGTCATAGTTGAACTCAACAAAGCTATTAAGGAGTTCTCATGTGTTTAATTTCTCCTGCACTGGCCTGCATGCTGTTGTTCTTAAGCATTTTACTCACACATATCATATATTATAAACCCCACAATATTGCTTTGGCCAAAAAGTTCGTTCGGGTTTTTCCGTAACATGCTACCGAAACCCGAATGAACTTTTTGGCCAACCCAATATATTGTTACTACTTTTGTTAAAACAATCATCTTTTAAAGAGATATAATTGAGAAAAATCTTATATATTTACCCATGTAGTTACCATTGCTAGTGCCCTTCATTCCTTTGTGTAGATCCAGAGTTCCAAAAGGTATCATTTTCCTTCTGCCTGAAGGATGGTGTTTATTTGTTTTGTTTCTGTCTTTTAACATTTCTTATAGTCGGGTCTCTTTTACCTTTTTTGTAAAAAAGGTAAAAAACATTTTGAATGTTTAAAAATGCCTTCATTTTTGAAACGTTCTTGCTTATTATGGAATTCAAGTTTGGCATTTTTCTTTTTCCTTTCTGTACTTGTAAAGACATTGTTCTATTGTCTTATCACTTACATTGGTTCCTACAAGAAATCTGATGTCCTTATCTTTGTTTCTCTGTATGTAATATGTACTTTTTCCTCTGGCTGCTTTTAAGATTTTCTCTTTCTCACTGGTTTTGAGAATTTGATTATGGCATATTTTTCTTCACATTGTGCTCAGGACTTGAATTTCTTGGAGCTGTGTGTTTAAAGAGTTTATCAGTTCAGGAAATTTTCTACCATTATTTCTTAAAATTTTTTTTTCTGCCCATTCCCCCTCCTTAATATACAATTACCTGTATATTAGGCCATTTTAAGCTGTCCAAGAGCTCACAGATGGTCTTTTCAGTTTTGTTGGATTTTTTTTTCCTTCTCTCCCTCACTTTCATTTGGATAGGTTTACTGCTATGCCTTCAAATTCACTACTATTTTCTTCTATTTTCTTATCAGCCATTAATCAAATCCAATGTATTCTTCATCTCAGATTGTAGTTTTCATTTTTAGAAAAGCTCGATTTGGGCGTTTTTTATATCTTCCATGTCTACATTTTTTTACTGTATTTAAAAAATAATAGTCCTTTGAGATGTAATTCACATATCATATAATCCACCCATTTAAAGTGTACATTTCAGTGGCTTATTTTTTTGTAATAGTATATTTTATGTAGTATTGAAATACTAAATATTAAAAAAATAGTATTTTGGGGGGGATAAATAGTATATTTACAGAGTTGTGCAACTATCCTTTTAATCTAATTTTAGAACGTTTTCATTATCCAAGAAAGAAACTTTTTTCCTAATAGCAGTTATTCCCCATTCCCTTCACCTTCTCTTCCATCCCAGCCCTGGGCAACCACTAATCTACTTTGTGTCACTATAGATTTTCTATTTTGGACATTTCATATAAATGGGATTATACTATTATTGATATTTTGTGAGTACTTTCTTTCACTTAGCATAATGTTTGAGGTTCATCCATGTTGTAACATGTATCATACTACATTCCTTTTTATGGCTGAATAATATTCCACTGTATGACTAGATCACATTAAACTTATATGTGTGTATATATAACTTTAGGTGGACATATATTTTATGTGGACATATATTTTCATCTACTAACAACATATGAATGCAGTTATGATAACTTTTAATGTTTTTCTCTGCTAATTCTAACTTGTGCATCAGTTCTGAGTCTATTTTGATTCACTGAGGAGTCTCTTCATAATGGGTCATGCTTTTCTGCTTGCTTGCATGCCTGGCAATCTTCGAATGCTGAATTTTACCTTAGTGGACACTGGATTTTTTTTTTTTTTTTTTTTTTGCGGTACGCGGGCCTCTCACTGTTGTGGCCTCTCCTGTTGCAGAGCACAGGCTCCGGACACGCAGGCTCAGCGGCCGTGGCTCACGGGCCCAGCCGCTCCGCGGCATGTGGGATCTTCCCGGACCAGGGCATGAACCTGTGTCCCCTGCAACAGCAGGCGGACTCTCAACCACTGCGCCACCAGGGAAGCCCTATTTTTGTATTTTTATAAATCTTCTTGAGTTTTGTTCAGGGATGCAGTTAAGTTACTAGTTTCATACTTTCAGTTCTTGCTTTTATGATTTATTAGGTGGGCCTGGATCGGTATTCATTTGAGGACTAATTATTCATTATTGAGGCAAGACCTTCCTGAGTCTTATCCAATGCCCTGTAACTTAGGAGTTTTCACAAAATGGCTTGGAAAACGAGTGCTCTCCCAGCCTGTGTGAATGCCAGACACTGTTTGCTGTAATCCTTTCAGATGGGCTCCAGTGGTTTCCTAACATGCGTGTTCTGTACGCTCAAATACTTGAGAGTTTTTACAAATCTCCAGGGTTCCCTCTCTGTGCAGCTTCCTTCTCTTTGGTACTCTGTACTATGAACTTTTGCTGCTTGGTTTCCCTGGATTCAGCTTCATCTCAACATGGAGTCTGCTGGGTTCTGCCTTGGTTTACCTTCTCTTTGCAGTGGCTGTAAGTTGGGGTAATTGCGGGACTCGCCTTTTTTTGTTTACTGTGTCTTGGGGATCACTGTCCTCCATTGCCTGATATCCAGAGTCCTGAAAACCATTATTTAATGTATTTTGTCTGTTTAAAACAATTTTTTTTAGGAGGAATGGTAAATCTGGTCCCTGTTATTCTATCTTGGCTAGCAGTGGAAATCATGTGTTTTCTTATATATTTTATGTTTCATTTTCTTACATTTAAATATTTTCTCCATTTGAAATTTATTCTGCTGTAAGGTCATGGGACCACTTTTATTTACTTTTTCAGATGGCTACCTAATACTATTTATTTACTCGACATCTGGTTTGATTTATCATCTTTATCAAGCATTAAGTTCCTGTATATGGCTGGGTCTGTTTCAGAACTTCTGTTGTATATATGTCTATCAGACACTAGGAACACTCTGTATTAGTAATGGAGTAATAATCTGGTAGTGCTAGCTCCTTCTTAGAATTCATTTAAAAATTTTTTTTCCTCCAGCTATTCCTGTTTGTTTATTCTTACATATTTTTCCATATGAATTTTAGGATCAACTTGTCTATTCCATAAACAAACAAAAAATCCTGCTAGTTCTTACATGAATTAACCTGGAGAAAAATAATGTTTAGGATGATGGCTCTTCTGTCCACAAACATGGTATATCTTTTTGTTTGCTCAAGTCTTCTTTTCGGTAGCTCAGTAATGTGTTAAGATTTCATACCATACAATGTCTTACACTTGTTAAACTTTTTCTTAGGTACTTTAATCTTTGTTGTTACTATTATGAATGTGATTTTTTTTCTCTTCGTTTATTTCACACATTAACAATTCTCTGAACAATTAGCTGAACTCTTTATGGACAATATTTTAATTTTATTTAACTTTGACTCCACAGCACCTACCAAAGGGTTTGGAAAGTAAAAGTGGCAGTTCAATGTTTAGATGTTAGAATAAGGACTGAGGAGTTACTGTAACTACATTAATACTACATTTACAGTGTAGATGATTACCTCATGGCTTTGTTTTTAATTATTAAAGTTTAGGGATTGATCATTTTGATCTTATTGCTATTTTCTTATTTACCCCTTGTAAATAAGACTCTATTAATATCCTTGTTTAGCTACCTGTTTTTGAACTATGTAGAGTAAGTTAGTATGGCTAATAGTGATTGTATTCAGTGAATAGATTTTTTTATTTGATAAGTGAGTAGGAATTTGCTTGAGAAGCAAAATGGTCTTTTAAAAACTTCGGGTTGGACTTCCCTGGTGGCGCAGTGGTTAAGAATCTGCCTTCCAGTGCAGGGGACACGGGTTCAAGCCCTGGTCTGGGAAGATCCCACATGCCATGGAGCTACTGAGCCCACACACCACAACTACTGAAGCCTGTGCACCTAGAGCCCATGCTCCGCAACAAGAGAAGCCACTGCATGAGAAGACCGCGCACCGCAACAAAGAGTAGCCCCTGCTCGCTGCAACTAGAGAAAGCTGGCGTGCATCAACGAAGACCCAACGCAGCCAAAAATAAATGAATAAATAAATTAATAAAAACAAACTCTGTGGAGCTGAAACATAAAAAAAAAAAACTTAGGGTTTTATGCTGCTGTAAGAAATTAAAGCAAAGACACAAATAAATGGAAAGACATTCCATGTTTGTGGATTGGAAGACTTAATATTGTTAAAATGTCCATAGTGCCCAAAGCGGCCTGCAGATTCAGTCAGTCCCTATCAAAGTCCCAATGGCATATTTGTAGAAATTGAAAAAACATCCTAAAATTCATATAGGAAGACAAAGCTAAGATCTCACACTTCTGATTTCAAAACATACTACAAAGCTACAGTAATCAGAACAGTGTGGTACTCACCAATAAAAAAGGCAAAAAATTTAAAAACTCCCCATACCAAGTGTTGGGGAGGATGTGGAGCATTTAGAACTCTCATACCCTGCCATAAGGAGTGTGAAATGATGCAACCACCATGGAAACCAGTTTGTCAGTTGCTTAGAAAGCTAAACATACATATCCCAGTGATCCCACTCTTACGTATTTACCAAAGGGAAAAGGTAACACATATTCACACAGACTTACCCATGAATGTTCAAAGCAGCTTTCTTTGTAATAGGCAAAAATTGGAAACCACATAAATGTCCATGACCAGATGAATGGATTATCAAATTTTCATATATCCATACAATGGAATAATACTACTCAGCAATATAAAGGAGAGAACTATTGATAAATGCAACAAACCATATGGACCTTGAAATCATTGGGTGGAGTGAAAGAACACTGGTAAAAAGACAAACATACTCTTTTTTTGTTGTTTTTTTTAAATTGGAGTATACTTACTTTACAATGTTGTGTTAGTTTCTGCTGTACAATGAAGTGGATCAGCTATATGTGTACCTATATCCCTTCCCTGTTGGATCTCCCTCCCACCCGCCTCCATCCAAACCATGTAGGTCGTCACAGAGCACCAAGCTGAGACCCCTGTGCTTTATAGCATGTTCCCGCTAGCTATCTATTTTATGCATGGTAGTGTATATATGTCAATCCTGATCTCCCAATTCATCCCACCCTCCCCTTCCCCCACTGTGTCCACATATCCGTTCTCTACGTCTATGTCTCTATTCCTGTCCTGCAGAGAGGATCATCTGTACCATTTTTCTAGATTCCACATATATGCATTGATATATAATATTTGTTTTTCTCTTTCTGGCTTACTTTTCTCTGTATGACAGCCTCTAGGTCCATCCACATCTCTACAGATGACCCAGTTTCATTCCTTTTTATGGTTGAGTAATATTCCATTGTATATATGTACCATATCTTCTTTATCCATTCATCTGTCGATGGACACTTAGGTTGCTTCCATGTCCTGGCTATTGTAAATAGTGCTGCAATGAACATTGTGGTACATGACTCTTTTTGAATTATGGTTTTCTCAGGGTATATGCCCAGTAGTGCGATTGCTCGGTCATATGGTAGTTCTATTTGTCGTTTTTTAAGGAACCTCCATACTATTCTCCAGAGTGGCTGTATCAATTTATGTTCCCACCAACAGTACAGAAGGGTTCCCAGTACAAAAGCATTCTCCAGCATTTATTGTTTGTAGGCTTTTTGATGGTGGCCATTCTGACTGGTGTGAGGTGACACCTCATTGTAGTTTTGATTTGCATTTCTCTAATAATTTAGTGATGTTAAGCATCTTTTCATGTGCCTCTTGGCCATCCGTACGTCTTCTTTGGAAAAATGTCTAATCAGGTCTTCCAGCCATTTTTTAATTGGGTTGTTTGTATTTTTGCTATTGAGCTACATGAGCTGTTTGCATATTTTGGAGATTAATCCATTGTCCATTGCTTCGTTTGCAAATATTTTCTCCCATTCTGAGAGTTGTCTTTTTGTCTTGTTTATGGTTTCCTTTGTTGTGCAAAAGCTTTTAAGTTTAATTAGGTCCCATTTATTTATTTTTGTTTTTATTTTCATTACACTAGGAGGTGGGTCAAAAAAGATCTTGCTGTGGTTTATGTCAAGAGTGTTTTTCCTATGTTTTCCTCTAAGAGTTTTATAGTGTCTGGCCTTACATTTAGGTCTTTAATCCATTTTGAGTTTATTATTGCGTATGGTGTTAGATAGTGTTCTAATTTCATCTTTTTATATGTAGCTGTCCAGTTTTCCCAGCACCACTTATTGAAGAGGCTGCCTTCTCTCCATTGTATGTCCTTGCCTCCTTTGTCATAAATTAGGTGGCCATATGTGCGTGGGTTTATCTCTGGGTTTCTATCCTGTACTATTGAGCTTTATTTGTGTTTTTGTGCCAGTATCATCCTGTCTTGATTACTGTAGCTTTGTCATATAGTTTAACATGGGGAGCCTGATTCCTCCAGCTCCGTTTTTATTTCTCAAAATTGCTTTGGTTTTCTGGGTCTTTTGTGTTTCCATACAAATTGTAAAATTTTCTGTTCTAATTCTGTGAAGACTGCCATTGGTAATTTGATAGGGATTGCATTGAATCTGTAGATTGCTTTGGGTAGTATAGTCATTTTCACAATATTGATTCTTCCAATCCAAGAACATGGTATGTCTCTCCATCTGTGTCATCTTTGAGTTCTTTTATCACTGTCTTGTAGTTTTCTAAGTACAGGTCTTTTACCTCCTTAGGTAGGTTTATTCCTAGGTATTTTATTCTTTTTGCTGCAATGGTGAATGGGATTGTTTCCCTAATTTATCTTTCTCATCTTTTGTTGTTAGTGAATAGGAATGCAAGAGATTTCTGTGCATTAATTTTGTAACCTGCAACTTTACCACATTCATTGATTAGCTCTAGTAGTTTTCTGGTGGCATCTTTAGGATTCTCTATGTATAGTATCATGTCATCTGTGAACAGTGACAGTTTTACTTCTTCTTTTCCAGTTTGTATTCCTTTTATTTCTTTTTCTTCTCTGATTGCTGTGGCTAAAACTTCCAAAACTATGTTGAATAATAGTGGTGAGAGTGGGTAACCTTGTCTTGTTCCTGATCTTAGTGGAAATGGTTTCAGTTTTTCACCATTGAGAATGATATTTACTGTGGGTTTGTCATATATGGCCTTTATTATGTTGAGGTAGGTTCCCTCTATGCCTACTTTCTGGGGAGTTTTTTTTTTTTTATCATAAAAGGGTGTGGAATTTTGTCAAAATTTTTTCAGCATCTCTTGAGATGACCATATGGTTTTTATTCCTTAATTTGTTAATATGGTCTATCACATTGATTGATTTGCGTATGTTGAAGAATCCTTGTATTCCTGGGATAAATCCCACTTGATCATGGTGTATGATCCTTTTAATGTATCGTTGGATTCTGTTTGCTAATATTTTGTTGAGGATTTCTGCATCTATGTTCATCAGTGATATTGGTCTGCAATTTTCTTTTTTTGTGATACCTTTGTCTGGTTTTGGTATCAGGGTGATGGTGACCTCGTAGAACGAATTTGGGAGTGTTCTTCCCTCTGCAATTTTTGGGAAGATTTTGAGAAGGATGGGTGTTAGCTCTTCTCTAAATATTTGATATAATTCTCCTGTGAAGCCATTTGGTCGTGTACTTTTGTTTGCTGAAAGATTTTTAATTACAGTTTCAATTTCATTACTTGTGATAGGTCTGTTTATATTTTCTAATTATTCCTGGTTCAGTCTTGGAAAATCTTACCTTTCCAAGAATTTGTCCATTTCTTCGAGGTTGTCCATTTTATCGGCATATAGTTGTTTGTAGTAGTCTCTTATGATGCTTTATATTTCTACAGTGTCAGTTGTGATTTCTCCTTTTTCATTTCTAATTTTATTGATCTGCATCCTCCCTTTTTTTCTTGATTAGTCTGGCTAAAGGTTTGTCAATTTTGTTTATATTCTCAAGAACCACTTTTAGTTTTATTAATCTTTCTGTTGTTTTCTTTGTTTCTGTTTCATTTATTTCTTCTCTGATCTTTATGATTTCTTTCCTTCTACTGACTTTGGGTTTTCTTTGTTCTTCTTTCTCTAGTTGCTTTAGGCGTAAGGTTAGATTGTTTATTTGAGATTTTTCTTGTTTCTTGAGGTGAGATTGAATTACTATAAACTTCCCTCTTAGAACTGATTTTGCTGCGTCCCGTAGGTTTTGGGTCATCGTGTTTTTATTTTCATTTGTTTCTATGTATTTTTTTTCCCTCTTTGATTTCTTCAGTGATCTCTTGGTTATTTAGTAGTGCACTATTTAGCCTGCATGTATTTGTGTTTTTTACAGTTTTTTTCCCCACAATTGAAAAAGTCTAATCTAATCTCACAGCGTTGTGGTCAGAAAAGATGCTTGATACGATTTCAATTTTCTTAAATTTTCCAAGGCTTGATTTGTGACCCAAGATGTGATCTCCCCTGGAGAATGTTCTGTGTGCACTTGAGAAGAAAGTGTATTCTGCCACTTTTGAGTGGAATGGCCTATCAATATCAATTAAATCCATCTGGTCTAATGTGTCATTTGAGGCTTGTGTTTCCTTATTTATTTTCATTTTGGATGATCTGTCCATTGGTGAAAGTGGGGTGTTAAAGTCCCCTACTATTACTGTGTTACTGTCGATTTCCCCTTTTATGGCTGTTAGCATTTGCCTTATGTATTGATGTGCTCCTATGTTGGGTGCATAAATATTTATAATTGTTATATCTTGTTCTTGGGTTGATCCCTTGATCATTATGTAGTGTCCTTCCTTATCTTTTGTAACAGCCTTTATTTTAAAGTCCATTTTTTCTGATATGAGTATTGCTACTCCAGCTTTCTTTTGATTTCCATTTGCATGGAATATCTTGATCATTATGTAGTGTCCTTCCTTATCTTTTGTAACAGCCTTTATTTTAAAGTCCATTTTTTCTGATATGAGTATTGCTACTCCAGCTTTCTTTTGATTTCCATTTGCATGGAATATCTTTTTCCATCCTTTCACTTTCAGTCTGTATGTGTCCCTAGGTCTGAAGTGGGTCTCTTATAGACAGTATATACATGGGTCTTGTTTTTGTATCCATTCAGCCAATCTGTGTCTTTTGGTTGGAGCATTATTCCATTTACATTCAAGGTTATTATTGATATGTATGTTGCTATTACCATTTTCTTAACTGTTTTGGGTTTGTTTTTGTAGGTCTTTTTCTTCTTTTGTGTTTCCTGCCTAGAGAAGCTCCTTTAGCATTTGTTGTAAAGCTGGTTTGGTGGTGCTGAATTGTCTTAGCTTTTGCTTGTCTGTAAAACTTTTGATTTCTCTGTCGAATCTGGACGAGATCCTTGCTAGGGAGAGTAACCTTGGTTGTAGGCTTTTCTCTTTCATCACTTTAAGTATATCCTGCTACTCCCTTCTGGCCTGCAGAGTTTCTGCTGAAAAATCAGCTGATAACTTTATGGGGATCCCTTTGTATGTTATTTGTTGCTTTTCCCTTGCTGCTTTTAATATTTTTTCTTTGAATTTAATTTTTGTTAGTTTGATTAATATGTGTCTTGGTGTGTTTCTCCTAGGGTTTATCCTGTATGGGATGCTCTACGCTTCCTGCACTTGGGTGGCTGTTTCCTTTCCCATGTTAGGAAAGTTTTCCACTAGAATCTCTTCAAATATTTTCTCAGACCCTTTCTTTTTCTCTCCTTCTGGGACCCCTATAATTTGAATGTTGGTGCATTTAGTGTTTTCCCAGATGTCTCTGAGATTGTCTTCATTTCTTTTCATTCTTTTTCTTTTATTCTGCTCTTCAGCAGTTATTTCCACCATTCTGTCTTCCAGCCCACTTATTCGTTCTTCTGCCTTAGTTATTCTGTTATTGATTCCTTCTTGTGTATTTTTCATTTCAGTTATTGTGTTGTTCATCTCTGTTTGTTTGTTCTTCTGTTTTCTAGATCTTTGTTAAACATTTCTTGTATTTTTTCGATCTGTGCCTGCATTCTGTTTCCGAGATTCTGGCTCATCTTTAGTGTCCTTACTCTGGATTCTTTTTCAGGTAGGTTGCCTACTTCCTCTTCATTTATTTGGTTATGTAGGTTTTTACCTTGCTCCTTTATCTGTGACATATTTTTTTTGTCCTCTCTTTTTTTTCTTTTTTTTTGATGGTTTGGATTGTTTTCTTGTCTTACTGGACAGGAACAGTTTGGCTTGAGGCTTCCAGCACTGGAGTTTGTACACTGTTGGGTAGAGGTGGGTCTTGGTGCCGAGATGAGGACCTTCGGGAGACCTTACTCTGATGAATATTCCCTGGGGTCTGAGGTTCTCTGTTTTTCCCGTGGTTTGGACTTGGTACTCCCACCGCAGGAGCTCAGGCCTGACCTCCAGCTCGTAAACCAAGATGCTGCAAGCTGTGCAGGGCTGCAAAAAGAAAAAAAGCAGAACAATAAGAGAGTAAAAAATAAAATAAGGTTAGAAAACTAACAGATATGTTAGAGAAAAATTAAAATGTAGGTGAAACAACAACCAGAAGGTAAAACAGAACCACAATAGCAAAAAAGAGGAAAAAAAAAAAGGGCGGAAAAGGGCTTGGCTGTGGGGGGTGGGGCTTAGGCAGGGGCGGGGTTTAGGTGGGGGCAGGGCCTATGCTTAGGACCCACAGGGCTGGAAAAAGCCCTGGGGTGGCGGTGGGGGTGGGGCTTAGGCCCAGCGGGGCAGGAGGGGCCCAGGAGTGCCTCTGGCCTTGGAGGGTGGAGGACCAGGCCTGGGACCCCAGCTGGCTCCCCCAGCCTGAGTTGGTAGGGGAAATGCTAGGCATGCTCTCCCCTGATCCTCTGATCCTGGAGGGCCCTTCCCGGTCTGCCTCTCCTCTTATCCCCCACCTCCCTCCTACATCCCTGGGACCAATGAGGCTGGAGGGGGCTCCGAGGTCGGAGGACCCAGCCCAGGGGCTCATCAGGTTTCCCAGGGCTTGATTGGGCAGGGGAAATGCTAGCTGCACTCCCCCTTGATCCTCTGAGCCCTCTAGGGTCCCTCCAGGCATGGGAACCCCTCCCCTCTCCCAGCCACCCCTCAGGGGTGCTGGTCCTGCCCGGCCCCCACTTCTCCTTCCCTCTGCCTCTCCACCACATCTTACCCGGTCACTTGGGGGTTCCTCCCGTCTCCTTGGGCATCGAGGTTCCCCACCAGCATCTGGCAGGTGCCCTAGTTGTGGGGAGACACGAACTCTACCAAGAAGCACATACTCTTAAGATTCCATTTATATAAAATTCTAAAAATCTTCAAACTGGTCTGAAGTGGCAAAATATAAATAAGTGGTTGCCTGGGGATGGAAATGGAAGGAGGGATGGATTACAAAGGAGCAAGAAGAAACTTGGTGGTGATGAAAATATCTATCTTGATTCATTGTGTATATGTATGTCAAAGTTGATTTTAAATATGTGCACTTTGTTGTACATAAATTATATCTCAATAAAGCTATTTTAAAAAGTAAAAACAAACAAACAAAAAATCCAAACTAGTATTATACTAGCTTAAAGACAGACATAGACCAATGGAACAGAATAGAGCCCAGAAATAAACCATCATGGGTATGGTCAAATGCTTTTTAACCAAGGTGCCAAGGTTACACAATAGGGAAAGGATAGTCTCTTCAACAATAGTAATGGGAAAACTGGATATTCACATGCAGAAGAATGAAGTTGGACTCTTACCTTACATCATATACAAAAATTAATTCAGAATTAATTAAAGGCCTAAAGTTAAGACCAAAAACTATAAAACTCCTAGAAGAAAACATGGGCAAAAAGCTTCATGACACTGGACTTGGCAGTGATTTCTTGGATATGGTACCAAAGCACAGGCAACAAAAGCAAAAACAGACAAATGAGACTATATCAAACTTAAAAACTTCTGCTCATCAAAGGACAGAATCAATAGAGTGAAAGGCAACCTATGGAATCGGAAAAATATTTGCAAACCACGTATTTGATAAATGAGTTAATATAAGGGGTTAAATTTCCAGAATATATAAATAACTCCTACAAGTCAACAACAGAAAAATAAACAGTCCAGTGGGAGGGAGATGCAAAAGGGAGGGGATATGGGGATATATGTATATGTATAGCTGATTCACTTTGTTATACAGCAGAAACTAACACCATTGTAAAGCAATTATACTCCAATAAAGATGTTAATAAAAAAATGGGCAAAACTTGAATAGACATTTCTCCAAAGAAGATATACAAATGGCCAACAGATTGTATTGGGAAGATATTTCCCAGTGTTCCCTCCTGTGTTGTCTCCTTTACTCTCACACAGAACACTTTACTTCTGACCTTTCTGGTTTTCCCCACACCAAGCAATTTGGCACCGGCTGGGTGTTCTACAATTTAATTCTGACGTTATCTATCTGGAGATAGTGTCAGATCTCACAGGTTAGTGCTCAGTCCCACAAGGCTACCCACCCCACCTTCAGATGCCAGTCGAAAATCCATGTTGTTACCTGTGCTTTGACCAATCAGCTATAAATCAGAGGTTCCCACGATCCTGCCTCATGTTTGATTAATTTGCTAGAGTGGCTCGCAGAACTTAGGAAATAGTTTACTTACTCTTTGCCAGTTTATTATAAAAGGATGTAACATAGGATATAGACAAATATCCACATGGAAGAGATGCAGAAGGCAGGTATGTGGGAAGGGGCACAGAGCTTTTTCATCCTCTCTGGGCCCACCACTCTCCCAACACCTCTGTGTTCACCAATCTGGAAGCTCCCTGAACCCCATACTATTAGGATTTTATGTAGGCTTCCTGACTTAGGTATGATCAGTTATCAATTTCATTTCCAGCCCTTCTCTCTTCTAGAGAATTTGAGGCAGGGCTGAAACTTCAAGCTTCTAATATGACTTGGTCTTTCTGGGGACCATACACATCCTGGAGCCCACCAGAGTCACCTCATTAGAACAAGAGACTCTCCTGCTACCCAGGAAATTCTAAGGGATTTGGTATCTTGGTGTCAGGAACCAGGGTCAGAGACCAAATATTAGAATCAAAGACACTCCTAGTGTTCTCATCACTTAAGAAATTGCAAGGGTTTTAGGAACTGTGCCAAAAACTGGCGGCAGATATATATATCTGTGTATATCTAAATATACACACACATATATTGATACAATTTTTTTAAGATCTCACACAAGCATATGAAAAAGATGCTCAACATCACTATTACTAGGGAAATGCAAATCAAAACCACCATAAGGTATCTCATACCTGTTGGGATGGCCACTATCAAAAACAAAAAAACCTCCAACACATGCACAAAGTAACAAGTGTTGGCAAGGATGTGGAAAAATTGGAACCCTTCTGTACTGTTGATGGAAATGGAAAATAGTGCAGCTGCTATGGAAAAGGGTATAGAGGTTTCTTAAAAAATTAAAAATAGAACTTCCATATGATTCAGCAGTCCCACTTCTGGGTATTTATCCAAAAGAAGTGAAAACAGGCTCTTGAAGAGATAGTTGCACACTCATGTTCATTGCAGCATTTTTCACAATAGCCAAGAGGTAGAATGTCTATTGACAGATGAATGGATAAAGAAAATGTGGTATATATGTAGAGTAGAATATTATTCAGTCTTAAAGAAAAAAGAGCAACCCTGTCCTATGCTACAACATGGATGAACCTTGAGGACATTATGCTAAGTGAAATAAGCCAGTCACAAAAAGACAAATAATGTGTGATTCCAACTATGACATATCTAAAGTAGCCAGTTGCCTGGAAACAGAAAATAAATGGTGGTGGTAATGAAAATATCTATCTTGATTGGGGGGAGTTTCAGTTTTTCAAGATGAAAAATTCTAGAGATCTGTTGCACAACAAGGTATATATATATAGTTAACACTACACTCAAAAATGGTTAAGATGATAAATTTTATGCTGTTTTATGCTGTGATCAAAAGATCACAAAAGGAATTTATGGTTGTAAAAAACTCAGTTTCACATCTACTTCTATTTCAAACTAATCTTAGTATGTTATTTGTGTAGGTATTTCTTCCTGGAATTGATTAAGCTCTTGGAGGTCAAGAATCCAGATTTCAGAGAATGTTTTACCTGTATTTTAAGCAAATAAATGCGTCTGACAGTTATAAGGGTTACTCTTAGGAATGGAACAGAATGTTTGAAATTAGAATTGTTTAGAAAATTTAGGTTGTGTGATTAAGCATAAGGAGAATGCTTGCACATATCCATTCAATTTAAACAAAAACGATAAAATATACTTACCAGTTGTAAATTTCATCAGAATATTTAGTACTTTGTGATTTTTTAAAAATATTAATTAATTTATTTGGCTGCACCAGGTGTTAGCTGCGGCATGTGAGATCTTTTAGTTGTGATTTGCAGGCTCTTAGTTGTGGCATGTGGTATCTAGTTACCTGACCAGGGATCAAACCCAGGCCCCCTGCATTGGGAGCGTGGAGTCTTATCCATTTCTCCGCCGAGGAAGTCCTAGTACTTTATGATTTTTTTCAACAGGAAGATTTCACTCTTGTTTTAAAAGAGAAGGGCCAAACAGCTGCTACAGCTCTCTTACTGTTCCCACTCCTCAGTTACTCCCCTTAAAGTGTACTGAGAGTCAAACAACTTTGAATCTCCTGTCCAGGGATGAAGGATAGACCAAGATAAGGAAGGATCGTGAAAGGTAACTGGCTGGGATTATTAACTCATCTTTCCATTTAAGAATACTAGCTGCTGGGCTTCCCCGGGTGGCGCAGTGGTTGAGAGACCGCCTGCCGATGCAGGGGACACGGGTTCGTGCCCCGGTCCGGGAAGATCCCACATGCCGCGGAGCAGCTGGGCCCGTGAGTTATGGCCGCTGAGCCTGCGCGTCCGGAGCCTGTGCTCCGCAACGGGAGAGGCCACAGCAGTGAGAGGCCCGCGTACCGCAAAAAAAAAAAAAAATACTAGCTGCTGATGCTTTATTTAAACTGTCTGCACTGTGGTGGTAGATCTTGTCCTGGTTGGAAATAGCTGTTGTTTTCCCACACGTATTATCAGGGAAGTAGGGTACCCAGGTTGAGGGGAAGACAGTCTTGAAAGACTTCATTCCCCATCCCTCCCTTACTCTCCAGAAGAGTATATTTTTAATTATAAATGAACACCAAGATGTTCTAAAAACCCAAGTAAATACTGATAAAGTGAAAATTTCCTTCACCATCCCCCAATCCCAGTGCCATCTCCATAAGCAGTTTGGTAGGGGTATTGTTTCAGTTGCTTTTCTGTTTATTTACATTCAAATAAATTTGCCTGTGGCTTAAATTTGTTTTATCATTTTTACATGTATCTGTTGAACAACTAGTTTTTTAAAAAATAATTTGTCTTTGTATTACTGTGGAAATATTTCATATTGATCTACCTCATTAATTTTAAGTCATGGTATGACTGCCACAGTTTTATGTAATTATTCCTCTATTGCTAACAGTTAGTTCAGTTTACTTTTACTGCAGACAGTGCTACAGTAAACATCCTTACAGCTTCTTGTCATATGCTACTTTTTCTCTGAGGTAGATGTGAAGGTAATGAGGGGATGTGAGGTAGATGGGACTGGCTGGGTCAAGGGATACATGCATAACAGATTCTGCCAGCTTGCTCTCCAGAACACCTCTACCAATTTTCAGTCCCATCTTCCTTGTATAAAGGTAACAATTTCCCCACAACCTTTCCCTAACTGATAGCACTGTTAAATTTTTTTCCAGTTTGGTGGTGTGAAATACAATGTCATGGTTTTATACTTTTTATTTTTCTGTTTACTAGTTAGTTTAAACATCTTACCTTTTTTTGTCATTTCTATTTTTCTGACTTACCTTTGCTATACCTGACTCAATATTCTATGGGACTGTTTGCAATTTTAAGATATTTCATAGGAATTTAAAAATATTTGTATAATATGTATATTTTTTGTTATATAAGTTACAAATATTTTCTCCCAGTCAGTTGCTTTTTTAAAATAACTTTTATTTATTTTTTTTAATTTAATTTTTATTTTTATACTGGAGTATAGTTGATTTACAGTGTTGTGTTTCAGGTGTACAGCAAAGTGATTCCATTATACATGTACATATATCCATTCTTTTTCAGATTTTTTCCCATATAGGTTATTACAGAATATTGCATAGAGTTCCCTGTGCTATACAGTAGGTCCTTGTTGATTATCTATTATATATATAGTAGTGTATATATGTTAATCCCAAATGCCTAATTTATCCCTCCCCCCCACCTTTCCCCTTTGGTAACCATAAGTTTGTTTTTGAAGTCTGTGGGTCTGTTTCTGTTTTGTAAATAAGTTCATTTGTATCATATTTTTAGATTCCACCTATAAGTGGTATCATATGATATTTGTTTTTCTTTGATTTACTCCACTTAGTATGATAATGTCTAGGTCCATCCATGTTGCTGCAAATGGCATTATTTCATTCTTTTTATGGCTGAGTAATCCATTGTATATATGTACCATGTCTTCTTTATCAACTCTGTTGATGCACATTTAGGTTGCTCCCATGTCTTGGCTATTGTAAATAGTGCTGCAGTGAACATCGGGGTGCATGTATATTTTTGAATTATGGTTTTCTCAGGGTATATGCCCAATAGTGGGATTGCTGGGTTATATGGTAGTTCTATATTTAATTTTTAAAGGAATCTCCATACTGTTCTCCAGAGTGGCTGTATCAATTTACATTCCCACCAAGAATGCATGAGGGCTCCCTTTTCTCCACACCCTCTCCAGCATTTATTGTTTGTAGATTTTTTGATGATGGCCATTCTGACCGGTGTGAGGTGATACCTCATTGTAGTTTTGATTTGCACTTCTCTAATAGTTAGCAATGTTGAGCACCTTTTCATGTGCCTCTGGCCATCTGTATATCTTCTTTGGAGAAATTTCTGTTTAGGTCTTCTGCCCGTTTTTTGATTGTGGTTTTTCTTTTCTTTTTTTTTTTTTTTTTTTTTGGATATTGAGCTGTATAAGCTGTTTGTATATTTTGAGATTAATCCCATGTCAGTTCTTTCATTTGCAAATATTTTCTCCCATTCTGAGGGTTGTCTTTTCATCTTGTTTATGGTTTCCTTTGCTGTGCAAACACTTTTAAGTTTAACTAGGTCCCATTTGTTTATTTTTGTTTTCATTTTCATTACTGTAGGAGGTGAATCCAAAAAGATATTTCTGCGATTTATGTTAGAGAGTGTTCTGCCTATGTTTTCCTCTAAGAGTTTTCAGTTTTACATTAGGTTTTTAATCCATTTTGAGTTTATTTTTGAATATGGTGTTAGAAAATGTTCTAATTTCATTCTTTTACATGTAGCTGTCCCATTTTCCTGGCATCACTTACTGAAGAGACTGTCTTTTCTCCATTGTATATTATTTGCTCCTTTGTTGTAGATTAATTGACCATAGGTGCGTGGGTTTATTTCTGGGCTTTCTATCCTGTTCCATTGATATACTTTTCTGTTTTTGTGCCAGTACCATACTGTTTTGATGACTGTAGCTTTGTAGTATAGTCTGAAGTCGGGGAGCCTGATTCCTCCAGCTCCATTTTTCTTGCTCACGATTACTTTGGCTATTCAGGGGTCTTCTGTATTTCCATACAAATTTAAAAAGTTTTTGTTCTAGTTCTGTGAAAAATGCCATTGGTAATTTGATAGGGATTGCATTGAATCTGTAGATTGCCTTGCGTAGTATAGTCATTTTGACAATATTGATACTTCCAATCCAAGAAAATGGTATATCTTTCCATCTGTGTCATCTTTGATTTCTTTCATCGGCGTCTTATAGTTTTCAGAGTACAGGTTTTTTGCCTCCTTAGGTAGGTTTATTCCTAAATATTTTAGTCTTTTTTATGCGATGGTAAATGGGATTGTTTCCCTAATATCTCTTTCTGAGCTTTCGTTGTTAGTGTATAGAAATGTGAGGGATATCTGTATTAATTTTGTATTCTGCAACTTTACCAAATTCATTGATGAGTTCTAGTAGTTTTCTGATACCATCTTCAGGATTTTCTATGTATAGTATCATATTATCTGCAGATAGAGACAGTTTTACTTTTTCTTTTCCAATTTTGATTCCTTTTATTTCTTTTTTTTCTCTGATTGCCATGGCTGGGACTTCAGAACTGTGTTGAATAAAAGTGGCAAGAGTGGGCTTCCTGATCTTGGAGGAAATGCTTTCAGCTATTCACCATTGAGTATGATGTTAGCTGAGGGTTTGTTGTATATGGCCTTTATTATGTTGAGGTAGGTTCCCTTTATGCCTACTTTCTGGAGAGTTTTGTTTGTTTGTTTGTTTTTTTATGAGGTACACAGGCCTCTCACTGTTGTGGCCTCTCCCGTTGCGGAGCACAGGCTCCAGACGCGCAGGCTCAGTGGCCATGGCTCACGGGCCCAGCCGCTCCATGGCATGTGGGATCTTCCTGGACCAGGGCACGAACCCATGTCCCCTGCACGGGCAGGCGGACTCTCAACCACTGTGCCACCAGGGAAGCTCTCTGGAGAGTTTTTATCATAAATGGGTGTTGAATTTTATCAGAAGCTTTTTCTGCATCTCTTGAGATGATCATATAGTTTTTATTCTTCAGTTTGTTAATGTGGCATATCTCACTGATTGATTTGCGGATATTGAAAAATTCTTTTTTTTAAAAAATTATTATATATTTATTTTTGTCTGCATTGGGTCTTTGTTGCTGCACGTGGGCTTTCTCTAGTTGCGGTGAGTGGGGCTACTCTTCATTGCAGTGCATGGGCTTCTCATTGTGGTGGCTTCTTTTATTGCGGAGCACAGGCTCTAGGTGTGCGGGCTTCAGTAGTTGTGGCACGTGGGCTCAGTAGTTGTGGCTTGTGGGCTCTAGAGTGCAGGCTCAGTAGCTGTGGGGCACAGGCCTAGTTGCTCTGCGGCATGTGGGATCTCTCCAGACCAGGGCTCGAACCTGTGTCCCCTGCATTGGCAGGCGGATTCTTAACCACTGCACCACCAGGGAAGTCCCTGAAAATTCTTACCTTTGGGGGATAAATCCCACTTGATGATGGTGTATGATCCTTTTAATATATTGTTGGATTTGGTTTGCTAGTATTTTGTTAAGGATTTTTGCATCTATGTTCATCAGTGATACTGGCCTGTAATTTTCCCTTTTTTTTTGTATATTTGTCTGGTTTTGGTATCAGGGTGGTAGTGGCCTCATAGAATGAGCTTGGGAGTTTTCCTTCCTCTGCAATTTTTTGGAACAGTTTCAGAAGGATAGGTGTTAACTCTTCTCTAAATGTTTGATAGAGGTCACTTGTGAAGCCATCTGGTCCTGGAATTTTGTTTGTTGGAAGTTCTTAATCACAGTTTCAATTTCAGTACTTGTGATTGGTCTCTTTGTATTTTCTATTTCTTCCTGGTTCAATGTTGGAAGATTGTACCTTTCTAAGAACTTGTCCATTTCCTTCTAGGTTAAATAACTTAGATTTGCAGAAACATTACAAAGATACTACAGAGAGTTTCTGTATATTCTTCACCCAGTTTTAGTTTCATTGAATGTTATCATTTGTATTAGTTTGCTCAGGTTGCCATAATAAGATATACACGCTTATTGGCTTAAACAACAGAAATTTATTTTCTCACAGTTCTTGAGGTTGGAATTCCAAGATCAAGGTGCCAGCAGGATTGGTTTCTGGTGAGACAGCTGCCTTCTTGCTGTGACCTCATGCGGCCTTTACTCTGTACTATGCTTTCCTGGCGTCTTTTCCTCTTCTTATAAGGACACCAGTCCTATTGGATTAGGGCCCCACCCTTATGATCTCATTTAACCTTAATTACCTCTTTAAAGGCCCTATCGCTAAATATAGGCACACTGAGGGCTTGGGCTTCAACATATGAATTTGTGGGGAGGGGAGACACAATTCGGTTCATAACATCATCCTGCATTACCATGTGGCGTTAAGAAACCAACACTGGTTGGTATGTTACTGTTACATATACTCCAGACTTTATTCATGTTTCCCCAGTTTTCCCATTAATGTCCTTTTTCTATTCCAGCATTTAATCTAGGATACCACCTTGCATTTAGTTGTCATCTCCTTAGCCACTAAGGTTCATGAGAATTTCTCAGTTATGTTTTTCATGATATTGACAGTTTTGATGAGTATTGGTCAGGTATTTTGTAGAATGTCCCTCAAATTTTGTTTGATATTTTCTAATGACTAGACTGGATTTTTGGAATAAAATACCACACAGGAGAAGCACCCTTCTTGTTGGATCACATCTGGGGGTACATGACATCCACATAACATCACTGATGAATTATGAACACTTGGTTAAAGTAGTGTTGGCCAGGTTTCTCCTCTGTAAAGTTACTATCTTTTCCTTTCCATACTGTTGGGCTGGCCAAAAAGTTCATTCGGGTTTTTCACACGATGTTATGGGGAAACGAACGAACTTTTTGGCCAACTCAGTATATTCTTTGGAAGCAAGTCACTAAGTCCAACCCATACTCGAAGTTGAGGAGAGTTAAGCTGTGCCTCTTAGAGGGAAGTATCTGTATATATTACTTGGAATTCTTGTATAAGGAAGATTGGTCTCTTCATTTATTTATTCAATCACTTTTTTATATCAGCATATATTCATGCATATTTATTTATTTAAAAAAATTTTTTTAAAGATTTTTTTTTTTGATGTGGACCACTTTTAAAGTCTTCACTGAATTTGTTAAAATATTGCTTCTGTTTTATGTTTTGGTCTTTTTGGCCACAAGGCATGTGGGATCTTAGCTCTCTGACCAGGGATCAAACCCGAACCCCCTGCATTGGAAGGCAAAGTCTTAACCACTGGACCACCAGGGAAGTCCTCATGTTTATTTTATACTTTCAGTTATAATCCAATATTATATACTTACTTCATTGCTCAAATTGTTCCAGCTTTGGCTGTTGGGAGTTTTTTCAGGTTGAATCCTGTATTCTACTTTCTTCCCACCCCCTTTCTAAAAATATTTTAATGGTGTCTTTCGTAAATTTATCAAGTCCTTTCTTTTTATAGCTTTTGCATTTTGTGTCTTAGTTTAAGACTTAAATATCTAAAGATATGTAACATTCAGGATAGGCTAGGTTATGCTGTGATGACAACCCCAACATCTTAGTGGCATGTAACAAGTAAAGGTTTATTTTTTATTCATGACACATGTCTATCACTGGCTAGTAAGAACTGTTATAAATCTTCTTACTTTTGTGACCCAGCTAGTGGAGCATAACTACTACACATATAACTTTTAATTCAGTATAACATAACTGAAGTCTAATTTATTTTATAATATACACAGATCTCTGTAATGTGTTGTAATGATTCATACATACACAGAAATGTGCACAAAGGGAACTTGATTGACAGCTTTGTACATCATGGGTAAGTAACTAGCAGAGAGATTGAGAAAGAGAATATCACTATACCCTAGAAACTACTCCTTTGTGCTCTTTCACAGTCACTCCCCTACCAAGAATAAACACTATCATAATTTTTTTTTTTTTATCATAATTTTTAATTGCCATGGATTTGTCTGCCTTTGAAATCTATTTGAATGGAGTCAGACTGTGTGATGAAGCCATAATCTTGTTTGGCTTCTTTCACTACAGTGTGTTATTGAGAGTCATCCATGATGTTGTGCATGGTCAAAGTTCATTCACTCATTCTTACTGGTATATAATATTCAACTGTGAGAAAGTACCACAGTGTTTCAGTCCACCATTTCTAGACATTTGATTTGTTTTCAGTTTTTGGCTATTACAAATAATGATTCTATAAACCACTGTTTGTACCTTTCTTGATGAACATGTGTATGCATTTCTGTTGTATATATGCCTAGAAGTGGAATTACTGAGTCAAAAGATGTGTGATGTTCATTTTTTATAATTATGGCCAGTTTTCTAAAATGGCTCTATTTCAGCTATTATCTTTTTCGGTACACGGGCCTCTCACTGTTGTGGCCTCTCCGTTGCGGAGCACAGGCTCCAGACGCTCAGGCTCAGCGGCCATGGCTCACGGGCCTAGCCGCTGCACGGCATGTGGGATCTTCCCGGACCGGGGCACGAACCCGTGTCCCCTGCATCGGCAGGCAGACTCTCAACCACTGCGCCACCAGGGAAGCCCTCAGCTATTATCTCGATTGCTGCTGGTCAGAGGGAAAGAGAGTTCTATAGGGTTTTGTACCATCAATTAAATGGGCTGGCCTGGAAGTCATATATTTCACCTCTACTCATTTAATCTCAGAGGAGTCAGGACAATCCTACCATGGCCTGGAATGTAGGGGACCAGAACTATTAAGTTCAGCTTTTTAATCCAGGTAGAATTTATTTTTGTTTGTGAATGGTGTGACAGAGGGAGCCTTTTTTAAGCAGATGATTTTCTTCAGATTTTTGTTTAAGCATATTCCACAGATTTTAACTGAATTCTTATTGAGATTAATTTTAAAATAATTTGTGATGAATTGTTTTATTAATTTTGGGGGGGCGCTGTGTTGGGTCTTTGTTGCTGTGTGGGCTTTCTCTAGTTGAGGTGAGCGGGGGCTGCTCTTCGTTGCGGTACGCGGGCTTCTCATTGTGGTGGCTTCTCTTGTTGCAGAGCATGGGCTCTAGGCACGTGGGCTCAGTAGTTGTGGCGCATAGGCTTAGTTGCTCTGCAGCATGTGGGATCTTCCTGGACCAGGGCTCAAACCCATGTCCCCTGCATTGGCAGGCAGATTCTTACCCACTGTGCCACCAGGGAAGCCCTGTTGAATTCTCTTTTAATTTCCCTTTGTTGCAAGTTATTTAGAAATGGGTTTTAAACATTTGCATGTTGATAGATTTTTGCTTGTTGTATTTTCATCAATGAATTTCAAATTTTGTATTGTGTTAACTGTATGATCTGTATGTATGATCCTTGCTTTCCTGAATTTGTTGTGATTTCCTTGTGACGTAATATGTGATGACTTCAGTGAATATCGTATGTTTTGAAAAGTTTGTGCTCTCTGTTGAAAATGGTTCTCTGTATTTACTAGATCAGGCTTCTAATTACTTATTTTATTTTTTGGAGGTGTGTTAACCTTCTATTATGGGTTTACTAATTTTTCCTATTTTCACTAGTTTTTGTGTTATAGATTTAAAATCTTTTGTCGTAAGGTGTGTGATGGTTGTAATCTCTTGTTAGATTACATAATCGTGAAACATCTTTGTCTTTATTGTTATTTGCTGTGAATTCTGTTTCATCTGCTGTTGATATTAATATACCTGCTCTTTTTCCTGGCAACTGTATAGCATACCATTTTCTATCCTTTGATTTAAATATTTTTATATGGTTTTGTTTTAATTATCTCTATTAAACAATATATAGGTTGAATTTTTTTAAACTCAATTTGAAAAAAAATTTAATAGGTGAATTTAAATATTTTGCATGTTTTATTTTTACTGATATGTTTGGACTTATTTTGTTTTCTCTTTGCCATGCTTCTTCTTGCTGTTTGGTGCCTTGATCACGTTTTCTTAGTTTTATTTTTTCACTGGCTCCAGTGATTTGAAAGGTATAAAAACTATTAAAATTCTTCTAGTGGCTCCCTTTTAAAAATTCATTTATAAAATATTTTAGAAATACAGGTGAATATGGAGACTAACATAATTTGGGGGGAGGATGTCTGGAGTATCTTTAGACAAGATTACTCTTTTCCCCACCTTAATTCTGTACTAATTCTTTGAGGAACATAAGAATTAAACAGATAAAGATTAAAATGTAAGCTTTATTACTGATAACATTATGGGGCTTGGTTTATACCTGTGTACATTTAGATCTGTAGGCAAGTGGAATTACTTACACAAGCAGTCACTGGCAACCCCAGGGATAAATCCAGATGGTGCATCTGCAAACTGGTGGAGCCTCCATCATCTTGGATCCTTGGGCTGAACATAGCCCCCCAGCAAGAAATAGCCTCTGTTGTAAATTAAATCACTAAGATTTCAGGGTTATTTTTGCCATACCTTACTCTGACTAATAAACTCAATTCATCACAGGACATAGAGTAGACCAAAACCATACTCACTGTAGGTAGATTGGAAAAAGAGGAGCAAGGTAGGACAATTAGGTTTCTTCTTTTGTGAATTTCTTACTCCCATCCTCTGCCCATTTATTTGTTGGGGTGTTAGCTTTTTTGTCTTTGATTTATAGTTCTTTGTAAATTCTGAATACTAATCCTTGTTGCTTTTATGCATTGTACCTATCTTCCTAGTCTGTGAGTTATCTTTTTAAATTTTGTTTTTGGGGTCTTATGTTGAGCAGAAACATTACATATTCATATAATCAAATTTCTCAATCTTTTTGCTTTATAGTTTGGGCTTTTTAAGTCTTGTTTAAAAAAAATCTATCCCTACTCCACTGTTATGAGTTATTTTTCTATATTCTAAGACTTGGCGAAGCTTTTCTTTTCATAGCTAGGCTTTTAATCCACCTGAGATTTTTTTCTTCTTTGGGGGTTGGTGGCCTGTGGTATGAGACAAGGATCGTGAATTTCCCCCCTCCTTCCACCCCAGACAATATGGACAACCAGTTGTCACCACACCATGTGTGTTGAGCATTCTTACTTTTGCCATTGATGTGTAATGCGTGACATAAGGGAAGTTTCTGTGTATGTGTAGTCTCTTACTGGGCTGTTGTATATAATAGATAAAGATCTAGTATATCTGTTCCAATTCTACAAGCCTAAATTATTGTAAGTTTTAATATTTGGTAGGGCAAGGGCTCCCTTCTTGTTTGTCTTCAAAATGGTCTCGGTTCTTCTTGGCCCTGTGGTCTTCTAGATTAATTTTGGGATCAGCTTGTTAGGTTCTGTGGAAAGCTCTGTTGAGATTTTGATAAGAGTTGCATTTAGTTTGAGGGAAATTACCATCTTTGTGACATTGAATCTTCCCATTAAAAACCTGCTTTATGGGGGGTGTGTGTGATGAATTGGGAGATTGGGATTGACATATATAAACTAATATGTATAAAATGGCTAACTAATAAGAACCTGCTGTATAAAAAAATAAATAAAATAAAATTTTAGAAAAACCCTGCTTTATCTTTCCATATGTCCATAAATAATGAAGCACTTATATTTCATAAATTAGTTATTACAAGTCGTATATAGAAAAACTCCTGATTTTTGTGTTAATCATCTATATCCAGAAATAAATAAATGTTTACAAACATTTATTTATTTATTCTAATAGTTTGTCTGCAGATTCTTTTGTAATTTCTAGGCAGACAATCGTCTGTAAATAAGGACAATTTTGTTTCTTCCTTTCTAAGTCTTCTCTCTTATTTCTTTTTCTTATCTTGGCATCAGTGAGTATTTCCAGTTATTACATTATTAAATAGGAGTAATGGTAGTAGGAATTTTTTTCTTGTTTTTCATTTCAGGGAGATACTTACAAAGTTAAGGCATGAAGTATTATATTTTGCTAGAGGTATTTGGAAGATAATCTGTCAGTTTAAGGAAGTTCTCTTTTAGTCCCATTGTATAAAGGCTTAATTGGGAATGAGTTGATTTTAATGACTTCTGTAGTTAATGGCATAATTATGTGGCTTTCTTCTGTAATCTATTCATGATGTTGGACTTTTTAATGTTGAGCCACTGGTAAGATTAATTTTCTTTTAATATGCTATTGGCTATTTGTATTTCTTTTCTGAATTGAGTGTTCGTAGCCTTTATAGATTTTTATTTTCTGTTGGGTTGTTATATTGCTTTACAGATACTTTTTATCAGTTGTGATGATTAGCCCTTTATTATATATTTTCTGTAAGTTTCTGTTGCTTTTTTTCCTTTATAACTTTTGAGTTTTGTGTCATGCTTAAAAACCCCATTTAAATTGTAAAATTATTTGCTATAATTTTATAGTTACCTGAAAGATTTTAAAAACTTATTTCAACTGGTATTTGTTTTATATAGTATGTGAGATTGGAACCTCATTTTCTTTTCATACTTAGACATTTGTCCCTTATTGAATATGGCTTTCTTTGTGACTGATTTGAAAAACCAGTTTTCTCATATACTAGGTTTTCATATATGCCTTGGTTCATATTTCTATGTTGCTGTGCTAAAATAGTATTGTTTTAATTACTCTTGCTTTATATTAAGGCAAGTCTCTGAGGCAGGAATTTAAAAATCTCAGGCTTCACCCAAATAGTCTGTGTTCAGATCCTAATTCTGCTACTGTACAAGTTTTGTGACTCTGCTCAGGTTAGTCATTTTGCCTCTTTAAGGTTAGGTTTCCTTTCTGGGAAAATATTGATAGTTGTAGTAGTATTTGCTTTGTAGGTTGTAATGAGCTTATTAATATAATACCTGGCACTAAACTCTCAAGAATTGTTAGCTGCCATTGTTTTAGGGGATACTGCTTCTTTTTATTAATCAGTAGTTTTATGCACATTTCTTCTTCTGCTCCCCTTGGTCACTACTTATCTCAAAGAATGAGGGACTAATAATAGATGAGAGCGATGGCTATTGACCCTCTCTGAGGGACAGTCACTGTTCAGGTGGAGCCTGTTCTTTGGCCTGTTCTCTCTTGTTCCCGAGGGGTGTGATTCTCTCTTCTGCTTTTCTTACAGTTAGCTCACCAAGGGCAGACTTCCCTATCCAATAGAGAAGCCTTGCACTTCTCCATTTCCTCTGCCAGGACTTGTGCAGTCAGTCTAGTTCCAGGGGGGAACAGAAATAGTGAGAAGTTCATTGTGTCCATAGTAGAGTTATTTTAATCATTTCTACTAAAACGTAGATACTGTATTATCATTGCCACCTGACTGCTATATATATTTCTCAATTGGTTTAGAACAGTGGTCCCCAACCTTTTTGGCACCAGGCACCAGTTTCGTGGAAGACAGTTTTTCCAAGGATGGGGCGGGGGAGGGAGGGAATGGTTTCAGGATGATTCAAGCACATTGATTTATTATGGTCTCTGTGCAGTCAAACCACTCTGCTAATGATAATCTGTATTTGCAGCCGCTTCCCAGCTCACTGCATCAGCTCCACCTCAGATGATCAGGCATTAGATTCTCAGAAGGAGCGCGCAGCCTAGATCCCTCCCACGCACAGTTCACAGTAGGGTTCACGCTCCTATGAGAATCTAATGCCACTGCTGATCTGATAGGAGGTAGAGCTCAGGTGGTAATGCCAGCAATGGGGAGCGGCTGTAAATACAGATGAAGCTTTGCTTTCTTGCCCGCTGTTCACCTCCTGCTGTTCCACCCGGTTCCTAACAGGCCACGGACCAGTACTGGTCCATGGCCTGGGGGTTGGGGACCCCTGGTTTAGAACATACCTCTCTCTGTTTTATGATTAACTGTCCCCCAGATAGCTAGTTGTTATGCAGGAAAATGTTATTCATTTATTTAACAAATATTTATTAAAGAAAGAAGTAGTAAACTAGAGGCCCAAAAGCCAAATCAGAACTGTAGACAAATTTGGCACAAGGATGGATTTTGAATGTTTTTGTCAGTATTTTAAAACCATGAGATTTCATTTCTTTCTACTGTATTATATCAGTCAAAGAAGCAGGAATGGTGACATTATGTGATGGGGTATAGAGGGAAGAGAGTTTACCACTTCAGTTTTTGACAACATACACATTAAAGGGAGGACAACAAACACATTAAAGGGAGGATACGTGTGTTTACAATAGGATTATAAGTTTAATCATGAACTTTTATTTTTTTTTTGCGGTACGTGGGCTTCTCACCGTTGTGGCCTCTCCCGTTGCGGAGCACAGGCTCCGGATGCGCAGGCTCAGCGGCCATGGCTCACGGGCCCAGCTGCTCCGCAGCATGTGGGATCTTCCCAGACCGGGGCACGAACCCGCGTCCGCTGCATCAGTAGGCGGACTCTCAACCACTGTGCCACCAGGGAAGCCCTAATCACGAACTTTTAAGCAAAACGTAAAGAGACCTGTTTTCTAGCTTCAGGTTTCTAATAAATAGCTCTCATCCCAGCACTCTGGCCTCTGTTGTGGTTTATCACAATATGACTCTAACAATAGAATTTTGAGAATATATTGTGCAGAGATAATTGGACATAAAATATCAGTGATTCATCCCCGACCTGTAATATATAAAATATTTCCTAGGGAACTGAATTTCAGGTTTGGACTTGGAGGGAAAACCTCTCCCCATTTCCTTCCAGTTTTATTTGGGTTTGTTAAAAGAAACTGGATTTCAAGAGATGATAGCAAGCAAGAGGTTACTAAGAAGTTCTGTTATTTAAATGTGTGCAAAGGACATTTTCCATATTGTCTTATACTACGTTTACTGAATGCTTCATATCTTGATGAAGAGTCAGCCTTGGGAAAACACTTTTAGCCCACAGGTTCACTTTTCAAAAGCTTCATAATTTTGAATAGGTAATATATGTTACAAAATTCAAAAGTTACAAAAACGAATAAATCTTTCTTACCCTTCCCTATATACAGATACTCAGTTTCCCCTTATAAAGGCAAACACCAGTTTCTTGTGTTTCCTTTCAGAGATATGCAAGATTTCGTATACAATCATACACATTTGTGTTTTAAATACACACCTATAAATCATCCAGCCTGTAAACACCTATAATGCTGTCCATCTTGGCAATCTTGCCCGTGTTCAATTTTCAGTCTTGGAAATTTCTGCCAAATTGCCCTTTGTTGCCCTTCATGGAGGTTGTCCCAGTTTATGTTCTAACCCACAGGCAGTGAGAGTACCTGTTTCCCCACCTCACCAACACAGTGCCTTATCAAACTCCTTTCATTTTTGCCAGTCTGAAGGAAAAGTAGTACCTTGTAGTTTAAATTTGCATTTTTGCAATAACATAAAATTGAAGTTGGGCATCTTCTTGAGATGTACTTGAAATATTTTTCCAGTTTATCCCTTGAATTTGTGTTTATTGCCATGAAGACCATTTAAAAAATGCTTATTAGTTTAACAGATTCTCATGGCTTTTAGATTTTGTTTCATTTAGAAAGGCATTCTTTATTAAAAAATAATTAATGGTTTTGTTTTTTTTTACATTTAAAGTCTTTGATCTGGAAGGTTAAATAAGGGTAGTAGGTATGCAGCTTTACTTTTGAGGCAAAAATGTATATATTGTGATATATAATGTGTATATTGTATTGAGATGATAAATAAAGTGTAATTCTTGGGAAAGAGTTGTTACTGTATTGCTTGTTCGTTTTAAGGGAGAGTCATTGAAAATTTTTTTCACGGATTATTAAAGTAACACTTTTCTGTAGGAAATTTAGAAGAATACAGGAGGGAATAAAAATCAACCATAATCCCACTACCATATTATATATAACAAAATTGGGACCGTACTCACACTGCAACTTATTTTTTTCTCACTTGATACTAACATAGGAACTTAGGTTTAGAAAATAAATTGTCGTTTACCATGGTGTCAGAATTTTTTTCAACCATCCTAATATTTTTCTGAGGCGAAATCTGAGGCCCTTAAAGGAATGAATGACCTCGGCTTTAGGCATACCTTTAAATTTTGAACAGTTTTAAAGTGCTGCATTTTAAATGAGACACCAGCACTCAGGCGAGCCCGACATTCAGCGGGTTTCGACTCCAGAGAGGACGGAGCTCCAGGCCGGCCGGGGTCCTCGAGCCTGGCCGCTGGCCTCTCAGCCCAGCCTGGCTGCAGTGCCCCCTGGTGGCGGAGGCAAGGGCGGCCAAGCACGAGGCTGAGGGTCAGATCCACCGCTGAACCCTTCTCTTCCGAGAAATCCTTTTAGTCGCTTTGGGAGCTGCTTTCTTCGCATTTGCCTGTCTGACCCTTTGCTGCACACGCCGACTTTGAGCGCAGAATTCCGGCGCTAGAGCGCCCTGGCGCTGCAGACGACCGCCAGGTGTCCCCGAGGCGGGGCGAAGCTCAGCCCCGGCGCCTGGGGCTGGTTTCCGCGCCCCGCTCCCTCGTTACCCCGTCTGGGGAGTTTGAGAAGTTTTGAACTTCCGGGTTGGCTCTCCCGGGCTTGCGGTGTGGTGGCCAGCCGAAGGGCGTCGCTGTGCCCAGTGTTTGGGCGTGTCCCTTTAAACTTTTTTGTTTTTTAAACTTCGGGGGTGTAGTCACGGCCCTCCTCTCTCTGCGAGTTGCTCCCTGGCCACCCGGTCCTTCCCTCCGCCCCGCCGTCCAGATGCTGTGGATCATGAGCCTGAAGGGCGCGGGGACCCTTCTGGTGACCGAGGTGATCAAAGGTTAGTGTGGAGGGCGCGCCCTCGGGACACCCCCTATTTAGAGGGCATCGGGCAGTGCACGGGGGTCGAGGAGGCCCCCATTGATGACCAAGATGTGCCTTTAAGCTTCGGTGCCAGGGCCGATGCTGTCTCTTGGGAGTGGGTGGCCTCCTGGGACTCCTAGTCACCAGGCGTGGTCCTGCCTTGGGGCGAATCCGCACAGATGTGTGCAGTTCGGACCCTTGTGTCCTTACACCATGGCTGGTGGGCTCTCCACCTCAGGGAGCAAAATCCGTAGTCACTGCATGGGGATCAAGGGTCATTTTTGGTTGAAAAGGAGTCAGCCCCGTCATCCGTTTGGGTGTCTGTGGTTGCAGGACATTTAAGTTGAGGCGTTTATAGGGAGATAAATACAGCAATTGTGTGTACTGAATTGTTTAAATTACTATTATAAAAATTGTTTAAATTACTATTTGGGGAAAGGATGCCAGCTGGCGTCCTTTGTTCCTTACTATTTTAAGGGCTGTACTTAATTTTGCCACAATTTGAATCTAAGTATTCTACTAGCACTATTACTAGTATTACTACTGCTAGGTATTAAGGATGACTTTGCTTCACCAAGGATTTTTAGGCAATTCCTTTTGGGGTGGGGCAGGAGAGGAAGGGTGGCGCCTCTGAACCTTACCCTGTTACCATTCTTGCTAAACCTCACAGCAGCCTAACTGCTTTTATGCAACGCAGGTTCATCTCATACTCATCCTGCAGAATACTCTCATTTGCCTCTGCTATAATGGTCCGATTGTAAAAATCATTACAAAAGTAGTGATTCCGAATCAAAAAATAAGTAGCGACCCCTAAGAACATTGGATAAACATGTGGTTTGTTTTGTGTGTTATAGCCGTAAACTAATTTTGAAGCAATTTTGAAAGCGTTTTCTCTCTACTTAAAACATAGTTTCTTATTGAAATGACTTTTCAGGATGTCTTGAAAACATAGCGAAACATAGGGAAAGTCATCCAGGCTGGTGGTCTAGCTATCAAATGCATGCTGCCATTTACCGAAATTTCTTAGTCCAGGGTAAAGTTTTCCAGAAATCAAGCCGTATCGCTGTATGAAAAGTCATTTACTGCTGTTGAAACTTATATTAAAGGCAATTTCTCCTTTTTAAAAATTGCTTACTTATTATTACCCACCAAAATAGCCAGAACATTTTGAAGTTACTCACTGATAACCTTACCATCTGAAACATGCATGGGAAAAAAATAAAAATTTGACTTCATCTGAAAAGAGTTGCAACATGATATATGAAACGTTTTTTAATGATGTGAAGGAAGGAACATTACAATTTTTCCATTTCAGATCGCCTTTGTTTTGCCATTCTCTACAGCAGACCAAAGAGTTCATCAAATGTACATTATTTCAGCATAGATAATGAACTTGAATATGAAAAGTAAGTATTGCTTTTTCAAAGATTGTTAGTAACGTTTTTTTATTTTGAAGAATCTAAAGGTATGTTTATAAAATTGGAACATTACAAATCTGTTGACTGTTAGTTGCAGTATACTTTTTGCTTTAACCCTTGGTAATAAAATAGATCCTTAGGGAAAAAAATCAGAATGAAAGAACCTTCCTAAATTTAACAATTTACATTTGAAATTCTAACAGTTTACAGTATAATGAGATATAAACTAGAGTACTAAGATGTTGTGTTTTTGCCAGTGGAAAAAAATGTGTGGAAAAACAGCTTTTTTATTCAGAAAGTGTTTTTATTTGTTATTTGAGGTTAGATTTAGGCATTTTAACACTTGTCAGGTATTTTAATAGTCATCTTTTACCAGAGTATTTCTTCCATTAGTAAGGCAGTACCTTTAAGTTGTGTGACCTATAATAATTTGGTGTGTGCTTTCTTGCTTTATTTTGATGTTGTAGCTACAAAAAGGCATTTATATTCAAAGCATCTGGAATATACATACACATTTTTGTTTTTCATTTTTGCAGCTTTTACGCAGATTTTGGACCACTCAATCTAGCAATGGTTTACAGATATTGCTGCAAGATTAATAAGAAATTAAAGGTAAAGTATTCCTTACGAAAGATTTCACTTAAGTAATCATTATTAGCCTCATCTTGCAGGGAGGAAGGGAAATCTGTTTTTAAAAAGGAAATGTCATGTTTTTCACTGGAGTGGTGTTTGAGACATACATGTGGTTTATTGTTTTATAAAGTCATAGTATATCTATTTGTTTTCCAGAGTTTTGATGAATGGCTTAAGTTTGGGTCATTTGGTTCTGGTTTGGATTGGTGATGCTCATATACTTGAAAAGCCAAAGTTCAGATGGTCAATAAAGTGAACCTCTTATTGTCTGAGCCAGTGGAGCTGTCACCTAACAAGAGCTTTCCTTCCTTTGGTCATTGTTCTTTCTGCCTTCACTTTGATAGGGGGTGTTAGGAAAACTAAGAGAAATTGGATTCATCTTACTTTATTTCATTATGCCTTGAATCTCGCATGATATTGTACTACTTGTGACTCTTCACTATGACCCTTTACGCATATGATTAAGGAGCAGAGAAGCAAGGGCAGACAGCATACAGTCTTTAAGACTGTATCACTGAATTGTAAGAGTGTATTACTATTAGTTTGAACTTAGACCTTATTCATTTATTTTAAAAAACTCTGAATTGTTGGTCATGTACAATAAAAGGTGTTCATATACTGCTAGCAATTCTAAGAGTCACTGTGTATTCTCAAGTAGAAATACTGGATTTGGGGGGGCAGGTGCTTTTTAAAAAAAGTTTATTCAGCTGATTACTTATTAAACTACTACACAGAAATAAAATTCATTTTCAATTAAAAATTAAATTATACTAAAAATTTATGGGTAAGGCAGATCTATTTCCCCTTGAACATCAGACTTAAAATTCCACACCATAAATGCTAGAAGCATCTGTCAGAAGTTACTAATATGTAAAAAGGAAGTTGCAGCGTTGCTTTTTCTTTTTTCTATTAAATTTGTATTCACTAGAGATGTATACAGAGATGGAGACTCTTCTTTCTGGACTTTATTCCTCCCTGGAACAGGAATATAAGCATTTGTGGCCTTGGGTATTTATGTTCCCCCCATCCCGTTTTTCCAGTTGCCAGTGGCAGGTTTTTTGTTTCATACAGGGCTGAGAAGCTAAAAATAATTTCCTTTTCCCCTACTGGTGTTCCTTTACTTTAATTTTGAAAATTTTTTGTTTGTTTTAAACATACTTGGCCATCCTTTTATCCTTTGGGTCAACCAAGAACATATTTGTCCTTTTTTCAAACTTTAAAAAAAAATTATTTACCAGAACAGCTTGCAGTGTTGACCATCCCACCTGACTGAAACTTAATCCCTATTCAATTAATAGAGGTAAAAGTGTGTTGAGAATTTCTATTAAGAGTGTCTTGTGTGTATGCTGCTTGAGGGCTGGTTGGGTTGTTGTTTTTCTTTAAATCAACTTGGATTTCTTACTCTGTGTAAACAACTAAAAGGAAATATGTAACATTCATCATTGAAATACCCAAACATTGGCTCACAGAAGCAAAAGAATACTGTGCTTATTCAACTGAATATATCCTGTTTCTTACCCTTACTTGAAACGTGTCTACTCACGTTAGTGAAGTACAGGTGAGGAAGAGCTAATAAATCATGTGTTCCTTTGGTTTTTAAATTCCATATCCTTTTTATTTTTAACTTTTTATTGAAGCACAATGTATATACAGAAATATATATAGATCGTGAATATACAGCTCAATGCATTTTACAAACTGAATATACATGGATAGTCATCGGGATCATCAGAACAAGAACAGAACATTAGCAACACCCCAGAAGAGCCCACTTGTGCTCTCTTGGTTATCTCTGTACCACCCTCCTCACTCCACCCCTCCCTACCCCATTCACTATCCTGATTTCTAACAGAATGAATTATTTTTGCCCGTTCTTATACCCTTTGATGTTAATTTAAAGGTTTTGGGGAGAGATTAACAAAAAAAGTCAGACAGTAGGAAAAGGAAAGAAAAGGTCTCTCCTACTGCCTTTTCCAGCTTTTTATGTATTCTTTCAGAGGTAGTCTATACTTAAAGTGTATCTGTTCGTAGCTCCTCTCCTACCTTTTTAAAAAATTGAAGTGTAGTTGATTTATGATATCATATTAGTTTCAGGTTTCTCCTCTCCCGCCCTTTAATTGTACATTTGTTCTACTCCAAGGGTATGTCTTCTATGGGAAGGTACATGGTATTTTTGGGTATCAAAGTTTATCTTTTTAAGTCTTGCTAATATGAATGCTTCAACATTATGAGGTTTGGAATTTATTTTAATCACAAAATAAAGTTTTAGAAAACTTGAAATTAGAAAGGAAATACTAACAGCTGTTTATCTTTATGCAGTCCATTACAATGATGAGGAAGAAAATTATTCATTTTACTGGCCCTGATCAGAGAAAACAGGCAAATGCTGCTTTCCTTGTTGGATGTTATATGGTAAGTATTTAACTACTTTTCTAACGTATTAGTGAAAATACATACAACAGTGGTACTTTAAATTTGTGGTTGAAATTTTGAAATTACTTTTTCTTAGACATCTTGATTTCTTTCCAGAAAGAACATGTTTTGCTTTATAAAAATTGACCAACTGGGAAAGGCTATGGAGGGGGGAAGGGGTATATGGGAGATCTCTGTACCTTATACTCGGTTTTGCTGTTCTGAACCTAAAACTGCTCTAAAAAAGTCTTATTTTTAAAAAAATTGACCATCTAGTGTGAAAACCTTTTTATGTGTTACGGCACTTAAGGTTAGAAAATAATGCCCCAAATCTGTGTTTTTATTAACTCATGATCCATTTAGTAAAGTTGTGAAGGTGGAATCAGGACCAATAATTGATTTAAAACAAAAACAAAAAACATCAAAAGTGTATCACATGAGGTAAGAGTGCTGTATAATTTGAATACAGGCAATGTTTTCCTAAATAAGGTGTGATTCTAAACGCACCAAAACATGCCATAAGGACATGGCATGTCGGTACTGTAGGAAAATGGGTAACATACTGTGTAGATTACATACAACATTGAGCGGTTGGTCTTTTTGGGTCATTGGAAGTATGCTTTGGAATAGCCAGTATTTCATGAGTTATGAATTTCATTTATTTGTAAATATCATGGAAAGTGGTTATTTAGAGGCAGATTTTATCTAGTGCCTGCATTCATCTTCAGGAGTACCTAAGTAACAGGTTTTCCTGAATAAGCTAAGAGGTCCTCCAGAGTGGTGGTCCTCATGTTTTTGGTGGTGTGGAAGCTAGCTGTTCTACTCAGTGGTGAAGAATATCGAGTAGTTATTCCAGATAAAAAAGGATTGGTTGGGCTTCCCTGGTGGCGCAATGGTTGGGAGTCCGCCTGCTGATTCAGGGAACACGGTTTCGTGCCGCGGTCCAGGAGGATCCCACATGCCGCGGAGCGGCTGGGCCCTGTGAGCCATGGCCGCTGGGCCTGCGCCTCCGGAGCCTGTGCTCCGCAACAGGAGAGGCCACGGCAGTGAGAGGCCCGAGTACCGCAAAAAAAAAAGGATTGGTGTTGGAGTTCTTGAGGTAAGTTCTTGTCCCAGGTTGCTACTTGGTTCTGTCATGCTTTCTTTTAAAATTTTCTGACATGTAGTTTGAACATCTGTAATTTACAATGATAAGACCAAAATTTGGTGGTACTAGTTGAAATTGCACCTCAAAGTTGGGTAGTTTCCTTTTCTACGTTTAAGGTATATCATTAACAATGACTAAGGCCTTTTTGGGTTTTGTTTTTATATTTGTGCTCACAAAAGTAACTGAGAGAAATGTTTCTGAGATAACTAAGTTTTATTATCATCTCTGTATGAAACATAGGTTGTAGATTATCTCTCTTAAAAATTGATTTTTTTTAAGCTTACCCAGATAAGGACTTTTGTTTGTTTTTTGGCTTTTGTCATCTGTCCTGATGTTTATTGTACTTAGCAGCAAAAATCCTGAAGGGGGAGGGTGGGTGGAAAGAGCCTCTGCAGGGTCCCAAGAAAAAGAATGGAGAAGGTAGCTGTTTTAACTGGGGTAATTGGTCCCATTACTTGGCCAGTCACTGGGGAGAGGAATGCCATGGATTAGAGTAAATTGTGACAGCTTTACAGGAAAAGGGACACAGCCAGAATTCTTGGTGTTCATAAAGTATTAAAGGGAACTGTGGAGAAATGGCCCTGGTGTAACAGTAAAAGTCATTACACTGCCCAGGAGAAAATCTGGATGGCTGAAGCAGTTCCACTTAAGAGAATGTTGTCCTGATTAGAGCACACAGAGCTTGCCTGGGCTGCACTGGAGTCAGTCATTTGTCTTTCTTTGTTAGATGAGATGTCCCTGAAACAGTGGGGTCTTGAGTAGCCAGATATGGTAAGTTCAGTGTGAAAGAACCCCTTAGAGGGTAGCTGTGGGCATCATGCAAACCAAGCATTGTCTTAGAAACAAAACACTTGATAATTTTAGAGATAAGAAATCTCTCTTTTTAGATCTTGTTGCTGTTGTTTTTTTTATAGCTAGTGAAAAAGCAGTAACCCCTTGGCATACTGATGGAAAATGTGTTAGCATGCTTGTTCCTAGTTTGGTGTTGGCCTTTTGACTTTGTTTATGGTTGTATTTTGGCATGCAGAAGTTTATTTTTCTACAGTTAATATATTTTACATTTAGAAATCCTTCCAGGATTTTACACTCCCAGGTCAGCACTGATTTGATTGGTTAGGAAAGTGCCAGGTAAGCGATTTGGACTCAAGGAATGAACTTGAGCTCATTCCTCTGTTCAGTTAGAAGCCAGGTTGGCAGGAGGTTTACAGCTCTTGGCTGTAGTAAATGTCTTTGCACCATGACTGGCTGGCTAAAGTAGGAGCTTGGAGCTGTAATGATGCTAGGTGGGGAAACAGGAGAAAAACTTCTAAGAAGAGGAGGTTTATTAATAGGAGGAAAGGAGTGTCAAGACGTGATATGGATACCCCAAAAGATTAAACATCAAAAGTAAGTAAGTAGTGTTGGTTTAATCTGGTTGAACTCTATTGGATCGTCTGATTAAAGATTTGTAGAGATGAGTGAGAATTCCCCCAAAATTGATCTTCAGGCCTGATGACCTTTTCTGGAGTTGTTTGAGGAATTTGGGAGATAATAAGTCTTTTTAATGACTGACTTAGAGGATGGTGTGGTAATATTAAAACAAAAACAAAGTCTGGAGGAAGTACAGACAGGATGGAAGTATTCCAAATGGACTGATTCTATTTAAAAGGACTGACTCTGTCCTTTTAAACTCTGGGCCTCTGAAAGGAATCATTCTCCCTTCATTCTTGTGTACTCAAAAGGACCTAATAGGGGATGTGGAGAGAGTGAGAGAATAAAGTGTTAGTAATTATATTTATTTTTTTACCTTAAAAACAGAAGAGGTTAGGCTTTATAAATACTTAAAATACTCAAATACTTAAAATAGGATTGACATGCCCATACTTTTCAAATACATTGTATTTCTAAATATTACAGTTTATGTGGCCTGGTAAATGGATTTGCCAACTATCTGAAATGGTAGATTCTTGGGTAGCAAATTAGGGTGCAACTAAAAATCTTTTTGTCCCACTCACCATAAAAGAGTTGAGGGACATAAAAGATAACTGGATTTTTTGTTTTGTTTTTTTTTTTAACAAAAAGGTAAGTGAACCATATCATTTTACAAAATAATAAGTTTGCTACCCTGTTGTGATAAGTCAGTGGCTGTTTCCTAGCCAGATTTTGGGGTGGCGGTACTTAACCTGTCATTTCAAGTAAAGGTGAAATTCTAAGTGGCAAAGTAAGTGCTTTTCAAAACAAATTCACGATTGAGAGTGTATTTCTAAAATAAAAGTTTGAAACTTGGTCATTTTGCTATAAAAAAATGTCATGTGCAAAACCCATATTTGGACCCTTGAGAAATTTAGAAAAACTTCCTTTAAAAAATACTCTTATATTTATTTATAGAAGCAGGATACGTTCACCAGTATAATTTTATCACCTGATTTTTTTAGTTAGTGATCTGTTCTTTCACTTTAGTACATGTTTTATCATCTTTATACCCAGATTGTATTCGTCTTTCTCAATTGATCCAAAGTGTCCAAATCAATATTTCATCCAGGACCACACATTGCATGTGGTGGTAGTGTCCTTAATCTCTCTCACACATGGTCCTTTTTTTGCTAACACTGATTTTTATAAAGAGGCCAGACCTATTTTCTTGTAGAAAGTTCCACCTTTTGAATTTCTCTGGTTTCTTCTTTGTGGTATTTTTTAACTTGTTTCTCCATTCTTTGTATTTCTTGTGAACTGGAAGTTTTACCTATAGGCTTGCGCATTAGTAATGTATGTTGTATCCCCTGAGAAGACATGTAATACCTAAATTACCATTAGTGGTGCTAAAAATGGCACCACTGGATTAGGTGCCAACCATCAAAGCCCTTCAATATATTGTTTTCTCCTTTCTCCTGTGTGGTGTTATTTTGGAACTGTTTGTATATTCAGTTCCCCATCAACCGTGCATGTTGGTGTTTTAAACAACAATTGATCATACTTGCCTGAATCAATAATTTTATTAGGGTTTCAGTATAACGTTTTTCTAATTATTTCATTCCTCCTTCACTTATTAGCTGGCTTACTTTTATGGAAATTGAGCTTTCCCTCATTCAGTTGGGGCTCTTTGGTTACCCTGAAACGAATTTTCCTACCGAGAAGGCAGAAAGAGTGGCCGTTTCCCTTTAATCACCAGTTTTTGAAGTATTACATGAATAGCCACAAAACAAAATTTTAAAACCCTATTTAAAGTCATTTAAATAATGTTTCATTGGGTTTTGAACTCATTTGCTAAACATTTTAAAAATGTGCAGCACTTTCCCAACACCTGATTAGCATTTGGGAAGTTGGACATTTACCAATCAAATGCACATCATTGCTGAATGGGATTAAAAAAGTAAGTGTAATCATTCCTGCATTTGCATTTACGTATCATGGTAATGTATCTTTTTTAGTTACAGCAGCCGTTAAAATCAAGAATTGAAATAGCTGAACTTACAACTAGACTTTCATTTATTTTTATATATTTATTTTATTTTTGGCTGCTTTGGGTCTTCGTTGCTGTGTGCGGGCTTCCTCTAGTTGCGGCGAGTGGGGGCTACTCTTCGTTGCTGTGAGCGGGCTTCTCATTGCAGTGGCTTCTCTTGCAGAGCACGGGCTCTAGGCACGCAGGCTTCAGTAGTTGTGGCTCACAGGCTCCAGAGCACAGGCTCAGTAGTTGTGGTGCACAGGCTTAGTTGCTTCGCGGCATGTGGCATCTTCCCGGACCAGGAATTGAACCCGTGTCCCCTGCATTGGCAGGTGGATTCTTAACCACTGCGCCAGTAGGTGCAAACATTAATACCTAGTTGCGAACAGTTATTTGGAAGAGGCTATTGTATAGGGGATGAAGTTTAGGGATTTAGGTTCAGATTGAGCTAGCTTTTAATTTCAGTTTGGTAGACTCTCTGGCACAAATTAAGCATTTACTAAATGTCATTCTCTTTCTCTTTTTTTGGTTCTGTCTACAATTATTACACCTTAAATCTGCTTTTTATGTTAAAAAACAAAAAAGTTACCATTGTATCTTACTGATTATCAACTTTGGTTACATCTTACTGCCCCAGCATTTATATTTTCCTATAGATACATAGTACTTAGTTCTTCTATAGGTTAAATGTACTTTTGAGGGCTTGCCTGGGAAATTAACCATTGTTTCTAACAGTTTTCTGTGGTTAAAGCATCCTGAGTGTAAAATAAATGACACAAGCAAACTGTTGGTACATAATTTGCAAACTTGCCCTCCTATGATGTTCAATAGATTACTTTGGTAGAGCTAATTGTGGTAACATATAGATTCCCTGTTTAAAATGTATCACTGTATTATATTTTTATTTTAAGCAATTTTTATAGCCTTCAGAATGGTTTACCTTGTAAACACTTATACTAAAAACTGTGATACTAATCAAATTCTAGGAATATATTAACTCAGCAATCTGAGTAGAATCCTAAATTGCATTGAATTTGAGATTGCTTCAACAGTTGTAATAAGAGCTCAGGGGCTTCATTTGTTACTTAACGATGATCTTTTGAACCTGTTGTCCATTTTTCTTAATGATTTAATTATTTTGGACTCAGAGTACTCAATGCTGGGTTAAGGTAGCTACAGGGTGAAGGCATTAGACAAGAACTTAAGACAAGGAATGCTGAGGGGAGAGGATCTGGAAGCAGTGGGTGGGAATCCAGTTCAGCAAATAGCAGTCTAGACAGGGCAACAGAGACTGGAAGACAGAACCCGGTGGGATGGCCAAAGTCTTTGTAAACACCCATCCCTGGGCAAACACCCTTCCTGGGTACCTGTGAAAGGCAGAGCAAACAGCAACCAGGCAGAGGTAAATAGCAACCAGACACCAGGCAGTGTGAGGTGCACCAGAGCCACAGAAAGGGACCAGCATGGCCCCCTGCCATAGGAAAAGGCCCTGTGGTGGAGGCAGCTGGCTGTCGTCACCATCATTCATCAGAACTTTACTTCCCTTTTCACCTTACTGAGCCTATCTGATATTTCAGCTGCCTGTGAGACTTGCTAGGGGCTAACAAGTCTTGGGAAAGAGTAAAGAGAAATGGCCCCTCTGACCATTTATAATCTTTGATTGCAGATCTGTTAAGTTCTGTGTAATTTTGGATCCTATTCTTGTTTCAGTACTTCTTTTACACAGTGTGGTTTCTTATCTTTAAATAAGGCTTGAGCAGTAGGCCCTCTTCCATCAATAACAAGCAGTGTGATCTTGGGTGAGCAGTTAACACCAGAGGTTAGAAAGTAGTAGCCTGCTAGCTTTATATAACTCAGAGTATTTATAATTAGTAGTTTGTTTTTGCCAATGTTTACAAATGAGGTGCCTTTATTTTAAATATTCAAGATTTTTGCTTTGTCTTAAAAAAGTCCCTGCCACTCACATAGAATATATCCATGTGTGCTTATACCCAAGGCCAATTCCCTCACATTTATTAGTCTGGCCTTGGTAAAGATGTGCTTGCTACTCTAGAGTTCCACTTTCCTTTTATCTAAATTGAGCATCATTATACCAGCATACTATACATACAAATAAAAGTAATTTGAGAAGTTAAAACTATTGAAATATAAGGCCATCTGAATTGTTTAGAGAGATTTATGCTTTTTTTTTTCTTACTGGTATTTGTGCAGGAGCTGTGAGAGTGATTTTTATCTTATTTACTTATCACATAAAATTGCTTATTATATATAATCTTTTCCCTGTTCACCTTTTTTATTCAGCAGTTGAATCTTTAAGCTTGTTTCCAATTTGCATAGATTCATGAAAATTCTATGTTAATCTGGATAGAGTGATCTTTTTTAAAAAAGATCAATCAAGTTCCTGGCATTGGGATGACTGTGTCATCTGGCTGATGTGAAAATAATTAAATATGGGAAACGTTGTGACATTTCTCCATGAAGAATAATTGAAAATAGTTTACTGAAGTGAGAGAGTGGCATGGATATATATACACTACCAAACGTAAAATAGGTAGCTAGTGGGAAGCAGCCGCATAGCACAGGGAGATCAGCTCCGTGCTTTGTGACCACCTAGAGGGGTGGGATGGGGGGGTGTGAGGGAGGGAGACCCAAGAGGGAAGAGATATGGGAACATATGTGTATGTATAACTGATTGACTTTGTTATAAAGCAGAAACTAACACACCATTGTAAAGCAATTATACTCCAATAAAGATGTTAAAAAATAAAAATTCTGTGAAAAAACTAGTTTACTGGTTTATTGGGTTGGAATTTAAATATCTTTTGTTATACTTAACTCTGAGATATGATGACTTGTGTAATTTTTTTAAAACATTTTTACTGGAGTATAATTGCTTTACAATGTTGTGTTACTTTCTGCTGTATAACAAAGTGAATCAGCTATATGTATACATATATCCCCATATCTCCTCCCTCCCACCTGCCCCATGCCACCTCTCTAGGTGGTAACAAAGCACTGAGCTAATTTCTCTGTGCCATGCAGCTGCTTCCCACTAGCTATCTATTTTACATTTGGTAGTGTATGTATGTCAATGCCACTCTCTCACTTCGTCCCAGCTTACCCTTCCCCCTCCGCATGTCCTCAAGTCCATTCTCCATATCTGCATCTTTATTCCTGTCCTGCCCCTAGGTTGATCAGAACTTTTTTTTTTAAGATTCCATATATATGTGTTAGCATACGGTATTTATTTTTCTCTTTCTGACTTAACTTCACTCTGTATGACACACTCTATGTCCATCCACCTCACTACAAATAATTCAATTTCGTTTCTTTTTATGTCTGAGTAATATTCCATTGTATATATGTTCCACATCTTCTTCAGCCATTCATCTGTAGATGACACTTAGGTTGCTTCCATGTCCTGGCTATTGTAAATAGAGCTGCAATGAGCATTGTGGTGACTCTATCTGAATTATGGTTTTCTCAGGGTTTATGCCCAGTAGAGGGATTGCTGGGTTGTATGGTAGTTCTGTTTTTAGTATTTTAAGGAACCTCCATACTGTTCTCCATAGTGGCTGTATCGATTTACATTCCCACCAACAGTGCAAGAGGGTTCCCTTTTCTCCACACCCTCTCCAGCATTTATTGTTTGTAGATTTTTTGATGATGGCCATTCTGACCCATGTGAGGTGATACCGCACTGTAGTTTTAATTTGCATTTCTCTAATGATTAGTGATGTTGAGCATCTTAATAGATGTGCCTCTTGACCATCCGTACGTCTTCTTTGGAGAAATGTCTATTTAGGTCTTCCGGCCACTTTTTAATTGGGTTGTTCGTTTTTTTTGATATTGAGCTGCATGAGCTGTTTATATATTTTGGAGATTAATCCTTTGTCAGTTGCTTTGTTTGCAAATACTTTCTCCCATTCTGAGGGCCATCTTTTTGTCTTATGGTTTCCTTAGCTATGCAAAGGTTTTAAGTTTCATTAGGTCCCATTTGTTTATTTTTGTTTTTATTTCCATTTCTCTAGGAGGTGCGTCAAAAAATATCTTGCTGTGATTTATGTGATAGAGTGTTCTGCCTATGTTTTCCTCTAAGAGTTTTATAGTGTTTGGCCTTATTACATTTAGGTCTTTAATCCATTTTGAGTTTAGTTTTGTGTATTGTGTTAGGAAGTGTGCTATTTTCAGTCTTTTACATGTAGCTGTCCAATTTTCCCAGCACCACTTATTGAAGAGGCTCTCTTTTCTCCATTGTATAGTCTTGCCTCCTTTATCAAAGATAAGATGACCATATGTGCGTGGGTTTATCTCTGGGCTTTCTTTCCTGTTCCATTAATCTATATTTTTGGTTTTGTGCCAGTACCATACAGTCTTGATTACTATAGCTTTGTAGTATAGTCTGAAGTCAGGGAGTCTGATTCCTCCAGCTCTGTTTTTCTTTCTCAAGATTGCTTTGGCTATTCGGGGTCTTTTGTGTTTCCATGCAAATTGTGAAAATTTTTGTTCTAATTCTGTGAAAAATGCCATTGGTAGTTTGACAGGGATTGCACTGAATCTGTAGTTGGCTTTGAGAAGTACAGTCATTTTCACAATATTGAGTCTTCCAATCCAAGAACATGGTATATCTCTCCATCTGTTTCAATCATTAAATGTCTTTCATAGTGTCATAGTTTTCTGCATACAGCTCTTTTGTCTCCTTAGGTAGGTTTATTCCTAGATATTTTTGTTTCAGTGGTAAATGGAAATGTTTCCTTAATTTCTCTTTCAGATTTTTCATCATTAATATATAGAAACGCAAGAGATATCTGTGCATTGATTTTGTATCCTGCTACTTTACCAAATTCATTGAATAGCTCTAGTAGTTTTCTGGTAGCATCTTTTGGATTCTCTATGTATAATATCATGTCGTCTGCAAACAGTGACAGTTTTACTTCTTCTTTTCTGATTTGGATTCCTTTTATTTATTTTGCTTCTCTGATTGCTGTGGCTAAAACTTCCAGAATAGTGGTGAGAGTGGGCATCTGTGTCTCGTTCCTGATATTAGGGGTAATGATTTCAGTTTTTCACCATTGAGAACAATGTTGGCAGTGGGTTTGTCATATATGGCCTTTATTATGTTGAGGTAAGTTCCCTCTATGTCTACTTTCTGGAGGGTTTTTATCATAAATGGGTGTTGAATTTTGTCGAAAGCTTTTTCTGCATCTATAGAGATTATTGTATGGTTTTTATCCTTCAGTATGTTAATATAGTGTATCACATTGATTGATTTGCATATATTGAAGAATCCTTGCATTCCTGGGATAAACCCCCTTGATCATGGTGTATGATCCTTCTAAAGTGCTGTTGGATTCTGTTTGCTAGTGTTTTGTTGAGGATTTTTGTATCTGTGTTCATCAGTGATATTGGCCTGTAGTTTTCTTTTTTTGTGACATCTTTGTCTGGTTTTGGTATCAGGGTGATGGTGGCCTTGTAGAATGAGTTTGGGAGTATCCTCCCTCTGCTATATTTTGGAAGTGTTTGAGAAGGATAGGTGTTAGCTCTTCTCTGAATGTTTGATAGAATTCACCTGTGAAGCCATCTGGTCCTGGGCTTTGTTTGTTGAAAAATTTTTAAACACAGTTTCAATTTTAGTGCTTGTGATTTGTCTGTTTATATTTTCTATTTCTTCCTGGTTCAGTCTCACAAGGTTGTGCTTTTCTAAAGGTTGTGCTTTTCTAAGAATTTGTCCATTTTATTGGCATATGGTTGCTTGTAGGAGTCTCTCATGATCCTTTGTATTTCTGCAGTGTCAGATGTTACTTCTCCCTTTTCACTTCCAATTCTGTTGATTTGAGTCTTCTCCCTTTTTTCTTGATGAGTCTGGCTACTGGCTAATCAATTTTGTTTACCTTCTCAAAGAACCGGCTTTTAGTTTTATTGATCTTTGCTATTGTTTCCTTCATTTCTTTTTCATTTATTTCTGATCTGATTTTTATGATTTCTTTCCTTCTGCTAAATTTGGGGGGTTTTTTTCTTCTTCTTTCTCTAGTTGCTTTACGTGTAAGATTAGGTTGTTTATTTGAGATTTTTCTTGTTTTTTTGTGGTAGGATTGTATTGCTATAAACTTGCCTCTTAGAACTGCTTTTACTGCATCCCATAGGTTTTGGGTCGTCGTGTTTTCATTGTCATTTATTTCTAGGTATTTTTAGATTTCCTCTTTGATTTCTTCAGTGATCTCTTGGTTATTTAGTAGCGTATTGTCTAGCCTCCGTATGTTTGTATTTTTTACAGTGTTTTTCCTGTACTTGATATCTAGTCTCATAGTGTTGTGGTCAGAAAAGATACTTGATACAATTTCAGTTTTCTTAAATTTACCAAGGCTTGATTTGTGACCCAAGATATGATCTATCCTGGAGAATGTTCCATGAGCACTTGAGAAGAAAGTGTATTCTGTTGTTTTTGGATGGAATGTCCTATAAATATCACTTAAGTCCATCTTGTCTAATGTGTCATTTAAAGCTTGTTTTTCCTTATTTATTTTCATTTTGGATGATCTGTCCATTGGTGAAAGTGGGGTGTTAAAGTCCCCTACTATTAGTGTGTTACTGTCGATTTCCCCTTTTATGGCTGTTAGCATTTGCCTTATGTATTGAGGTGCTCCTATGTTGGGTGCATATATATTTATAATTCTCATATCTTCTTCTTGGAATGATCCCTTGATCATTATGTAGTGTCCTTCCTTGTGTCTTGTAACAGTCTTTATTTTAAAGTCTATTTTATCTGATATGAGTGTTGCTACTTCACCTTTCTTTTGATTTCCATTTGCATGGAATATCTTTTTCCATCCCCTCAGTTTCAGTCTGTATGTGTCCCTAGGTCTGAAGTGGGTCTCTTGTAGACAGCATATATACGGATCTTGTTTTTGTATCCATTCAGCTGGTCTATGTCTTTTGGTTGGAGCATTTAATCCATTTACATTTAAGGTAATTATCGATATGTATGTTCCTATTACCACTTTCTTAATTGTTTTGGGTTTGTTATTGTAGGTCTTTTCCTTCTCTTGTGTTTCCTTCCTAGAGAAGTTCCTTTAGCATTTGTTGTAAAGCTGGTTTGGGGGTGCTGAATTGTCTTAGCTTTTGCTTGTCTGTAAAGGTTTTAATTTCTCCTTCGAATCTGAATGAGATCCTTGCTGGGTAGAGTAATCTTGGTTGTAGATTTTTCCCTTTCATCACTTTAAATATGTCCTGCCACTTCCTTCTGGCTTGCAGAGTTTCTGTTGAAAGATCAGCTGTTAACCTTGTGGGGATTCCCTTGTATGTTATTTGTTGCTTTTCCCTTGCTGCTTTTAATATTTTTTCTTTGTATTTAATTTTTGATAGTTTGTTTAATATGTGTCTTGGCGTGTTTCTCCTTGGATTTATCCTGTACGGGACTCTATGTGCCTCCTGGACTTGATTGACTATTTCCTTTCCCATGTTAGGGAAGTTTTCAACTATAATCTCTTCAAATATTTTCTCAGTCCCTTTCTTTTTCTCTTCTTCTGGGACCCCTATAATTCAAATGTTGGTGCGTTTAATGTTGTCCCAGAGGTCTGTGAGACTGTCCTCAATTCTTTTCATTCTTTTTTCTGCTCTGCGGTAGTTATTTTCACTATTTTATTTTTCATTTCATTTATTGTGTTGTTCATCATTGTTTGTTTGCTCTTTACTTCTTCTAGGTCCTTGTGAAACGTTTCTTGTATTTTCTCCGTTCTATTTCCAAGATTTTGGATCATCTTTACTATAATTACTCTGAATTCTTCTTCAGGTAGACTGCCTATTTCCTCTTCATTTGTTTGGTGGGTTTTTATGTTGCGCCTTCATCTGCTGCATATTTCTCTGTGTTCTCAATTTGCTTAACTTACTGTGTTTGGGGTCTCCTTTTTGCAGGCTGCAGGTTCATAGTTCCTGTAGTTTTTGGTGTCTGCCCCCAGTGGGTGCGGTTGGTTCAATGGGTTGTGTAGACTTCCTGGTGGAGGGGACTGGTGTCTATATTCTGGTGGGTGGGGCTGGACCTTGTCTTTCTGGTGGGCAGGGCTGTGTCTAGTGGTGTGTTTTGGGGTATCTGTGTACTTAGTATGATTTTAGGCAGCCTCCCTGCTAATGGATGGCGTTGTGTTCCTGTTTTGCTAGTTCTTTGGCATGGGGCGTACAACACTGGAGCTTGCTGGCCATTGGATGGAGCTGGGTCTTAGCGTTGAGACAGAGTTGTCTGGGAGAGTTCTCGCTGATTGATATTATGTGGGGCCAGGAAGTCTTTGGTGGTCCAGTATCCTGAATTTGGCTCTCTCACCTCAGAGGCTTAGGCCTGACACATAGGCCAGAGCACCAAGACCTTGTCAGCCATACGTCTCAGAAGAAAAGGGAGAAAAAAGGAAAGAAAAAAATAATTAAAAAATAAATAAAATTATGAAAATAAAAAAAATTAAAAAAGTAAAAATGTAAAAGTAATTTAAAAAGAAAGAGAGCATCCACACCAATAAGCAAATCCACCAATGATAAGAAGTGCTAAAATCTGTACTAATATATACGTAAAAATCAGAAACAAGTCAGTCGCAGACAGCATACCCCAAGTCTACAGTTGCACCCAAAGTCCACCGCCTCAATTTTAGGATGATTCATTGTCTGTTCAGGTATTCCACAGATGCAGGGTACCTCAAGTTGATTGTGGGGATTTAATCCACTGCTCCTGAGGCTGCATGGAGAAATTTCCCTTTCTCTTCTTTGTTCACACAGCTCCTGGGGTTCAGCTTTGGTTTTGGCCCCATGTCTGCGTGTAGGTTGCCCTAAGGCTTCTGTTCCCGCCCAGACAGGGTGGGATTAAAGCAGCGGCTGACTAGGGAGCTCTGGCTCACTCATGCCGGGGGAGGGAGGGGTATGGTAGTTATAACTGGAATGCAGGGCGAGCCTGTGGCGGCAGAGGCCAGAGTGATGTTGCAACAGCCTGAGGTGTGCCGTGTGTTCTCCTGGGGAAGTTGTTCCTGGATCACAGGACCCTGGCAGTGGTGGGCTGCACAGGCTCTGGGTCGGGGTGGGGTGGGGGGGCATGTGGATAGTGACCCGTGCTTGCACACAGGATTCTTGGTGGCCTCAGCAGCAGCGTTAGCATTTCATGCCCGTCTCTGGGGTCCGAGCTGATATTTGCGGCTCATGCCCATCTCTGGAGCTCGTTTAGGCGGTGCCTTGCCTACTGTGGGTAGACGGGGAAGGAATCCCCTCTCCTTGCGCACCCCGAAGCAATGGTCTCTTGCCTCTTAGTCAGTTCCAGACTTTCTTCTGGACTCCCTCCCAGATAGCTGTGGCGCACTAGCCCCCTTCAGGCTGTGTTCATGCAGCCAACCCCAGTCCTCTCCCTGGGGTGTGACCTCCGAAGCCCGAGCCTCAACTCCCAGCCCCCACCCGCCCCGGCGGGTGAGCAGACATGCTTCAGGCTGGTGAGTGCTGGTCGGCACCAATCCTCTGTGTGGGTATCTCTCCACTTTGCCCTCTGCACCCCTGTTGCTATGCTGTCTGTCCTTCTAGGCTCCGAAGCTTCCCCCCAGCCCACCCCTGTCTCCACCAGTGAAGTGGCTTCCCAGTGTGTGGAAACTTTTCCTCCTTCACAGCTCCCTCCCAGAGGTGCAGGTCCTCTCCCTATTCTTTTGTCTCTGTTTTTTCTTTTGCCCTACCCAGGTACATGGGGAGTTTCTTGCCTTTTGGGAAGTCTGAGGTCTTCTGCCAGTGTTCAGCTGGTGTTCTGTAGGAGTTGTTTCATATGTAGATGTATTTTTGATGTATTTGTGGAGAGGAAGGTGATCTCCATGTCTTACTCATCCAGCATCTTGAAGGTCCCCCTCAATGTTTTGGTTTTTTAAACTCTATCAGAGGCTTCTCTAAGTACATAGATTAAACTTCAGAATGTTCTGTGGGAGAATAGAAATGAGAAGTACATGTCTAAATAACTGGGCTTTATTATTTTGAGACCTGAATTGTCAAGATTAAAACTATACATGATCAAGTTGTGATCTTTTTGTTTCAGTCCACTAATTGATCCATTGCTACTTGAGGCTCTCCTAGGTTTTGAAACATTGATCAGCAATTCAAGATCAGAAGTTTTCACAGGGCTGGGTTAGGCAGATGGTAATTTTTTAAATGGGGGCAGTGGAATCCTAATGGCTGCAATATTGTTCAGCAAAAAAACAAAACAAACAAAAAACCCCACAAAAAACAAAACCAAGAAAGTTTGTGTCATGACTTTGAAAAGCACTACCAACTTCCTAAGTATTTTCTATCCTAGTATTTTATTTTTCCTGTGAGATTGCCTTTTGCTCCTTCAGAGAGATTCCTTACCCTGGAGAGAGACAGCAGGTTCTCCTTACTCATGTTTCCTAAGACACGGGGCTTCGTTACTTTTACATCTCTGCACTTGTCACATTTTTAAAAACTTTATCTACTTTCAACAAACTGAAATGATCAATTGCTCACTCTTTACTGTGTTACTTGCTGTATTATCTATTGCTGCCTTACAGATTACACGAACACTTAGTGACTTCAAACAACAATTAATGTTCTCTGAAACAGTTTCTGTGGGGAAGGTATTTGAGATTGGCTAACTTGGGTGGGTCTGCTTCTGGATCTGGCTGGGCTGCAGTCATCTGAAGGCTTGACTGGGGCTGGAGGGTCCACTGCTCAAATGGACCATTCACATGCCCAGCAAGTTTGCACTGGTTGTTGGCAAGGAGCCTCAGTTCCTCGCCACGTGGGCTGCGCTCACAAAACAAGAACCTGATTTTCTTGGAGTGAGGAGTCTTAAAGAAAGCAAGGCAAAAGCCACAACGTCTTTGTGATCTAGCTTCAGGTGTCACACTCTACCATTAATGCAGTATCCTATTGTTTACACAATGGTGACCTATTCATTGAGGGTGGAAATACCAGAAGATGAGCATCGTTGGGGCTGTCTTGGAAGCTGGCTACCACAGCTATTTAGTATCTCTCTTGTTCATCTCTTGTTGTTTTCTATTTTTGGACAGCAATGTGCAGTTAGAGTGGCCATTCTATATATATAGCTTTTCATGAAAATACACTAAAAAAATTTGAGAAGCACATAGCTTCCAAATTGCTGGGATCACACTGATACATCATAAAATCTCATTGATTTAGAGTTTACTAATTTGAGAACTAATATAGGAGCCATTTTAAGGATTCTTCTCAAGTAACAAATTTATAATAATTTTAATGGGGAAGGGCTTTTGACCAGAGAAGATGAGTGGGTGTAAAATTAAGAATTATAGATTGTTAGCAGACATTTCTTTGATTGTTATATGTCTTAGTCCTTTTGGGCTGCTCTAACAAAATACCAGAGGCTTATAAACACCAGAAGTTTATCTCTCACAGTTCTGGAGCCTGGGAGTCCAAGACCAGGGTGACAGCATGTTCCAGTGAGGGCTGTCACATGGTGGAAGGGCCTAGGGATCTCTCTGGAGTCCCTTTTATAAGACACTAATCCCATTCACGAGGGTTTCACTCTAATGGTTGTCTCCCAAAGGCCCCATCACCTACTACCATCACTTTTGGGAGGTTAGGATTTCAACATATGAATTTTGGATGGGACAGAAACATTTGGACCATAGCATTATGTAAAAAACTTATTCTGAATCTGTAAATTTCCTTCAACTTATTACATTGTACCTAAAATCTCTATGTATAAGCATTCCCCAGTTGGGTTTAAAGGTTATGTTTTTTCAAAGTTCATCACTAGGAATATAGGTTTTGTTTCTCCATAGGAAAAAATATTACATTTTTCTTGGGTTCTTTGAACTGAATTTGTATTCCAAGGCTAACCCACAATTATTAGAGACTATTTCTGTTTTGAAAGTTAGAAGGAAATAATACCATTGCAATTTTAGTAATTAAAGAAACCAAGGAACTGCAATCTTGAGTTGGAGGAATTATCTTTCACCTGGTGCTTAAGAAAAAGTTTATATAATTTGAGAGAATTTCGTATTAGAAATTTAGGGAAAATCTGAATGAGGTTTCTGGATTTAATTTAATTAATTTATTTAAGTTATGTATGTATATACATACATCAGTGAATCAAATCCTATTCTTACCCTCATTGGCCTCAAGGTATTTTTTTATTTGGTTTTGTTTTGTGTTTTTGTTGTTGTTTTTTAGAGGACATTTTTTGGAGGAGTCCTGCTAGGAAGACCTAAAATAGAATGGAGAAATGAAAAGGCTTTCCTAAAGTTATTCATTAAGTCTTAGATGAGAAAGGAAGCAGGTTGGAGACTAGAAGAGAAGGAGTAAATGTAGAGAATGGGGCGGGGGGGGCACTAGATTTAAAAGACTTTTTAGTTTTTCTTAAAGGAACTGTTATGCTCTATTTCCAAATAAATAGTAAGACAATAGAAAGTCAATTGATAGATTGATCCTTAAAAGATCTAAATAAGTAATATATAGATAAATATAATGTTGAGTGCAATTATAGATGATTTTGATTAGTTGATTCATGATAAATTACAACCTTCTCTGAGTCAGTAATATTGTACTTTGAAAATTTGTTTGATACTAGGTAAGAAGGCATTCCTTTGTTCTTGGGATTGATTGTTCTTTGTGGGTTTGTATGCTGCTATAGATAAATGTTAGAAGATTCTGTATAGTTAATTATAGTTCTGTATTATTAGAGTAAATGGGATAAAATCATTTTCAGAAACAGGGTAAACATTTCCATTTATGAGTCTTAAAACAAAATTGGTAAAATGCCCTCTGGAAGCTGACTTGTTCTAAGATATATCCTTCTCTAAGTTTCAAAGATTCGTGCTGGATCTTTGATTTTTATAATTTTTCTTAATCCAATGATATATTTGTATTAACTTTTTATCAGTTATTTTAAAATTTCCTATTATAAGTAGATTTAAGTTCAGTGAATTAAGGATCGAATCTGAGTCCATATAAAAGGTATTGGGTTGGCCAAAAAGTTCATTTGGTTGTTCCGTAAGATGGGATGGAAAAGCTGAATGAACTTTTTGGCCAACCCAATATGAATCTGGAGTTACAATGAAACATAAGACATGGGTTCTTACTTCAGAATTTTGATGAAGAAACAGCTCATTTATATAAATTTAAGTAATGGAGATAAAAAGTTTGTAATTAAATTTTTTAGTTATTTATTTTTACTGGTCAAAATTTAAAGTGTATTTTCTCCCAAAGTAAGCTTAAGAATTGAATTGAATTTGGGTAATAATATGTGTGCCAAATCTAATGCTTGTGGCCTCTCTCACCCCTTGCCTCCATGTATGGGTGGAAAATGTCCTGCCAGAAGATTCTGAGTTGGAAAAAGATGTGCCTTCGGATAGAGTGAGGGTCAGAAAGTCCGAGGCAAACTTAATTGGGGCTGGGGGATGACTTATTTAGGGGGATGACTTATTTAGAGGGATGCCAGTGGACATTCTCAAGCTCCAAGTTTCTAGAACAGGTTGCTTGTGAGGAAGAGGAGGGGGAGAAGAGAATGAGACCAGTAAAATACTTCTGCAATACTGGAAGTGAGAAGACAGTGGCACAACATCTATGAACTGTTGAGAGAAAAGGACTGCAGATCTGAAACCATATACATAGTCCAGTGTCAGGGCAGAAAACAAGATACTTTGGAAATGCAAAAAGGTCCACCAACTGTGGACCTCAAATGCTGAAGAATCCACTTGAAGTATTCTACCAGATAAAAATGGAAGCATAACGTAGTTCTGAAGATAAAAGAAGCAAATGACAATAGTAAACAAATGAAGTTTTATAGGAAACCCGTACAATATTGTACGTTGTTAAATCTAAATGGATGGAGTTAATAAAAATGTTTGTCCTGATTCTATGTTGCTCTCATCCTCCCCCCAGTCCCAGTCCCAGTCCATCCCCTATCCCCATCTCCCACACACTTCTTTACTATCATTTCCGTGTATTTTTAGAAAGGACATGAGGTCAAAGCATGTGCTCAGTCTAACATCTTGATTTAGCAAATCTGTTCTTGAAATGCTCTACTTCTTACCACAAAAGGCTGTTGTAAAAAGTTGTTGGTCAGGGCTCTGCAAGCAGCAGAAACCAGCTGTGACAGCAGATTTAAACAAAAGGGGAATTCACTGACTGGGTAGTGGGCAACTCATAGGATCCTGGGGAAGGCTAGAGAATCAGGCTCAGTTGATTGGCTAAAGATTGTACAAAGCTTACTTCTCAGTGACAGTACTATATCTTTATTTAGAAGTAAATTGTCTTTTTCTTCTCTCTTCAAATGTAGGTTATATATTTGGGGAAAACTCCAGAAGAAGCATATAGAATATTAATGTTTGGAGATACATCCTATATTCCTTTCAGGTAAATATAAGAATGTTATGGTAGATTCATTTAATCAGGCCCTTGCCAGAAATATCTTGGTGTAGTTGTTTCTGAAAAAAGAAGACCTCATAAATAGTTATTTTGAGGTGGGTGCAAATAACACCATAGATCTAGGTTACTCAACAGTGATGCTATTGACATTTTGTCGGGAGGTGGTTGTCCTGTGTACTGCAGGATGTTTGACAGCATCACTGGCCTCTGCCCACTAGATGTCAGTAACACCTTCACCCCAGAAAATTAACTGTGAAAGCCAAAAATGTCTCCAGACATTGCCAGATGTCTGTGGTGGTGCTAGGGGTAGTGGTGGTGAATCGCTCCGACATGAGAAGTCAGAACCACTCTCACTGATGGAAACTGTGCTTTGTAATCAGATGAGAATCCTGGAGTTATAGTATGACAAGCTACCGTTTTCCAGTACTGCGGAGTTTTGGTCCCGAGGAGTTAAGAAATAAGTTTTTCCCAATAATCAGGAGTTACTTCTGGGGCAGAAACGAACCCCCTTTTCCTAGGGACACAGCCAGCAGAAATAGTGGGTGAGGTTGCTAATATAGCACCACTACTTGAAAAACCAAAACGGCTGTGTCATAGAGGTGGTAGATAAGTAATGTCTTTATATAAGTTAATGACATCCTCATCCTTATGTCAAAGTTACCAGGTGATTGTGTTGAAGATATTTTGAAAAAAAAAAACCCCAAAACTTGTTTTTTTTTCTTTTTTTAAAAATCAAATGAAGTTCTAAAAGTTGCTCTTCCTGTTTATCAAAACACTTGACTTAGCTGTATAATTAAATACTTGTATGGTGCTTAAGTATAATAAGTGTGTGAAATGATTTTACTCATTGCATACTGTATTGAGAATTTCAAATATTGCATCATTCTTCCACCTGCAAATTAGTTAAACTTAGTTTTAGAATTGTTGCATATACCTCAAATGCCTGATTTTGAAGCCGTGGGCTTGCCTTTAAAGGGGAGGTTATGAACCTGACTTAATTGTGGACAAGTTTTGGGGTGAGTGTCCCTAACCTTATGCAGAATCTGTCTCCTTCGTAAATAACTCTGTAGGACTGTCCATGGATTTACTCCATGAATTAGAGATTTTTGTTAGGATAGTCTGCCGAGTTCAGTTATATATTGCACTAAAGACTGCATGTATATTAGTGATTTAGCCAATTAGAAGAATTGCTTTGGACCCTGTATCACTCTGCCTTTCTTCCTAGCTCAGAGATCATCTTAAGTATTCTTTGTGGTGGGTAGGAAGGGATGAAGGTTATTTTCTAAACTGGAGAGTGCTCCATTTTTCTTCTCAACTTATAACAGCAACCGTATACTTCCTTCAGAAGAAGTGCTTGTGTTTGTGGTCCCTGAGTCATAGGCACATTGCTGTAGTGATAATTTTGTTCTACAGAACTCTTCTTTTATAATAGTAATCCTTTATAATAGTGCCATTCTTAAAGTTTATAACGCAAGGTCCTGAAACAGGGATACGCTTACACATTTCACATAATCTAAGTAAGGATCCATGAAGCATTGTTAATGTAAGAGAAGTTTTGTGTTAATTTAAATACAGGGATCAAAAATAGAATAAATGTTGTTTACTGCCGTACCTATGTTCAAATTCTTAAAGTTTGGCACTGAAAAATGTAGTTAGTTGCTTCTGGTTCCAGGAACAAAAATCATTAATTCTCCAAAAAGCAGGACTTAGCTAGAAGCAGTTCAGGTTTGTGAAATTTGAATCTCTTTAGTCATAGATGCCAGACATTTAATGATCCTCCAAGTGTGGCCTGTGAACTAGTGCCAGTCTGTGAACTTTTTGTTACCAGCTTGTGATAAGTACAGGAATTGCGAGTAAGATTTTGCAGACTTTTTAGCAATTTAATAGACTATTTTTATGTCTGTGGAATCAAATAATAGAAGAATTTAAGCTTGTATTTATGTGTTTTTTTCCTTCCATTTTTCTAATAATTCATTTTTACTTACAAAATAAGATTATTGCATTATTGTGGGTATGTAATAGTACAAATATTATTGTATTTTACAAAAGTATCAGCCTTTGACAGATTTAAAAATCTGTGCTTCACCACATTTTACTGTTCTGAAGAACTTACTAATTGAGAGTAGGCGGGTGGTCCAGTGGTTCCCTGGTGGTGCAGTGGTGAAGACTCCACACTCCCAATGCAGGGGGCCCAGGCTCAATCCCTGGTCAGGGAACTAGGTCCTGCATGCCGCAACTAAAAGATCCTGTATGCCACAACTAAAGATCCTGCATGCCGCAACAAGGATCCCGCGTGCTACAACTAAGACCGGGCACAGCCAAATAAATAAATAAATATTAAAAAAAAAAGAAGAAGAAAGTAGGCAAATCAGGATTAATAAAACCTGATAATATTTTGACAGAAATTACACTATAGTCTTTTATCTTTGCCAATTCAAGAGCATAGAATAAATATAACTGCTAACAAGGGATTGTGCAAGAATAGTGTTCACTTGTCTTTAATAACTCCTTTTAGGCTCCTAGCAATATTTAATTAGATGTAATTTAAGTTATATATAATTCTTCAACCACTGAGTTTTAAAAAACTATATATATATATGATTTCTTAATGAATTATATTAGATATTTCTCTACCTGTCTACCTGAAAAAACAGTATAAAATATAGTCCAACATTTTCTTGATACTTTTGGATCATTGTTATATGAAGAGCATATACTTCTGTTCTTTGATATTACCTATAATACTCCTTGCTTCTTAATTGTTTTTTTGTGTGTGTGTTTTTTTGGTTTTTTGCCGGGGGGAGGGCTCTGTTCTTTATTTTCTTGAGAGGTAGTATTGCAGAGCTGCTAATAGCTTGGCTATTGACATCAGACAGATGGGAGTTTGACTCTCCGTTCTGCCACTAATATCTCCGTGGTTCTTTACAAATGTGAGCCTTGGTCTCTTGGTCTATAAGTGGGAATGATAGTAGGATCACCTTAATGAGGTGTGAGGATTAAGTAACATCCTGCTTATGAAACACTTGGTGCCTGACCCTTAGATAACATTTGTTAAACATTCATTTTTTTTTCCTTTTAAAAACCATGTATAACTTAGACACAATTAACAACTCTAACTCCTATGTGTACAGAACAATAAACTCCTACATATTTACATGTAACTACCATCCAGTTCAAGATACAGAAAATTGTCAGCCTCCGTGAAGATTCTCTTCTACCCCCTTTCTAAAAGTTTCTCTTATCTTTTAATGTCATATAAATGGAATCATACAGTATACATTTTTGGAGAGCTGGGATCTAGTGTTTTAAATATATAATGTCTGTGAGATTTATCCATGTGATGGCAGGTGTTAGTATCAATAGTTTGTCCTATTTTTATTGCTTTTGTAGCATTCCATTCTATGAATATACCACAGTTTATTTGTCCATTATCCTTTTGATGGACACTGGGGTTATTTGTAGTTTTAGGCTGTTATGAATGCAAGCTGCTCTGAAAACTGTTACTTTTTTAAACTAGTATTTGACATTGTTTTGCAGTTTCTAAGCAGTATTCCTTTATCGATTCTCATCTGCTTTTCCAAGTTTGTTAAATGATCTGTGACAAGGTTTTCCCCCTCACAAAGGCTTATATCCAGATTCATAGCTGCTATTTTGAAGAAGTCTGATTGCTTGGGTGGGAGGAAGGAGGTGTGGATGTGTTTAAAGTTGGAGGTGTTAATGAAATAAACATGAGTGAATAAAGAAAGATTCTTGTCTCTTCAGATGATGTGGCAGAACTTTATCCAAGCTCAGATCAAAGCTTGACTAGAGCAGGGCTTGGCCCACAGTAGGTTTATTCAAAGTTATGCATTGAATAAATGCATCAAGTTGTCACAAAAACTGAATCAACATGGCTTTAACTTGATTGGAAAAGAATTATCATAGGTTAAGAAGATAATAATCATAGCTAACTGAGGAGACATGGTGAAAAACATTGGGATGCAATTTGAGAGTTCATCGTCTTTCCACCGATCATTTTGACTTAGACTAAACTACTTCATTTTCCTACCTTAGCTTCTTTATCTTAGAAACCTTCCTTATTGCATGAAACAGTTACTTGTACAAAACATTATTTGTGATGATCCTGTAAGTCAGTGTTTCTTAAACTTAAACGTATATCACAAGAACCTGGAGGACCCAGTCCCACCCCTAGAACTGGTCTGGGTTGGAGCTTGAGAATTAGCATTTCCAGCAAGTGGGGTGCATTTTGGTGCTTCTTGCCCAGGGAGTATATTCTGAGAAATAATGGTGCAGGTCATTTTATTTTCCTCCTTCCTGAATATTGCCAGTAAGCTATTGGTAAAAATCATTTTCTCGGTTGCATTGAGACCTTTCCTAGCTTTTGGAAGAGCATCATTTAAATTCAAAAGCTTACAGAACAAAAATGGCACGTTGTAAGGCCTTGCGTCCAGTCCTCATGAAGCCTAACATATACTGAAGTAAATCTAACCAATTCAGACAGTAATGTCTAAAAGTGTCTTAGCTAAAAAGGATGCCCTTTTCTTTGATGTTAATGTTGCTATAATAATCTATATTCTTAAAGTTTGTACAAGAACTAAACATTTTAAACGTGCCTTAATTTTTCAGGTAAGTGAATTACAATGTGAAAGCCCAACCACGGCGGGCAATTAATTATGGCTCCAGTAGCAACCTGGTTCCACATAGGGACCAAATGAGTACCATTCTGATAGGCACAGTTGCTTGGCATGCCTAGAAAGATCATAATAAAATTCATTTTTATCTTGCCTAATTCTTAAAATTTTCACTTTGTAATGAAATGACTCAAGTTAGCCAAAAAGGAGAAGCAGGTGGGAATGGAGGAGTACCTTATTTTTCTGGACAAAATCTTAACTGACATAAGACATTTGTAGTAAGATTACTAACAGGTGTTGATGCAGTGTTGGGTAGGGCTGTCTAACTTAATTTTAAGCACTTCTCCAATGTAGAGTGATTCTCCTGACAATAGTTGACTCCTTAGTTTCTGTGGTTTTATTGGTACTGTTGTCCTTTAAGAACCAGAAAGAAGTTATCCAGTTAAATTGTTAAAAAGTATAAGAGCATAATGAGAGGAGCAAAATGCTTTTTAGCTTGCACCTATTATTTCAAATATTATCTTGCTTTCCAAATTTTTTTTTGCTACGTGGATGGAGATAAACACACACACACATGCTCACACAACATGCATATACAGAATCAAAAAGCAGTCTTTCCTGCTAACAGTTTGACACAGTATTCTCCAGTTGGAAGAAAAAGATCAAATGCCTTTCCCTTTTGAGGGGAGGAGTACATACTATTGAGAAGTTGAACTCAAGAAGGAACTTTTGAAGCTCAACTATTAAAGCCAAAAACAGTCTAGACAGATCATTTGAAATTTAAGATGTGGTCATTATTGATCCACATCTATAAAACAGTATCTACTGGAATAGGTAGAAATTACAATGAACTGTATAACAGTGACTTATCCTTTATTTAAAAACCAAAAGGCAAGAATCCTTTTTTTTTTGAGACTGATCCTGAGTATGTGTTTGATTTTAAATTCTAATCAACTTTGTCTTGAGATAAGTGTACAGCAGAAAATTAAATTAACTGAGCTATGTATTTCAATACTTTTGGAATTTCAGAGATGCTGCCTATGGGAGTTGCAATTTCTACATTACACTTCTTGACTGTTTTTATGCAGTAAAGAAGGTAAGTGACTCGTAGGATACACCCAGTGTTGTGCTGGAGAACTTAAGTACAGTGCATGGAAGACAGGCCTTCTTCCTCAAAGATCTTCCAAGATGTATATGATGTGAGAGGTATCCCATTTCCCTGCCAACATTAGAATGACACTAAACTAGAAAACAGATTATTCCGAATCTGAGTGCTTCTGTGCACGAGTTGGGGGAAAAGCCACTTGAACACAGGGAACAATAAGAAACAGTTTTGTAATTAGGTTCTAAATTCAGAATTGGTTTTGAATGTGTTATGATTTCAAAGAAAAACAAGAAGTAAATAGGTTACTGGTTTCTAAGTTCTCTTTGATTTATGTATTTTATGGGTCTGATTCCCATCAATTCTGTTTACAACAGACATTTCTATAACACAGTAACTGTCAAATACTTTGTTTTTGTATCTTCAAGCATTCAATTTCTAGTTCAACAGAAGTATTTGAGTAGCCCATTAGTTTGTTACTAGGTTTTATATAATACCAAGTATAGGTCACTACTGCTTTGTCAAAGCTATTTAAAAATAACTCCTGTGTTTTATAACCAGGGCTACTTGCTGTCTTTGACTCCAGGGGACAACCGTTATACCACATTCTAAATAAACAGGGTCCCCTGGAGTCATGTGATGCAGCAGACCCTGGTTATAACACTCACTCCCTTAGGTATATTTCTTGAACATCAGGGCCGTGCAAGAAACTAGAATTGTCAGGCAGTAGCCCTTGGATCAAATAAGCCTTCGAAAACATCTCAAGTTTGTGTGACTTGTATTTTCAGAGGCACAAGGAACCCAGGTTTACTTTCTTGTATAATGGAACATGGTGGCTTTCTGAGAATTTTGACAGAAATTTTAGGGGTTAAACTGAGAGACTTAATTAGTATACAGCTTCAGAGATTAATTATTATATCTTTTTTCCTGTATAAGGCAATGAGGATGGACCTTAATTTTGGGACTGAGTCCAGCAACTCTGTGGTGTATGGAGCTGATGGAGGTGGTTGCTGCAGGCTCTGAGACAGCTCCATGAGGCCACAGTTTAGGCAGGTCATGGGCAGAGGAGGTGATCAGGAGATGGGGAGACAGTAGGTATAGATGACCCCTTCTAGTTACAGTTACAGTCCTTGCCAGATGGACCCTAGGGAACTGCTGATGTAGCCAGGCATACTTGTCCTTGATCCTAGGGCTCCCTTCTCTCTGCTCCCAGCACCTTTAAAAAAAAAGAAAGAAAAGAAGAAGAAGAAACACTTATGAGGGCCTTGGAGATGGTCTGCTATAACATTGGCTTTGTTTTTATCAGATGTTATAGCCAAAGTTTAATTAGCTATAACTATAGATCAAAGATTGCTTTTTTCATGCTACATTTAATTTTATTCAAGAGACAACAGCTTCTGATTTTACATTTAAACATTTTCTGTTTGTGACTGATTTTGAATATTATTGTATATTTGAAATTTTTATAAATGTATCAATAATTATGTCTTGATTTTAGTAGTGCTTTTTTTTAAGTGCTACTTCTAATAGGGTCTCCTTATGAAATTCAAATAATAGAAATTCCCTGCAAACTGATACATTTTATGGTATCATTCTGTTATTTTATTGTGTCACTCTGTTGTTGTATTATTATGTATCATTCTAGTCCAAATATGACATATATTGGGTACTCCAAATTCAAAGAAATAAAATTCATCGTGGATTTGGTCTTGGAGTTAGGACTTAAGCCACTATATTTTATAAAATGAGGTTTTTTTTTGTTTGGTGTTATAGCCTTCTGATTTCTCATTCATATTTCAGTAGTTTACATTTTGCACACTGGGTTTGCAGAATCACCCCTTTTGAACCAAGAATACCTTCTTGATCAAGAATTGTTGCTTACATACTGTCTGGCTCAGTAAGCTGGGAGAACGGTTGTCAGAGGCTGCCAGCTTGTCCTTGTCTCAGAAAATAGATATTGTGCTTATTTTGCTTAGCATGATGCTCTGCCCATTGCAACTCAGAGTGAGGCTACAGAGTAGAAGAGAAAATTCATATATTTTTCCTTATTGAAACAAAGGGTTTTTCCCTCAAAATTTTGCATTTTAGTGTTGATCTCTGGGCTGTCTTTAGTATAGGGAACATTAATCTTTTAATTCAAGACTGTTCAGAATTTGAAAGTGAAGATGTTTATGAAATATGTGGGATTTGTTTGATATAAACTAACCCATGGTTTCTTTCCTTTATATTATTTATTTAGCAACTATTGGGTTATGCATTATATTTGAAGCCTGAATGATGTTGATCTAATAAACGAGTAGGATTACTTTGAAGGCTTGATTATTTAGATCTTGCATGGATAGGATGACTGATGAAGGAAAATAAAAAATAAAATTTCATTAAAATAAATACTGTTATAACTAATTTTCCTGATAATGGAAGCATTTAAAAGACATAGCCCATCTCCTTTGAAAACTACTCAATGGAACATAATCTAAATATAAGAATGTTTTTCTGGGGTGCCTCCTGATACTTATTATTAAGAAATTGGATTGGAAACTGTTTCCTTATTTGCATCTTTGTTATTAAAAGCTTTCCTTTGGATTTTAGGCAATGCAGTATGGCTTCCTTAATTTCAACTCCTTTAACCTCGATGAATATGAATACTATGAAGTAAGTTTTCAAGGATATTGTTTTTAACTCTTTTATGCATGTTTTACTTCCAGAAGTAGTATTCTTATTTTTTGAAAAATCAAACAATTTAGATGTGTATAGAGTGAAAAAAACTCGTCTTTTTTTCTCTTATTCCTATTTCTGCAGTCCTAGTTCATATTGATTTTTGCATTTGATACATCTTTCCAGAGTGAATGAGTGTGCTCTGGCATTTTTCTTTAATTTTTAGTTTAAATTTTTTTTATTATTGATGACTTTCATACAGTGATTAAATGAGATAATGTTTGTTAAACCCTTAGCATAGGAGCTGATGAAATGAATAGCCATTATACATCTAATTAACTCTGGAAAATATTTGTTTTTGTCAGAACCTATTGTTTCTGTGAAGTCAAGACACCTTTGGATGCAAATTACAAAAAGTAAACACAAATGGCTTAAATAAAGTGGGGAAAATTTATTGATTTACGTAAATAAAAAGTCCAGGAGCTAGTGTAACTTCACTCATGACCAGATTCAGGTACTCAAGCACTTACCAGAAACTGGGCTGAAGCTAGCTTTGTTCCAAGGTCAGTTCTCCCCAGTTGGGATAAAGATGGCTACCAACAGCTTTGACTTACCCGTTTGATTTACCCAACTCATTGGAAAAGAAAATTCATAGCTCCAGCAGAAGACTCTCGAACTCCTCTCCTTGGCCTGGCTTAGATCATGTCTCTAGCCCTGAACTAGATTGTGTTTTTGGTGAGTGTGGGGGATGAGTAGGTATAGAATACTTTGGCCATCACAGCAGTGGAATCGGGTCAGCCCTATCAAATCATACAGACCAAGAAAGGTGGGGTGGGGGGGCACAGAGAGGAGAGAATCCAGGCAGGCAAAACCACAGGTGTCCTCTATGTTTTTTAAAGTAGTGTATTTTTTTTTAATGTGTAATTTGATTCTACCATTCTACCTTCCAAGTAGATAATGAGTAAGATGTTATGCTAAAGGTCTTTTCCAGCCAAGAATACTTGTGGAGTCTTGTTTTTTTTTTATCCTGCTATAGTTATCTTGAGCAGACAGTCTCACTAATATTGGAATGATTCCACAGATGGCACTTTATTCAGCAGTATCTTGAATCCTCAGATAACTGTTCTTTCACAATCAATTTTTAAAATAACTATTATTTTAAACTCCTAAGTATAACTGAACTATTTTATTGATAAATTGGGTTCATAGTTACTACTAGTCATTACTGTGATGTACCAAACATATAAAAGCATATTGTGTGATTCATTAGGCCAACCCTGCCTTTACTTCTCTGTAATAGCAGTACATTTATAAAGTACAATACACATCAATATTTATTTACCATCTTAACTACTGAATATAATTGAATTATTAACACCATTTTTTGTGCTTCTCCTTATAAAATTAAACATTTAAAATAAAATATACTTTCTCTTTTTAGATAAGCAAAACTAAGAAAAACACCAGTTGCTATTCCTTCAGTGTAGCACAGTGATGCCTTTATGTGTTTTTTACTAAGGAGTAATATAGGTGCTAATTAGCTTCCCTCTCGCTAATGCGGAAATTGCAGCATTGCGGGAGAGTAGCAGGGTCACCCACAAATGACTTTTACTTTCAGTGAAACTGCATTGAGACACAGCGTAGCTACAGACCACCATGGTAGCTTTGTTTAGTCTCTATAAGTATTTTTAGAAATTTTGGATTAGTATTTTTCATTGAATCCACGATGCCCATTTTATCCTGTTTTGAATAGGAATTCTCTGAATTCAGGATATATCTTACAATCTATGATGCCTGTGATTCAATGAAATCTATCACACATTTCTCATTAAAATCTCCAAACTTCTGGTTTTACTTCAAAATCAGAACATGTGGCAACAGTAGTCCTCATTCCTGCTTACATCTTTTAGCATGGAATGAACTCATCCATTCCCTTGGCTGATAATTAAGTCAAATAAATCAGTTTTGGGTTACTTGCCTGGCCTATAGATCTTAAGGGAACTCTTGATTTATTTCTTACCTGTTCTTAGGTACACGTATACATACACATACATTGATCTTGTTTTGGTCTTCCCTATGCAGAAAGCAGAAAATGGAGATTTAAATTGGATAATACCAGACCGATTTCTTGCCTTCTGTGGACCTCATTCAAGAACCAGACTTGAAAGTGGTATGCAAATACATGGGACCAGTATAGTTTTGTTATTAAAAGTATCCATCCAGTATTTTCTTTTAAAAGAGGCCAAAGCTCGACTGTCTTAATTAAGTGTACTTGGACATTTTAGCACATCATTCTGCCTGGATTTTAACTTTTTAAATTTATTTTTTTCACAGTTATAATCAAACTGGTATTCAATCCCCAGTCCAGATACTGTTTCCACCCAGTTACAAGTGAAATTGTTATCCATTGTTTTCTTTCTGCATTTTACAGCATCTGGTGAATTTCTTTATGTAGGTTACCACCAACATTCTCCTGAGGCTTATATTCCATATTTTAAGAATCACAACGTTACTACCATTATTCGTCTGAATAAAAGGATGTATGATGCCAAACGCTTTACGAACGCTGGTTTCGATCACTATGATCTTTTCTTTGCGGATGGCAGCACGCCTACTGATGCCATTGTTAAAGAATTTCTGGATGTTTGTGAAAATGCAGAGGGTGCCATTGCAGTACACTGTAAAGGTATGTTTCTAGTGTTGGTTAAGAAATGGTGGACGTGAATGTATATGTGTGTAGAAACATACCATACTCGTTTAGATTATATGCAAGGACACATGAAGATGCCTTTGTTTTTTATAGAGTGCTTTTTTTTCCTTTTGTGATTTACTTTTTTTTCTTAAAACCACTTTATGGATGTATGACTGGCATAAAAAGGCTGTACATATAAAGAATGCTTTTAAAACCCTAATTTCATATGGAAAGTTTAGTAAATTAAGCTGTATTCATGGGTAATACTACAAAGGCTTATCACATTCATTTATTCATCAAATATCTATTCAGTGCCTACTTTGGTAGGTTCTGGCATATGTCAGTGAGCAGAGCAGACTCCAAGAGCTTATCTTTTGGACTTTATATTCTAACAAGTTGCTAGGCTTTCAGCAGCTAGAACAGTGCTTGGCACTTAATAAATATTTATTGAATGAATGTGTAATAACACATTGTATGAATATACTAGGATTTATTTAACTTTTCTCCTTTTGTTAGTTAACTAAGAAGGCAAGGGATACATTTTTGTTAAGAAAAATCCAACACTGGGGAGAAGAAAAACTAAACAGCAAACCTGGGGAATATCAGAAATCTAATCCTGAGAGTTCACACATTTATAAGATTCAAATGTCCAGTTTTCACCAAAAAATCTCAAGGAATACAAAGAAACAGGAAAGGATAGCTCATTCAAAGGAAAAAAATGAATCAACAGAAACTGTCCCAAAGAAAGACCAGATGGTAGACTTACTAGACAAAGACGTTAAAACAACTGTCTTTTGTTGTTGTTGTTCACCACATGGCATGCAAGGATCCCTGATCGGCGATTGAACCTGTGCCCCCTGCAGTGGAAGCTGATCTCTGCATCACCCTCAGGGTCATACTAACCTTCTTTTGAAGGATGAGCCATGTTTGCAACCAGTTACCTCTGTTGTCCAGTCCTATAGGATCCCTGAAACGTAAAAGCCTTCCTTTATTTCATCCTGTTTCTGTCCCCTTTAGTCCAAACTGGCAGTCTTCCAGTGTAATCCCATCAGTATTTTTAGCTTGTGCCGAGATGGCTGATTAAATCCATGGGTAATATCTTTATGGAGCTGATTTTTCAGTCATACCCTTGGTATCCAGAACACAGTTTCTCACTTTTTTCAAAATGAATAGGCCTAAAATTTTTTAAGTGTTTAGTTTCTCGTTCCTTTTTGCTTAACAATTATTTCTTCAATTCATCTCTCTCGTCTCACATCAGTCAGGAGAAACCAGGCTGCACCTTTAACACTTTGCTTATGAATTTAAATCTCCTTTGCTAATTATCCAAGGTTGTCATGCAGAAGTTCTACCTTCCACAAAGCACTAGAACACAATTCAGCCAGGTTTTTTTTGCCACTTTCTAACAAGGATTGCCTTTCTTCCAGTTTCCATGTGAGTCCACTGGAATCACCATTAACGTCTGTATTCCTCCTACTAACAGCCCCTTCAAGGCAATCTAGGTTTTTTCTCTTTTTTTTTTTATTTAACATCTTTATTGGAGTATAATTGCTTTATAATGGTGTATTTATCTAGGTTTTTTCTAACATGTGCCTTAAAACTCTCCCAGCCTTTAGAATTCCAATGCCAAAGTCACTTCCACATTTTTACATAATGTTTCAGTAGCATGCCACTTCACAAAATCTGTATTAGTGGGATTTTTCCAGAGAAACAACTAGTAGGATGTATATATAGAGAGAAGGAGATTTATTATAAGGAATTGGCTTATGTGACTATATAGGCTGGTGACCATAAAACCTGCAGTGTGGACTGGCAGGCTGGAGACCCAGGAGAGCCAATGGTGCAGTTGAAGTCCAAAGGCTGTCTGGTAGAATATTCCCTCTAACTCTGGGAGGCAAGTATTTTTGTTCTGTTCAGACTGCCAACTGATTGGATGAGGCCCACACACATTACGGAGGGCAGTTGGCTTACTCAAAGTCTACCAATTTCATCCAAATACACCTGCCAGGTTGACACATAAAATTAACCATCACAGGAGGTAATGATACTAGTCTAGACGAGAGTAAAGGAAGACAGCAGGAACAGAGTGGGGAAAAAAGTCCACGTGCAAATAGGTATAAAAGTAGAGTAGAAAAAACAGTTGGATGAGGGAGAAAGTACAAGATGTTAAGCCTGTATTTTTAGAAAGATGGTGGTTCCATTAACTGGAAACCCAGAGTATAAAACACTGCACTTACTGAGAATCATCGCTTAGAAAGTGATTTTCAATCTTGGCTAAACGTAGAATCATGTGAGGGATTTTAGGAATCTCCGTGTCCAGGCTGCATCACATACCAGTTAAAACTCTCCAGTTGGGCTTCCCTGGTGGCACAGTGGTTAAGAATCCGCCTGCCAATGCAGGGGACACGGGTTCAAGCCCTCGTCCGGGAAGACCCCACATGCTGCAGAGCAACTAAACCTGTGTGCCACAACTACTGAGTCTGCGCTCCAGAGCCTGCGAGCCACTACTCCTGAAGCCCTGGCGACTAGAGCCCGTGCTCTGCAACAAGAGAAGCCACCGCAGTGAGAAGCCCTTGCACTGCAACGAAGAGTAGCCCCCGCTCACCACAACTAGAGAAAGCCCGCACACAGTAACAAAGACCCAATGCAGCCTAAAATAAATAAATAATAATAAAAACAAACAAAAAACTCTCCAGTTGATTGTACTGTGCATCAAAACATGAGAACCACTGTTGAGGGGAGCAGAATCATGGGAAGCTTTTTAAAAAAAATCCTACCTGCCCAACAAAATTCTGGAGCACATGACACCAGGTCTCATTGGTTTGTTTCTTTTCCTAGCTGGCCTTGGACGAACAGGCACTTTGATAGCCTGCTACATCATGAAGCATTACAGGATGACAGCAACCGAGGCCATTGCTTGGGTCAGAATCTGCAGACCTGGCTCAGTGATTGGACCTCAGCAACAATTTTTGATGATGTAAGTGGATGGAGAGCTTTTGTAATTCCTCAGGAACGCACGGGTCTGGAAAGTGATGGGAAGTAGAATTTTCCTTAGGCTCCAGTAACAGCAGATAGTCTAGTAGGAGAAAGTTGTTTGTATGTATCTTTCTGGAAGGCTGTATTTTGATCTTGTTACTTAAATACTGTAGGAAACAGGCAAGCCTCTGGATGGAAGGTGACTATTTTCGTCAAAAGTTAAAGGGTCAGGAGAATGGAAGACACAGAGCAGCTGTCTCAAAACTCCTCTTGGCTGTTGATGACATTTCAATCAATGGGGTCGAGAATGAAGACAAGCAAGAACATGAACTGGTAATCGAACCACCCCCATCACACTGTTGTCATTGCTTTAGATGCTGCTGAGAACTTTTTAGGGCATGGAGAAAATTGTAGATACAAATAATAAAGCACATTTTGAGGGATTATCATCACACATTTTTGTACTTATTGCCCTGTCTAGAAACTTTTTAGTCAAAATAGTTAAAACAAGGTTATGTGTCCTTAAAACTAAAGTTTATTTTTTGTTTACTCACAAGGCACTGGTGATAAAAAGAGGTATGTGAAATACACTCTTTAGATGGACCTCGTGACACCCCTTTCCCCCATTTTTTTCCTATTTCATGGTAGCTGATTTAGGGAACCAGTTGTTCTCAGATGGGAACTTTAAAGAACCAAGAGTTTAGGGGGTAGCAGTACTATATTAAGTGGTGGTAAGTAGATTGTGGAATTTAAAAGAGAGTGTTTTCAATACTGAAAACCCATTATGCCTCTTCACTGTCAAAATGTTTTATAACAAGAGTGCTATTGGGTTCTTTGTCTATGAAAGTCAACTTTTGGTTGTCTTGAATTGTGTCCTGTACCTTTATTTTGAAAGCAGCAAAATATTTTAGAGTTCATCAGAACGTTGAAGTATATTTATGTGTGTCTGTGTATGATCTGTATGGGTAAATGTAGATGCTATGCTTCGCTGCATTAATAACTACAGCTTAAATCATTAGCTCAGTGTTTTTCTACTTACACAGTACAGTGATGATGACGAAATCAATGCAGTGACACAAGGTGATAGACTTCGGGCCCTGAAAAGCAGAAGACAATCAAAAACAAACGCTATTCCCCTCACGTGAGTCTGATTTCCTTCGTGTGGTTGTAGTTATTTCATTTGTGTATAAGGTCCTTCATGAGCAATTTTTCCTGTACATTTTCTCCATGGTTGCATGCCCATTATGCCACTTTGAAATGAATATCTACTTTATTTAAAATCTAAGTGTGTTGCCTAAGAAGCTTTTAACTATCCTTCGTTTATCTCTGTCTTGTGTTGCAATCTCGCTAGCTCGTATAGATAGGAAAGCACTATTCCGAGTGATTTTTCTCCATGGATAATAACTGTCGGCTAAAAAAATATTCACAGCCTAAAAGTTGAGAGTTATGTTTCATTTGGAGGAAATTTTTAGAACTTGAAGAAGCCCGGGAGGCAGCATCTCAAGTTACCCTGAGAGAACTGCTCCAAGGAGGCGAGGAGGGAGCCAGGATATATAGGAGTTTTGCAGCAAAGGTATTCTGAATGTCAAAAGATTACTGTTAATAAGAGAAAACAGATATCCCAAGTTAAGGAATTTAGCGCTTTTCTATGTATGGGAAGATGCAAGAGTCTGGGCTCACTGAAATCCTTCCTTTGATATGCACCTCAGCTCTCTGGGGCCAGTATCCATGCTGAGTTTCCTCAGGGCTCACCATGGGGAGTGGGAGTGGCTGCAGTCTGATGGCTGCTAGATGGCAGGTGTTCTTTCCTTCCTGAGTTCCCCCAGGGCTCACCAGCTCATTGTTGGCTTGTGGCTATAATCACTGACGACCGTGACATCCTTTGTTTACTGATATGACACACAGTATTCCATTTCTCATAAACATGTTACATCCTCAAGAGAGTGACAGAAGATATAAACTGTAGAATAACTGTAGATTTGTCCAGAGTTATTAAAATTGTTAATTTCTTTAAATTTACTACCGTATTACACATAATTTGTTTTGATATGGTAAACTTTAATTAGTGGTGACACGGGGGCTTAGTGTCATTATTTTAAGTCAACAATGAATTGATTAAACTATATTTTTGTATTAATTTTTCGTTGGAGGAATTGTTCAAGTTACAGAAGCAGGTTTAGTATGGAGTTAGGAAGTTTTATAGTTATTGGGTTGTGTGTGTGTCCACTTATACTTGCTTCTGTAAGTGTTAGTTGGGATTCAATCTCATGGAATGTACAGGATTGTTAGAAAGATAAGTAGAATCAAAAACTTGACCATTGTACTTTTTTGGGGGGGCGGGGGGCTGGTACACAGGCCTCTCACTGTTGTGGCCTCTCCCATTGCGGAGCACAGGCTCCGGACACGCAGGCTCAGCGGCCATGGCTCACGGGGCCAGCTGCTCCGCGGCATGTGGGATCTTCCCGGACCGGGGCACGAACCCGTGTCCCCTGCATCGGCAGGCGGACTCTCAACCACTGAGCCACCAGGGAAGCCCTCTAGGGTATTCTTTAGTAGATGCTCCCACCTATACCAATGGATTCTTTCCTTCTAGTACCTTTCATTGTGGGGTGGGTGTCAAATTTTGCACCGCCCCCCTTTTTTGGTGATGGAGATAGGTCATCTTAGTATTCAGTAAGCATCTTGTAATATGGCAAGGAACTATGACATAGTAAATGGTTATGGCAGAGAAGAACAGGCCTTTTTAATTAAAAGTAGGTCTTCACTGGTATCTTCTCATAATCTTAAAATCCAAAGTAGAATTACACTTAAGGGATGTGTCATCGTGGGCCACTTCCTTGGGAGATTCTTAAAAGACCCAAAGTAAAGGAATGAGTTTTCCAAAATAAAATGCCATGTGAATGAAAGGCATCAGTATTGTTATAGGCATTAATTAAGCATTCTCTTTGCTGTTTAGTTGTGCATTCAATCAACTAGAATGCTTTAAATAATTTATTTAATTCCAAATGCCATTTTGTTTTTAATTTCATTATAAGTCTTCATTTAAGGCCTTAATGTTCTTTTTTTTTTTTAGTTACTATTTTTTAAATTAGTTTATTTTTAATTTATTTTATCTTCGGCCGTGTTGGGTCTTCATTGTTGCACGTGGGCTTTCTCTAGTTGCGGCAAGCGGGGGCTACTCTTCCTTGCGGTGCACGGGCTCTAGGCGCACGGGCTTCAGTAGTTGTGGCACACGGGCTCAGTAGTTGTGGCGCACGGGCATAGTTGCTCCACGGCATGTGGGATCTTCCTGGAGCAGGGCTCAAACCCGTGTCCCCTGCATTGGCAAGCGGATTCTTAACCACTGCGCCACCAGGGAAGCCCTTAATGGTTCTTTTTATTTAGAAATAGTATGGTCCCTCCAAATAATCATTCTGAACCCAATTTTAGACAGGAGGAAACAGCTAGTGCCTTAGAGCAGTGCTTCTCAAACTTCAGTGTGCATTTGAGTCTCCTGGGAAGCTTGTTAAAATGCAAATAATGATCAGTGGGTCTTCTGTACCATCTGATTCTGCATTTCTGGCAAGCTTCCAGGTGTTAAAAGATGCTACTGGTCCAGGGACCACACTTGGAATCACAAGCCCTAGAAGGTGGATAATTTTGTGGGCTGCTTTTAGTCATGTCCAGGTTTTTTGTTCTGTTTTTAAGAATCTTCAGCATCAGTTTATTTCTCAATAGCTTGTTGCCTTCTGTTCAGAAGTCAAGCTGGGAGTCAGGGATGGGAATTCTGCTTAGTCAAAGGTTCTGGAGTTCGATAGGGCTTATAGGAAATTTTCTTTAGTTACTCTGAGTCTGCTATCTTGTGAATGTTTTATAAGAGTTCAAATCATTTGATGCTCCTTTCTAGAAAAATGAGACTATAAAAGTCTCTTCCGTAGCTCGTGGATTTGTGGAAACATAAAAGAAAACAATAAATGTAGACTAAAATTAGAAATATTGTTGGAAAGCAGAAGATGACACTAGATGCTATGACATTTATCTTGGTATGTGAGGTTCCCTGGGATGGTAGTTGATGGATGGCTAAATGATAGTAACTAGCAAAGACCAGTGGAGGAAAGACCAGCCTCTGTGCTATCCATTTGCTTAGTTATCTATTTACACCCCCACCTTACCCTAAAAGGAGTAAAGAACACTGGCCCTTTGCTCTGAAGCACTCTTGGCATTCTTGGCATGTGTTAAAACAATCTTTCTTTTTTTTCTTTTTGGCCACGCCTTGCGGCTTGTGGGATCTTAGTTCCCCTATCAGGGGTCGAACCTGGGTCCTCAGCAGTGAAAGCATATTCCTAACCACTGGGACTGCCAGGGAATTCCCTAAAACAACCTTATACTTGGTAAAAGTTAAAAGAAAAAAAAAAAGCTAGCTCCAGATTCCCTTTAATTGTAATTGTAATCCCCCAAACAATAGAATAGTCCCCAAACCACCCTCTTCCCATACACACAATTATGCGTAAACACCCTGAGAGATTTAAGATTAGTCACAGCAGATTTTCCTTCCTTCTCCTTCCTTATCCCTTCCTGCTTTTTCAGACCCTCTTTGCTGTTACAGTCTTCTCATTTTTGCTCTTATTTGTAGCTCTTTTGGCCCTAGAACAGGAGGTCAACTGGAGATTTCCTTTCCTTCCCAAGTGTTTGTTGTTATTTTAGAAATATTTAAAAGTCCCCTGAGAGAGAGTTTACAGCAGCAGCTTGGGTTGAAAAATCTAAATTCAATTCCTGCCTCCTGATTTTGACCCATCTGTCAGCATGGACATGTTATTTTGCTTCACTGTTGGTACTTAGCCAAATGAAAATGTTAAGAGGGAAAGTTAATGAAAAATATATGAGTACTGGTGATTCTTAAAAGAAAGTTATAGTACATAAAGTAATCCAGTCATTGGTGTCTGTTTTACAGTCAATATTTGGGGAGAATTAAGTGTTAGAAATTGTAAAATTAGTAATTTTTTTTTTTTGCGGTACGCGGGCCTCTCACTGTTGTGGCCTCTCCCGCCGCGGAGCACAGGCTCTGGACGCGCAGGCTCAGCGGCCATGGCTCACGGGCCTAGCTGCTCCGCGGCATGTGGGATCCTCCCAGACCGGGGCACGAACCCATGTCCCCTGCATCGGCAGGCAGACTCTCAACCACTGCACCACCAGGGAAGCCCAGTAAAATTAGTAATTTTGTCAGAGAGCTTGTCTGATCCTGACTATCATGAGGACAGGAAATTATGTAGCACCATGATCTTGAAGTGATCTTCAGGACATGATGGCAAGTATATTATTGTCTGTGCCAAAACAGATTGGGTAGATTTTGTAACTTCATCCATGCTGCCTATTTTTCTGCATTGTGCTGATGATTTCTGCTAGGTTTATTAGGGACAAAGGAAATGATGCCTGAAGAGTGGAAGCGCATCCTATGGGAACAGGTAAAAAATACAGATATAGTTAGCCTTGAAAATCCCTGAAAACCACCTTTAACAGTACAGTGTAGGTGGGTGTGTTTCATCATTGAAAGATAATTCTCACGGCAGGAGCTTTACTAGAGGAACAAATGAAAATCTATAAAGCAGACACATGCCTGTGTCAGTTCAGGGCTTTTTTTGTTTGTTTGCCTTGTTGGTTTTGCCTCCTTTTTCTCTGTGATTTGGTTTTCTGTGTGCATGTTATGCTTTTTGAAGAATTTCAATCGCATAGCTGTGACTCTAATTTCAGTATCATACAATTAAGTTAACGTGGGGTAGTTATCCAACTAGAGATTGGGTCTAATCTTTCTTTACCAAATATCAAATCGGTTTAAAACTGAAGACAGCATTTTTTTCCAATGTAAAATAGCAAAATTTGATCCCTGTTTCCTGCTCCTTTGCATCGCAGGGTATCTAAAATTCACACGTGGCTTTATTTATTTATTATTTTATTTATTTTGGCTTCCCAATTTGAACATCTGTTCTTTCCCCTTCGCCCCTTTCCAGATGTTCCCTAGCTGTGCTGACCTCTGCACTGTGTAGTGTTGTCATCTGGTGGATTGTTTGTGACTACATTCTCCCCATCCTGCTATTCTGTCTCGATGGTTTAAGAACACAGTAGCCATCAGGACCCTTGACAGATAGCTGCTGTGTAAGTGTCCCATTCCACTTCTCTACTAGCGCTCACCTCTGGTGTCCAGTGTGTTTCTCATGATGCATGTTTTTCTCACTATCAGCTCTTCTAGCTTTGTTGATTTGCCTTTTTTCAAAGGTTCTTATTCTGAATCTTTGCACTTCATGGGTTGGTGGCAGGGAAGGAAGTCTTCTCTGTTACTTTCATATCAGGGATATTAAAAGTAACACGCTTCGTTTAAGATGTGCTTACTCTTAACAGATTTTTTGAAATAGCGATTTATGATGACAATGACGTAGTTTCTTTTTCTTATCAAAAATGTATAGTTACTTTGGGGTAATTGGGGTGGTTTTCTTTCAGTCAGTTGTCTGTACAACTTTCCTCTGGTTTTCTAGAGTAAATATTGTTAATATGTCCTTTCCAATCTAGCAAAAAGAATTTTCCCGCTGGTTTTCTGCTGTTAGTAAAGACTTTATTTTGTAGCCATGAGGTCTAGTGAGCATTGCATCCTTTTTCACCTCTGATTCTGCCATTGTACACGGTGCTCTCTCAGCAGGCACCTGCTTCCCTAATAAATATTCTGTCTTGAATATGCAGAATTTTCTCCTCTTCCTTGTTTCACTTCCTCCCCTTTAGGGAATACAGTTAAGTATAGTTTTCAACACTTGGTGTTGAATGAAAATAGGAAAGCAGAGAAAACTGGAGTCCTTTGTTTATGTTTGTGTTTCCACATGACAGTCAGTGTGCTCCTTTTTCCTTCCCACTTTCCTCCTTTCCCAAAAGTAATCAGAATGCTTTTATTAGGTTAATAGAGGCAGAATTTGTATTCTCTTGATATCTTTCATTATTAAATGAATACCTTCACAGTGAAGAGACTCCTTTTCTGCAGAAGAATGTGACAAGAAGCTTTCCCGGGAACATCATGTTAAGACCAAGAGCACAGAAAGGAGGGTGTATCCTGAGAGACTGTGGTTCACCATTACCCTCTTATGTCTAGGCTGCATTCTTTTTTTCTCTGAAACATTTTCTTTAGCTCAAATTTTAAGAATTTCTTGTCTTGTTCCAACTTGGACTTGGGGGTTATAAAGGAATACAAAAGTGCCTTCTAGGATCTCCTCCAAAGTAAAATTCCATTGCAACCAACTCTAGTACTTTGTGGTTCATTGAATGTTTTCAAATGGCTAGAAAAGATTTAAAAAACTAGCAGATGCCATTCTTTTAAAATTAAGGAAAAGCTGCTTAACATGAACCTATATATGACGTTTAAAAAAAATCTTATTAATAACAAGCTTATTACATAGGCACATATACTGTGTTTCTGATACGGATTATCCCTTTAGGTGTTTTGTTCCTTTACTTCTTTTACCGAGCCTAGATGTGTCACACATTTGGACTCAGGGCCGTCGCACACTGCATAGATTTATCCTTCTCAAACTATTCCGAGTGGCAATTTCAAGCAGGCGGAGTCATTGCTAATAATGTTTAGGCGCTTCATGATTGTATTATTTTTTGCAGGGTAAGTTTAAAAAATGGTCTCTATCAGGCTCTTTTCTTTTTAATATTCTATGTAAGACATAACGTTTTTTGTTATTACTGACATTGTATTTCTAGCCCAAAGCAGAGTATTCACTTTAGCCTGCCCTGATTAATTTGGAATTTACAGAAACAAAAGCTTTCAACAATAACAATAATGTGAACAGATATAATCCTTAGAATTATCCTTTGAGGTGACTACTCATGGGCACTGTTGTTGACATTCACCTCTATTGGCTGATGATGTAGCGTCGCCTGATAGGTTGTTTCCTGGCATGCCTGGAGAGCTTCCCTATAACAGCACTTCACACGCTGCTTCAGACCTTTTAGACAGTGGGAAAAGCATCTCTGCAGGTTGCAGGGCCTCAGGTCCATCATGTTGCAGGCTCTTTTTGTATCAGTGGTGGACAACCAGCGTAAATAGTGCATGGCTGCGCTGATGGCTTCTCTTCTTGCAATGAACATTTATTTTCAAAGTACTCTGTGACTTGATAGGTGAGAGACCTGGCTTTTCAATTTTTTGCTTTGCCTCAAGTTGCAGATATCTTTGTATCCAAAATCGGAAAATATTGGGCCTCAAAAGATACTGCAGAGAAGAAAACGAACTCTAGTATGGGCAAGAGATAGAAGGTAGGACTGAGGGTTCTATCAGGAAAAGATGGAAAGGAGAAATGACATTTGCTAAATGTTGTCCTGCAGAGCCGCGTGATTGGCCTAGTGTGCAAGGTGGGGGGTAGTGAGTTCCCACATCCCTGTGGCAGAGTGACTACTTCACACGTTTACTAGCTTCACCCACCTTAGGGTGTTAACTTGTAGGATATCTCAGGTAATAACTAAGTGTAGTTGCTGTGTTTCCTTCGCACTTTATTGATGCATAACCTACAGATGTAATAACTGCTCTGTTTTTAATGTAAATAACTGGTGACCTGAATCTTTACTGATGAGATTAATACATTCCAAATTTCTAGCATGCTCTCATTTTCAAAATTGCACCTAAATTATTAGCTATTAATAGTATATTACTTAACATGAATTGTTTACACTAACTTTATAGAGAAATAAGTACTTTTAAAAAGATGTTTCCTATCAGCCTAAAATATGATTTAGCAGTAATTTCTTGTTTTGAATAGTATTTAAACATAATAGCTAACTTAAGAAATCAGGAGGTAAATTTCCTAAGCAGGCAATGTATATTGGCTCTTGTTTTTTCCCTCATATTAATGATTTTACAGTGTGATGGTTGATACTTTTGACCCTAAGTGGCCTCAAATTATTTGAAAAGTAGTTTTTGTAATTCAAAAAAAAGCCAACAGGAGTCTCATTTTCTCCATTTGTAAAAAATGGACGACTCAGATGTTTTTATAGAGTAGTAATTCGGCTGAACTGGCTCATGTGGAAGGACTAGATTGCGAAGTAACGGAAAACAAGGTTGAATGCAGCTGGAATTTGGGGACCTTTGCACACAAAACTGAGGTGTTTTGACTTTTATTTTTGGAAAAAAAGACTCAGATATATCTATGTGTGCATGTATGTGAGTGTAGTTATGAAAATAACTTCTGTCTCATTTCAAAAATAATTCAAAAAATAAAAACTATAATATTTGAGGTAACTATAAAAAAAAAAAATGGAGATAAAATTCATGAGCCTCACTGAGTGGGTGAGAGCCCTCGGGACAGGGCCTGGGCCTTAGAAATAGCCTTGGAAGCATTGCAGTTGGTTTCCGTTTTGTTTTGGTTTTTTAAATGAAAAATTCTAGATTCACATTCTTAACAAAGACAACTAAATATTTCCTCTTCACTTTACACAATCAGAAAGAATTTAAAAATAAATCCTTGTTTTCAAGGAGAGAATTTATATGCCAGGGCAGTTGGTACTACCTCTTCGATAATATAATTATGTCTGCATATACATTTTCTATTTTGTTAAAACAGTCAGCATTTAGGATGATAAAACTTTATCAGAAATCCTGAATCAAGCATTGGCTCATTTACCCAGGATCAGTTTCCCTCAGTGAGATTGAAGGCCTGATTCATAAGGCTTTCAGAAATGTTTCTTGGATAAAGAGAAACAGCTAGGCTAGGAGTTCCCCTCCCTCAGCCTTCTACTCCTCTCCCCCAGATGGCTCGAACACTACTGACCTCCAGACTTCTGCTCTGGTGCAGTACAACCCATTGTTTTTTTAATGATGAGAAGTTAGTATTTTACTAAATGTTGAATGTCCTATGGTTTGAGTAATATTAAGATTATAAGAATTGACTACATTTTAAGGACCTGGCTTTGGTTATTAACTAATGTGGTGTTAACACAGGCATAGGAGGTAGGACTGGCTGCTAGTTTGTTGTAATGGTTTCTTTTTACGCATGATCTGGGTTCTCATAAGTTGTTGGCTATCTCACCATTATGTTTGGATATGAGAGGAGAAAGCTTTTTAAAGTATTTTCTCTCACAGATAAATAAAAGTTGAGTATATGTAAATGTGTATGTATGCGGTTCAGTGTTTTAGTCATTATCTCTTGAAGAAAAGAATTGCTTGTAAAATTTTTTGGTGTTTTCTGCTGTTGTCCCTCTGACAATTCAGTGAGGAATTTTAAAACACCCTCTACTTATGAACAGGTATTCTGTGTGGGCTTTATCTGAGGGTGTTCTTTCTGATTCATGAATTTGCCTCCTGGGCAGTCTACTCCCATAGGTCTCAGTTCCTTGAGATGTCTAGAGTTTAATGAAATCAAGTTTCACAAAATTTAAACAGCTTCACTTTAATGGTACTGGGTGACTTTGTAAGTGGTTGTAAGCCAGCCCAAAAATTTCTGTTTGAACATACTTTTAAAATTTGAAATGTTATAAAAAATTACTGTTGATTTGATGTCAATTGCTTGTACTTCCAGCTCTGAAGAGTGAATACTGTATATATATTTATATTCGTAGTCTTTAGAATTTGGGGTTTTTAAATGATTTCTTGTGTTCATGACTAGAATTCTGCGAATTTATTTTTACTTTGGGGCACAAAAATTTGTCTTACTGATTGATTTCTTTGGTGTGGGAATCGCTTGACATGCCAGGTCATTTCATTTTCCAAAAGCAAAGTTCTTTGTTTATCTTTGTGTAAAACCTTCATAGGGAAATGAGATGCTTCATTTCAAAAGACCTTGATGTAAAAGTGTGTTTCAGATTTTTTTTTTGGCAAATGTGCTTATGGAAAATCCTGTCCGTTCTCAAGAAAATAATTTGCACTAAAGTGCAAAAATGCCTTCCTCTGTCAAGTATTTGCAAATCGCTTCAGTGAATATAATGTTATCTTTTTCCAACTGTTTTCAGAGTAATTCTTCAGTCCAGTGTTCAGAGCTGTAAAACATCTGAACCTAACATTTCTGGCAGTGCAGGCATTACTAAAAGAACCACCAGATCTGCTTCAAGAAAAAGCAGTTTTAAAAGGTGAGAAAAGAATCCTACTCTTCTGAAATGTTCTCAGCATTGGTTTTCCAGTTTAATCTTCTGGAGATAGAAATGAAGACAGGAGAAAGCAGAGTCCCTGTGGTAGGAAATTAATCAAAAATGTTTCACTTGTTCATCATCTAAGAAAATCTGGACCATTTTAATTTGGGGTTTTGTTTTGTTTTGTTTACAGAGGTGATTCTCAACACTGGAAATGTGGTCTCTGGGTCATGATATGGGAAAGTTGAGAATGCTGTACTATTAAGAACTTCCAAAGCTCTCTGTCAGGACTTGGAGGAAATCTTTCTGTCTGTATATCAGATCCATCATAATTGTTGGAGAATTAGTTGTAAATAAGTGTGATGGTGGAAAAATGAGAACTCCCGTGAGTTTGGGATCCTTCTTTACCTAGCGACTATCCTCTTGGCCACAGTCTCTATATACCCAAGAGCGCTAGCCTTTTCACTTTCTGGCCCAGCATCTTTCACTTCCTTCATTAATAGAGGCTTTCACAAAAAATTGGACATGTTCTGTGACCAAATCCATTACTCACCATTGTTTTTGGATGTTTATCATGGACTGAGACATTTCATTTTTAACATATTCCAAAAACAGATCCCCTTTTAGGGGAGAGCAGTTTGCCCGCTTCCTATCATCTCAGGAGGCATAGGCAGGCAGGCACCTTTTTTGTGTTTGTGTATCTTTGCCTTGAGCTGGCAACCCGTGCGGTCCTGAGCATGACAGTACCGTGCTCAGGGCACAGTGTTGTCTTATAGAGACCACGAGCAAGCTGAAGATAATCTGAACCAGACTTTAAAACGTCCTTCACAGTTTTCCTTGCTTCTTTTTGGCTTCCCTGCCCTCAGATCTTTGAGGCTTTGAGCCTGCGTTGACCTTCAGTGCTAAGGTAGTCTCCGGTGCAGTCCCACGGCAGCCTGTGTCCTGAGGGACTCACTGACAATCTAGAGAGCTCTGTGTGTTTAGCTTTTGTAAAGAACTGTTCCATTCTGCCACTCTCCTTCTTTGTACAGTTTCGTACAGTTTTACTACAATCTTTTACTTGCCAGAGAACGTGATAGTGCCTCAATACAAGTATTTGAGAATTGGGCACTGACTCCTGATTTTAGGGTTTAAAACTTTTCATTAGAAAGGTATCAAATATTCATACTCTTTGTACTCTCATTCACTGAGAAGAATATTAGAGAAATACTGACAGAAAGTCAGATTTAGGTACATTATAACATAATATCAGAAATGTTATTTATAATAGTAAGAAATAGGAAATGATTGATGAATTCTGCCAAATGAATCGAGAGTCATGTTTTCAGAGGAAAGTTAATGACCTGGGTTAATGGCTCATGGAGCAATAAGTGAAAAGGGCTACACGTAAAAATTATGAAGTATTGCTCTAATTTTGTAAATGTAAAATATACTTTATATATATATGTGTGTGTGTAAAAGTGTATAGATGTGTAAATATTTATAAGCTTAAATATTTATAGATGTGGACATTTCTGTTGGATTGGCCAAAAAGTTCGTTCGGGTTTTTCCGTAACATCTTACCCAAAACACCCAAAAGAACTTTGTGGCCAACCCAATATATATGTAGAGAAGTAAGATAAAGGAAAAATATGCCGTAACGCTAACAGTTCTTCCGGTTGGTAGGGCATTTGGGGATTTTTTTTCTTTTTTTCTATCATTTTCTTTTCTTCTAACTTTTCTACAATAAATGAGGGGAAATGCGAGTTTTTTAAACTTTGACACTTTTATGGAAATTAAATTATTAAAAATTCAAATAAAGGGCCTGCTGTTGATGATAGTTAGACATGTTTTGAATGGACATATTCTTTTCAGACTTTTATCACAGCCGGGTGTGTTTTGCACATTTAATTCTGCTCTCTGCTTTTCTGGATGGCGCTCTGCAGGTTTCAGAGGAGTTGGCTAGAGTCCTGGAGCCGGGACTGCACTTGCCTGGTCATACCACGTTCCTCTTAGGGTGTGGCCATATGGCAGTTTTTCCATCTAGGTCTTGTCTAGTGATCTAAACTTGTGCTTCTCAGCAGAGGTGGTTCCTGATTGCGGTGAGCATCTGCCTGAGGTCCCTGGACTTGTTGCTTTGAGGGCCCTAAAGTAGAGTTCAGACTGAATAGCTTGACCAAATATTGAAATGGCCCAAAGAAAGCAGTTTTCAGGCATTCGGGATAGTGCTGAAAACCAAAAAAAACTTCTTTTAAATTCTGAAATGGACTTTCAGAGATTTGGAGGGGCGAAGAAGTAAAACAACGAGAGTTAATTGGGCTTCACAGTGCTTTTAACCATGCCCTCCATGCCGGGTCTCCTTTACCTCTTTCTGGGCTTTGACCTGTATTGGCATCACCTTAACCGTGACCACATACAGCTCACCAGAGAAAGGCAAATACGTTATGCACAGGTCCCATTCCCTGCTTCTAGGAAATAACGGGAGTCAGCACCCAAGCTGTAGCCTGAAGTTTTTGTCCTATGGGATAGTATTCGTTTGTGGTTGGAGGGTAGTGAGAGAATTAACGCAATTGTACATAATCTGATTCAGGACAAAATAATATGAGCTAAGATTGTTGAGTAATTTTAAAGTATTGAATAGAAATCTTTTCTTTGAACAGCAGTACACACACACACACACACACACACACGCACGCGTGCACACACAAAATAGTACACCATTTTTGCACCATTTCCGTGTACATTCATAAACACTTGCAAGGCGCCAGGGTTGCCAGTCTGCTGTTATTCCCATTCGTGAGGCCTTCTCTCTTGCAGGTTGATGTTGTTTGTACGTCATCATCATCATCTCTATTGAGCCGTAGAGCTTGACCTTTCATTTCCATGTTCTATTCTACTCTTTGAGGCTTTCCAGGATGAAGACCTCACCAACGTTCACTTTCCATTGATTTAGCTCTTTTGATTTTTGACAGTTTACTGAGAGGCTTTACATCTTGGAAGAACTTTTCCACAAACATGTTAAAAGAGCAGTTATTTGGAGACTGCAAAAATATGAGTTGTGGGGAAGAATTGCCACCATGTTTCTCTCATGGCAGGTGACTGATTATTCTCCCACGTATCCATTGAACATTAGCCACATCTAAGCTTAAATCGTGGGTGACAAGCTCTGCTCTGGCACAGCTGTGGCAGTTCAGGCACGGAAGCACTGGAGCGTCTGGTGGCGGATGGGGTGCTGAGAGGAGTCCGTGTAGCACCTTCCTCATCCCCTTTCCTAAGTCCAGAGAAGTAAGTTCATGGGCTTCTACACCTCCCACTTCCTGTTAGAGCTAGAAACCCATTTTAATGTTTCTGTTTTAATAATGAATCCACTGAAGAACCAGCTAAATAGAATTGGCCCATTTTTCAGTGTTGTTGTATCAACTCTGAAGGGCTCCCTGAGAATGAGTCTCGAACATTTCATCATCGAGCCTCTGATTGAGAACCTGTAGCCACCTCATTTGATGTCATTCAGTTCGGTTCATGTCTGTACACTGCTCACCCATTGAATGCATGTTTCTGTAAGCTTATACTGTTTCTTTGGGGCAGTCTTTTGTTTCTTTTTTTAAAAAAATTATAACTTCATTTGTTTTCTAAGAAAACTGTCATGTATAAGTGCCTTTTTTATTCCAAGTTGCATCATTGGGAACCATCACTTTCTGCTCCACCTGCCAAACCAAACAATGTTCATTGCTTTGGGGCATTTTGTACCTAATTATTCATAGTTTGGAGGAAGATAAATGCTCAGGCTCGCTCTTCAGCCTCTGAAACCAGGAGTCTCTTCACAAGCCCTTCAGTTGGCGTAACTACATTTAGGACTTTGGCTTTTTAAGTCTTCTCATTTGTGACGTTTGCCATCATCATACCTGTCACTGCTTCTTCTTCCTTAGAGTCTCAGATCTCAGTGTCTGTTCCATCACCTCTGGGCTTTAGTTCTTTGTCATTGCCATTATGTTTAAAAACTATATCACTGTCGAAGCCCCAGAATGTTGTATCTAAATACTCTTCTATGCTGGTTACCTCTGTTCCTTTAAAATATTAATCTCCCTTTGAAATTTCAGATACTTTCCCTCTTGGCTCCACCAACTAACCTGGACCTTTATACTCAGTTCTCTATTGGGGTCTCGGAAAACTAAATGTTTGATTCGGATGAGCTGCTCTGATAGAGCACCGTTATCATCATCCAAGTGGGGGTCACCTCCAGATTGGAATTGGTTTCTCTCTTTTCCTTTGCTTTAGTTGTTCTCTGAAAGTTGCTATTTAGTTGAAAGCTAAAGTGATCAGTTGGGGAAGGAAAGAAAGGAGGTAGGGTGAAGATCAACGTAGGTCCATTATTCACGAACAGAAGAGGGTCGGCGGCTGTCCCCTTGCAGCTGTGCAGCAGTGCGGAGCAAGGTGGGAGCAGGTGCGGGGTGCCTGGTGCGCTCTGCTAAACTGGAAACTGCGTGCTGTGCCCCAGCTTTTTCTGTGACCGACTTCTGGCTTTGGAAATAATCAAGTAACACTTCTTTATCTTTTCATTCTTTCCACTTTTCCCACAGCCTGATTCCTCAGAGGGAAAGAAGGAAAAGGAATGCTTTGCAACAAATGCCCTTCATGGCATTATGGTACTCTCATTGCTCGGCCGCTTTTGCACTCCCTTCTTTTTTTATTGTTTTTCTATTGTTTTTTAATTTTTTGCAGAACTGAACCTTTTTCTGCTCTGCCTCTTCTCTCCTGTTTGTCTTTACTTTATGGTTGATATTGTACTGTCTTTTCCAAAGTATCCGTCATTAAAGAATTATACAAAGTGTATACTTTTTAGCATGTCAATATTTTTATTATGTTGCCTTCCTTGTCTTTGATAACTACATATGGGACACTTAAAAGCCTTCATGGTAAAATCCTTTTTTTTTTCCCCTGTAGTCCCTCCATTTCAAGGACTAAAACAGTCTTGCGTTAAGTAAAAACCTGTGACCAGAACTTGAAGGAAGACTCTAGGAACAGAAAACTACAACGGGACTTTAGCACAATTTATTTGGAAACAAAACAGAATTGCAAAAGCCTTAGCTGCTTTCCACCTAAGAAGTTTATTCAATGAAGAAAATGTCCACTGGAATTTAAATAACTACATGAGTTTGGGTACAAGTGAATGACTCGAAGAGGGCCCAACTCTCCTTCTATAGAAATGTCTTTAACAAAAAAAGCTGTTGTAAATTAGTCTCAGGTGTAAATATCAAAGCCCTCTGTTATCAGGAGAGCTGACTAGTCTGTGTGGTGCACGTGCGTCCCTGTGATGGCAATCAGTTTAGCTGCTGGCCTTCAGAAGAATTGAGGGTCTGATGGAGGTTTTTTACTTATTTATTTGCTGTTCACCCTGTGTCAAAATTTATAAAGATAAAACAAGCATTACTGAAATGGTACTTTCTGTAATTTGATACTATTTGGTTTAATCATCTTCACTTTAGTATTTGTAATACTGTTATAATGTTAACTCTGTCAAGTACCCAAGCTGCTTGTCTTCCACCAAAGAGTGCTTTACTAACAAGAATCTGTGAAAACCACATTTGAAGGCTGTTGCATGTTGCGGTACTTTGGTAACCTAAAACTTTCAAGAGAATGTTAATAGTAGCTTTAGAAGACTCAGGAGGAGAACCTGGCTACAGAGTTGGAAGACGGTTGTTAAGTCATTCATTTGTCATTTCGAGACTGAAGAATGCCAAGGCTGCCCACTATTTGGTTGCCCAGTCATACAAATTAAAATCATATTTCCTTCCATGCAGGAAAAAACCCCACACTGTTGGTGTTTCCCCTGGAAACAGTGATCCCAAATAATGGTGACTTTTTAAAAAAGTTACTTTGTTAGGGTCTTTCTCTGTAGCATTGTGGATTTTTTTTGTTATGTGAATGACCTAAGGCCATTCACACATCCTTTGGTTTCAGTGACAGTTATTCGTATCTGGATTTCAGTTGTTTGTAAATAAGAAACTCACTGTTGCCTTTGGTTAGGGAATACAACTAATAACTCTTTGCAGAGTGCCTTCTCCCCTCAACCCCACAGAAACACAGCAGAGTCTGTAATGTAAAACAATCATAAAACAGAATTTATTTGCTGCTAAAAAAAACAAAAAGTGGGTCCCAAAAGAAAAAAATATTTGTAATCATCTTGGTTACCTCCATAAGAAGTGAATGGTTTAGTTATTGCTAACCAGTGTTTGCCTGTCCTAGTCTGGAGAATGGGGAGATGATACAATATTAAAAGGCAAAATGCCTTCACGTTATAAGATGAATGAATCAGGACAGTAGGCAATTCCATTTTTAAAAAGCTGCCTTTTTAATACAAATAGGAAGAATAAGGAGTGGTTGGAATAAACAGATTAAAGTCTGCTAATGCAGAAAGTAATTAGAGGACGGTGGATCTATTTTGGTATTTACTCTCTTGGAGTAAATTGTAAGGTTGCCTAGTTTTGAGGGGAGATGGAAGATGCCATTGTTTTTGGCCAAACAAGCATTTGTTTGAGGTGCTCCTCACTGGGCACCATGAGGGCCATGCCAGCTTTTTTCTGAGGACTGGACCTCAGAAAAACAGTGTTTTTCTATCCCTGGAAGTTCATAAATATAAAGACCTACTTACCTGAGGGAAGACAGCTCTTCATTAAGCTTTGAGTGGGAGGGGAAACCTTCTGTTTGCTGTGTTGGTCTGGGAGATGATACTAAATATTGAAGCTGTGCCCAGGCGTTAAACACTGAATTCTCAGGGCAACTCTTCTTCCCTTTATACTTTGAAAGGCCATCTCCTGCATAAACAATCCCGGTAGTTGTGAAAATCAAACTTCCGTCTGAACCGTTCTTGCTGGTCAGGACAAGTAAACGTGCCGTCACCCTCACAGCGAATAAGCTATTTGGTGTCTCTTGGGCTTCAATGTACCTTTCGTTTTACAAATTGCCTTTCTGTGTGGCTGCTCAGGTGTCCAGCTAGAATTGCTGTCACTGTGGTTCTTTCTAAAAATCCTTGTATTTGACGGGCTCACTGAAATGAGTCATCGCAAACTAGTCATTTGTTAAAGAAGCCTTCCTTGGAACACACAATCTGGGATAGTGCTTCAGACGGATCGTATATAGCACAGTGTTAAATGTACTGGGGACATCTAGAATCTAGGAAGTCTCTGCATCTGATTGATGGAAAGTTCTTCCTGCTGTGAATAAAAGTAGACTCTTCCCCCGGCCCCCAACTGAAACTTTAACATACCCAAGAATCTTCTGAGATTCTCATTTTTAATTTGTTATAGAAGATCTTGTTGCTATGGAATATGAAACAGGGCATGTCAGATGGAGAGATTTCTTTAACTTCAGAGCCTTAAATAACTTTGAAAGTACACCAAGACAGTTTCCATTGGAATTAAAATTAGAAATGAATATTTTTAGGTGCCCTTGAAGCTTTCTGGGGACTCAAACTATCAAGAGTTAGGGACGGTCCAAAAGAAGGGTGGTCTGCCAAACTGGGTACCTAGACATATAGACAGACTTCCATTGTGTAATGCTACAGAAAAACTAGAAATCCCTCTAACCTGTCGGTGAAGAGGGACGGATCCTGAGCAGTGCCTCACTAAAACAAGCAGCCTTACTTGTCAAGATGTAGCTGCATCTAAGCGGCCCGCCACTCTTCTAGTCTCCAGAATTTTTCTGCTGTGAACTCGATCCTCTGAGCCTGTCCCCCACCCACTTCCTTCCCTGCCCTCCTCCGCCTCTCACAGGGGTGATTTCTACCTCTTGGGCCCCGACAAGATTGAAGGAGTCCCCAAGTGTTCTCATGAGTCCCCAGGTGTCTCCCCTTGGGTGAACCCTTTGGCATCTGGTGTTCTGGGCCGCGTCATGCCAAGAGCTCCGGGAGCCCTTCCCTTGCTTGACCAGTGGGCCTTGCGTTCCTTTGATGTTTGTCAGAAAGTGGCTGAGCTGCTTCTCTTCATACAGTTTTTAAAGTGATGATTGCATTTTGGAAAGCAGTGCTCATTACAAACAACTTTAAAAACATGTTTTCATTCTTTCCTAGTTCTTTCCCACCGAAACTGTCCTTGTGGGGCTAGCTGCTGCTCTTCCTTTTCTCCTAGATCTGAGTATTCGCCATGTCACTAAGTGGAAATACTACAGATGTGTTTAATTGACTGGACAGTTCACCTAATCTGTGTAGGAAATTACCTCCTTAATTGCCCAGTAGAATTAACTGTCAGCAGATACATTCATCTGATTATATTACTGCAGTTTTATATTAATGATTTGCAGACTTTTATCTAACCTGCCCTCATGTATAGATTATTAAAACTTTTAAAATGTGACTGATTAATCAGTATTGGATCAATCGTTGTCTTGATTTTTTTTTAATTAAAATGTATATTTCTAATCATATTTTATAAAGCTGAGAGAACTAGTTGAATGTTTATTTTCCTGAAGGTATTTTTAAGATAAAGCTTCATAATGGCGTGTAAACTTTGCATATCTATATAGTTTGATACATATTGTCACATTTGTGTATTGTAACTGGTTTTATACGAAATGTTGAATAGTGGAAATTGTATAATTATAATCATGTAATTAAAAGTATTAACCAAACAGCCTTTTGAGTTTTTAATTCACTTATCATTCTGAATCGTGGTAGGCAGTATAAAGTGGATGTAACCCTCTGTAGTATTAGTTTGCTAGGACTGCTATATACCAAAATACTGTGATCTGGGAGGCTTCAACAACAGAAATTCATTTTCTTATAGTTCTGGAGGCTGGAAATCCAAGATCAGGGTGTCAGCAGGGTTGGTTTCTTCTGATGCCTCTCTCCTTGGCCTTTTCTCTGTGCCCTCCAGTCCCCGGGGTCCCTCTGTCTGTCCTCCATTTCTTATAATACGAGTCAGGTTGAATTAGGATCTATCCTAATGACCTCATTTTAACTTAATTACCTCTTTAAAGCCAGTGTCCCCAGAAACAGTTAGTTACATTCTGAGGTAGTGGTGGAAGGGCTCCAACTTAAGAATTTGGGGGTATACAGTTTAGTCCATAACATCTTACCCAGGATAAGACAGTAAGCAAGTGAGGGGGCTCCTGCTAAGAACGCATTCACACACACCCACTAACCAGCTCAAGGCATGCAAAGGTTTGACTTTTCTGGAAACCGCTAAGGATAAGACACAAGTAAGTCAGGCCCTTAGAGTCTTGTAGGTTATATGCACCGTAGCCCCTTTATTTTGCCTGCCAAGGTCAGGATTAAAGTGCTGAGTAAAGGGCAGGACCAGTGCTAGAGCACTTCACATCCCAATGTATAACCCAGGATGGCATCCACAGTGTTAATCACCTGCCTTCCCTGTCGGTCTCTTGCAGGGCGGAATCCTAAAAGACCTAGCTGCCCACACCATCATGCAGAGGTTGTGTCTAGGTTGTAGGAGTCTGTCAAGGAGTGCTGTCCAGTTCCCCCAAGGAACTTAGCTTTGATTTGTGCTAGGATATGAGTTTTCAAAGTACAAAGCAAAGGGATCTGTCTTCTCACCCCTATCCAAACTCCTCCTGCACACCACTACTCGCAAAGAGCGATTTCCAGGCTCTGCAGCGTCTGCCTGCCCCTCTATGGTTTACCCTGAGACCCGTGCTGAATCGTGTGCCCTCCTGCTGACCCACTGGAGCTCAGTTGGCATGGGCCAAGCAACTCAAGATACACGAGAGTGTGAAAGGGGCAGGCTTGGCAGCAAGGCTCTGAGGCTTGCAAGGCTCTGGATGAAACCATAGGGCGTGTCTGTTTCTCGTGGGAGCAGCTGTGGCTTCCAGGACTGTGCAGTGTGGGCAACCAGCCTCTGAGACCCCGGCCCTGTAGGTTCTTGGTCTCCTTCTCTGTTGTTGACCACTGTCCAGTTTTCATTTACCACGTGGACAATTTGCTAAATCCCTCTGCTTCTGTTTCTCAAGTAAAATGGGAATAAAGAGAATTCCCACCTTAACAGTTATAAGGAGAATTAAATGAGATAATACAGCATTTGGAAAGTGCTTAAAACAGCATTTGGCACACAGCTTTCAATAAATTAATTTTTTCATACATTTAAGGTAATTTTCTCTAGATAATTGGGTAAAGACCAATTTTTTGATAGCAGATTATGGTCCCTCAGTATCCACTATTTTTGGTACCTGTAGCATAATTCCATGTAAGTATCATGGTGTAAGTTTTTAAAGAGGTCAGACTGTTTCGACTTCCGAGTCTCTTGAGAGCGGTTTGTTCAAGGCAGAGCAGGGGCATAGTTAAGTAGAAAAGGCCCCTTCCTGAGGCCCCATGAGTTTATTTAAATAGCAAGTTGATAATGGAAAGAGCAATTAGCAATGTGCGTTCTAAAATGAGCTCTGCCACTTATTCTGTGACTTGGGGATCCTTTATCTGCCTCTTGGCCCTCCCTTTGTTCATCCGTAAAATTGGACCAATAAACGCGTAGTGTTTGGATTAAGAGAGACCAAAGTACGCGATTGTGGCATAGTATGGGGCCCGGTGCCAGCGTGGAGCATAACATCCACCACTGCTTTCTTTTCCTCTGCCCGTGGGTCTTCAGTGCAGCTGTGGGTGCGTTGGAAAGCCGTGTAGTGGGAGGAATTCTCCACGAATGTGATTTTTACCTTCTCTGCAATATGCCATTACTTCAATAACCGTTCTCTCCCCATTGTTGCCCATGTAGGTAGTCTCCAACCTCTTACCTTTATACCACTGCTTGAATATTCCCATATGTAGATTCTTCCTGGGTGGTGCTGCTTATTTTCTTGGGATAAATTCTTTGAAAAGGCATTTCTAGGTCAGGGATATGCAAAAGTTTATAGCTTTCGTTGTACAGTGCATCAAAAAGGAGCTTGGTGTCATTGTTTGGAACACGGATTCTGCACCCAGACTGGGTGTAAACCTTTGCTCTGCTGCTTGTTAGCTGTGTGATTTGGGCCAGAGTGACAATATCTAATGTGGCTGTATGAGGATTAAATGATTTGATATTTGCTAATTACTTAGAACAAGCACCTGGTACATACTAAGAGCCGTATATATTATGTTTAATTTAAAAATTAAAATATTACCTTAATGCTCTTCAAAAGGACTATGATACATTCTGTGCTCCCTCTGTCCCCCATCAGCAGTTGTTGTGACACTGCTGAGCTGGTTCATTAACAGGAGGACACTGGCCCTAGGGCCATGGGTCGTGGTCACCATCACTCCCTGCTATATATTGTCCTACCTTTCCAGCTGCCCCATTATTCAGATTCGGGGCATTTTGTCTTCTAAGTGGTTGGCATGATACGCCCCTATGTTATATATAGTCTCACCATTTTCTCAGCTTATGGGAGAAGCACGTGGACTCTGGGATCCCCTTTCAGGTTCCTCTCCAGGTAACCCCAGCTCCCTCAATGGGGAAGCTGGCCCAGTCCGTGTGCAATGGAGGTCCTTCTGCGCTGCCCCTGAAGCAGGTCTGGTCTCCTTGCCTTGTCTCTAACTGTGTCTCATTTCTTTGCTAGAAAGTCTGCATGACTTTGACATGCTTCCGGATGACGGGCGCTCTATCCACACAGAGGTGCCCAGGTAAGGAGGCCTCCTGCAGGTCGGGAGCCTGGCCTTGGCCCCTCTGATTCTTATAATGGCCAAATATCATAGGTTAAATGAGGAGAGCCTTTGGGCGGGAATAGAAAGAGTGGGGGAGGTAGTGAGGCTTGTGCGTCGTTTTACTTGTAGAAAGACAATGGTTTCTCTTCATCGTGGGTTTGCTTCCCTGTGTAAAGCAAGATGATTTTTCAGGCAGACAGTTCTTCCTTGTGTAGGACTCCAGAGAATGCAGCCAGTCTGGCATTCCTTGCAAACCTACCCCCCACCAACCTACTCAATGCCAGTCATGTCCCGGCTGTAGAGTAATCCAACCCCCCGCCCCCACCACCACCACCAGCATAGTTTCAGCCATCCTCAGGAGGCAGTGCTGCCCCCGGTTGGGAACTGCTGATTAGGTTCACAGTTTTACTTGTGAGGTCACAGAAACAGCAGCAGATGCTCTTGGGACCCTGTAAAGTGAATATTGTTCTCCTGCCTCGTTCTCCTCTGGCCCAAGCCCCAGCTGGCAGAGGAAGGGGTCGGAGAAAAGGTTTCATCTGTATAGGAGGCAGCAGAGGCTAACCCTGGGTATAGGGCTCACGAGTATTCATGAGACTGGGGGACCCTGAGATTTTAGGCGGGGCCTTCCTGCCTGGCCCTGGCTTATCAGTGTAGCGGCCGTGGGGAGGTTGCCCATCCTGTTGTCTCCATCCCTGTGACGGGTCTGTTGTGACAGCTGGACAACACACGGAGTACCGTAGGCAGACCCGTGATTGGCACGTCCTTAAGCGGCAGCTGAGCGTTCCCTCCACATTGGCAGGACAGGAGTGAGGGCAGGGAGCGTGATGGCTGCTGGCCACCCTAGCTCACTCCTGCTGTTGAGCCGTTCTCTCTGGCCAGCCCCAGATTTGCCTTGCGGTTAACCAGGGAGTTTAGAGGATGAACCCTGGGGTCTTTTCTCCAGACAGCATAATAAACTAGTAACCCCCCTAAGACAGGTTCTGGTGTTGTAAGTCCAACTCTGTGTGTCTCCCACCTTTTCCAGCGATGGTTGGATGTCCTGGGCTGTAACCTTTCTAGACCGACTTTTAATCTGGCTCGGGATCCGCAGGGACTAGATCTTCAGCGGTTTCTCCTGGACACCACAGCGCTCACCATCAGAGATGTTCTCAAGGTGCAGTTTAAACCTGTTTCCTCAGGCCCGTGCCTCAGCCACAGCAAAGGAGTTTTTGCCTCGTTCTTCCACTGGGTTTGGAGATTTCAGCCCAAAGCCAGAGCTGGGACTTCCTGTAGGTGACCTGGGGGGAGGACTGGGTTGGGGACATGACCAGGCTGGCACCCCCTCTGGTAGTGGTGCAATCCCGAGTCCAGGTCGACAGCATTCCTTGAACTTTCTTACGTTAGAGGTCCTTGTGACTATCTGATGGGAGTTGGTCCCTGTGGCCCCCCCCAAAAGCAAAATTTTGAAGACTTCATAGACAGGCCCTCCATGGCATCACAGCATCCAGAGGCGCTGTTCACACAGGTGCAGTGTGAAGGGTGCCCCCTAGAGGTGTGCCGTGAAGGAGCCTATTCACCAGTCATCCCAACGCCCCCTTCTGGGCCTTCAGGATCCTCGGTGAAAACCCCTGAAGGATGCCTTTCCACCCTGGTCACAGGACCCTGGGTTGCCACTTCCTTCGCTGGGCCACCTGGGCTCTGCCTTTCTCCTGCTTCCGTTCTACCCACCGTCCTCTCCCTCTTACTGAACACTTCTCTGGCGTCCCCGCTCACTTCCACTCTCACTTCCCCTCACCACCAGAACACGTAGGTTCTGATCATTTTGCATTGCCAAGAATGTAGGCCTCACCTCAGGTACTTTAAGTTTTCCTCCCTGTTGCTCTAATGCTGCTCCTATCTGAGCAGGTGCGTGAAGTGCAGACCAGAGCCCCCAGCACAGTTATGCGGGTGGTTCATCAAGGTGAGTGAGGTCCCCCGGGGCTGGGCAGTGCACACCTCTCTGGAGGTATCCTCGATGCCTCTGGCAGGGTGGCTGTTCTTAAGAAAATAGTTTTCCTATTTTCTGAGAACATTTGAGAACTCTCAGAGCCCCCTGAGGGACTTATGTGTAAGTTGATGCCACTCCATTCTCATGACAGGCGTTTCCCAGCTCATAAATGACTGTGCTCCCAAGTCAGTCTTCTGAAATGGGGCCACATTTTGCGAAGAAACAAGGCAGCTGGTGCTCTCCCCACACTATGGGGCCACTTTTGCCCCATAAAAGCTGTGATGGGTTAGAGAACCCTTGTGGTTTGGTTGGGGAAAGTCCTGTTGCCTTGGAGTCATGGGAAACCCATGGCCAAGGAAAAGGCTTTCCCAGAGCAGCAGGAGATGGGCAGAGGCCGCCTGGGTCAGCGGAGGCCCCTGGAGTGCTTCGGACCTCAGGCTCCATGAGGCCCCTGGGAGAGCCCAGCTTCTGCTCCTGTCTCCACCAGCGCCTCGCCGGCAGCCTTGAACCTGGTCTCGTGGCCTCTCAAGTCTTGGCATCTCCACCTGTGCAGGAGACCTAATAAAGCTTTCTAAGAGCACTTCAAATGTTTTCAGGAGAACGTGTCACAGTGTGGCATTGCCCTGAGCGCCACCCCACCACAGGGAGTGGCTAAGCACGGCAGCACACAGCCCCATGTGGTCCTTCGGGGCCCCCACAGAGGTCCATGTGTCCTCTGGCCTTTCCCTGTCTCTCTCGGAAGCTTTGTCAGAGGGACTAATCAATTAACTGGAAATTTCAGGAGTGTGTAGAAAGAACACAGCTTGGGCACCGAATCATCTTCTCACCCCATCCCTGCCCAAACACTAGCTAGGGAGCAAGGAAGACGAATGTCCCTTCCTGTTCCCTGACTGAAAAGTGATGAGACAATTACAGACCAGCACATAGCAGTTGCTCAAGAAATGCTTGTTTCCTCAGGTTACCCAGGCTCTGCAAAGAGGGTGGAGGGGGATCCTTCAGACTTAAAGGCCATTCAGGCGAAGGGCAGAGCCGTATTGTTAGGGGTGCATCCTTGGGCAGTGCTTCCTCTAAGTCAGGAGAGCGGCTCCTTTCAGAAGGAGGGGAGGCTGTGATGGGCATGGTCGCATGGACAGGCTTCTGGAGTTGGCTCCTTGACCTAGGTGGTGGTTACAACAAAGTTTTTGCACTTTTATCCGTGTTGTATTTTACAATAAAGATTTCTTTATTTTCTGCTTTTTTCCTTCCTCATTCTCCTTACTGCGTAAATACAGAGAGCCAGGCAGAGCCTTACACTTGGGACACGTTGTGGGCAGTGGTGCCGGCAACCCAAGTACCCGACTTCAGGCCGATGTCGGGAGGATGTGGAGGTGAGGAGGGCAGGACCCTGCAAGCTGTTCAGCGTGTGATCCCCATGGAGGCTGAGGGTGGCGGCAGCAGCAGCAGTGAAAGGGAAGTGGGCAGATTTTTTTCTCAAAGTGAACCTCTGCTTGTCCTGCTGGGTCATGCTCTGCTGAGAGGGAGGGCAGCGTGGCTGTCTCCTGAATAGCTTAGAAGATGGTAGTTGTTTTCACTTTGAGGGCTGCCCTTTCCCAGCTTCTGAGACCCGGGTCCTGCTGCTCCGTAGGCCTTGCCAACACCACACATGGTGTGGTTCCAAAGGAGAAACAATGCCTTCACCTATGAAACACCTATGCCCTGGCTGGCACGGAGGAGCGAGGGAACAGAGAAGGAAAGGACCTCAACTAGAAACCAGCACTAGAAAACGGGGTGCTTGCTGCGGCTTCTGTGGTTCTGAGGAGCCTGCCTTGCATGGGATGAAAATGTCAAATGCTTATCAGTAACATTAGGCTAAGGATGTACTTTTCAAAGTAGCCTGGCCAGACGTTCAAACCATCCAATGCAAGGTTCCCAGCCAGGAGCAGCTTCTGCAGTGAGTCCGCCTCTTCCCAGACCCTGTCAGCTGTGTGACTTAGGTTTTCATTCCAGTCGAAGCAGGGCACCAAAACCTGTCAGGGGTCACACCTCCTCCTACTGATGCAGGTCCTGGGACCAGCTCATCCTCAGGAGCCCCGGCAGGGAGCGCCTGTATCAGAAGGGATCCAAGTCAGGCTTGGGGCTGGTACACCTGCCCTTGGAATTCAAACATGCTTGACCTCCCACTTTCCAAGAGAGTCTGTTAGGCTCACACGTTTTCTTTAATGGGGTTAGTTTGCTTAGTATTAAGGTTACCAGCCAGAAACGTGTCCTGCCTCACGACAACACGTCTACACCCAAGCACCTCAAAGGAGTCTCGCAAGGCACTGTCACGTGGAAGGCTCTGCCTTGTATATAGGTCCGAATACACAATCCTGCCTCCTGAGTCTCCCTACAGCACATCATGGATTTCCCCTGCCCTTTGCTTCTGCTCTGTCTTCTCTGGGGCCGGACTGTGGACAACCACATGACAAAAGCCTGACATTCATCTGCCCCACCAGATTGGCAAGAGGTAGTCCTGGTGAGCAAATGAAGACCTCTAGCGGGCTCAGAAACCGTCCCCTATTCCCCCAAACTTTTTCTGACCACAAGACCCGAGACTGCTCCGTGGTACAGGCATCCTCAATGTGTTTGGGAAGGATGCAGTGTTTGCAAATACATTAAATCCAGCGCAATGGGCTTTTCCATTGTTATTCACAACACTAAAGGGGATCTTCTTGAGAAGGATCTGTTTTGCCCATCTTAAAGGCCAGGGCAAGGCAAAAGGACTTAATGTGACACAGCTCAAGCCTGACGAGCAGTGACACATCTTCACGCTGCACCCGCTGATTATCACGGCTGAACACGACATTCACTCTCACGAGACTTCTCAGGTCATGTACTCACGTTCACTGTGTCTTTTCCGGGGAGAGGGAGTCAAATGATTACCTTAGTACTCAGATTAATAACAAGAATCCAAAAGTAGGCTGTCAACCACAGGGAAGGTCCTTAACTGGCTTAACGTGGCCGAGGGTTCAGTGCTGATTATTCAACAAAATACGAAATGACTCTTTCCGCTGTGGCCTTTTCCCACATTGTTCTCTCTTGACCTGGGTGTCACCGAAAGGATTCAGCTCTCTATACACAGACGAGGGAATACCAACCTTTATTTACACTTGGGTTCAAGTTCAGAACTGCCATCTTAGTATAGCAAGGCAAAAAAAAGCACAGATTCTGAGACCAAGGTTCAGATTCCCACATAAGCATATTAACCGTGTGACAACCAGCAAATGTTACCCAGTTTCTTCAGTAAAGTGGGAAGAGTGTCACCCCAGCTTCCAGCGGCCGTTACAGCTGCCTCTGCCCCAGCTGCCACCCTGGGCACCACCCTGCAGGCAGCTGGGCTGAGAGAACATGGGCCTCCAGGTCTCGGCCCTGCTGGTTAGGGTGGGACTCAGGGGGTTATTGAACCTCTGAGGAAGCCCCTAACCCCAAAATTCTCCAAAGGCAAGAAATAGGAACTCGAACTGGTGCAAGGGCTAAGTGAGAAAAACTAAACATAGGTGTTCAATAAATATTCGTTATTTATAAGTCTTGCCCAGGACAGGGACGGAGGGCCTCTGTCACAGGTGTTGAATTCTGACGCTAGCTCTGAGGGAGAAAAGCATGGGGTGTTAAGTTGCAATTCTTGCCTGGACCCCTTTTCATTAGATTGGTGGGATAAATAACATTATTTAAAAAATCATTTACTTCATACTCATCCTAAAACCCACCCAAACACTATATATGCACATTTATACTAAGCGCGTGTGTGTATGTGTGTGTACATACACGCAGAAACCACGAGGTAGTTTGGATCACCGTGAAAAAATCAATACTTTCCCTAATTCTCTGCCACAGAGTGGTAACCAGTGATTGCACGATAGCTGCTTAAAATTATTGGTTAAATGAAAACCAAAAAATTCCAGGAGAATATAACATTTACAAGTAAATAGTAAATACAACTGTATTTTAATTTCTTGGTCTCGGAAAACTAGGCTGTGACCGCTTTAAATTAATGCTCCAAGTTATATGTATTTCCTTTAATACAGAAGGACATAGCCTTCCGGTATCTATACAACTTACTAAGTAGTCTCAATAGATTCTATTTTACAACTTGCTTTACTCTCCATGCTTTTGTGGAAGATTCAATACAATCTCTATGTACATATTTTAAACATTATTTCTGAACTACATTTGGAATTCCTTAAATAAAAAAATAATCACCATTCTCCACCTTCTCGGGAAAGTGCCAGACTAACGCCTGACCAGCACTGCTGCTCTCTAGCATCTGGAGAAATCCCTATTCCCACACCACCCCCAGGCCAAAAAAGTGCAATGAATTCAAACTACATGGGAAAAAGCAACATCTATTGTTCTTATCTTCCCCACAGCAAGAAAAGTCTCTTTATAGGTATGCCAGTGCTGTTTTAATTTGCCAGGGAAATAGGGCTCTCTCAAGCCAGAGCAGGAAAATCTTCAGGGTCATCTGGGTTTGGAGCAACATCTTGTGTCTGAAAAAGAAAAGTTTTGAAAGCAACTGTCACTTCACCCATTCCCACCTGGGTGCAGAGCTGTATGAAACACGGTGCCCACTCTCCCTCAGGGGAGGAGCTAATGGGGTAGGGATAGCGGCCCAAACATTGAGGGAGAGAGGGTCCCAGTGGGAAGAGAAGAGTGGCAGGGTCACTCTGAGTGAGGCCCTGCTCTGAGCTGCAGCCAAGTGCTGCGCAGACCCCGAAGAGGGGACATGGAAGGGTGCCTCTCCCTCCTCTGACCCGCTCCCGTCCCTGCTGCAGAACGGCTGGCAGTGCCTACTGGCCACCCCCGGCCCTCCCTCCCACAGATCCTTACTGAGTGACCCTTTTTGTATCTGGCCCTTCCTTCGTCCAATAAATATGGAGGATATTTACTGGATAAATTTGCTCCATGTAGCAAAAAAAAATTTGCTACATGGAGATATAAGGATGATTAAAGACAGTCCTGCCCTCGGGGAGCTCACAAAGTTGGGGGAGAAACATACTGGTAAGTTCAGTCACAGATGGCCTGGGAATGGGGGCCCACAGTCAGGGCATCCAATGCAATTTGGTGGCCAAGTACACATCACAGTCAAGTAATGTTTTCTAGAAGAGAAGGTTCTCCCAGAGATAAGCCTCAATGAATGAGCAAAAAGAACAGAATCCCGCAACAATGCGAGCGTGAAGGCTGTTAGAAGCTGGAAGAGCCCAGGTGGGCGGCAGGTTCGAGGACCAGATCACCACACTGCACACGCGGTGGCAGAGCTCTGCTATGGGAAAGGAGTGGATGTATATTTTCTATTCCCAGAATAGTTCCTTTTTCCAGCATGGCCTCAAATGTACCCAGAAAAAACAATGTTGTGTTTTTGCTCTTGTTTAAGTATAACAGACTAGTTTCTCCTCCCAGGGGCTGCTCCCTGGAGTAAGGGAATCAGGCAGCAAAAGGAACATTTCCCAGACCAGCCACAGAGAAGGGGCTGCTCCTCTTCCATCGTCACAAGGGCGGCACGGGGGCCTGTGCTGGCCACCGGGCCTTGTGCCCAACTCCCACTCAACAGGTGTTTGTTCAAAAAACATTTATGAAGCACCTACTACAGCTTACATTGCGCTAGGCACTGGGGAAACCATCATGTCCCCTGGAGACAGCAGACACTGATCAACAACTGCACCAGCGAGAATACAATTACAAATGCAGATGGTGCTTCAAAGCAAATAAGGACTCTGACCTGGTCTGGAAGACTTCTCTGAGAAAGGGAGGTTGGAGGATCTATTCTAGGTAAACAGGCAAAGGGGTGGGAGAAGGGCCAGCAGGTGCAAAGGCCCTGTGGGGTAAGGAACATGCTTGTCTGTTCTAGAAGTAGAGCAGTGTTGGCTGAAGAGTGGGAAAGAATGGTTTGAAGCGAAAAGGTGGCCTTGAAGCTGTAGGAAGGATTTTGTCTACCCTGAAAGCATCAGGGCCCAGGGCAGATGATCAGACCATGGTAAGCCACCGTCAGTTGATCTAATTCAATCCCAAGCCTGGGGATCTTATCTGATGCAGATGTGTGAATTTTCCTCCAGCTCTGAACGTGCGTTCATGGCAGACATCGAACTTCCCTGGAGACCCTGGAGGCCAGGGCTACACAATGGTCTGTATCCAACTGATGTCCATCATGCTACCATGACCGTTCCAAACACTCCAACATCAGACCCACACGAGACAGAGGAGGAAGAACCTCTTCTGTCTAGACGAGGCAGAACCTGATGATCTTCCAAAATTAGACTATGTAGGCCCAGGGCATCTTCATCCTCTCACTTCAGAAAACCATCCGGGTTTAGAATATAAACACTGGGCTTCCCTGGTGGCGCAGTGGTTGAGAGTCCGCCTGACGATGCAGGGGACACGGGTTCGTGCCCCGGTCCGGGAAGATCCCACATGCTGCAGAGCGGCTAGGCCCGTGAGCCATGGCCGCTGAGCCTGCGCGTCCGGAGCCTGTGCTCCGCGGCGGGAGAGGCCACAACAGTGAAAGGCCCACGTACCATAAAAAAAAAAAATAGAATATAAACACTTACCACCACTTCTGCTCTGGGTCCATAGTTTTCTGCCCTTCTGATCCTTCCCCGGCCTCCCCGTGTGCCACCTCTGGCTCCGCGCCCGGGACGAGGGAGGTTACCAAAATTAATCTCCAGCTGGGATGTGATGTCATTGGCCGCTTTCCGGAAAACGTGGGCATCATCCTCATAGTCATCCTTTACCAACTGAAACACAGTTACAGCATCAAACACAGAACACACACATGGCCGTCTCCATGGACACTCACTGGGCCGGGCTCTGGGCAGGGGAAGATGCTGCTGCTCTGCTTCCAGCCAGGTGGGTTCTGCACATTTTTGAAGCCACACGTTCTCATACTCACAGTCCTTGTTTTTTGAATTGGAGTATAGTTGATTTACAATGCTGTGTTAGTTTCTGCTGTAACAGCAAAGTCAGTCAGCTATACATATACATATATCCACTATTTTTTTAGACTCTATTCCCATATGGGTCATCACAGAGTATCGAACAGAGTTCCCTGTGCTACAAGGTAGGTTCTTATTAGTTGTCCATTTTATACATAGTAGTGTCTCACAGTCTTAATTCAAACATTTTTGAACTTACCGTTACTTCAAGTGAGACCAAATTTCTATCAGTTTAGTAGGTTAAGATGTAAGATTTGACATGACTAACAGTAATCATTTAAATGTTTTATATCGAATAAGTGTATTTTGCTGAGATTGAAAAGTTTTAGTTTCTGCCTTTTGTTTTACTTCTTCACAAATGCTACTCTGATAAATAAGGAAAATCACCTTCCTAGAATAGAGCTTGATGGAGAAACTTCTTTCAACATGGGTGCTGACTGTACAAATACCGTATGTTAAAAACTGGATGATAAAAAAAAAAAAAACTGGATGATATACAATAAACACCTCTGACTCAAAATATATGGAAAGGATAGAACAACAGTATGATTTATCTGAGGGTTGCTACCAAGGCTGCATAAAGAACTCAAGCTGCTTTTGAAGAACTGCTCTAGTTCAAATTCTTTGAGAAAGTACATTTTACTGTAAGAGGTCAAATAAGTTCTACCTCTTGTTAAAAGCACGCTGTATTAAATAAAACTCCTTCAAATTTGATTTGGCTTCAATTCCTAACCATGAATGAAACAAAGAAGAACTCTCACTTTTAAGTAAAATATAAACCTACAGAAAATATGCCAGTGATCGTAGATGAGGATCTCCCAAGTGCTGTAAGGTTAAACATCCCTACAGCTTGTCCAGAAAATGGAATCAAATTTCCCTGAGCACATCAGTCCCTTTTGGCCATACGTTCATTTCAGGTTTCACATTTAACACTTGTGTCCCCTTCGAAGTTTCAGATTAAAATAAATCAAAGGCCTTAGATGGGCTCTCAAAGCTAAAAAGATGAAGGAAAGAACAATTCAGGAACAATGGCACTCTGGCAACAAGATAAACACAAAAAATATAAGAGGCAAAATGATAACTACGGCCTGGTTTAGCAAACAACTGGCTGTCAGTGTGCCTCAGCAGAGACACGGCAGCCTTCCCGGTAAGAAGGGGCAACTTGCAATGGAAGCAAAGTGAGCGAATAGTCAGGCCAAGGTGCTTTAAGGTCCCAGCTCTCTTCCTAGGCTACTGTTTGGTCTGAACCTTGCAAAGAACAGAGCTCCATGCAAACAAGAGGTGTTAGTCTAGTGCTTTTGTCTCTTAGGGTACTCAGAACAAAGTAAGTGACACCAATCACTTCCGGGACTAGTGATTTGGCTTCTGTTGCTTTAAGAAAAATTCCTGGCTAAAATCGTCAACGCCACAAGATTAATAAGTACCAAAGATGTGTGCTTTACTGAGACCAAGCTCGATGACTCAGCAGCTAACACAGTTGCTTCAAAGATTCCAGGAGACCTCTCTCTGGAGCCAGGGAGGATGAATCTGGTGTGGATTAAGGAAGAGCAGCTTCTATTTTTACCTAACATGTCAGCTGCACATTTCAAATCCTGACAGCACAATTGTTTTAGGCAAAGCTTTATTTACAGTGCCGCAGAACAAAAAAGAAGAAAATGGATAGAAAAAAAAAAAAACAACTAGCTGATGCACTTGTAGAAAGGCCTCACTCGTATGTGTACAAAAAGCCATTTCTAGTGGAAAAGCTAAAAACTTATTAGACTCGGGCTTCCCTGGTGGCGCAGTAGTTGAGAGTCCGCCTGCCCATACAGGGGACACGGGTTCGTGCCCCGGTCCGGGAAGATCCCACATGTCGCGGAGCGGCTGGGCCCGTGAGCCATGGCCGCTGAGCCTGTGCGTCCGGAGCCTGTGCTCCGCAACGGGAGAGGCCACAACAGTGAGAGGCCTGCGTACCGCAAAAAAAAAAAAAAACAAAACGTACTAGACTCCAAGAGCTTGGACTGACTGAAACAGGAGTTAGGAGGGGATCCTGTATCATAAATGACCCCCTAGGGAAACTATTCATTCAAAGAATATAACTAACCGAAGTGTAAATGGGAACACAGACAAATCTACATAGTACAAAACTCCTGAGTTTCAAATGGAAAATCAGTGAATATCCAGCAGACAGGAAGGGTGCTCACTACCGTCATCGACACAGAGACTGGTATCAAGATAAATAGCTGTGACGGAATGAAACAAACTCTAAATTTTAAAATTAGAATGATTCAGTGTACCCTTCCTTAAGTTCAGCAGCTTAAATAGAATGTGATTAAATAACTCTCTGACCAGCCTTATCAATATCTGCTGGAAGATATTTTCAAAGCTGAAGCTGCCAATGAAGAGCTGAACATAAACCTTGTAAAATCGGGACCACAAAAGACAGAGGAACGCACAAGCAGTTCCAACAGGATAGCTGGCCACAGCAGCAGTGCCCGACGGTGCTGCCAGGTGCTTCAGGGCTCCTCTGCTGAGTTTCTGCAGAGGGAGCAAAGCTGCTACAATAACACAAAAAAGGCTTCACCCAACCCTGACCAGTTAAAGATGATCAACTAGTTCCAACTAAATGCTCTTATTAAGAATTAGAACTGTGAAAAAAACCCCACTGAATCACTTTGCTATACACCTGAAACTAATAAAATATTGTAAATCAACTATACTTAAACTTAAAAAATAACAAAAGAATTAGAACTGAAGGTAATCTGATCACGAAAATGCAGAGTAGTTATCCTCTGAAATGGATTCAGGAAACATTCTGTACCTCTCTTCTGACACAAAATTGACATGCAGCTAAAACATACAGCATGTGCACAGTCTTTGCACAGTTCTGGAGGGAGCAGAAAGTGCACTGTCACTATAACTGCTTTGGATTAAGTATTAATAGGTCAATTCTTTTTCAATTTTTTTTCTTAATAAACAATAAAAATACAGTAAAATTAGGCACACATAATCTCTGATTACTCTTAGGTTGAAACTAGAATGTCAACTACTAATGTTCCATTTTTAAAATAGAAGTGGAAAAGCCCATTTCGTTTCCAATAAGGTAACAGTGAAGATTACCTCTAGATACAAAACATCATGCTTACATCATCTCTATATTTAGACTTGTGTATCACCACTGCTTTGGAAGGGACAGTGGACTCAGGTTTCCGGATGTTAAATTCAGGCTTTGGTCTGGTCTGTTCTTGAAGATTTTTCCACTCATCTAGGGTCATCTCTTGAACTTGAGTTTCTTCTTCTACCTCCAACTCAGGAACTCTATAAAGAAGTAAAATCATAAAGAATTATTTCTGATAGGTCTGAAATGTCTACTTTCTCAAAGAGAAAGTCATAACCATTAGTTTAACGTACTTTCATGGTTCTGTATCTTAAATTTAAATAAGGGAAGAAAATCTTTGAACCATAAGCTTCTTTATTTTATTTTCATCATTTTATGCCACCATTGCCAACTGAAGGTAATTCCTGTCTGTGTTCAAAGCAGTCTTTGAAAAATGGGAGCATCACCATCCCAATGACATTAATATTACACTTCACCACCAGGCACTCCCTTCCCCTATGACATTACACACAAAATGAGATAGGCAATTGTAGAAACAAATGGGAGAAGTAACTGAGACAAAACACATATAAGGAAACCATGAACAGAGGTTATAAACAATGGGTCACAAATATGTACTTTTGTAAATATCCTCCTTAAATTCATGAATTCTTAAAACAGAAGACAGACATATAGAACAATGGAATAGAATTCAAAGTCCAGAAATAAGCCCTCACATTTATGAGCAATTAATTTTTTTGATCAGGGTGCCAAAGACCATTCTTTTTTTTTTTTTTTTTTTTTTTCAAAGACCATTCTTTTGCACTTGGATATTTAGTTTTCCCAGCACCGTTTGTTGAAAAGACTGTTCTTTCTCCTTTGAATTAAGTTGGACTTCTCACACCATAAATATAAGAGCTAAAAGTATAAAACTCTTAGAAGAAAACAGAGGCATAAACCTTGGATTAAGCAATGGTATCTTACATATGACATCAAAAGCACAAGCAACAAAAGAAAAAGTAAATAAACTGGACATCACCAAAACTGAAAATTTTTGTGCTGCAAAAGGACACCATCAAGAAAGTGAAGAGACAACTCATAGAATGAGAGAAAATATTTGCAAATCATATATATATCTAATAAGAGACTTAGATCTAGAATACATAAAGGACTCATAACTCAAAAAACTAAATGATGCAACTAAAAAATGTGCATTTGTCAAAACAATGAATGTACACTTATTTTTGTACATTTCACAATAAATAAATTTTATATCAGTTTAGGTGGTGGGTATAGGTGTTCACTGTAAAATTCTTTAAACTTGGCTGTGTTTGAAATTTTTCATAATAAAATGCTGGAAAAATACTAATATTAAAACATATCCCAAACATACATTGGCAAAAATATAAAAAGACAGTAAATTTTGTAATGCCAAATACTGGAAACAACCCAAAATCATCTGGAGGGAATTTGCTGGAAAAATTATGTATATCAAACATGAATATTAAGCAGCTAAAAAGAAATGAGAAATACATAAATTGCTGTGGAGCACCTCCTGGATATACTGATGAAAAAGCAAGGTGGAATGTCTGTTACCACTCACCTAAGAAATAAGGAGACATACAAATATATATACATATAGGTTTAAAAAAAAAATCATAATATAAACCAGGGAAAGAACAGGGATAGCAGCTATTTGGAAAATATCATGTTTTAACAGATTGTACTTTGGAAACATTTAAATATTTTACATAAATAAATAAATCTATAAAACAGATTAAAATTCAATCTCTAAAATTTGGAAGCAAAATTAATCAAATTAGCCTAATTGTTTATCAAGTTGGTGATAAAAGCATCAGAAAAAAGCTATTTAAAGTGCCTTTAAATACAAATTTATAATTATTCATCTCTCTGTATATAACTTTTTAATAATCATATTATTGGAGGTAGTGTTGGTAATATTATTTGTTACTGTCGTGTGTGCAGCAAATGGGTAATAGTATGATGTTATTGACAACTGGGATTTTCAGCATGGAAGAAAAAGAGAAACAAACTTAAGAAAGTTTAGCTAAAAATTTTGTACTCCTAAATTTCAAATGGAAATATTGAATGAACTCATAATATATTTTAGCTTAAAAATGTGTGTGTGTGTGCGTGTGTGTGTGTGTGTGTGTGTGTGTGTGTGTGTATTCCTCAGCTCTGTCCACTTAAATGTCCTAGAAACAGTTAAGAACCTAGCAGCAGTAAGTAACCCTAGTGCCTAGACTATGATCTCTAAGTACCATATTCTATTTTTTTAAAATTTATTTTACTGAAGTACAGTTGATTTATACTGTACAGCAAAGTGATTCAGTTATACATAGATATACATTCTTTTTCATATTGTTTTCCATTATGGTTTATTACAGAATATTGAGTAGAGTTCCCTGTGCTATACAACAGTAGGACCTTGTTTATCCATTCTATGTAAAATAGTTTGTATCTACTAATCCCAAACTCCCAATCCATCCTTCCCGACATCCACTCCACCTTGGCAAACACAAGTCTGTTCTCTATGTCTGTGAGTCTGTTTCTGTTTCATAGATAAGTTTATTTATGTCATATTTTAGACTCCACATATAAGTGATATCATATGGTTCTAAATACCATATTCTATTAAAGGACTCTGGCTCCCTGGAAAAATGACTCAGTATGAGACGTGAAGTATAGATGATGAGTCTGAAACATGTCCTACCAGAAAGCAAGGAAGCTATCAGAGACCACTGAATGTGTGTAAAAAGGATCAAGAATCAACTTGAAGAGGCCCCCTTCAGTCAAAAAATGGATCAGTTTAAGCACCAATAAGCATAAAAACTCAGTGTATTGAAACACATCAGATATGTTTAAATCTCTAAGTTCACAAGGACACTTAAAAAAAGTCACTGGCACCTTTGAAGGATATGAGGGAACCAACTCATTATTCTGAAAATGAATAAATTAAAACACGCCTTTTATGCATCCTTCATTTCCTAAACAAACTTACACTCAGTTTAATCAACTAGTTCTAGGTAAGCTTTTCTTTACAGATCATCCCAGCTACTTAACTGAAGAAAGAATCATAGAATTAGACTATCACTAATTTGCAGCCCTAATGAATTAATGGATAAAGGCAATGATAATCAGCAGCCTTCCATAACCTATGAAACAATCTTGCCAAAGAGTTGAACCTGAATTTAATCAAACCTCTGCCTCTCATTATTAATATTCAGGAAATTTTTTTAAAAATATGAAGAACAGAGAAACATGTTGGACTACTCTACAATGCCATGCTGGGACTGGCTTGCACCAAGTCGTAACAGCCAATTGTTAAATTCTCAGGAATTTTGCGAGTTGGCTGTGAAATACAGTTGTTAAAAATTAAATTACAGAAACACATAATTAAATGTTAAAACATGTTTAAATGTTAAAACAAAGGTAATAAATCCTCACAACTCATCATTCCCTAATTATTTCACTACATTTTGCCTTTTCCTATGCACTTGAAGTTATTTATCTCTATTTTATGTGTAGAGTGGATATACTATGCAACGATGTACTACCGCACATCTTTTCCCACTCTGTGTTCAATGATGTTGCTTTGGTGGTTTTAAATCAGCCATGGTAGGAATATTTACACCACAGAAACTAGCAAGTGCAATAGATCCAGGCTTTTTCATCCCAGAGAACCAGATGTTAAATATTTACCAGCACACCACTGATTACAGGGATGCAATCAATACAATTCTGACTCTGAGAAACTATTTGGACAAATGACCCAGCTTTTTCAACAAATAAATTGCAAGAAAATTAAAAAAAGAGAAGACACATCGATTAAAAGCGACTTAAGGGTAATCAAGATAGTTTGATATTGGCAGAACAATGGAACAGACTATAGAGAAATAGGCCCACACATACACGGGCGATTGATTTTCAAATAATGGTTTTCAGTATGCTGGAATAACTAGACATGCATATGCAAAAAAAAAAAAGGAGGGAACGTCTATCCATACCTCACATTGTATATAAAAGTCAACTCAAAATGGACCAAATGTCAATTTTTAAAAATGGATCATAGACCTAAATATAAAACCCAAAATTATAAAACTTATAGGAGAAAACATTTGTGGTATTAGGTTAGGAAAAGATTTCATACCAAAATCATGATCAATGAAAGAACTGATAAATTGAACTTCCTCAAAATTAAAAACTTCTGCTCTTCAAAAGACACTGTCAAGAGGGGACTTCCTGGGTGGTCCAGAGGGTAAGACTCCATGCTCCCAATGGAGGGGGCATGGGTTTGATCCCTGGTCGGGGAACTAGATCCAGCATGCAAGCTGCAACTAAGAAGCCTGCAGGCCGCAACTAAAGATCCCACATGCTGCAACGACGATCCCATGTGCCGCAACTAAGACCTGGCACAGCCAAAATAAATAAATAAATAATTTTTAAAAAAGAAAAAGAAAATGGGTGGTCATCATTTAAAAAAAAAATGACACTGTCAAGAGAATAAAAAATCAGGCCACAGATTTGGAGAAAATATTTGCAAATCATGTATCTGATAGAGGACTTGAATCCAGAATATATGAAGAACTCTCAAAACTCAGTAATAAGAAAACAAACCAATTATAAAATGAGCAGATGATTTAAACAGACTACTAAAGAAGACATACAGATGGCAAATAACCCGTGAAGAGAGGCTCAACATCATTAGTCATTAGGGAAATGTAAATTAAAACCACAATGAGATATACACCTATTATAAGGCCTAAAAATTATAAAAACTGGAACAACCACTTTGAAAATGAGTTTGGCAGTTTCTAAAAAAGTTACATAAACACCTGCCATTTCACTCAGGAGAAATGAAAATGTATATCCACAGAAAGGCACACACAGAAATGTTCATAGTAGCTTTATTTATAATAGCAAAAACTATAAACAACCCACATGATCACCATCAGGCAGATGGATAAACAAATAGTGGTCTATCTGTAAAATGGAATATTGCTCAACAATAAATAGGAAGGAACTACTGAAACACTCAACAACCTGAATGAATCTTAAAATATGCATGCTCGGTGAAAGAATATAGACAAAAAAAGAATACAAAAAGAATACATGCTGTATGCTTCCATTTATATAAAATTATAGCAATTGCAAACTAATCTTTAATGACAAAAAAGTAGATCACTGGTTGCCTGGGGGAAAGGGGCGGGATGGAGGGATTACAAAGGGACACAAGGAAACTTTTTGGGTTGATAGATGTGCTCATTATTTTTATTGTTTATGGATTTCAAACTTGTAAAACTGTACATTCTAAATATGTGCTGTTTATTGGATTTGGATTGTATCTCAATAAAACTGTTTTTAAAAGAGATGTAAGAAACATAAAAATTAAAATGTATATTTCAATATTAATTCAAACAAATAAGTTGTTTTAAAAAAAGATTTTGAGATAATCAGGGAAACTGACAAACTGCCTAGATATTTAATGATATTAAGGAATTGTTAAAAAATTTTAGATGGGATAATGATATTCCAGTTATGTTTTTTTTTTTTTTTTTTTGCGCTACGTGGGCCTCTCACTGTTGTGGCCTCTCCTGTTGCGGAGCACAGGCTCCGGACGCACAGGCTCAGCGGCAATGGCTCACGGGCCCAGCCGCTCTGCGGCATGTGGGATCTTCCCGGACCGGGGCACGAACCCGTGTCCCCTGCATCGGCAGGCGGACTCTCAACCACTGTGCCACCAGGGAAGCCCCCAGTTATGGGTTTTTTAAAGGAAGTCTTTTAGATATAACATTCTGAAACATTTTTGGATAATATATAATATATCCTGGAGGTAGAGGAAGTGGGTAGAGAAATATATGAAACAAGAATGACCATGATTTGATAACAGTTTAGCTGAATAACTTACTTGGAGTTTCAATATACTATTCTTATTTTATATACATTTTTACTGTAACTTTTAACAAAAAGAGCTAAAAATAAAGAAATATTAAGGAATCATGAGGGTTTCTGTAGCCTACTTGTGATAGAATTAAGAAATCTTGGAACCGATGCTATGAATTTGAGGATTCTTTCTTAACTAAGATAACCTAATAGAAGTTAATAAATTCCAAAAAGTTCAATAAGAACAGATTTTGTGTTAAGACCACAAAAGAAGTACTTTTTGTCTGCTTGTTTGTCTTAAAAAATATATCTAGGGCTTTATATATATATAAACATAAACAACTAGAAAAAGTAGAAGTCATGTAAGAAATGCAGCCCTGAAGTGACACAGCCACCCAAAATAAAGCAAATAGTGCAGTTCAGAATAGAGAATCTGTCACAAGTGATTCCATCCATGAAAGTGATCAGCCTGACACCCTTTACTCAGATGTGCCTCATTTGAAGGTGTTCTTACAGATGCCCCCATGCATCCTCCTTTATCACCTGCCATTTCAACAAGCCATTTTGGGAGCAGTATAAAATCACCAAGGACAGGCTCCTTAATTTCATTGCCTATTGACCAAAAATAATTATAAAAAACACACTCTAAACAAACAAAACACATTCTATGACAGTTCTGTAAGGCAGATTCCATTTCCCATTTGAATCAGCTCTGAATGTAGTTTTTACTGCCGTTTTAGCAAAGACTGGATATTCAACAGGAAGAGATATAGCTAATTCTCAGTTCCAGGAAGGACTAATGCAAGTATATTTCTAACAGTTATAAAAGCAACATAACTGCTATCACTCTAAATTTAACAATTCCCTTTTGAGTAATTCAAAGACCTTTACAGTTCTTGGTTTATCAGGTGGGCCAAAGAGTGCCTTTGGTATTTTAAGTAAAAATAAAAGACACATTTTTCATTTTCCCCAAGAACTTTATTGAACAACGTATTCATGCTTTTGTTCCACCACTTTCTGCCATTTTCCAGGCAAGTTCATAAGTCCAAAACTTTTTATCTTTTTGCGCAAAGAACTGTTCCAGGTGCCTTTTATAGTCTTCCAGGGAATTGAATTTTTTTCCATTAAGAGAATTTTGTAAAGACCAAAATAGATGGAAATGCGAAGGTGCAATGTCTGGTGAATATAGCGGATGAATCAGAACTTCCCAGACAAGCTGTAACAGTTTTTGCCTGGTCATCAAAGAAACATGTGGTCTTGCGTTATACTGATGGAAGATTATGCGTTTTCTGTTGACTAATTCTGGACGCTTTTCAACTGGGTGCAGCTTTCAGTTGGTCTAATTGGGAGCAGTATTTGTTGGATGGAATTAATCGTTTGGTTTTCTGGAAGGAGTTCATAATAGAGGACTCCCTTCTGATCCCACAATATACACAACATCACCTTCTTTCGATGAAGACCGGCCTTTGGTGGTTGGTGGTAGTTCATTTTGCGTGCCCCACGATCTCTTCCATTCCACATTGTTGTACAGTATACACTTTTCATCGCCTGTCACAATTTTTTTTAAATTAATTTATTTATTTTTGGCTGCGTTGGGTCTTCGTTGCTGTTGGGTGCAGGCTTTCTCTAGTTGCAGCGAGCGGGGGCTACTCTTCATTGCAGTGCGTGGGCTTCTCATTGCGGTGGCTTCTCTTGCTGCGGAGCACAGGCTCTAGAAACGCGGGCTGCAGTAGTTGTGGCTCGCGGGCTCTAGAGCACAGGCTCAGTAGTTGTGGCGCACTGGCTTAGTTGCTCCGCGGCATGTGGGATCTTCCCAGACCAGGGCTTGAACCCGTGTCCCCTACATTGGCAGGTGGGTTCTTAACCACCGTGCCACCAGGGAAGTCCCCAACAATTTGTTTTAAAAACGGAGTGTTTTCATTACATTTCAGTAGAGAATCGCATGCAGAAATAGGGTCAAGAAGGTTTTTCTCGTTTATGTGGAATCCAAACGTCAAAGTGATTCACATAATCAAGCTGGTGCAAATGATTTTCAACGTTTGATTTGGATTCTTTAAGTATGTCGGCTATCTCCCACGTGGCATAACATTGGTTGCTCTCAATTATTGTTTTGATTTCATCGCTATCAATTTCAACTGGTCTACCGAACTGTGGAGCTTTGTCCAGCGAGAAATCTCCAGCACGAAACTTTGCAAAACACTTTTGACACATTTGATCAGTCACAGCACCTTCTCCATACACTGCACAAATCTTTTTGTGCATTTCAGTTGCGTTTTTACCTTTCTTGAAAGAATAAAGTATAATATGCCGAAAATGTTGTTTTTCTTCCATATTCAATATTAAAAAGGCTACACAAAAATTCACCAATTTTTATGTCTTTTTTAAATGTATGCTGATATGACAGCTGTCACATACAATGTAACAAAATTGTTTCCAGTGAAGTTAAAGACAACTAAGTGCTACTAGAGCCATCTTACAGAAAAAACCAAATGAAACTTTTGGCCCACCCCATATGATAAAAAATTTTTGGAGAGAATTTTTCATCAAAACTGCTCATAGGTATAAGTCATCAAATCTATGACTTGTAATGTGAACAATGCTGTATGCAGATTTGATAATTATACATTTTGCTTCTAAATGGGTAAAATTACAGAAGAAATTTTAACAAGTTATCTTTTTTTAACAACAGTTTTAACAACAGTTATCTTTATGTAGAAATAAATGGGATAATAATGCTAATATTTACTGTATGTTTACTAGGTGCCAGATGCTATTCAAAGTGCTTTACATTAATTTGCTCATGATAATTAATGCCACAAGTTAGTTAAAATTAACAGCTCCGGGCTTCCCTGGTGGCACAGTGGTTGAGAGTCTGCCTGCCGATGCTGGGGACACGGGTTCGTGCCCCGGTCCGGGAAGATCCCACGTGCCGCAGAGCGGCTGGGCCCGTGAGCCATGGCCGCTGAGCCTGCGCGTCCGGAGCCTGTGCTCCGCAACGGAAGAGGCCGCAGCAGTGAGAGGCCCGCGTACCGCAAAAAAAAAAAAAAATTAACAGCTCCATTTTACAGGTAAGAAAATCAAGGAGACAGGTTATACAACTAACAAATAAATGAAAGAGCCAAATTTCATATCCATTCATTCTACCTCCAAAGCCCGCATTTAACCTCTGTGCTATTTAGGGAATAAGATGGCAGAAAAAATGCTTAGATGGAAGATAGTCAAGATATGGACAGAGGAAGCATACAAATCATCAATTCAAATGTCCAAACTTCCATTCAGGTAATACTTTTTCACCTGAATGAACATGTGCAGTGAATCAAGGAAAGTGGGTTCTAGAAATAAAACTTTACTCACTGAATACTTAACCGCGGCAAGTGGATCTAACCTAACATGTAAATAATACCTCCTACTTCCTTCCAAAGTACTGAAAGGGTGACTTCCCTGGTGGTCCAGTGGTAAAGAGTCCGCCTTCCAATGCAGGGGATGTGGGTTTGATCCCTGGTCAGGGAACTAAGATCCCACATGCCACAGGGCAACTAAGCCCGCGCACCACAACCACTAAGCTCGTGCACCTCAAGGAGAGAGCCCGTGTGCCGCAAACTACAGAGCCCACACATTCTGGAACCCGTGCGCCACAACTACAGAGCCCATGCGCCCTGGAGCCCGTGTGCCACAACTAGAGAGAAAACCCGAGTGCCTCAACTAGAGAGAAGTTTGAGCGCTGCAACGAAGAGACCACGCGCCACAATGAAAGATCCCACATGCTGCAACTAAGACCCTACGCAGCCAAAAAAGTAATAAAAGAAAAAAAGTACTGAAAGGGAAGTGAATTTCATGATAAACTTGGAGCTCCTCATAAATTTGCAATAAAAATTTTAAAGAGCTGTGGTCCTGCTTTAAGAAGACTCAGTACATAACAATCTTCATTGTCTAAGCAAATACCCTTGGAAACAAAGTGCAAAATATTTCATTGCAGATATTTTTAAATAATGCTTCCTCACCATTCTCTTTTCATAGAGTTAAATTTTTAAGGATGGAAGGGAGTTGTTGATCTATGTTACTTAACAGGAAATCCTCAGTGATCCCAGCAGCTCTTCCCCTGATTACAGAACCACCTTCTCCCATTTGCAGTTCTTAATAGCAAGTTAGTCTAAATGGCACTTTTAACCATTCCTGCCATTCAGTACAGTTAACAACATGAATGTCTGTGCCACAATACCTGGTTCAAATTCTGGCTCTGACACTTACTACAAGTTGTTTAACCTGTATGTCTCAGCATTAGAATAGGAACAGTACCTTCTCCTTCACAGGCAGCAAAGGGTTAAATGAGTTAAGCCATAGACTCATTTAGAACAGTTCCTGGCACACAAGAAATGCTCAATAAATGTTAGACTTACTCTTAAAGCAAAACAGGAAACGGTCACAGGTATTCTTGGACATTAGAACACCACGTGACAAGAAACATGTAATACTTCTGTAATGAAACGAAGAAGGAAGGGCATAGCACATGTAACTGTCGACAAAATGTGTCCAATTTGAGGAAAATGTATGTACTTTGGGTTGCAGGTTTGAAAATAAGCAAGGGTACATTAAATTCACCTACCAAGAAGTTCTAAACCAAGAGTTGCACTAAATATACATTCTGGCTGAACGCCGAAAGCTTGGGTGTTAGATCAATATCCCGACAAAGCCAAGATCAGAGGGCATCATCCTAGAATGCATATACAAGCCTAATTTTGAAATTATAAAAAACTATAATTGTATTACTAGAAATGTGAGTAATAATTTTAAAATGTGACAAGGCAGTGCAGAAACAAGAACTTCTCAGTGCGGTTGGCTAGACTGCAGCTGCGGTGCACTGCAGCTCCTGCAATTTTAACTGGATGCTCACTGTTCAGCATGTTCAGCAGAGGGAGAGAGATTTGCTGATTAGCTCCACTAGGATATTGCAGACAATGAGACGGCCACCAAAATCATCAAGTATTATTTTGTCTTTCAAAATAACTGATTAATTGAAAGAATTATTTTGTCTAATATTATGAATGCTAGAGTACCTCAATCAATTCCAAAGATTATAATTATGCTATAATTTACTCTCTATTATTCTGCTTTATATTACCTGAATTTGGATAAATGGTTTACTGGCTCAAAAAGGATCCAATTTTTCCTGAAGGTATCTAGTTAACTCACTTCTTAACATTCATATACACTGTTGATCTATTTTCTTAGTTAACTTACTGTCTAAATGTTCATATTAATCTATTTCTTTAATTAAATACATTACTTAGTTGTTTTGAATAGTAAAGTAACAGCTTTCACAATCATCAATCGTAGCACTTTGCTCTTGTAATAAGTAACAATAATAATAGTAGGTATTTATACAGCACTAACTACATGCCAGGCCCCGCTCTACATGAAACACACGCACACCCAACCAGTCCTTATAACAGCCTTCTGATGTAGGTGTTATTATTATTCCCATTTTACAGATGAAGAGAACTGAGGTACAGAAAGATTAAATAACTTAGCCAAACTAGTAAATGGAAGAGCTGGGATTTGAACCCAGAACACTGGCTCAGAGTCTCTGCTCTTAAGCATTGCCTCTTCTCAGCTGAAGGAGGAGTAAGAGTTAAATAAATAGGTGAAGGGTGAAGGGAGTGTGGAGGAGAGGTACAGAAAAACAAGAATACAGCACTTGCAAAAGCTCTTTGGCAGGTGTGGCAGAGGAGCTGGAGAAAGGTGCTTGGGGACATGAAATAAGGGCCACATGGTGAACCTGGAGAAGGCACAGGAGTGGTTGAACTTGGGGGCTCTTCATGGGCCAGACCATGCAGGATTGTGCAGGTCAGGGCAAGGGACAGAAAAAGGACAGAAAGCCACCGGGGGGAGGGTCTTACTCGAGGGGTGGGAGCACGATGATCAGAATGGCAGTGTGAAAGCCACTTTGGTGTGAAACGGGTGGGTTGGTAGAATGTGAGAATGCAAGGAACCCCATTAGGAGCTCTGGTGAGAGAGCAGATGGCAGTAGCAGAGACTATGATGGTGAGTGGAGATGGCATATATAAAAGAGTACAAATCCTCAGGGCATGGTGACAGATTGGATTTTGAGGAGACAGTGGGTCAAGAAGAAGGAAATCTCAAGAATGTCTCCTAGGTTTCTGGTTTGTGCAACTGGATGAATGGCAATGCCGTTCCGCAAAACAGAAACACCTAATGAGGGTGGGGGCTTGTGGACCTCAGTCCTGGCCACACTGAGCATGAGGTGCATTTGGGATGCCCACGGGGAGGTGTCTAGGAGGCAGATGGACACATGGGCCTGGAGTCCATGTTGAAGGTTGGAGCCAGAGGTATATATTCTGGAGTCAGGGGATAAATGATAATTCAAGCTGCAGGAGTGCATGAGACCCTGTAAAGAGACACTAGACACAGAGAAGAGGGCCTAAGGCAGAGCCCTGAAGAACTCAACATTTTAAAAGAGCGGAAAGACAAGGATGAGTCTGCAAAGGAGGAACTGAGCAGCAGAAAGCAAGCCAGAAGAATGCAGAAACCAATGGGAGGTTGTGGTTAAGAGGAAATCAACACAGGCATACCTTGTCGTATTGCACTTCACAGATTCTGCCTTTTTAACATATTGAATATCTGTGGCAGCCCTGCGTTGGGCAAGTCTAGCAGCACCATTTTCCCAACAGCATTTGCTCACTTGACGTCTCTGTGTCACATTTTGGTAATTCTCGAAATATTTCAAACTTTTTCATTATTATTATATTTGTCATGGTGATCTGTGACCAATGATACAAAGATGTTACTATTGTAATAGTTTTCAGGTGCCACAAACTGCACCCACATAAGACAGTGAACACAATCAATAAACGTTGTATGTGTTCTGACTGCTCCACTAACTGGCCTTCCCATCTCTGTCCCTCTTCTGGGGCCTCCCTATTCCCTGAGACACAACAGTATTGACATTAGGCCAGTTAATAACCCTATAATGGCCTCTCAGTGTTCAAATGAAAGGAAGAGTCAGTCAATATGGCAAACTTCATTGCTGTCTTTATTTTAAGAAACTGCACAGTCACCCCAACCTTTAGCAACCACCACCCTCATCAGTCAGCAGCCATCATCAAGACAAGACCCTCCACCAGCAAGAAGATTATGACTCATTGAAGGCTGAGATGATAAATATGTTAAAAAGGTTAGTGTCTTTAGCCATAAAGTATTTTTAAATTAAGGTATGTATACTGCTTTTTTTAGACATAATGCTATTGCACACTTAATAGACTACAGTACAGTCTAAACATAACTTTTATATGTACTGGGAAACCAAAAAAATCATGTGATTCACTTTATTGTGATATTCACTTTATTGAGGTGGTCTGGAATCAAACCCACAATATCTCTGAGGTATGCCTGTAAAGTCAAATGTGCTGAGAGGTCAAGGAAGATGCAGACCGAAACATCTGTTAGGTCTGGAGACATGTGGTGACTGTTTCAGAAGGGCAATGAGGACAAAGCCAGACCTGGAGTGAAGTGAGGATGAAGTGAAGGGGAGGAAATGAAGAAAGAATGCACATAACACCGAAAAAGGCAGCTGAATGTGAATGTAGGGGCAACGAGAGGCTTTTAACAGGAGAGATTGAGCGCAGATAAAATGTTGATAAGAAGACCAGAGCTGGGAGGAAGGAAGTGAGTATGCCTAAAAATGAAGGAGCTAACTGATTGTGAGATTTCTCTGAAGTCAGTAGGAAATGGGATCCAAACGCTGGAGAGGCTGGTGGAGGGTTGGGGCCTCTATTTTACCATAAGGGAAGAAGCCCAGGAGGCAGGTGCAGGCAGGTTTGCACCTTTGAGAGTGGTGTAATTTCTCTGTGACAAAGGAGGCCAAGTTGTACCCAGAAAATGAAAGAGGAGGTGTGGGTGTCAGAAGGATGGAAGAAGGGGAAAGTGGGGGGCAATGTCAGGGCTCTGAGGGGACAAGAAGGACTGAACCAGTCATTGTAATGGGTGGGGGGGGAAAGAGCGAATCCAAGAAATGGGCATTGCTGGGCAGTGTTGAGGGCTCATTTCAGAATGTGGTGATGGGGAATTTACAGGGGTTCCCATCAGCCCTGCTGAGTATCTTGCAGTGCTCAGCCTGTGGATGCAGGCAGAAAGAAGGCAGATGGCTACCGGTTGTCCAGGAGGTGGGTGCATTTGCTAGCAAGGTACTCATAGACCCAAAGGGCAAGGGAGTTTAAAGCCTTGGCAAGGGTGCTACAGATGGACCAGGGAACTAAGCTCCATGAAGAAAAGAGCAAGGAAGGACCGGGAGAGAATAAAGGGACAAAAGATAGGGGTCCTGAGGAAAGAGAGACTAGTCACAGTACAGGCTGCTGATGGAAAATAAGTTGTAGGCACAGGACAGAATACTTGAATGCAACCCATTAATTATCATTAATAATCATTCATTAGGTGATTTGAGCTATTAATTAGTTTGATTATTCATTAACACGTTAAGAAGATAACCCTCTGTGATATGACGAAAGGCTGAGCTTCCTATTCTATGAAGACCTCTTATAAATCTTTAAGAAAAAGACCAACAACCCAATGGGGAAAATGAATGAAATACCCACTTGGCTGGAGATTCCTCCTCCAGGGGGCCCAGGGACTCCTCCACCACTGTGGTCTCTTCCATGGGGGCAGTCGGGTCCATGTCACTGCAAAGCAGCAAGAACCACTCTAGTCACACAAATCTGTTTACATCAATGCCCTTACATATTCAAGATAGAAAAAAACACATTTCAATGTCCTTTGTCTTAAGTAAACATCCCTCAAGGAATTAACATGTACATACAGGTAATCCACATCAAAATAAAAAAGAGGAAGAAAAATGCTCTTAATTGCTAATCCATATAAATTATTTCAAAAGTGTGAAAAGTACTTTGAGAAATATAAGTGTCCATGAATGGCCTAAAATTAAAAACAGATTGTAAAGGACCAGAACAATTATTCAAACTCTTATTATACTAGGAAATTCCAAACATTAACAGGGGCCATAAAAATTTTCAACCTGTGTTAAATGACTTAAAATAGATAAGAATATGCCATTTCAAACTTTAGAAAATGGCAAGAAAGTGGAAACATTCCACAAAAAGGAATGTGTAGGATTACAAACAAGCTGGTGATAACCATACCAGAAAAATAAGGCTTTGAAACATCAATTTACATCCCATCACATCTAAATACATAATCTACAGATTAGAAATTACAGCACAGTGAAAAACACTTTGAATTTTAAATATATAATCTTAAATCTTTTATGTTGATATTAATCCTATCTGAACATTACTTTTAAAAAAGTACCAGCAAAAGAAATTTCATTCTCAGGAAAATGCTAAAATTGGTCAATATAATAGAAATATTTTACACTGTACATTCAGAACCCAGCATTTTTTCATCCCCAGTTCAGGAAAAATCTTCATAAAATTAGTTTTTTTTTAAATAAACATAAATTGGGCTTCCCTGGTGGCGCAGTGGTTGAGAGTCTGCCTGCCGATGCAGGGGACACGGGTTCCTGCCTGGTCCGGGAAGATTCCACATGCCGCGGAGCGGCTGGGCCCGTCAGCCATGGCCGCTGACCCTGCGCGTCAGGAGCCTGTGCTCCGCAACGGGAGAGGCCACAACAGTGAGAGGCCCGCGTACCGCAAAAAATAAATAAATTAATTAATAAATAAATAAATAAATAAACATAAATTGAACTATAATGAAAGAATAGAGTTTTTACATTGAAAGTATTTTAATTCTCAACTCAAAGCCATTGTTATCAACTTTAAAAAAAACTCAGTTTTCCAACACAAAATTTGAATAAATAATTTTTACTTTTAAAAAAGGTCCTAAATCAAATGTTCTCCCTGTTTGGAAGGACATCCCTGCTGCTCTGCCTGGCAGAAGTCCTTTAACAAAAGCAGCCTCTACACATCAGCATGACCCTCGTGGGTCATGGGAGTTTTTAGCATCCAGGAGTCTAGCAGCAGTGGCAGTGCTGTATTACTCCAACTTTCTCTTTATTCCCTTGGCCATGTCATAAACCAAGGGGATAAAAACATGGATTCACTGACAGTTCATAGCTTTCAACAATTAAAAATCATAAAAGGGCTATAACGATATAGGGGAAGAAAAAAGAAGCAGAATACAAAACAAATATGAACTGACAGTTCATAGCTTTCAACAATTAAAAATCATAAAAGGGCTATAACGATATAGGGGAAGAAAAAAGAAGCAGAATACAAAACAAAGAGACTAGCAATTCTTAAACCTGTCAATCAATTTAGAAGAAAAATCACAGACCTCCCTCCTGTATTGACCTAAATTATTTTATGAATAAACATAAAACTAATTTTGTGCTTATAGCTCAATAGAACCATAGCTTATAGAACCATATGATGAAAACTACAAAACAAGTAAGTCTCAAGATTAGCACCAATTTATTTTGGCAAATTTTATTATTTTGGTGAAAGTAAATCACCAATGTTGGATTTATTAGAAGAAAGATAAAGCTCCAGGGCCCATGTCTATATTTTGACTTCAGTTATACTAATGTAGAAAATGCCTGTTTGCACAAGTATGGTTACAAAACAATTTTAAAAACCTCAAGGCTTTGTTAACTAGTTCAAATTCAATCAGACTTCATACTTAACCAAATCTATGACAGGGAACAGATTTAATCCAGTGTTGCTTGATTACTACATAAAACTGTCTTGGCTCTTTACAATAAAAGTTGGAAGGCAGTATTATTAAAAACTGCATTTGTGGGTGTCTATCCCAGTTAGGAACAAGAAAATAATATCTGATATTATACTTTTAAAATTATTACAAATGGAGAAAATTCTATTTTCAGCACAGGTACTAACAGTCAAACTCTTGAAGAAAACCAGTAACAATGGAAATGGCTCAGTCACACCATTTTGAAAGCATCTTGCCCTTAGATCTAGTTATACTGTCAATGTCTTCAAACAGGAATACTAAACTACAGCAAAACCCTCACACCTCCAATGCACGGTGCAGCACTCGCCCTTGTCAGCCACGAACACATCACTTATTGTTAGGCTCACCTCTGCTGTTTTCTCATTAAACATAACTCAGCTGCACTGAGTTACCATGGTGGCAAATCAAAATCTCAATGTATTAAATAAGAAATTAAAGTCTTATTCTACAAAAAAACTTTCAATTACACATTATTACCACCTAAGAGCTTTGACTTTATAACTCACAAAACAATCCAAAATGAGTGCCATGGGGCACGTTTCATTTTAACATTGGGACGTACCATCTGCCAGGAGCACATGTGGTCACTTCTTCATGTTCCAAGGTCAATAATTACCTCTTAGAGTAAGTAAACCTTGGAGCCAAAATGATTTTAAACTCAAATGCAAACTGAAATGGGGTGGTAGTATTAAATAAGCTAGTAAATCAGATGATGCAGGAAGTGCCTGTATTACTTTTTAAAAATATACTATTACAGTAAAATAAAACAAAATGAAAAGGTCTGTATTTGAGATTCTATAGAACCCTAGATTGACAAACATTCAACAAGTTTCTTTTCAAAGACAACACAGATGTGCAATGGTAGTAAATTTAATCTTAGATTTGATCTTATTTTCTACATTTGTTTTTTGTTTGTTTGTTTTGCGTTACACAGGCCTCTCACTGTTGTGGCCTCTCCCGTTGTGGAGCACAGGCTCCGGACACGCAGGCTCAGTGGCCATGGCTGACGGGCCCAGCCGCTCCGCGGCATGTGGGATCTTCCCAGACCGAGGCACGAACCCGTGTCCCCTGCATCGGCAGGCGGACTCTCAACCACTGCGCCGCCAGGGAAGCCCTGTACATTTGTTTTTAAGGATAAAAATTTAAGAAAAATAAGTTATATTCTTATATTCTTCAAAAGAAAAAAAAGTGGAAGTCTGGATCCCCTCAAGCCTTCAAATTTGTGTAAAGTCTTCCCTGCAACACATCCTGTAGCAACCCATTCCTCGTACTTCCCTGCAGCCCTGAAATGACAGAAATAGCAGAACCAAGTACCTCCCCTAAGTAGCAAAACTGAAACAGATCTGAGATATCATAAAGCCTGAGAAATGTCAAATTTGAACCTCAGGTGAAACTTGTCATTGAGCTTTGATCTGCAAATGATTTTATAAAATCAAGGGGCAGGGACGTCCTTGGTGGCGCAGTGGTTAAGAATCCGCCTGCCAATGCAGGGGACACGGGTTTGATCCCTAGTCTGGGAAGATCCCACATGCTGCGAAGCAACAAAGCCCATGCGCCACAACTACTGAGCCTGTGCTCTAGAGCCCACGAGCCATAACTACTGAGCCCGTGTGCCACAACTACTGAAGCCCGTGCACCTAGAGCCCATGCTTCGCAACAAGAGAAGCCACAATGAAAAGCCCGTGCACTGCAACAAAGAGTAGCCCCCACTCGCCACAACTAGAAAAAGCCTGCGCGCAGCAACGAAGACCCAAAGCAGCCAAAAATAAATAAATAAATAAACTTATTTAAAAAAAAAAGATGCAATGTATACAAAAACTTTGGAAGGTCACAGAAAAATAAAGTACAGAATATCCAGGAATTTAAAAAGCATTCTGAGGCATACGCAAATATACAGCGCCATGTGCTTGGGGTGTCAGCAAATATACAATTTCCTTGGCTAAAATAAGATAAAAGAATTTTGAAAGCAGCTTCAAATCTAACCACAACATAGCAAAACTGTTTAAAAAAGTTATCTCATGAAACAAAAGCCTAAATTCAATCGCTACGTAAAGCACACAAGTATAATGACATGGCAAGCATAACACAGAGGACATAATTTTCAAGACAGGCAAATAAAGATCCAGATATTTCCACTTAATTGTAGGTTCACAGAAGGTACACATTTGCACCATACCTGGTATCTTTACCTGATCCCCAGGTGCGAACTCCATGTCCACCCATGTTGTCTTCAGTCCTGATTGCTCTAGAAAACGAAAGAATATTCCCTTAAACTGGAAGCTGGTGTCCAGTCAATCTCCAAATCAGAAAAGCTGATCATAAAAACTGTCCCAGGATCAGCTCCCTTAGGAATAACTGCATACTAATATAAAGTCAACTAAATATTAAAACACAACAGATTCACACCAAGATCTTAAAGGGAGAATAGCATTTACAATGAAACTTACATTTTATCATTCCCACTGTATCTCTCAAATTCTCGTTTCCCTCTCTGGTCAAAACCGTCAAAAGCTCTGTTCCCAGGACCACCTCTGCCTCTGCTTCGCATGCCCCCTCTTGGGCATCCACGTCCTCTCAGTGGTCTTTCTCGATCAAACCTGTCAACTGGTCTTGGAAGAGATGAGTATAATAAAAAGCGGTGAATTGGATTAAAGAGCTAACGCTTTTTTTGATTAAAAAAAATTATAGAAGGACATTACGGCTACAGTATATTGGAAAGAACCGTGTATCTTGAATAAAAAAATTAATAGTTAAATTTACTGAGCACATACTATCTCTAGCACTGTTCTGAGCCCTTCACGTACAGTCATTTAATTACAACTAGTGCCCACAGATGCGGAAGATAGCTGAAGATGACATCTTTGTTGTTAAATCCAATAGCAACTTTTGTCTCTAGGTCATCTGACCCTTATGCATCATTTGACACTGCCAACCACTAATTTTCTCTGCCCTTTCTGGCTTCTCTTTCCCTGCTCATCCTTATAAAATGATTTTTGACACAGGTAATACCCAAACATTCACAAGGTACTCCTCTTGCTTCTTGGCCACACAATTCCACTTCTCAAAGGCAGACACTGCAGAGTCACATATAGGGAAAGGTTCTACACCTTGCCTTTTTCATGGAACATGTCTTGAATATCCCATCTTCTGGATACCTACACATTTGTCCTTAAGAGCACCAGCATTCCTGACTCCCTACCTCCTGTACACATCGTCCTCGTCCCTATGCTAATGCTACATGGCCCCTTCACGTGACCCTGTGTCTCTCATTTGGGGGTCTCTCTGATTTCAGGCCACAAAGCCAGTTACTTCCTGGACATCCCCCTATGTCACCCCATGGCCCTGAAGATACATGACCAACACTGACCCCTTGCTCCTACTACGGTCCCTAACTCACAACATGGAAGTGTCCAAGCCAAGAAACTCCCTTTTCTCACTCTTTCCCTGCCACACCCACTGGATCCGGGGCCTGACCGCCCGCTTCTCCTAACATCCATTCTCTGCTACCATCTGGTCACTGTCACTTTTTATGAGGACTTGTCTCTCCTCCACCAGACTCAAAGCTTCTGCAGGAAGGGCCTCATCTTTTTCATTGTTAAATCCTAGTTTAATAAGAAATTATATTTTTTAATTTGTCAAGGCTTTTAAAAACATTTAAAGCAACAAATTACTTATTGAAATCTAGTGACATTAGTGGCTCAAACACCAGAACTAGAGGTGTGTTCCAGTCTACTGAAACAGGCTGAAAATGTTACATTAAAAAGCTACTATACCATCACCGATAAAAAGATACAAAACTCACAGTTCTCCTTACTCAAAAAGATAAAGAAATACAGAAGCGCCAATCATTAACTTTATGCCAGTTTCTTTCAAGAAACATCATCCTAAATCAATTCTCCAAGCTGGCTTTTCTGTCTCCCACCTCCCCGGACCAAAACCAAAATTATAAATAGAGACTGTTGTAGAATCTGATTCCACATTACAGTAAATATCTAATGCAGAGTTCTAAAACAATGACAAATGAAAAGTAACAGTAAGTTCTTAACCAGGAAGTTGGACAGCGCCATAAAAGAAGTCTACCTAAAAACTGAGAAGAAATGAAGCATAAAACTCTATATGGAAAATAATGCCAATAGTCAAAATTGGGTCTAAATTTGCATGAACTCTAGATCAGATACTGATAAAATAACGAATTCATTAATAATATAATAGTAACTGAAGCTGACCCTAAAAATAACCCTGTGTGTTCTAGTCTATTTTAATCCCTTAAATCATTTTTCTTTATCCCACAGGTTTACCCCACCCCCAATTAAATATATTCTCAATTGCTTCTTTATAATCCCCTTCTTATAAAATACATTCTTTTTTTTTAATAGATCTTTATTGGAGTATAATTGCTTCACAGTACTGTGTTAGTTTCTGTTGCACACCAAAGTGAATCAGCCATATGTATACATATGGCCCCATATCCCCTCCCGCTTGGGCCTCCCTCCCACCCTCCCTATCCCACCCCTCTAGGTCATCACAAAGCACCGAGCTGATCTCCCTGTGCTATGCTGCTGCTTCCCACTAGTTAACTATTTCACATTCAGTAGTGTATATATATCAATGCTACTCTCACTTCGCCCCAGCTTCCCCCTCCCACCCCATGTCCTCAAGTCTGTTCTCTATGTCTACATCTTTATTCCAGTCCTGCAACTAGGTTTGTCAGTACCATTTTTTTTTTTTTTAGATTCCGTATATATGCGTTAGAATGTGGTATTTGTTTTTCTTTCTGACTTACTTCACTCTGTATGACAGACTCTAGGTCCATGCACTTCACTACAAGTAACTCAATTTCGTTTCTTTTTATGGCTGAGTAATATTCCATTGTATATATGTGTCACATCTTCTTTATCCACTCATCTGTCGATGACATTTAGGTTGCCTCTATGTCCTGGCTATCTTAAATAGTGCTGCAATGAACATTGTGGTACATGTCTCTTTTTTTTTTTTTTTTTTTTTTTTTGCGGTACGTGGGCCTCTCACTGTGTGGCCTCTCCCGTTGCGGAGCACAGGCTCCGGACGCACAGGCTCTGCGGCCATGGCTCACGGGCCCAGCCACTCCGCGGCATGTGGGATCTTCCTGGACCAGGGCACAAACCCATGTCCCCTGCATCGGCAGGTGGACTCTCAACCACTGCAACACCAGGGAAGCCCCATGTCTCTTTTTGAATTATGGTTTTCTCAGGGTATATGCCCAGTAGTGGGACTGCTGGGTCATTCGGTAGTTCTGTTTTTAGTTTTTTAAGGATCCTCCATACTGTTTTCCATAGTGGTGGTATCAATTTACATTCCTGCCAAAGTGCAGGAGGGTTCCCTTTTCACCACATCTTTTCCAGCATTTATTGTTTCTAGATTTTTGGATAATAGCCATTCTGACCACATGAGGTGATACCTCATTGTAGTTTTGATCTGCATTTCTCTAGTAATTAGTGATGTTGAGCATCTTTTCATGTGCCTCTTGGCCATCTGTATGTCTTCCTTGATGAAATGTCTATTTAGGTCTTCCGGCCATTTTTTAATTGGATTGTTTGTTTTTTTGATATTAAGCTCCATGAGCTGTTTGTATATTTTGGAGATTAATCCTTTGTTGTTTCATTTGCAAATATTTTCTCCCATTCTGAGGGTTGTCTTTTCATCTTGTTTATGGTTTCCTTGGCTGTGCAAAAGCTTTTAAGTTTAACTAAGTCCCATTTGTTTATTTTTGTTTTTATTTCCATTACTCTAGGAGGTGGGTCAAAAAAGATCTTGCTGTGGTTTATGTCAAAGAGTGTTTTTCCTCTGTTTTCCTCTAAGAGTTTTATAGTGTCTGGTCTTACATTTAGGTCTTTAATCCATTTGGAGTTTACTTTTGTGTATGGTGTCAGGTAGTGTTCTAATTTCATTCTTTTACATGTAGCTTATCCTCTTTTTTAATACATTGATGAGCATTAAGAATTTGAGCAGGCAAACTCAAATTCTGGGCTCTTATACAAAATAACTGGTCCATACTCTTAAAAAATGTCAAATCCATAAATAAATGAAAGACTAAAGAGCTGTTTTGAATTAAAGAAGACTAAATGCAATGCACATTCCTGGACTGGATCCTGAACCAAAATTGTTTTTCTTCTGCTAGAAGGATATTATTAGGACAATTGGTGCAATTTGAGTAGTCTGTAGATTATATAATTTAGAGAATTAGATAATAGTATTGCATCAATGTTAATGAGTTTGATAATTGTACCATGTGTTTAGGAAATATATTTAAAGTATTTAGGGATAAAGAGACATTCCTGTAGCTTACTCTCAAATGCCAAGGAAAAAAGAGGGGTGTGTGTGTGTGTGTGTGTGTGTGTGTGTGTGTGTGTGAGAGAGAGAGAGACATAGAGACAGAGAGAGAGAGAGAGAGAGGAGAAAGAGAGGGAGAGAGTGAGGGAGGGCTATGATAAAGCAAATGTGGTAAAATGTTACTGGAGAATCTGGATGAGGGTATATGGGAATTCCTTATATAATTCTTAAAACTTCCTGTATCCAAAATAGGCATCCCTTAATAGGCAGTTTTTTTCATGGTAACATATAAAGACTTATCCTTTTAAAAAAACTCATAATTTTGCTACTAAAAAAGCTGGAAACATGAGTTATAATTTCCGTATTTCCACAGAATAAATCCCTGCAGTGAAGGAAAAAATACACAAATGCTTCCCAAAATAAGCAGCTCTGATCCAGAAGGCTTTCTGTAAGCAAGCAGACTGCGGCTGTTACATAGCAAATTTGAACTAATCACCCAAAAAAAGCAGAATTAAGCCTTTCTCTAGCCCTCATCCTCTAACATGGTGGCAGATATACCATCTGTTTTGAATGTGTAGTGGAATAGGTAGTCAAGAAGTTGAAAGACTTTGGGAATAACGGCTCCCTTGACATTCAACTGTACACTATTCTAGTCTCTTTTAGCCTTTTTAACTTTCTTTTCCTTTAAATGTGATTCACAAGTTGTTTTGTTTTAATCTAAACCCAGTGCTATGCAGGTTTAATAATTAAACACTTGAGGCAGCATTCATCTTGTTAGTGCCAAGCATAAGACACTAAGATGCTTCCCGTGTATAGGTGGGCATGATAGCCCACATGCTGCCACATTACTCAGAAGGGTGTCAGGCTGCACCAGCCTGAGATCATCTTCCAGGTCAGAGCACTTTCTAGAGAAGGCATGGGAGCCTTAAACTGGTGTCACATATTTTATCAGGTTTTTTGTCCAATTTCATCATGATAACCTATTGACCTGACATGGGGCTAGGAATTTGTTTAAATTCATTAGTAGCCCAAATTAGTACTGCTAAATCAAGAACATAATTATATCTCTGGCCTAAATTTCAAAAGAAAATTTAATCAGTTTAGCATACTCCTATATAGTTTGTTATAAGAATGCTTTTCATAGTTACCAATAAGTAATCCATTTTTCATTGTGTAATGATTTCCTGAACCAAGACTTAAGGTCATCTATGAGATAAATGGAAGGTGCTTCACGTGTTACCTAAGGTAGTATGATTTGGTACTTAAATTTGGTACTTAAATTGGCAAAATATTCCCAGGACTGGCACCACAAAAAGGTTGCAAAGGCTAGTAGTCCTCTGAAAATCCTTCTGGTTCCCCCAACCCTCCAGGCCGAGGTCTGCAGTACTTACCTTTCATCTGTAAACTTCTCAGGTGTAAAGTCTGCCTGCCTCTCCGTCTCATAGGGTCGATATTCCCTGTAGGATCTCCGCTCTGCTCTATCAAGCGTCACCTCTGTCCCCCGGCTCTCACTCCATCCTTGCTGCTCCCCTCTTCTGGAAGTTCGTTTCTGGCCTGACAGGGAGGAATCAAAGGGGAGAGCTAGAACACAAGGTCTGCAGCAGCACATTATTACAGGTACTTTTAAATTTTACTTTTCTAGAAATCAATGTCATAGGAAAATTTGGGAAGTTTGGAAAAGTTGAGAGAAGAAAAAAGGTTGCTGATACTACTACTGCCCAGAGTCGTCTTTTAATAAAACTTTGACATTACTATTGAATCCCTTATGTCCTAGAAATTATGATAAGATAAACTATACCAACTCACTTACAATTACAAATATTTTACAATGACTCTGTGATAGCAACGGAGATATATTATCAACTACATTTCACAACAGCAGCTTTATCAAAACATGGTAGCTAAGTTCTTTCCAGAAAATTAAAGGATAAATACCCTGTATTTCAGAACATATTTTTAGAATCCCAACTATAGTTTATCATTCATTGGCTAATAAAGTTTTCATTTTTAAATAGCTTGTACCATTGTATCTTTCTCATTTGAAAACAGATTTTCCTGGTCTTTGATGGGATTTATACATTTATGATCACACTTCTCAAATATAAGGCCAAGCTGGTATTTGCCAACTCGTGCAAGGGCTGGCCAGCACTTGAAGGGGCATCTCCCGTCCATGGAGAGGCCAGCACTGAGGAGGTAGGGGCTGGGGCATTCCAGCCTTCTCTGTTCTCTTTTTACTCCTCTCGGTTTTGACGCTTTAAAAATTTTCAGCAGGGTCTATGTCTTAAGGCAACTAATATTTGGTGAATATATTGTGAAGAACTTTGTTACTTCTTAAATCATCTTCCAAAAATGTGTGTTTATCTTTTCTTTGTATACACTTAATAGGTCTCCATCCCAAACATTATGTACAATTTTCATTTTAGTAGAAAATTTTAGATTTTTCTTGGTATGTCAACCTCCACATTTATTGTATGGCTATAAAAATATTAAATGTACTTGAATTAATGGGTATTTTTTTAAACTACCGGGTTCCTCTTCTACTTAGGCAGATACTTGTGATTCTTAAGAAATATATGTTTACATGTATTCTCCTATTTTCCCACTTAATATTTTATCTAAGCTTTATAAACTAGGCACATGTAAACATTAACATATTTCCAATATGTTACTAATCTCATTTTAAAGCAAAAATCATGTCGTGACACCACTAACACAAAACTGTGCAATTTATTACTTGTTAGCTAACAAAGTGTTTTTTTGAAATGTGAAATATTGCACAACAGACCTAAGTTCAATCTTAAGTTAATGTCCCATGACCTAGGAAATGCTTAAATCTGATTTGCTTCCTGAAGCCCCAGTCTGACCTTGTGACATGTTTAGGATATAGGGAAGATGTTATCATAAACAGAGCATTATGCTTTTATTGCAGAAAGAAAGACTGACACTGGTGTCCAATTGCCCAGGAGTATGCAGTGTCAGATCCGAGCGCATACACGTTACTAAGAGAGATCAAAGTTGGAAGAGGCATTGAAAATGTAAGGTAGAAAATGTTATTGTGAAAGTTAACTATCTAACAAGTTGAAAACTATAATAGACCATGACATAACAGCAAGAACATCAACAGTAACAATACTTTTCAATACATTTCCCTCAATATGAAAAGTTATTTTAATACAGTTTCCAATTTCCTATTCATAACCTGTAATTTAAAAAAAAAACAACAACTAAATATCTCCACTCAACTACAGAATTACTTAGCTTATTCCCACCTTCTTTCTACTTTCAAGGTTATTTAAAAAATTGTATCAATTAAATTTGTAATTCATCATTCAAAATTTAAAATGACATTTGCTGTATACTTTATACTAAAGCTTCTTCCAAAGCTTCTGTGTATAAGTTGAAAGCCATTAAATATAACTGGCAACTTATTAGAACAATTATCAATACCCTGCAAACATTTCCTTTTCCTCCCAAAATCCAAAAAACAAAGATAATAGGGGTCCAGTTTTTCCCACAATTTACTACTAAGGGATCAAGAATGCAACTGAGGGCTTCCCTGGTGGTGCAGTGGTTGAGAGTCCGCCTGCCGATGCAGGGGACACGGGTTCGTGCCCCGGTCCAGGAAGATCCCACATGCCGCGGAGCGGCTGGGCCCGTGAGCCATGGCCGCTGAGCCTGCGCGTCCGGAGCCTGTGCTCCGCAACGGGAGAGGCCACAACAGTGAGAGGCCCGCGTACCGCAAAAAAAAAAAAAAAGAATGCAAGTGAACCTAGTTTTTCTGTGCTAGATCAGCGGCTCCAAGTGAATATGCAAACATTGAATTTTACTAGCCCTTTCCAATAAAAGGCTGGCATATGCAGTCTCATCACTGATGTAACCCCAAGCCCACATGAAGGGACAGAATACAATAAAATTTACAGTGAGATTTCCCCCAAATAAATTTGAGCTTTGACTCAGAGATTAGTTCTGAAAGGCCAGGAAAAGCAAAGCTGAAACAGCCTGTGAAGACTTCAAGAACGAATTTTTTTGAGCAAGGCTCATCCAAAGGTCTATGTATATTGTTAAATAGTGAAGGCCATTAAAAACCTATTTCTATGGGAAAATCTTATGATTTCCACATCCTTTTGAAATTAATGTTTCCGTTATATGTCAAACTTGTTTTGACTTTGATTCTTGTCTACACTAAGCATTCATTTATAATATTCTAACTAAATTAAAAATTTTGAGTGTTAGAAAAGTACAGTCCATATCAATTAGGGCTACAAAACCTTGAGAGAGTAGCTCTCTAACACCCATTACAGATAAATTTAGCACAGTAACTACATAAACGGAAATTAATGAGCTGTTTGCTCCTGAAATAACATACTTGAAAAAGAACTAGAATTATAAAATTTCCATTTTAACTACAAAACTAACTAAAGTTCTTTAATATAGATCTCAAAAGCCAGATCACTTGGATCATAAACAATTGACAGGAAAAAAAGTTATAAATGTACTAGACTACAGTGCTAAGTTTATTAGTTTAGCAAGTTATAACTGTACTAGATCATAACGCTAAATGCAGGTTGCAACCCAGTTTATATCATGTAAATTTAGAAAAAAAGAAGTAGCTCTGTGCATTTATGTATGTATATGCAAGGTGTTAAAATAAGAAAAATACAGGATTTTCACTATACTTCATACACTTTTGAATTGTTTAAAATTTTTATAACAAAAATGCACATTTTTAATAGTAAAAAGGTTAAAAAGCAATACATTGACATAGAAAACTAAATTCAGTTTCACACTAAAATACATATTTTCACTTGTTAAAAAATAAAGCTTAGCCTTTCCCAATTCTTATTACTATGATATTTATCTAAATAGATTTAAAAGAAAAGATAGAACATAATGCAAAATGTACAAATTATCCCAAGTCTCACTCACTGTTTAAACAGGCTCATAACTGTACCGGCCTACCAAGGAGTCTTGGGATATCCAATAGCATTTAAAATAATTTTCAATATTTTTATATTGAATATTATATTGACTTGTCAATATATAATATTATATTATATTGACAATATTATAGTGACTTAATTTTCTGATTTTCAAGAGATAAATGCTGGATTGAACTTTCCACAGATAAAGGTAAACATTACCTAGTTGCAGGAGTCAAAGCCCCAACACTCAAATCAGGTGTTATTCTCTCAGGGCTGGGCTGCACGATTTTTATCAAGCAAGGACCAAGCCAGTAAAGCCAAGTTGAATACACTGCCGAACATTGGCTGGAGTGGTCGAATTATACATCTTAACATTCTTTTTACGGAAACTTTAGGACCACTGTCTCATTTTTGAAAAACAGAGGAAACACAGGTGGAAACTTGGAGGCTTTGCCACTGATGCAGTTCAGGTGAGAAAAGACTCTTAAGCACCCTCCGTCCCTAGATGCAGACAGTAGTACACCAAGCTTTGTACTTGCCGTTCTGGCTAAGCAGGGAGTGGGGAACTTCGAATATTCTTGTTGAAAAGGTTAATCAAAAACGCTTTTCTTAGAGCAGCTTGAGTTAATGACAAGTTACACAACCCATCAATGCTGCCTGCTACATTGAAAACCCGTGCGGGATGACTGCTGGAAGCTCCGTAAGGGGGATGGATGGGTGAAGGCACAGAGTTTGGAAGGCGCCGGGGACCCCGCGTCCACCCCCGCCGCATTCTGCTCGCGGCCCTGACGTCACAGCCCGCCCCCGAGGTCACCCAGGACTTCCCTCCATCACAGAGGCCCCAGCCCCTCACCCCGGCGATCCTTCACACACCCCGGGCTCTCGCCGCCACCCCCAGGGTCCGGGTGCACCCTCCTCCACTCTCCCTAAAAGGCGCTCCCCTCCCTCCTTCCCACCACGCTACTTTTTGCCTCCCGACGCGAATCTTGCAGAGGTTGGGCTGGAGGATGGAGAAGGTCCCTGCTAGTTCTAGATCTGAGAGCCCCGGGTCAGCGACCTCAGTGTTCGCCCCCACACACCAACCCAGAAATATCCCTCAACTTTGCCCAACTTGTAAAGGCTCAGTTTCAGCGTTCTGAAACCCCCTACTCCAAGCCTGCACTCTCCTTCGCCCCCAGAAGGGACTGGGAAAGGCCAGAAGGGGCGTGACACCCTACACCCCGTCCTCTTTTCCCACCCTCCTCGGCCACAGGGACCCTCAACTCCAGCCAACTCTTCCCAGAGCCCCCTCCCCCTTCTGGAACAGATTCCAGTGATCCCAGTCTCGTAGTAGGAGGTCGTGGGGCTGCTGAGGAGAGGTGACCTCCATGACCCCATTCTCCTTCCCCTCCCGCCCACCGCGCCCACCCCGGGGCATCTAGGTGCCGGGCGGAGCGCGCGTACCGGGCGGCTGAGGGCCGCCCCCTGGGCTGTCTGGCTGCTGCGCGCCGGGGGCCGGGAGGCTCTTGCGCTCCTTCTGAGACTCCCTCCGGCCGCCGCCCGCGCCGGGTCTGTGGCCCGAGGCCCCAGCCGGGCTCCTGCCGCCGCGGTTGCCGGCCCCGGCCGCCGCCCCCGCCGCTTCGTCCCGCCTCTTGCGCTGCAGCTGCTGCTGGCGTCGGCGCTCGGCCTCGCGCAGGATGTCGAACGGGTCCGACTCGTCGTCTAGCAGCTGGTGGAAGCGGTTGGCCACGACACAGCCGAAACTCTCCTGCATCGCGGCGCCTGCGGCGGCCGCGGCCACAGGACTCCCCAGAGCGCCCTTCATGCCGCCGCCGCCACTGCGGGCCCGCAGCGGGCAGTCCACGCGAGCGAGTCTCAGCGAAGCCGGCAGCAAGGACCCATCCTACCCGCAGCTACCGCCCTCCCGCCCCAGCCCAGTCCCATCCCTACCAGCACCCGCCCCCGCGCCGCCGCCACCGCCCGTCCAGCCGCTTCCCGCCAGCCAATCAGCGCACGCGGACTCGCCCCCTTTCCTAGCCAGCACGCCTGGAAACCCAATCAGCGACCAGCTGCTGTCACGTCATGCGACCTCTATGCCCCTCCCCACGATTCAGCAGGGAGGGGCTGGACCCAAAGGGCGGAGCTACTGGGAGGAGCAAGGAACCTTGCGGTCCAGGCTGCTGGACCCTGCAGGTGGGTCACGGCCATAATTTATGTTCTCTCTGGGACTGGGTCCACATTCATCATCGGCCATACTTCTTTGAAGTTTACACATTGATTGAGCCATTCAACAACTGTATAGTGTACACTTATTATGTGCCTGGCGTTATGTTGTAGGAGATACTAGCTCTCTGTTTTAGCAGATCTTAGAGCCTATAGGCAGAAAAGTGCCCTGAAGAAAAGGCACAGACTTCTCTATGATCCTATAGCAGAGGGACTTGACCTAATTAGGAAGTTTGGAGAGGCTTTCCCAGGGAATGACGGTTAAGCTGAGATCTGAAGGATGACAAGGGCCGTGAGTAACGGCAAGTGCACAAGTCTTGAGTTGGGGTGGAGCACAGCCCATTCAAGCTCAAGGAAATGGATTGCTAAGAGTTGGAGGAAGGCCTTATTTTGGTCTTTATTCTGGGAGCAGCGGCAAGCAAATTTTAAGCATGAGCATGTGTTTGAAAAGGCCACTCTAGCTGTAATGTGAAGGACTAGGTTGGAGGGAGGTCAAAATGGATGCAGGGAGACCAAGCTGAAGATTGCTGCAGAGCTCCAGGGAAAAGGTGGTGATCACTATCCTTGGATGGTGGATACTGTCGGTGGAGGTGAAGAGAGTAGTAGATCCAAGAGCTATTTTGGAGGTTATATCAACAGGACTCAGTGATGCACTAGATATGGGTGGTGAGGAAAAAGGAGGAGAATATGATGACTCCTATTTTTCTGGCTCTTGCAACTGGAATGGTGATGCTATTCACAAAGAAACAGAGCATTTATAGACCACTTTGATGAGAATCATAAGTTCAGTCTTGGACATGTTGAAGTTTAGGGTTTGGGTGTTTTGTTTGTTTGTTTGGTTCGTTGCTTGTTTTATTCAACTGAGGGCTTGAAGTTCAGAGAAGAACTGTGAATTGGACTTTCTCCAGGAATTCTTGCCTAGGCACTGGTGGAGACACTCTTGGCTGCCTATACTACAGCCCTTCCTTTCCCTCTTACACTTTCCCAAAATCTGTATTTTGTTAGGGCATCAGGGAGCTGTTTGCCCCAGGGGGGAACTGTGCCCTTTTCCAGCCTCAAACTTGATTAATCTTAAATCACCCATTGTAATTTCATTCCCCTACCAATGATTGTTGTAGGAATAGGCTTCTGGTGCAAATCTGGCAGAACAGACCTGAGGGAAAGTATTCTGCAGGATTTCTTGGAGGGATCATTCTTCTTGTACCTAAAAAGGGATTGCGACAGGATCTTCTGACTTTCCACTTCTGTTCTCTGGTCCTTGTTATGTGAGGAGGACATGATGCCTAGAGTGCTGGCCCTTATTGTGACTATAAGGATGGCAGAGAAGAAGAATGGAGAAAACCTAGTTCCTTGATGATGTGGAGCTGCTGACTTGCCACAATCGGGAAACTTCCTGCCTCAGACTTATTATTATGTAAGACAATAAATGCCATTATTGTTTAAACTAGTCTTAGTTGTACTTGTTTCTTGCATCAAAAGCATTCTGTTACAGCATCTTGCTCAGATACATCAGTACCAACTTTTACTTTCCTTTAATAGCAAATGGAAAAGGAGCCCTTAATCTTAACTGTTGCCAGGTCTGTGTTTTATTCACTTATTCAACTTTCTGTCATTCCTGAGGAAGAGAACTGGGATGATGTCTGTCTTATTCATTATTACAACATATTCCCAGTGCTTAGCATTCTAGGTAGCTGTGCCGTAGGTTCTCAGTAAATATTCGTTGAATGAAGATTTTAAGATATCTGGTCTTCTCCTTCTTGGAGTCAACAGAGGCTTATGATCAAAAGCCTATACTTGGGCTTCCCTGGTGGCGCAGTGGTTGAGAGTCTGCCTGCCGATTAAGGGGACACGGGTTCGTGCCCGGGTTCGGGAAGATCCCACATGCCGCGGAGTGGCTGGGCCCATGAGCCATGGCCGCTGAGCCTGCGCGTCCGGAGCCTGTGCTCCGCAACGGGAGAGGCCACAACAGTGAGAGGCCCGCGTACCGCAAAAAAAAAAAATAAATAATAAGCCTATACTTTTTATCCAAAAGAATTGAGAGCAGGTGTTCAGACAAAAACTTGTACCTGAGTGTTTATAGCAGCACTACTCGCAAGAGCCAAAAGGTAGAAACCACCAAATGCACATCAGCTGATGAATGGATAAACAAAATGTGGTGCAATGGATTAATATTTGGTCAGAAAAGGGAATGAAGTGCTAATACCTGCTACAACATGGATGAACCTTGAAAACATTATGCAAAGTGGAAGAAAGCAGACACAAAGGGTCACAAATTGTATGATTTCATTTATATGAAATGTCCAGAATTGGCAAATCCATAGAGATAGAAAGCAGATTAGTGGTTGCCAGGGGCTCAGGGGAGAAAGAACGGGGATTGACTGCTTAAAGGGCATGAGGTTGCCTTTTAGAGTGATGAAATTTTTCTGGAACTAAATAGTGGTGACGGTTAAATACCACTGAATTGTAAAATGGCGAAAATAGTAAATTTTATGTGTATTTGGCCACAATTTTTTTAAAGCTTATATTTTGGAGTTAGACCATGATTTGAATCCTGGCTATGCCACTAACTGACTTTGTAACCTTGGACATATTCCTTATTCTTGTGCCTCAGTTTTCTCATCTGTAAAACAGAGAAAATAATGGTACCTGCTTCAGAGGGTTATTGTGAGAACTGGGTCCAATAATGCATATGAAGTGTTCATCACCATACCTGGCACAGAGTAGATCCTCAGTAAAAGCTATTTGATAGTAATTATGATACCAAAGAGAAAAAAACCAAAACATGCACACAACCATACAACTCAGAAAATAAAGCATACCAAAAAAGCAGTGAAGTGTGGATGCTGAACGATACCACCAGCCCTTCCATAGCAGTTACTTATTGGCACCAGTGGAAATGCAGGGAAGTTTAACTACATACAAAATGTAAATTGCCTTGAGTTAATTAATAGGCAAATTCCACTAGGAATCATAAAATAAAATATACTAAAATCTTCCAGATTGACTTAAAATTCACAGAAAGTTAGAGAATTTACAAGCATGTAGCTTTGTTACCTTTGATTACATGCAAAGAGCAACACCTGGGTGAGGGCCAAGGCGGAGGGATCAGTCAGGCTATAAAGGGTGTGAGTTTTTGTGAATCATCATTCCATATACTCTGTTTTGCCACTGAATTATTACTCCCTCTTTGCTTACCTTTCTCCTCTGTAAAACTAGGATGATTAAAATTGGTCCTGTGTTCCGCATATGGTTGATGGGAAGATAAAACGAAAGAAGTAAATTTTAAAAGGTTAAAAAATTTCACATTATTTTACAGTTGTTTCTACTTGAATAATATATGCAAGAACAAAAATATTTTTCCCAACTCTAAGAGGATCTCATCTGTCTTTTGTGCCAGTTGAGTCAATTGTGATAAGATCAGTGAAATTATAGGTCCTGGTTTAGTTGTTACCAGGTGGAAGTGAATTTAAATTCAGTTTCCCACAGCAAATGAATAAAGCAACTACACAGTCTCAAAGTCAGGGGTTATAGAACCATAAATCATTAACAATCAGGATGCTGCAGGAGAACTTCCAGCAAGCCAAATTCCATTTATGACGACCAGAAACAGAATATTTAAACCAGGAAAGGACCTGCACCCAGCCTACTAATATTTGTATTCTTGTTGTCACTGAGGTTCTTTCCAGCTTTTTTTAAAATTTATTTATTTTTGGCTGCATTGGGTCTTTGTTTCTGCGCGCGGGCTTTCTCTAGTTGTAGCCAGCAGGGACTACTCTTCGTTGTGGTGCACGGGCTTCTCCTTGTGGTGGCTGCTCCTTGCAGTGGCTTCTCCTGTTGTGGAGCATGGGCTCTAGGGCACGTGGGCTTCAGCAGTTGTGGCGCGCAGGCTTAGTTGCTCCGCAGCATGTGGGATCTTCCCAGACCAGAGATCGAACCCGTGTCCCCTGCATTGGCAGGAGGATTCTTATCCATTGCGCCACCAGGGAAGTCCTCTTTCCAGCTTTCTTATGTCAGGATGTTACTGGCTACCACAGTGCTTTATATCCTCAAGGCACTCATGCCAATAGAAGAGTTTTTTATTCTCTCAAAATTCCTACTATTAAAATGTTGGTCTTGGTTGTAACGTTAATCAAGCCTGAATAAAATAATTTATTTTAGAACTTTTAAATTCTACATTTATTCTGGATCCTTCCAGTTGTGAGCAACAGAAAACCTATAATTAAAACAAAGGATGTGTTGGCTCAAGAAAAAAGTCCGTGATTGAATCAGGCATAGCTGGGTCAGGGATAAACCGTACCAGGACCTCATCTCTCTCTCTGCCCCGTGCCATCTCTTTGCTATATTTTCTTCTGTATTGGCTTCCCTTTTATCAGTTCCACTGTGTAGATGGTCCCAGTAGTACCATATTTAAGCCCTTATAGTTGTAAGGCCAGCAGGAAAAGAAAGGGCCTTTCTGGCAACATTAGCATAGGAATCCCAGAATTGAATCATTGCCTTTCTTGGGTCATGAGTACACCTTTGAACCAGCTGCTATAGCGAAGGGCATTTGATTCTCTGATCAGCCGGCCTAGTTCACCAGGTCAAGCTGGAGTCAGCCCCCTCAACCGGGGCTGAGTGGAGGGAGCAAGCCCCCAAGGAAGATAAGGTTTCCAATACCAGCAGATAGGAATGGATGGCCGGGTAGGTAACAAACAGAATTCCCCACAGGTGATGATTAGCATGAACATGTTATTGGCACCCCTCTTGTAGTACTGGATTTGCTGTGCCCTGCATTATAATTCTTTCTCCTTACTTCTCCTCCCTAAGACCAGAAGTCATATCTAATTCATTTTTCTGTCCCCTCCTTCCCTTCTTTTTGGCTTCATCTTCAGTGCCTGCAAAAATGCTTTTCATCCAGGAGATATTTGTTGTATGAATAAATGAGTTTCTTCTTTGTATGCATGTGGTCCTGAAAATTTTGCATGTGTTACAAAGTAAAAATGCAACAAACGAATTAATGTGTGTAAGTTAATTAATACATTTACATGATTAAATGGATGTGATACTGTTTCTTTTTTCTGAAAGATTCATTATTTTACACATTGGCTAATAATCATAGCTGAATTTTATATAGGGCTTACTAGGTGCTAGCCATCATTCTAAGCATTTTCTGTTTGTTTAGTCCTTACAACAACCTGAAGAGGTAGATGCTTCTACTGTCCCCGTGTTACAGTGCCATGAGGTGAGTGCCTCAGTAAGTGGTAGAGCTGGGATCATGAACTTGAGTCTACACTCCTAACCATAATGCTTTCCTGCTAAGTACTGAGCTAACAGCTTTGGTGTGAGCAGGACATGGCTTCTCTCCTTAAAGAGCTATGCAAGGTGGGGGCAGACATTGTGCACATAAGGCACAGTTCTCAGAAGAGACCTAAGGGTCTGTAATTATATCACCAATAGAATTATGTTAGGGAGTGCTCACTGAGACCCTAGTGGGGGAAGTGGTATACTTAGATCCCTAAAAATATAATTTTGTGGAATGAAAGCTATAGTATGTTCATGCTAAGTTTGAATTGACTAAGATGTTGAAATAGGGCTGCTCTTCTGCTTAGATTATATTTCAGAAATGTTTTAAAAATAAGCTCACATCTAACTCTCTAAGGATGATCTGTGGGCCAGCAACTGCAAATCACCCAGGAGCTTTTTAGAAATGCACAATCTCGGGCCCACCACAGAGCTACTGAATCTGAATCTGCATTTTACAATATCCCTAAGAAGTGTCTGTGCACAGTAGAATTTGGGAAGCACTAAGCTAAAGTAAAAATACAAAGCCAGCAATGGGATCTGTTAGTACCACCTGATGGAAGCCTGGTCATCATTTGTTGTTGACTAGTTTAGTCTTATCTGGCAGCTGGTGAGTTTGAAGTGCTCAGCCTGGGACCCAGGCACACAATGAAAAAGCATCTGACCACCAAGGAAGGACAGAGATCCTGCACCAGCAGAGGCTCGGACCACCTCTTCCACTGCAGAGTCCTCTAGCTACATGTCCTTTGATGAACTTAATGCCTTAACACAAGGTTAAGGGGAATGAATTGGGAAAGGCTCTAGAAAGGAGGGCTTTGATGAATGATTAAGCCATTTCAGGGAGAATTACATGTGCAAAGACCCATAGGTATAAAATTGGGAGCTTTGGATTAACTAGAATTTCTGTGTAGAATGGTAAAATATGGGGCTATACCAACAAGAAGGGGCCATACCTTGAATTACTTTATGTGCCGTGGTAAGGAGTTTGGACTTTATCTTTTAAATTTAGGGTGTATCACCAGAGTTTTCTGAGGATTGGGAGAAATAAACTTTATTGCTTGTGTGAAATTATACATGCTCACTGAAAGAAATTAAAACTATGAAAAGCACAAAGAAAGTAAAACTCATCTGAAATACCACCACCCACAAATTATCACTGCTCACATTTTCTAAGCATCCTTCTAGTCTTCTTCATGTATGTAAACATACATATAATTTTACATATCTGCTTTTTTCACTCCACAATGTCAGAGATGTAGTTCTGTGTCAATAAATACATCAATGTCATCATTTTTTTTTTTTTTTTTGCAGTACGCAGGCGTCTCACTGTTGTGGCCTCTCCCATTGCAGAGCACAGGCTCTGGACGTGCAGGCTTAGCGGCCATGGCTCACGGGCCCAGCCGCTCAGCGGCATGCGGGATCTTCCCGGACCGGGGCATGAACCCGCGTCCCCTGCATCGGCAGGCGGACTCTCAACCACTGCCCCACCAGGGAAGCCCCTCAATGTCATCATTTTAATGGCCATAAAATATTACACTGTATGTGATCTGGGTCCAATCAAAAGACAGAAACATGCAGTAATTTAAACAGGGAAGCTTAACATAAAGAATTATTAACTTATGATAGGAGAGTAACTATAAGGTTAGAAAAAGAATTCTAAAAGGTACCCTAGGACTGAGGAAGGGTATCCAAGGAAGGATAAAGTTGGAAGGGAGTTCAGACGTCACTGAGGAAGGTGTTGGTTATAGCCCATTGGATGGTTGAGAAGTTTTCTGGGTCATAGATGGTCCATAATCACTGGGAAAGCAGGAGCAGCACCCCAGGGCCTAGGTGACTAAAGGCTTATGGGGTGGGGGGTGCATAAAGGGAGTCAAGTGCCACTGTTGACACTGCTGGAACCAGAAGCTGGGGCAATCACACTCTGTAGGAACCCAGCGCACTCCTGTGTATCGCTTGGGATGAGGAGACTCCGGACACTGCATGGAACAAAGTTTGGCTGACTGGCCCATTAGATGGCTAGCCTTATGAGGCTCTAGTGTGTACACACAGGAGGCAGAGAAGAGGGTGCCAGGAGCAGTCACCTGGGCTGAGACACAGGCCCACGCATTCTGAGGCTCCTGGCTAACTGTCCATGTTGACAGCTGGAAAGAGCAGAAGCCCCGCAAACAGTACAGAAAAAAACACTTGGAGTTAGTGGAGAAAAAAGCATGCTCTGTAGGAGCCTGGTGACAATGTACCGCAGAACAAGGAAAAGAAAAGCTCTTTCTCTTCCAGTGTCCTTTCAGCACCTGCTACTACCAGAGTCTGACACCTTCCACTGGCAAAGGAAAATGATTTAAAGGACCTAGATCCATTTTTGTGGAGCAGGCAATGAAGGATGAATTGGCAGATGTGAGATAATAAATCAATAACTAGCATACTACAGTGTACTGAACCAGTTTTCTATTCATGGGTATTTTGGTGTTTCCCATGCTTCACCATTTTCAATAATGCTGGCATGTAAGACTCTAGATACACATATTCTCACACTCAAGTAATTATTAGAAGAGAGTTTTAAATTGAGGAGATGGACATGAGCTTTACATCCCATTCTTGGATTAGTCAATCAAAGCTACAGTTGGCTTATGGAAATGCTGTGGAAATCAGCTGCTGCCTGGATCACTCAGAGGTGATGAGGGGCTTCCTCTAGAGTTGGCACAGCTACTTTTCTAAGAATCACTATAGCTACCAGAGAGAACTATTTAAGAAGTCTTCATACACCGAAGCCTCATCTCCCATCTCTAAATTGTCATCCAAGCCTAAGCTCTGAGCCATTGAGGCCTCTCCCAGTGTAACAGACCTCTGTCCTGCCACCCCTAGGACCACCAGAGCTCTTTCAGCTCCTTCTTTTTCTTTAATTTTTTTTAAAGAAGTGATTTTTTGTTTGTTTATTAATTTATTTATTTTTGGCTGTGTTGGGTCTTCATTGCTGCATGTGGGCTTTCTTTAGTTGTGGCGAGTGGGGGTTACTCTTTGTTGTAGTGAGCAGGCTTCTCATTGCAGTGGCTTCTCTTGCTGTGGAGCATGGACTCTAGGCGTGTGTGCTTCAGCAGTTGTGGCACACGGGCTCAGTAGTTGTGGCTCCCGGGCTCTAGAGTGCAGGTTCAGTAGTTGTGGCACTCGGGCTTAGTTGCTCCGCGGCACATAGGATCTTCCCAGACCAGGGCTCGAACCCGTGTCCCCTGCTTTGGCAGGCGGATTCTTAACCACTGTACCACCAGGGAAGCCCTCAGCTCCTTCTTTACTTGGCACCTGAGGAGTCCATTTTTCCCTCTTAGGAGATTAGCTTATTCTCCTTGGGAATATTTTTAAATTTGTTGTATTAGACTCCACATTTATAGATGTTTATAAATAGAACTAAAAACCCTCTAGGACCCAGTCTACTACATGGAAGGCTTGTCCTAATTACCCCCACCCTCTGTACCCCCCAGTTCCTACTTAGAAATCCCTCAAATTCACCCTATTGGTGTTCACTTCTTGTAGACATACTTCAATACATTAATCAGCTGAGCAATCATATTATGACTGGGAATCTTTAGAAGGATCTTGAAAGATAGGTGTTATTATCACCATTTTAACCATGAGGAAATTATAGTGAAAAAACTAAAAGGTCTGTCTGATGTCACAGAGGTAACAAGTTGTAAAGCTAGAATTTGAAACCAGCCCTCAAGTCCAAGTCCAAGCTGCTTTCATATTTTAGAAAAAATATAATTACCCCAAAGGGAAAAAGCCCAGTAGGTTTGCTATCTTCTATATTGGCTCAAAGAGGCTCACCCTACCCCATGGTTTCCCAAGACCCTAACAGAAGTCCCTGCCCTGCCTGTTCTGGCCCTGGTGGCTGGCTCTCCTCCAGAGGCTCTTCCTGTGGATATCCGAACACCTTTCCATACACCCGCAGAGGTCTTTGCTTCTCAAAGTCACCGTCCTCTCTTTTGGAGTTCTCAGTCCTAGCCAGGGGTTACTGGCAAAGGGGCAGTGGTTCATTCTGAGAGGATGGGCACTTCCCTTGTAGAGTATTTCCCAGAGACTTTATGCTGCCTGAGACTATTAACGAGCAGTGAAGATTTGACCAGCTTTTACTGAGCATCATCTGTGTGTCAGGCCTGCCGTGAGACAGAAGTGCAGGGTGTGGATTCTGCCACCTTTGTCTTTGATTATTCATCCCAAAGATTTTGGCCATCCTTTATTTTTGTTTTTCATACATACTTTTTTCTGATTATAAATTTATGGACACAGAAAATTTATAAAACTCAAACATCACCAAAATATGTGACAAAAATTCTCATAATTTGTCCATCAACCTCCCACCCTTTTCCAAAAAAATTCGTTATTAGATGTATGTAAGTCAAATTATTATGCTGTACACCTTAATCTTATACAGTGCTGTATGTCAATTATATCTCAATAAAACTGGAAAAAAACTTAAAAACATGAAAAGGGAGTTCCCTGGTGGCCTAATGGTTAGGATTCCAGGGTTTCACAGTCATGGCCCAGGTTTAGTGCCTGGCTGGGGAACTGAGATCCCATGTGCCATGCAGCACAGCCAAAAAAATAATTTTTTTATGGTAATAAATAAAGAGTGCAGGAAGAAACTTTTGGAGGTGATGGGTATGTTAATGGCATAGATGTGGTGATGGAGTCATGGGTGTATACTTCTCTCTGAACTCATCACATTTTTATATTAAATCTGTGCAACTTTTTCTATGTTGATCATACCTCAAAAAATGGTTTAACAAGTGAAATAAAATGAGTGGAAAAAATCACTATTAACAGTTCAGCATTTGTTTGTATTTTAAAAAATTTTAGTAGACAGTTTTTTTATATGGTTTTTATTCTTCAATTTGTTAATATGGTGTATCACATCGATTGATTTGCATATATTGAAGAATCCTTGCATCCCTGGGATAAATTCCACGTGATCATGGTGTATGATCCTTTTAATGTGCTGTTGGATTCCGTTTGCTAGTATTTTGTTGAGGATTTTTGCATCTGTATTCATGAGTGGTATTGGTCTGTAATTTTCTTTTTTTGTTGTATCTTTGTCTGGTTTTGGTATCAGGGTGATGGTGGCCTCATAGAATGAGTTTGGGAGTGTTCCTCCCTCTGCTATATTTTGGAAGAGTTTGAGAAGGATAGGTGTTAGCTCTTCTCTAAATGTTTGATAGAATTTACCTGTGAAGCCATCTGGTCCTGGACTTTTGTTTGTTGGAAGATTTTTCATCACAGTTTCAATTTCATTACTTGTGATTGGTATGTTCATATTTTCTATTTCTTTCTGGTTCAGTCTTGGAAGGTTATACCTTTCTAAGAATTTGTCCATTTCTTCCAGGTTGTCCATTTTATTGGCAGAGAGTTGCTTGTAGTAGTCCCTTAGGATGCTTTGTATTTCTGTGGTGTCTGTTGTGACTTCTCCTTTTTCATTTCTAATTTTATTGATTTGAGTCCTCTCACTCTTTTTCTTAATGAGTCTGGCTAATGGTTTATCGATTTTGTTTATCTTCTCAAAGAACCAGCTTTTAGTTTTATTGATCTTTGCTATTGTTTTCTTTGTTTCTATTATATTTATTTCTGCTCTGATCTTTATGACTTCTTTCCTTCTACTAACTTTGGGTTTTGTATGTTCTTCTTTCTCTAGTTCCTTTAGGTGTAAGGTTAGATTGTTTATTTGAGATTTTTCTTATTTCTTGAGGTAGGCTTGTATTGCTATAAACTTCCCTCTTAGAACTGCTTTTGTTGCATCCCATAGGTTTTGGAACGTCGTGTTTTCATTGTAATTTGTCTCTAGGTTTTTGTTTTTGTTTTTGTTTTGGCTGAGTTGGACCTTTGTTGCTGCACGTGGGATTTCTCTAGTTGCAGTGAGTGGGGGCTACTCTTTGTTGTGGTGTGCGGGCTTCTCATTGCTGTGGCTTCTCTTGTTGCGGAGCACAGACTCCAGGTGCGCAGGCTTCAGTAGTTGTGGCTCACGGCCACTAGAGAGCAGGCTCAGTAATTGCGGCTCACGGGCTTAGTTGCTCTGCAGCATGTGGGATCTTTCCGGACCAGGGCTCAAACCCATGTTCCCTGCATTGGCAGGCGGATCCTTAACCACTGCGCCAGCAGGGAAGCCCCTGTAGGTATTTTTTGATTTCCTCTTTGATTTCTTCAGGGATCTCTTGGTTATTTAGTAACGTATTGTTTAACCTCCATGTGTTTGTGTTTTTTCCTTTTTCTCCCCTGTAATTGATTTCTAATCTCATAGCATTGTGGTCAGAAAAGATGCTTGATATGATTTCAATTTTCTTAAATTTACTGAGGTTTGATTTGTGACCCAAGATGTGATTTATCCTGGAGAATGTTCTGTGTGTGCTTGAGAAGAAAGTGTAATCTTCTGTTTGGATGGAATGTCCTATAAATATCAATTAAATCTATCTGGTCTATTGTGTCATTTAAAGCTTGTGTTTCCTTATTAATTTTCTGTTTGGATGATCTGTCCACTGGTGTAAGTGAGTTGTTAAAGTCCCCCACTATTATTGTGTTACTGTCGATTTCCTTTTAGAGCTGTTAGCAGTTGCCTTATGTATTGAGATGCTCCTATGTTGGGTGCATATATATTTATAATTGTTATATCTTCTTCTTGGATTGATCCCTTGATCATTATGTAGTGTCCTTCCTTGTCTCTTGTAACATTCTTTTTTTTAAAGTCTATTTTATCTGATATGAGTATTGCTACTCCAGCTTCCTTTTGATTTCCATTTGCATGGAATATCTTTTTCCATCCCCTCACTTTCATTCTGTATGTTTCCCTAGGTCTGAAGTGGGTCTCTTGTAGACAGCATATATATGGGTCTTGTTTTTGTATCCATTCAGCGAGCCTGTGTCTTTTGGTTGGAGCACTTAATCCATTCACGTTTAAGGTAATTATCGATATGTATGCTCCTATGACCATTTTCTTAATTGTTTTGGGTTGGTTTTTGTAGGTCCTTTTCTTCTCTTGTGTCTCCCACTTAGAGAAGTTCCTTTAGCATTTGTTGTAGAGCTGGTTTGTCTGTAAAACTTTTGATTTCTCCATCGAATCTGAATGGGATCCTTGATGGGTAAAGTAATCTTGGTTGTAGTTTCTTCCCTTTCATCACTTTAAATATATCCTGCCACTCCCTTCTGGCTTGTAGAGTTTCTGCTGAGAAATCAGCTTTTAACCTATGGGAGTTTCCTTATATGTTATTTGGCGTTTTTCCCTTGTTGCTTTCAATAATTTTTCTTTGTCTTTAATTTTTGCCAATTTGATTACTATGTGTCTCAGCATGTTTCTCCTTGGGTTTATCCTGCCTGGGACTCTCTGCACTTCCTGGACTTGGGTGGCTATTTCCTTTCCCATGTTAGGGACGTTTTCGACTATAATCTCTTCAAATGTTTTCTCAGGTCCTTTCTCTCTCTCTTCTCCTTCTGGGACCCCTATAATGCAAATGTTGTTGCATTTAATGTTGTCCCAGAAGTCTCTTAGGCTGTCTTCATTTCTTTTCATTCTTTTGTCTTTATTCTTTTCCGTGGCAGTGAATTCCACCATTCTGTCTTCCAGGTCACTTATCCGTTCTTCTGCCTCAGTTATTCTGCTATTGATTCTTTCTAGTGTAGTTTTCATTTCAGTTATTGTATTGTTCATCTCTGTTTGTTTGTTCTTTAATTCTTCTGGGTGTTTGTTCTTTAATTCTTCTAGTTCTTTGTTAAACATTTCTTGCATCTTCTCGATCTTTGCCTCCATTCTTTTTCCGAGGTCCCGGATCATCTTCATTATCATTATTCTGAATTCTTTTTCTGGAAGGTTGCCTATCTCCACTTCATTAGTTATTTATCTGGGTTTTATCTTGTTCCTTCATCTGGTATATAGCCCTCTGCCTTTTCATCTTGTCTGTCTTTCTGTGAATGTGGTTTTTGTTTCACAGGCTGCAGGATTGTAGTTCTTCTTGCTTCTGCTGTCTGCCGTCTCAGTAGACAATTTTTTATAGCAATTTTAGATTCACAGCAAAATTGAGCAGAAGGTACAGAGATTTCCCATATACTCCCTCCCCCAACCAAGCACAACCTCCACTACTGTCAAGATCCCCCATTAGAGTGTTTTATTTGTTACACTATAAATGCAGTGTACAAAATGTAGTCTATGAATCAGTGAACCTACATTGACACATCATTATCTCCCAAAGTCCATAGTTTACATTAGGTTCACTCTTGATGGTGTAAATTTTATGTATTCACACAAATGTATAATGACATCATCATACTGAATAGTTTCACTGCTCTAAAAATCCTCTGTTCTCCACCTATTCATCCCTCCTTCCCCCTTAACCCATGACAACTACTGATCTTTTTACACTCTTCTTTTCAGAATGTCAGATAGTTGGAATCATACAGTATGTAGCCTTTTCAAACTGACATATTTTTTTAGATTGTTTTCCCTTTGTACACAATATTATTTGCTTGCTTACTTATTAATTAATTAAATAAATAAGGATAATAACATATTGTTTATCATTTAGCAACTTTCTTCAGGTAACACTATGCCTTCAGTATATTTTATTATCAGTGTATATAAAAGATAACGATAGTAGTAACAATAATAGTTAAGTTTATTGAATATTAACTATGTGCTATGTATTGTTCCACTGTAAATGTTTCCATCTGTATTATGGGCTGAATTGTGTCCCCCCCCATATTCATTTCTTGAAGTCCTAAGACCTCAGAATGTTACTGTATTTGGAGACAGGTCCTTTAAAGGGGTAATTAAGTTAAAATGAGGTCATTAGGGTTGGCCCTAATCCAATATGACTGGTGTTCTTGTAAGAAGAAGAGATTAGGACATAGACATGCATGGAGGGAAGACCTTGTGAAGACAGAGGGAACAGACAGCCATCACAAGCCAAGGAGACAGGACTTGGAAGAACCTAATCCTGCCCACACCTTGATCTTGGACTTCCAGCCTCCAGAAGTATGAGAAAAGAAATTTGTGTTGTGTAAGTTTACTCAGACTGTGGTACTTTGTTATGGCAGCTCTAGCAAAGTAATACAGTTTGTAACTCACTTATTCTCTTCATAACCTGGAGAGGTAGGTATTATTATCCTCATTTATAGGAAGAAACTAAGGCACAGGGAAGCTAAATAAATTGCCCAAGATCACCCATGGTATAATATCAGGATAGAGCAAGATGTATTGTGGTGACAAATAATCCCCGAATCTCAGCAGTGTAACACAACAAAGATTTACTTCTCACTCACACTTCAAGTCCAACAAGGTTTGGGGACAAAGCACTTGTTCTTCCTATAGGCACTCGGGGGCCCAGGCAGATGGAGCCTCCATCTCAACACGTGTTTCCACAGTTCCTGAGGTGGGAGAAGGGGTATGCGATGAATCTCACATTGACTTCTAAAGCTTCTGCCTGCTCACCACTTCCACTTGCATTTCTTCAACTAAGGCAAGTCATAAGGCCATACCTATCTTCAAAGGGGGTAAGGAAGCACAATCCCACATTGTGTCCAGAAAGAGAAGCGAACCAATATATTTATAAATAGTGCACGACAACGACAACCACATGGGGCAGACAAACCTTGGCAAATGTGTATTCCAAAGTACAGATAGTGTAGTGTGTGCTGAGGAATTAACTTTCCCTGAAGAGAGGTCTGGCCTCTGACTTGCTTGGAGGTTCTCCCTGGAATGTCCTGCCTGATAAGTGTCATTGTTTGCCTGTGAGCTTTGCCCATCAGACAATCTAATAATGTGATAAATGGTGAGGTGCTTTGTACAGGCCATATCAGTTCTGACCTCCAGAGGAGTTGGAGACTACAGGTCAGCCACACAAGTAGTATGTGATCAAGCCCCAGTAAAACTCTGGGCACCAAGGCTCAGGTGAGCTTCCTGGGTTGACAGTATTCCATGTGTATTGCCACACGGTGATGCCAGGAGGGTAACATGTTCCTGAGGCTATGGAAGCTTACGTTTTGATCCTCCTCCACAGATTCTGTTCTACGAGTCTCTTCCTTTGACTGGTTCTAATTTGTACCCTTTCACTATAATAAAACTCTAATGATAAATAAAGCATTTTCCTGAGCTCAGTGAGTCATTCTAGTGAGTTATCAAGCCTGAGTTGTGAGAACCCCCAAATTTGTAGTCAGGTAGTCTGAAAGGAGGATGGCCCTGAGGACCTCCAAACTTGTGGCCAGTGTCTGAAGTGAAGGCAGTCTTGTGGGGACTGTTTCCTCTGACTTTGCACTTTGGCAAACTCATTGCAGTTGGTGTCAGAGATGGGCAGACTTGGCAGTCTGGAGATGCCCTTAAACTCCTTAAAACTTGGCTAACTCATTTGCAGGTAGAACCTATACTTTTTTGATCAAACTCCAGCTTTCCTCTCCATTTTTTTCCTGCCACCTCCTGTACCTTCTCGTATGCTCCTTAACGTATTTTGTTCCCCAAACATCCCTGGCTTCTTCATGCATCAGTGACCTCACACGTGCTATTTCCTCTGCCTAATCTGCCCTACCTGAGCTGCCCAAGGAGACCATTCATCATTCAACATTTAGCTTTGAAGTCTCCTTTCTTTCAAGGTTGTTTATTCCCTACCAGAAAGCATTGGTCATTCCTTTTTCTGTGATTGTATAACACTTTGTACTGCCATATCTTATAGCCTTTCTATTTGGTTATCTAACAAAAGTAAACACACAGAATGATAATGCAGGATGAGAAGGTGTTATAACTCGTCTCCAAAGATGGCTCTCAATGAACATCACTTGCCAGTATTCACGCACTTGCACAAGCCACCTCCCTCATTGAATCTGGACTGGCTGTGACTATTAGGTAACAGAATAAAGTAGAACTAATGCTGTGCCAATTCTGGGCCTAGCCGTTAAGAAGAATGGCAGCTTCCATTTCCTTCTTGGAACTCTCCTTCTTGGAATCTAGCTGCCATGCTGTGAGGAAGCCCAAGCAACCATGTGGAAAAGCCACATGGATAAGAGAAGCCCTAAGACCAGATGGAGAAGGAGGAAAACTCAGCCATTCCTGCATCACCAGCAAGCTTCCAGATGACTTTAACCCCACCTACTATGTGACTGCAACTGCCTGAGATACATCAGACAAGACCAGCAGAACTGCCCAATTGAGTTCAGTCAACCCACAGAATCATAAGATAATAACATGGTTGTTGTTTTAAGTCATTGAGTTTTGAGCTTGGAGATCATTAGACTGTGAGTTCAGTAACACAAAGATACCAAATATCCTAGATATTTCCCTAGCATAGAGAAAAATATAAGAGGAAGGTACATAAGCATCCTGAGCAAGAAGTGTGGTTTTTGTAACACAAAGGGCAGTTCAGCACAACAAATGTCCACATAAAAAGACACCTCTTCTGGTTGTTTTCCCAGGTCAACTAAAATTTTCAAAAGCCTCATGATGTATAGCTTACATAAGCTCTTTAGGTAAAAATGCAATTTTTTAGGAAACAAAGACTAAAGACAGTGTCTATGTGGTGAAGACATGAAGATAAAAATAGATGAATAAATAAAATGGTCAGTATTTTCTTTTTTAAAATACTTGACATTGTTTAGGCAACAGAGGCTTAGGTTTTACTATTTATTAATTTTTTATTTTAAATACAAGACACTGTTTGTACTAATTCTCCAACCATGGGGAAAAATTTGAGCTCTGAAGGCCCTCTATGGATCATTTAGGGAGGAGAGAATTAGTTCTCTCTTCTACATGTTTAAGAATGACAGAGAACCTTACACCCGTCAGAATGGCTACCATCAAAAAGAACACAAATAACAAATGTTGGTGAAGATGTGGAGAAAAGGGAACTCTTGTACACTGTTGGTGGGAATGTAAACTAGTGTAGCCACTATGGAAAACAGTATGGAAGTTTCTCAAAAAACTAAAAATAAAAGTATCACATAATCCAGCAAATTCCACTCCTGGCTATATATATATCTGAAAAAAAAGAAAACACTAATTCAAAAAGATACATACATCCCAATGTTCATGCAGCATTGTTTATAACTGACAAGACATAGAAGCAGCCTGTATCCATCAACAGAAGAATGGATAAAGAAGATGTGGTATATACATATACATAATGGAATACTACTCAGTCATAAAAAGGGATAAAATTTTGCCATTTGCAACAACATGGATGGACTTGGAGGGTCCATGCTAAGTGAAATGTCAGACAGACAAATACATATACTGTATGGTATCATTTACATGTGGAATCTAAAAAATAAAACAAATTAGTGAATATAGCAAAAAAGAAATAGACTCACAGATATAGAGAACAAACTAGTGGTTACCAGTGGAGAGAGGAAAGGAAGGAGGGGCAAGATATGGGTAGGGGGGATTAAGAGATACAATTATGTATAAAATAAATAAGCTACAAGGAGGTATTGTACAGCACAAGGAATATAGCCAGTATTTTGTAACAACTATAAATGGAATATAACCTCTAAAAATAGTGAATCACTATGTTGCACACCTGTAACTTATGAAATATTGTACATTAACTATATTTCAATTAAAAATTGAAATAGAAAAGAATGACAGAATTTCCTCTCCTGCTCTAGGGCCTTTCAGTTTGGAGCTGTTTCTCCAGTAAGACCCACTCCATAAATTCTTTTACATCCCTGCTCAGACGTCTTCATATCAGAGACACTTTCCCTGACCAGCCCATTTTAAGCCCCCATTTCCCACTGTATATTCCTCCACAGCATCTTCCACAGTACATTCATTTGCTTGTTGTCCTTCTCCCTCCACTAGAGTGTGAGCTCTGAGAACAGAGACTTTGTTTTCTCCACTGCGTATCCTCATTGCTGAGAACTGGGATTGACACTCAATAAATATTTGTTGAATGAATTGGAGTGGAATGTCTAAAAACGTACTTTCAGCTAAATAGAAATGCTAAGCAATACAGTGTACTTGATTCCTTTGCTTAACATCAAAGATTATTGCTGCCATTGTAGAAAGTCTTTTAAAATGGCTGGGTTTCCTAAGTCACTATATAATTACCCTCTTAAGTCTGAGTGAGCATTTAAAAACACAATTGCTAAATTGTTTTGCCTACATAACATTGCTGTTTGTGACATCATTTAGCAAGCACTGAGATGGGGCATACCATTAAAACACAGCGTAGGAGAAGTCAGGCTGTGATGAGCACTGCAGCGTAAAGAGAAGAGGAGTGAAATTGTTGCCAGTCCTACCCACTACCCTTGTCAGCCAGATGGCCTTAGCAAAGCCACTTAATCTCTTTGGGACTTTTTCTTTGACTGTAAAATGAAGACACCCTGCCAAGTCTACCTAAGAGAGGTATTTGAGGGTCAAATAAGAAAATATGTAGAAGTGCTTTGAATGTCAGAGAAGCATCATGAAAATGTAAGGTATTATCATGTCAAAGTAATAATCAGTCATCAACTTTTGGCACTGGATATAACCAGGAGACTCTGCCTATATTATGGGAGAAATCTGCATCTAAGTTCACAGATGCTTTCCATTGAGTTGGAGGGATGAGGGGCTGTAGGCACATTGAAAATGTGCTCAACTAACTAATAATGCAATCATTTCCAAAATGTGCCTTGGATACAAATATAATTTTTAAAGGAATTGGCTGACTCAGATTGTATCTTGACATGTTAATTTCTATCAAGGAGGATGATGGAGCCATAGACTCCACATAGTAGACACTTACCAGTTAGAGATCACCCCTCTGTGTGCATGCATGCATGCATGCATGTGTGTCTATGTCCATTTCAGGCTTCATTCTTTTGTCCATATTGCTTTTTAAAAAATTATATAAGGAATACATGAATATTTCCACTGAAAAAGAAAAGGAATATAAAAACATACCAAGAAAACCAAGAAAGTCTCCTTTCATTTCTTCACCCATCATATTAGGTTTCTCTTAAGACACATTTTAATTGAATATCAACAAGGGACAATAACCAGAGAAATCTTTAAAAAATATATTTATTTATTTGACTGTGCTGGGTCTTAGTTGTGGTACATGGGATCTTTAGTTGTGGCAATGTGGGATCTAGTTTCTTGACCAGAGATTGAACCAGGGCCCCCTGCATTGGGAGCATGGAGTCTTTTTTTTTTTTTTTAACATCTTTATTGGAGTATAATTGCTTTACAATGGTGTGTTAGATTCTGCTTTATAACAAAGTGAATCAGTTATACATATACACATGTCCCCATATCTCTTCCCTCTTGCATCTCGCTCCCTCGCACCCTCCCTATCCCACCCCTCTAGGTGGTCACAAAGCACCGAGCTGATCTCCCTGTGCTATGCGGCTGCTTCCCACTAGCTATCTATTTTACGTTTGGTAGTGTATATATGTCCATGCCACTGTCTCACTTTGTCCCAGCTTACCCTTCCCCCTCCCCGTATCCTCAAGTCCATTCTCAAGTAGGTCTGCATCTTTATTCCCATCTTGCCCCTAGGTTCTTCTGATCATTTTTTTTCCTTTTTTTCTTTTTTTAGATTCCACATATATGTGTTAGCATACGGTATTTGTTTTTCTCTTTCTGACTTACTTTACTCTGTATGACAGTCTCTAGGTCCATCCACCTCACTACAAATAACTCAGTTTTGTTCCTTTTTATGGCTGAGTAATATTCCATTGTATATATGTGCCACATCTTCTTTATCCATTCATCTGTTGATGGACACTTAGGTTGCTTCCATGTCCTGGCTATTGTAAAAAGAGCTGCAATGAACATTTTGGTACAGGACTCTTTTTGAATGATGGTTTTCTCAGGGTATATGCCCAGTAGTGGGATTGCTGGGTCGTATGGTAGTTCTATTTTTAGTTTTTTAAGGAACCGCCATACTGCTCTACATAGTGACTGTATCAATTTATATTCCCACCAACAGTGCAAGAGGGTTCCCTTTTCTCCACACCCTCTCCAGCATTTATTGTTTCTAGATTTTTTGATAATGGCCATTCTGACTGGTGTGAGATGATATCTGGTTGTAGTTTTAATTTGCATTTCTCTAATGATTAATAATGTTGAACATTCTTTCATGTGTTTGTTGGCAATCTGTATATCTTCTTTGAAGAAATGTCTATTTAGGTCTTTTGTCCATTTTTGGGATGGGTTGTTTTGTTTTTTTGATATTGAGCTGCATGAGTTGCTTGTATGTTTTGGAGATTACTCCTTTGTCAGTTGCTTCATTTGCAAATATTTTCTCCCATTCTAAGGGTTGTCTTTTTGTCTTGTTTATGGTTTCCTTTGCTGTGCAAAAGCTTTGAAGTTTCATTAGGTCCCATTTGTTTATTTTCGGTTTTATTTCCATTTCTCTAGGAGGTGGGTCAAAAAGGATCTTGCTGTGATTTATGTCATAGAGTGTCCTGCCTATGTTTTCCTCTAAGAATTAGATGGTGTCTGGCCTTACATTTAGGTCTGTAATCCATCTTGAGTTTATTTCTGTGTATGGTGTTAGACAGTGTTCTAATTTCATTCTTTTACATGTAGCTGTCCAGTTTTCCCAGCACCACTTATTGAAGAGGCTGTCTTTTCTCCACTGTATATTCTTGCCTCCTTTATCAGAGATAAGGTGACCATATGTGCGTGGGTTTATCTCTGGGCTTTCTATCCTGTTCCATTGATCTATATTTCTGTTTTTGTGCCAGTACCATACTGTCTTGATTACTGTAGCTTTGTAGTATAGTCTGAAGTAAGGGAGCCTGATTCCTCCAGCTCTGTTTTTCTTTCTCAAGATTGGGGAGCATGGAATCTTAACTGCTGGGCCACCAGGGAAGTCCCAAGAGAAATCTTAAAAAAGCATACGGGACTTCTTTGCAGACTTCTATGCAAATACATTTGAAAACCTAGATAATTTCCTAGGGAAATTCAGATTAGCAAAATTGAGCTCATTAGCGTTAGAAAGCTTAAAGAGACCAATTTCCACAGGAGAAACAAAGAAAATTATTAAATAACTACCTCAGGGAAAAGCACAAGACATGGATAATTTCCCAGGGGAATTCTACCAAACCATTTATTAAATTTATTTCCATTAAAAAGGAAAGAAATCTTACTCATTTTTTTCTATGAGGAAAGTATAACACTGATATTAAACTAAATAGGGTACAAAGAAAGAAAACTATTGGCCGATATAATTCAAGAATATTGATACAAAATTCTAAACAAAATATTAAGTAAATACCACATTAAGTAAATAATACACAATGACAAAGTGGGTTATATTCCAGAAATGCAAATCTGGTTAAATATTTAGAAATCAATTAGTATCATACCTAACATTAATAAATCTAAGAAAAAGGATCATAGTATTACCTTCAAAGAAGCTAATGGGCAAACATTATAGGCAATTCTTCTAGGATTGGAAACAAGTATGTGCATTATCCATTACTATTCAACATTGTACTAGAGGTATTAGCCAATACAATTAGACAAGAGAAATAAATTAGAGGCATCAGAATGGGTAAAGAAGAAGTAAAAACATCTATATTTGCAGATGATATGATAGTATACCTGAAAACCCCCTCAAAAAATCAATGATAAAATTAATTTAAATATTAAAAGAATTCAGTGAAGCAGCAGAATATAACATTAATATATAAAAACCAATAGCTTTTACAATAGAAATAAAAGCAAAAATAAACAAATGGGACCTCATCAAACTTACAAGCTTTTGCAAGCAAAGGAAACCATAAACAAAACGAAAAGACAACATATGGATTGGGAGAAAATATTTGCAAAGGATGCAACAAACGAGCTTAATTTCCCAAATATACAAACAACTCATAGAACTCAATAACAAAAGAAACAAACAACCCAATGAAAAAAATGGGCAGAAGACCCAAAGAGACATTCCTCTAAAAGAAGACATACATATGGCCAATAGGCATATGAAAAGATGCTCAACATCACTAATTATTAGAGAAATGCAAATCAAAGCTACAGTGAGGCACCACCTCACACTGGTCAGAATGGCCATCATTAAAAAGTCTACGAACAATAAATGCTGGAGAGGGTGTGGAGAAAAGGGAACTCTCTTACACTGTTGGTGGGAATGTAAATTAGTACAACCATTATGGAGAACAGTATGGAGGTTCCTTAAAAAAACTAAAAATAGAACTAACATATGATCCAGCGATTCCACTCCTGAGCATATATCTGGAGAAAACCATAATTCGAAAAGATACATGGACCTCCAATGTTCACTGCAGCACTATTTACAATAGCTGAGACACGGAAGCAACCTAAATGTCCATCAACAGATGAATGGATAAAGAGGATGTGGTACATATATACAATGGAATGTTACTCAACCATTAAAAAGAATGAAATAATGCCATTTGCAGCAACGTGGATGGACCTAGAGATTATCATACTAAGAGAAGTAAGTCAGAAAGAGAAAGACAAATACCATATGATATCACTTATACGTGGAATCTAAAATATGACACAGATGAACTTATTCAGGAAACAGAAACAGACTCACAGATATAGAAAGCAAACTTATGGTTACCAAAGGGGAAAGGGTGTGGGAGAGGGATAAATTAGGAGTTTAGGATTAGCAGATACAAACTACTATATATAAAATAGATAAACAACAAGGTCCTACTCTATAGCATAGGGAGCTATATCCAGTATCCTGTAATAGACCATAGTGAAAAAGAATATGAAAATATTATATATAATATATATATTATATAGATATAACTGAGTCACTTTTCTGTACATCTGAAACTAACATAACATTGTAAATCAACTATAATTCAATTTTAAAAAACTGAAAGCATCTAAATATCAAAAGATAATGTAAACAAGGTAAAGAAAGTAACAGATTGAAAGAAAACATTTACAATATGTATAACTGACAACAGATAAATTTGTAGAATACACAAATATTTTTACAAATCATTGAGAAAAGATAACTCAGTGGAAAAATACAACAAGGATATGAACAGGAAATTTTCTGAAGAAAAATATCAAATAGCAAACATATGAATGGGTGCTCAAATGCAACATAATCAAGGAAATGTAAATTTAAATAACAAATGATTTTTTTAATCAAAAGAGTTTGGTACTGGCACAAAAACACTAATATAGATCAATGGAACTGGATAGAAGGTCCAGAGATAAACCCACACACCTACGGTCAACTATTCTATGACAAAGGAGGCAAGAATATACAATGGAGAAAAGACAGTCTCTTCAATAAGTGGTGCTGCAAAAACTGTACAGCCACATGTAAAAGAATGAAAGTAGAACATTCTCTAACACCATACACAAAAATAAACTCAAATGGATTAAAGACCTAAATATAAGGCCGGATACTATAAAACTCCTAGAGGAAAACATAGCCAGAATACTCTTTGACATAAATTGCAGCAATATCTTTTTAAATACACCTCTTAGAGTAATGAAAATAAAAACAAAAACATATGGTACCTAATTAAACTTAAAGCTTTTGCACAGCAAAGAAAATCATAAACAAAATGAAAAGGCAACCCACAGAATAAGATAAAGTATTTTCAAATGAAGCGACCAACAAGGAATTAATCTCCAAAATACACAAACAGCTCATGGAGCTGAATATCAAAAAAACAAGCAACCCAATCAAGAAATGGGCAGAAGATCCAAATAGACATTTCTCCAAAGAAGATATCTTTCTCCAAAGATGACCAAAAGCACATGAAAAGATGCTCAACATCACTAATTATTAGAGAAATGCAAATCAAAACTACAATGAGGCACCACCTCACACTGGTCAGAATGGCCATCATTAAAAAGTCTACAAACAATAAATGTTGGAGAGGGTGTGGAGAAAAGGGAACTCTCCTACACTGTTGGTGGGAATGTAAATTGGTACAACCATTATGAAGAACAGTATGGAGGTTCCTTAAAAAACTAAAAATAGAACTACCGTATGATCCAGCAATTCCACTCCTGAGCATATATCTGGAGAAAACCGTAATTCAGAAAGATACATGCACCCCAATGTTCATTGCAGCACTATTTACAATAGCCAAGATAAAGAAGTGACCTAAATGTCCATCAACAGAGGAGATGATAAAGAAGATGTGGTACATGTATACAATGGAATATTATTCAGCATAAAAAAGAATGAAATAATGCCATTTGCAGCAACATGGATGAACCTAGAGACTGTCATACTGAGTGAAGTAAGTCAGAGAAAGACAAGTATCGTATATCACTTATATGTGGAATCAAAAAGAATGGAAAAAATGAACTTATTTACAAAACAGAAATAGTCACAGATGTAGAAAACAAACTTATGGTTACCAAAGGGGAAAGGTGGGGGGGAGGGATAAACTGGGAGATTGGGATTGACATATACACACTATTATATATAAAATAGATAACTAATAAGGACCTACTGTGTAGCACAGGGAACACTACCCAATACTCTGTAATGACCTATATGGGAAAAGAATCTAAAAAAGAGTGGGTATATGTATATGTATAACTGATTCACTTTACTGTACACCTGAAACTAACACAACATTGTAAATCAACTATACTCCAGTAAAAATTAAAATAAATAAATAAATAAATAAATAAATGTATAACAAATGATTTTTGCCCAACAGCTTAGCAACAATAAAAAAAGATAATGTTCAGTATTACCGGTAATGTGAAAAAAGAGTTACTCTTTTATACTACTGGTAGGAATGTTAATTGTCATAGCATTTTGAAGAGCAATTTGCCTACATTTACCAGTTAAAATTTTCTATAGTTTTCAACCCAGTAATTTTTCAACCCAGCAACATTTTTGCACATGGGCATAGGGTGGCCTAACTAAAAATGTTCGTTGCATTATTGTTTAAAATATTAGAAAAAAGTTAAACAATTGAAATGTCCATAGGGTAGAAGAATAATATGAAATAATATTGTCGGATAAACTATGCTTTTATATACCACAGAATACTATGCAGTAAATATGAAGGCTGAGGCAAAGATCAATGTACAACATGGAAAGATCTCCAGGACATATTTTTTGAAGTGAAAATGCAAGTCACAGAGCAAAAGGAACAGTTTAATCTCTGTGTTTTTAAGAAAACCACAAAATATACCATGCATCTTTATATGTACATGTTTATAAGTGCATTTAAAAAGGCCTAGAATGATGCGACTTAACTGACAACGGAGGTTATGTCTGAGTATGGGTATGGGAACTGAATTTAAAAGAAGCCATTGGATTTTGCTACTGGGACATTACTGATGACTTTGGAAGATCAAGTCTCATGGGAGTTGTGAGACCAGAAATGAAGAAGTGAATGAATGGAGGGAAGTGGGAAGCGGAAATGAGCACAGAAAGAACCAAGATGCAAAGTCCAAGAGAAAATGGAATAGAAATGTACAAAGAACACAAGGCACAGAAGGGAGAGGCTTGGTGGTGTAGGCGAGCTCAGTAGACCAGCTGGTGATGTTTGAGGATAAAGGGATGCCTGAACTAGATTGCAGTCGGAATTCAGGATGAGTATGAGGAGTATTTGAGGCTCAGACCTTGCCTGTGTGTCAGCATGTTACAGTTGGTCTGGGTTGGTGGACAGGGAGTCCTGGGTTGACTTCATCTTACCGTTGAAGAAAATTAGTGAAGAAGAGAAAGAAATGTTTGCATAGAAAAGTATCAAAAATCTTGAGTCCAAGAATTGGGAAGTTATAAAAATTGTTACAAATCCTTGTTGATGGTGTTTTATTTGGGAAGTTTAACTCCTTACCAATCGATTTCTGTCTGCCACCTGAGATAATTCTTTTTGGCAAGGTATTGTGAAATTTTAAAAAATATGTATATTAGTCTCTGCTCCTGGTTCCTGACACAAAGTCTCTAAAATCCTTGCAAATAGGGGTGCTAGGAGAACCATTTGTTCTCATATTTGGTCTTTGACCCTGGTTCTTTTTTAAAAAATTTTTTTATTGTGGTAAAAGTCACATAATATAAAACATACTATTTTAACCATATTTAACTATACAGTTCAGTGGCACTAAGTACATTCACATTGTTGTGCAACTCTCACCATTATCCATCTCTCTAATTTTTCACCTTCCTAAACTGAAACCCTGTCCCCATAAACACTAACTCCCCATTCTCCCTCCCCACACCCCCACACCCCTGCCCCTGGCATCTACCCATTTATTTTCTGACTCTATGAATTTGACTATTCTACGGATCTTGTATAAATGGAATAAAACAGTATTTGTCTGTACCTACACAGCATTCTCAAATCCCTTGGAATTTCCTGGGCAATAGCAGTGTCATTTGTTCTAATGAAGTGACTTCTGGTGGGCTCCTGGATGGGGGCTGGTCACCAGCAAGACCACACTATGATTATAAGCTTGGAATTTTCAGTCCCCCACCCATTCTTCAAAGAGTGCAGAGGGCTGGAATGGAGTTAGTAATTGATTATGCGTGCATGATGAAGCTTCCATTAAAATTCCAATAATACGGGGTTCAGGAGTTTTCCAGGCTTGTGTATGTGTGGAAGTACTGGAAGAGTGGCAGGCCCAGAGAGGGCATGGAAGCTCTGTGCCCCTTTTCACATACCTTGCCCTACATATCCCTTCATCTGGACGTTCGTCTGTATCTTTTATCATATCTTTTTACAATAAACTGGTAAACAGTTAGTGAACTATTTCCCTGAGTTCTGTGAGCCACTCTGGCTAATTAACTGAACCCAAGGTGGGGGGGTTGTGGGAACCTCTGATTTATAGCCAGTTGGTCAGAAGAACAGGTGGCACCCTGGACTTTGGATTGGCATCTGAAATGAGTTAGGGGGGACAGTCTTGTGGGACGGAGCCCTTAACTTGTGGGATCTGACACTACTTGGAGATAAATTGACTTAAACTGTAGGGCAGCTAGCTGGTGTTGCAGAATTGCTTGCTGAAGGAAACACTCTCCCCACATACACACACGCACCAGGTGTCAGAAATGTTGTGAGCTTAATAGTAGTGTGGGAGTAAAGGAGAAACACAGAAGTTTTCTGAGTTCATACCCAGGTATGAACAAATAAATGAATGAGTGGACAACACACATACACAAATACACACACATTATAAGCTGGTTTTCTAGCTAGCTTCCCTCCCAAAGGTAGCTGCTGAGGGCTCAAGACACCCAACTTTCTGTTTTTACTCCTGCAGTATACTGAGCTCTTCTCAGCAGAGCTGATTCTGCAGGGCTCACCACCAGTTCTACCCAGGTCTGTCTAGTGCTGGCCCTGTAAATCTGACCTCTCTGTGTTTTCTCCATAACCCACAGCAGGCTCTTGCTGAACTAATACATGATTTATTTGGAGGAAGCTGCAAGGGACTTCAATATAATAATTATTCTCTTTGTAACGGGTCTTTGTTTCTGTCTGCCAACTAATGTGTTCATCATACAGCCTTTTCTTACTTCTAGCTCAGCAAAAACATCATACAGGGTTTAATTCACAGTATAAAAGCTATTTCAGCACTAGGTATTTATTACCTAATGTATTGCGAGGAAAAGAGCTACCATTACTAAGAAATATGGCATACCAAGAAGATGAGCACAGGAAGAGATGCTCAATGTCATTAGCCATCAAGGAAATGCAAATTAAAATCACTAGATGCTACATCACACCTACTAGGAGGGCTATAATTAAAAAACGAAAAAAGTATTGGTGAGGATATGAAAAAATTGGAATGCTCACATATACACCATTCTACATTTCCACATACTGTAGAAAACAGTTTAGCAGTTCCTCAAAAATTTAACCATAAAGTTACCATATGACCCAGCAATTCCACTCTGAGGCATATACCCAAGAGAACTGAAAACACATGTTCACTCAAAAGCTTGTATATGAATCTTCATAGCACTATTCACAATAGCTAAAAAGTAGAAATAACCCACATGTGCAACAACTGATGAATGATAACCAAAAAAAATCTCTCAAATAATAAGACCTTGTATGTTATTAAATAGACTTGCAAAGAGATTTATTACTTTTATCTCTCTGAAGTCTTCCCTCTTCTTTTACGAAAAACATAAAGAGTGGATGTGAGCAGGGGGTGCAATTACTTGGTATACACACAGAGAGATAATGTTGTTAGTAGTAGAATTGGTCTTAGTAAAGTATCAAAAACTAAGCTTTCCAACTCTAAATTTGGGGACTGAACCTTCATGACCACAGCTTCCACCTTAAGAAACTAGAACAAGAAAAGCAAATGAAACCCAACATAAGCAGAAGAAAATAATAAAGATTGAAGCAGAAATCAATGAAATTAAAATATTAGAAAGCCAATAGAGAATATCAATGAAATTTCTAGATATGAACAAAGAAAATCTTTGTGATCATGGGTTAGGGAAAAAAGTTTTGGTTATAACACCAAAAGCACAATTCATAAAATGACAAATTGATAAGTTGGACATAAAATTATGAACTTTTTCAAAATATGCTGTTAAGAGATGGGAAGAGAGAACCCTCCTACAATGTTGGTTGGAATGTAAATTGGTACAGCCACTGTGGAGAACAGTATAGAGGTTCTTTAAAAAACTAAAAATAGAGCTACCATATGATCCAGCACTCCCATTCCTGGGCATATATCTGGAGAAAGCTGTAATTTGAAAAGATACGTGCACCCCAATGTTCATTGCAGCACTATTTACAATAATAGCCAAGACATGGAAGCAACCTAAATGTCCATTGACAGAAGAATGGATAAAGAAGATGTGGTACATATATACGATGGAATATTACTCAGCCATAAAAAAGAATGAAATAATACCATTTGCAGCAACATGGATGGACCTAGAGATTATAACAATACAAAAATAAAAATAGATAAATTGGACTACATCAACATTTAAAACTTCTGTACATTGAAGGACACAATCAACATTGAAAAGGCAACCTATGAAATGGGAGGGAATATTTGCAAATCATGTATATGAAAGAGGTTAATATTCAGAATATGTGAAGAACTTCACTACTCATCATCAACAACAAAACCCAAAAAAACCCATTAAGAAAGGGGGAAAGGACTTAGACGTTTCTCCAGGGAAGATATACAAATGGCCAACAAACACATGGAAAGATACCCAACATCACTAACCATTAGGGAAATGCAAATTAAAACCACCATGAGATACATCCTCACACCCATTAGGATAGCCATACAGGAAATAACGTGTATTGGTGAGGATGTGGAGAAATTGGAACCCTTTGGCACTATTGATTGGAATGTAAAATAATGCTGCCACTATGGAAAACAGCATAGAGATTTCTTAAAAATTAAAAAAAAGAATTACTATATGATCCAGCAATTCCACTTCAGGGTATATACTCAAAAGAATTGAAAGCAAGAACTTCAAGAGATATTTGTACATCCACATTCATAGCAACACTATTCACAATAGCCAAAATGTGGAAGCAACCTAAGTGTACATTGGTGGATAAATAAATAAACACGTGATATAAATACATACGTATGTATATATCTGTATACACACAATAGAATATTCATCCTTAAAAAGTTAGGACATTCTAGGGACTTCCCTGGCGGTCCAGTGGTTAGGGCTTCGTGCTTCCAATGCAGGGGGTGCGGTTTAGTCCTTGGTCAGGGAACTAAGATCCCACATGCCACGTGGCAGGGCCAAAAAGAAAGAAAGTTAGGAAATTCTAATACATGCTACAACATGAGTGAACCTTGGGGGTATGCTATGTGAAATAAGCCAGTCATAAAAAGGTAAATATTGTACAATTCCCCTTAAATGAAGTACCTAGAATAGTCAAGTTCATGGACTCAGCTGGTAGAATGGTGGTTGCCAGAGGCTGAGAAGAGGGGAGAATTAGGAGTTGTTGTTTAATGTGTATAGGTTTTCAGTTTTGCAAGATGAAAATAGTTCTACAGGTTGGTTGTACAACAATGTGAATGTACTTAATACTACTGAACTGTACACTTAAAAATGATTAATATGGTAAATTTTATGTTATGTACATTTTACCCTAGTTAAAAAGGAAAACATAGAGGTAAATCTTCATGACTTTGAATTTGCCAATGGATTCTTAGATGTAACACCAAAAGCACAAACAACAACAAAAATAAATAGATAAATTAGACTTCAAAATTGAAAACTTTTGTTCTTCAATAGACACTATCAAGAAAGTTAAAGACAACCCACAGCATGGGAGAAAATATTTACAAATTATATATCTGTTGATGGACATATATATAGAATATACTAAGAACTCTTACAACTAATAATAAAAGATAAGTAACTATTTTAAAATGTTAAAGTGTCTGAATAGACATTTCTCCAAAGGGGATATAGCATGGGAAGATAGACTAAATATTGTTAGTCAACAGGGAATTGGAAGCTATCACTGATAGCAACAATGAGCTATCACTTCATATCCACTAGGATGACTATAGTAAAAAATGTAGATAATAACAAGTGTTAGCGAGGATGTGGAGAAATTGGAACCCTCACACATTTTTGTTGAGAATGTAAAATGGTGCAGCCTCTTTGGGAAACAGCCTATCAGTTCCTCAAAAACTTAAACACAAAATTACCATTTGACCCAGCAATTTAACTCCTAGGTATATACCCAAGAGAAATGAATACATATGTCCACACAGTCTTACACATGAATGTTCATACAGGCATTATTCATAATAGCCAAAAAGTAGAAACAACCTAAATGTCTGTCAACTGATGGATAAACAAAATGTGGTATGTACATAAAATGGGTTATTAGTCATCCATAAAAAGGAATGAAGTACTGATACATGCTATACAGTCATCCCTAGGTATCTGAGGGATATTGGCTTCAGGACCCACCCTATGAATAAAAAAATCCACAACGCTCAAGTCCTTTACACAAACATTTGCACATAACCTGTGCACATCCTCCTGTACACTTTAAATCATCTATAGATTACTTATAATACTTAATACTATGTAAATGCTATGTAAGTATTTCTGGTGGGTGGCAAATTCAAGTTTTGCTTTTTGGAACTTTAGAGAATTGTTTTCAGATATCTTCAATCTGCAGTTGGTTGAATCTGCAGATGTGGAACCTGTGTATACACAGGGCTGACTGTACATGAATAAACCTTGAAAGATTATACTAAATGAAAGAAGTCAGTCACAAAAAATCACATATTATATGATTCCATTTATATGAAATATTCAGTATAGGTAAATCCATAGAAGCAGAAAGTAGATTAGTGGTTGCTTAGAATTGGGGAGTGGAGATAGGATAGAGGTTGGGTTGATAAGTAAAGGGGACGGTGTTTATTTTTTGAGGTTATTAAAATGTTCTAAAATTGATTGTGGTAATACATAACTCTGTAGTTATAGTAAAAATCATGGAATTGCACATTTTAAATGGAAAAATTTTATAATATGTGAACAATAATGCTGTTGCAAAAAAGGTTTATAGTTTTCAATGTACAAGTTTTGGACTTCCTTGATTAAATTTAATTGTTTTAATCCTTTTGATGCTATTGCAAATGGAATTATTTTCTTAATTTCATACTTTGTTCACTGCTAGAGTATAGAAAAGCAACTTATTTTTGCATATTTAACTTTTATCCTGCAACACTGCTGAACTTTTTAATTAATGTTAACAATTTTGGTGTTTTTTGTGTGTGGATTATTTAGTGTTTTCTATATATAAGATTATGTCATCTGAAATGGAGGTAGTTATACTTCTTCTTCTTCTTTTTCTTGTATAATTGCTCTGGCTAGAACCTCTAGTATAATGTTTAATAGAAATGGGAAGAGTGAATGTTCATGTCTTATTCCTGGACTTAGGGGGAACGCTTTCAGTATTTCATCATTAAGTATGATGTTAGCTGTGGGTTTTTCATAGATGACCTTTATCAGGTTGAGAAAGTTCCCTTCCATTCCTAGTTTGTCAATGTTTTTTTGTTTATTTGATTGTTGTTGTCGTTTAACCATGAATGGGTGCTGGATTTTGTCAAATGCCATTTCTGTGTCTATCAAAAATCTGATCATGTGATTTTCTTTTCTTTCCTTGCATTCCTGGATTAAGTTCCACTTGATATTTGTGTATAATCCTTTTTATATGTTGCTACATTTAGCTTGATAGTATTATGTTGAGGAATCTTAAAGGAGTCAATTTTAGACAGCATATAGTTGAATAGCATTTTAAAATGTATTCTGCAGATCTCTACATTTTAATTGGAAAAATTAATTCATTTAGATTTAATGTAATTATTTGATAAGGTACAATTTTCATCTGCCATTTTGATTTTTTTTTATATGTCTTATATCTTCTCTGTTCCTCAAATCCTCAATTACTGCTTTTTGTGTTAAACAGTTTCTAGTATATCAACTCGATTCCCTTGTCATTTCTTTCACTATATATTTTGAGTTTGTTTAATTGGTTGCTCTGGGGATTAGCATTAACATCTTAATTTAGAAAAATCTAGTTTTAACTGATACTTCCTTAATTTCAAAACTATAGAAAAAATATACTCCTGTACAACTCTGTCCCTCCCCCTTTAGGATATTGTTGTCAAAAATTATATCTTTGTATATTAGTGTCCATCAACATAGATTTATAATTATTGCTTTGTAAAGCTGACTTTTAAATCAGGCAGGAAAAAAGCAGTTGCAAGATAATACATTGTACTCTCTCTTTTTTTTTTTTTTTTGTGGTACGCGGGCCTCTCACTGCTGCGGCCTCTCCCGTTGCGCAGGCTCAGTGGCCATGGCTCACGGGCCCAGCCACTCCGTGGCATGTGGGATCTTCCCAGACCGGGGCACGAACCCCTCTCCCCCGCATTGGCAGGCGGACTCTCAACCACAGCGCCACGAGGGAAGCCCCATTCTACTCTCTTGAGTACTTCTTGTAGTGTAGGTCTGCTAGTGACGAGCTCTCTCAATTTTTGTTTATTTGAGGATGTCTTAATTTCTTCTTAAGTTTTTTTTTTTTTTTTTTTTTTTTTTTTTTGTGTGTGTGGTACGCGGGCCTCTCACTGTTGTGGCCTCTCCTGTTGCGGAACACAGGCTCCGGACGCGCAGGCCCAGCGGCCATGGCTCACGGGCCCAGCCGCTGTGCGGCATGTGGGATCTTCCCGGACCGGGGCACGAACCCTTGTCCCCTGCATCAGCAGGCGGACTCTCAACCACTGCGCCACCAGGGAAGCCCTCTTCTTAAGTTTTGAAAGATCATTATGTCAGACATAGAATGCTTTGTTGTTATACATGCAAATAAAGTATACAAGTATATAATTTTAGGTGGGGATCTTAAGTCCTTCTGAGTTTCCCCCATTAGCTGTCCCTCCCTGCCCCTATCAGCTCTGTCTTTTGCCCTGCCAGTCACCATTTGGAACTCCTAGACTCTTGAATGGGATGCTGTTCTTCTCTACACAAGTCTAGGGAGACTGAGTGAGATGCCAGCCAGACTTCCCTTTCTACCTTGTTCTTTATTGTTCATTGGACTACAACATGTGCCTCTAAGGATGCACCAGGCTTTTTAGAATGCTTGGAATTGTTGTGCAGGAGAGGAAAAACTCAAAAGTATACACTGAATATCACTTTCCTGAAGTCCTGGGTATAAAGTTCTCAAGAAGTTAAAGCCTCCAGAAGGACTCCTCATTCCTACCCTAATCTCTTGCTTCCCTGTCATCAAGGCCATGCTTTTCTTATGGAACTGCCTCCTTCTAAACCTGGTAATACAGGTGTCCCACTCCCCTGCTACTTTTCAAGAAACTCTAGTCCCTACACATAAGAATCGCTCTTATTCTGAATCCATGCTTCTTTTTTTAGCAGCTTAAGCCCTTAAGTATGAGTTATTCAATCTAGATTAGAATAACACCCCAGGGAAGAGGGCCTGGAGAAGAAGAGTTGGTGGTGACTCTCCAGGTCCCACAGAACAGTTGGGCATGGAAGTGAGGGCAGACTTTGGTGCTCTGTTTCAAGAAGCAGTTTAGAATAGCTGTGGGTAACTTAAAATCTGGTTCTCTAGATCTCTTTCCAGTGGGAGTTCAACATATCTTTTTTTCTCTGGACTGCCTAGGCTAACTACTGAATAAAACACACAATACATAATCATGTTCATCATGCCATTTCCCAAGGACAAATTTTAATTCCCAGAAGTAGTGCAATGAACCCATGAGGAGAAAGAGAAGTATTTTCCTGCTTACTCATAATTTATAAGCCACTTCTTGATAAATGGAATCTGTCCTGTACATTATTTGCTGGACATTATAATATGAGACATATTGGTTCTTCCCTTCATTGCTCCTTCTTTGATCTCTGTTTTCACATTATGACCTCTCAGGCCTTCTAGGAAAACAAAGCAATCCTATTGTTAGTCCAATAGGTAAAAACTGTACCTTTCACAGGTAGCTCCCTTAGCTATATTAGACCTTGCTAAGGCTGTACTTATAAGTTCATATTAAATTCTTGGCCAAGGTCATACTCTGTCCAGGGAGGATAGGATGTCGTGATTTCATTCTTCTATTTATAAGCACATAAATTATTATATGCTCTCAATCTATGTGATTTCTACTTGCCCTATTTACTAACTCATGGATATAGTAGTATTTTGTCAGCCCTGTCTAGTGATGTCTCACAATTATCACGAACACAATCTACTGATAAGACAGAGCTGAGTTTATTGCTTACATTGGTAAGGAAGAACCACATCTCCTCAGAGTTTTGGCAGTTTCTGAAAGGGGGGAAGCTCAGGAGAGAACTTATTGAGAATTTGAAGTTTGTCTTAAGAAAGGTCTTTCAGTGTAGGGATTTGATTAGAATTGGGTAAAGATCAGATAAAACTGTTCAGGATTGGTAGAAACAACAAGGAATGGTTTTTGAGGCTAGGGATTCAAAGAATCTTAGGGCACAAAATGCCTGTGGATGTCTTACTTTGAAGGGTTTCTTTTAGGAAATTCCTGTGATGAACTGTCAATCTTTGCCTGGGAAAGAAACTCCCAGAAAAGTAATGAAGACAGAGGAATGAAAACATGTTGATGTAGATGTTAATGTAGAGGATGAGGTAAGTGGGAGTGAAGTAGTTTCAGTTCTCAGTGTCCGGGGTGAGTGGGGTGTACGGTTTTGGTTCTCAGCCCCTTTCCAAACACTTCAAGTGAATTAAGGTGACTTTAGCTGTTGAAACTGGTAGATTCCCAAATGTTTGATGGCTCAAACATGAAAGAACTATTTTTCACTTAGGTAAAGTCCTAAAGAAGCATACCTGATTTATGGATGGTTTTCTTCCTTGGGGAGAGAAGGACTCAGGCCCCTTAGAGACTGAGCTCCATTATCCGTTAAGACAATGGCCCTCATATCTGAGCGTCATCAGAATCACTTGGAGGGCTTGCTAAACCATAGGTGGCTGGGTCTCATCCTCACAATTTCTGATTCTGTAGTTTGGGGGTGGGGTGGGGTAAGGTGGGGGGATGGGGTCCAATCACTTGCATTTCTATCAAGTTCCCAGGTGATGCTGATGCTGTTGGTCCCCGAGGCCTAGGCTTCATCTGCTGTATCCTCAGCATCACAGTGGGAGATGGGGAGGTGAGGGAGGAGATCTATCAACTGCTTTGTAATCTCCTTGGCCTAAAAGTGAAGCACATTACTTCTGATCACACTAATTGATGATAACTTGTCACACGACCCCCACCTAGATAACAGGGGGCTAGGAAATGTATTCCTTGCACTAAAAAAGAATCTTTGTAGAAAATGAACTTTTAGTGGTATTAAGTAACAAAAATTCAACCGAGTACCTTTTAAAGATCTATTTGGCTTTATTGGATGATTCATGAATAAGGCAGCATTCCATCTAGCAGGTAGAAAGAAGCTCCAAAGGGCTATAGAAAGAGAAAGTTCTTTAAAGGCAACACAGGGAAGTCATAAACAGAAAAGATTATTTCAGGTTTAGGTAACCTCCCCATGGGGACAGAAGGGGTCTGTGTGGTGGACACCTCATCTTCCTTTGTAGGATGAAGAGGGCCCATATGACAGATCACCTCATAGGTGCTGAGCAGAAAACTCCTGGGGGATGTTGACGCTCCAGTTAGGTTAGGTATTAAGCCCTGGTTTGATGGCATGGCTTAGCATAAGGGAGCCCATTTTGGGCCCATGATTTTCTTTTTAACAGCGGACAGCTATCCATCTCCCCCAGGCCTCTAACCACCAAATTTCCAAGAGCACCCTTCTTCTCATACATAGAACATACTCAGTTCCTCCAAAGATCCATCCAGTTTACTACATCCAGGTAACACACAGTCCTCTTTGCAAAGCACAAAGTGCCTCCTCATGGGTTACCACCTATAAACCACAAAGCTGTCTGCCCTACGATATAACGGTGGAGCAGGGACAGGATAAAACACCCATTTGGACAAGAAAAAAATGGAGACACACAGCAGTCCTTAGTCCACAGAAATGACAAAATCCTGAAGGGCAGGCATTGAAATGGGGCGGGGGTGGGGTTTCATTGAGTGGATTCTGGTTATGCCTCTGGAAGAAACTCCCTTTGGTTCCCTGTGACCCCTGTGGTCAAGAATTCTTTGTGACACTTGGTAGGCTTCTGATCTATTTGCATCCAGGCTGTTCAGTGTGACTCTAACCACAACCTAGGCAGAATTCTGAGGCCTAATCTGTTTCTCTGCTTCTTTGCCCCCTATTGCTCTCTTAACTACATTGAAGCCCTATGAAACAATAGGTGAGAATCCTGCACTCTTGGTCTGATTGTTGCCTTAGCCATAAATTTTGGTACCTAAACCTCTTTGGGTCTTATCTCTTACTGTTTGGAGCCTGCAAACAGCTTTTGCAACACCTAGAGGCCCAGTGTTTGTTGTTTCTGTATTGCATTCCATTTCTGCTCTCAGGCTGGGCAGTTTTTTTCCCTGAATTCCACCTCTTGCTGGTAATAACTTGCTAAAAGCCGAAAGTAAACATCAGCATATGCTATCATACCAACTCTTACCAACTACTTCCTCTAAAGCTACTCAGTAGACCTCTGGTCTTCCTTCCTACCTACCAGTTAGACAGTTTCGTCAAATGTCCTGTGGCTGCATGACATGGGTCATTCTCTCTTCAGCTTTTGATATCAGTTTCTTTGCTACTTCCACCTGATAATTAACCCAGCTTTGCATATTGTTAGATTTCTGTAACATCAACATCTTACTTCTGATACTAATTTCTGTATTAATTAAGGTAATTCTGGCTGCTGTAACAAATGTTCCATGATGCTCTTAATGGCTGGTAGCTTCTCTCTTTGTGGTGATAGAGGGACACCTCTTCCTTTCAGATTGTGGCTCTGCTATCTCCTAAGGACTCAAAGTCTTTGGTTGGATTCTCTGCATCCAGCTGACAGACGGGAGATAGCACATCTTCCTCTTAACATTCCTGGTCTGCAAATAACACCTCAATTTTGCTCATACTACATTGCTGAGAATAAGTCACATGGTGACACCCAGGTGTAAGGAGTGACAAAACAGTAGTCTCTACCTGTACTGTCCTTTTATAGGAAAACTCTACACTGTGAAAAGGAAGCTCATGTCTTTGGTGGATGTCTAGTTGTGTGACACACCGGACCACTCTATCATTAGAGCCATTCTGTTGAAATCCAGCTTGGATATAGGTACTCTACCAGTTAGGAATGGCTTTGGGCCATTAGTGACAGATTCCAGAAATAAGAATGACTTAAGACCAAAGTTTATTTCTCTGTCACATAAAAGATATCCAGAACTGGGCCGTCTTGGCAGGTATGCCTGTTGCATCAAGTCATCAAGGACTCAGATTCCTTCTGTTTTTCTGCTTTACCATTCTTAACACTAAGCTTCAGTTTTTCAAATTGGCTGCTAAATCTCTAGACATCACATTCACAATTCGGGCTGGAAGAGAGAAGAAGGGTGAAAAGACTAAAGAAGCTTCCTGAGATACCACCTAGTAACATTGCTTAATAGCTAATTGACAACGAACACATCTAGTTTCAAGGGAGGATGGTAGATGTAGAATTTTAGCTAGGTACAATGATGCATCAAAAATATAGGGATTTTATTATGAAGAAAGAAGGGGACCATACGTAGCCAGCTAGTGCCATAAGGTCCTCCTTTCTGAATACAGAAAGGAGGAACATATAGCTTCCTGCTATGTTTCAGGGTAATAATGATTCAGTGTGGCACATTGGGTACTTTATTCCCTGATTAACCACATGAACTGGGTAAATGCAAAAACTAAAAATATTGTATTTTTAGAGTCTTGTCCTTTTTCTGAGAATCAAATTCCAACTTATAGTCAGTCTAAATAATCACCAATTGTCATCACTATATGTGTGTTAAACAAATTTCATATACTTCAATGTGGTGTTTCCCAACCACATCACACATATTCACTTATGAAGTTAGTCAGTCAATTAACAAATATTAATTTAACCTCTGTGATATGCTCTGCAATTTGAAAGCTACTGGTGAAGATGAAAAAGAGACAAGACATAAGTACATTGAATTCAGGGCCCATCAAATGGGATATATAAGATCAAATAATATTCTAATACATATCAAAAGACTTAAAAGTTTTGTAAACTTTTGGACCTATCAATTCTACTTAGAAAAATATAACCTGAGAAAATTATCATGAATGCAGGCAAAGATTTAACTATATGCATGGTCATTAAAGTATTGATTTTAAAAACAGAAAACTAAGAAAACAATTTGAAAAGTAGAGGATAGTTCAAGAAGCTACGGTGCTCCTATGCAACTAAATACAATGTCACTTAGATCACTGAGAAAGAATACTTATGACATAATACACGTTCATGATTTACTGTTAAATGGAAAACACACATCTCTTTGGAAAAGATGTACTTTTTGCATTTCTAGTACTATCTACAAGCCATCTCCCTCTTCTCTGAGAACTGTTCTTCAGATCATAAAGATCCCAGCCCACCTCTTTACTACTGGTTGTGCCTGCTGATTGCACTACCTGATCCAAGCTGGACAATCAAATTCTACCTCTTAATAATTTGAAGTTGAGTTTTGCAAATGCCAATCTGTTTCTTCTGGTGGCTTGAATACAGCATAAACAACTCAGAGGCTGGTGTATCGTTGTGTATATTTAGCCATTTACTCGGAAAAGCAAAGAAACGTGTCTTCAGAGAGGAAAGAATGAAGCACACCTACAGATGGAGGAAATGAGGCCAGAAACCATGTGTCCCCAGAAGGTTCTGAAGACCAGTTTCAGGTTCTAATCCTGACTTTGAAGTCCATTTGACACCCCTATTTCCTTTTAATAATTCTGTCTTCGTTTTCTAAACTGGCCTGACAGGCTTACTCTTACTTGCAACCAAAGTTAGATTGCGTATTTGAAAGCAAAAGAGCTATTTCTAAGAAAATTAGCAATGACATCATAATGAGATATTTGGGCATTTGTGATGGTAGATAGGCAAATCAATGTTAAAAATGTTTCCTTATACTCTTAACTTGATGAAACTCTCATTGCACAAAGTTTTTGGAAAATATTTTGGGGAAAGCTCTTTTGAATGAAAAACATACCTGGTCTATGTAGATATTTTCCTGTTGATAGAGCTTAAAACTCCCACTGAAATACTATGGGGAACCATTTCCTCCTAGATTTCTTTCATCGTAAGAGGGCTTTTTGGAACTCAAGTTTGAGTCTGCTGCCAAACAGAACATTGAGAAAATTATTTTGGATAATTTTTATGGTAAAATATCTTCCTGTTAATCATCTCAGAAGAAGTGATCAGGCATTTTTATCCCATTTCATCTACATTTATTTGCAAAGCTGTTTTATCTGCACTTTTAGCTCTGAAGACAAATCACTTAAAAGGATTTATGTTATGCTCAGTCTCCCACATTAACCAGAAGATTTTGTAGCAATCAAGCAGCTTCAAATGCTCTTGTTGATATTGTTTTCAAGTGAAAAAAATCTTGCTTTCTTTTACTCAGATTGTATCTTGAAACTTTAAAATATATATTAAAATGAGGGTTTGAGGTATATATCTTTATCAGAAGAGGCCTACATTGTTAACAACTGGAAAGACTACTGTAATAATATAGTAAGTATCCTTAGATGGGTTTTAGTATTCTGGGATGTTGACTCTGCCTAGGGCAGAACAAAGACATCAGAAATATGATCCACACACTTCAGACAGCTTCCTAGTTGCATGCAAATGGAACCAAACAAGCAGATCTTGCATGACCTCAGCTCTGCTCCTAGAATCACCCTCTGCCCACTTCATACATTCCTGGCATGTTTTTCATTCTCTTGTGGTAGAGAGCAAGTGGAGTTGCCAGCTTACTGTTGATGAAGAGTAATTTTTAGAAGCAGAAAGTCAGTGTCTTGGTTCTGAATGACTCATCTTGAACTCTGGGGCATGTTAAACAGTAACTATTGGTGCTTAATCTGTTGGATCTTACTCAACCCATAATTTGAGAGTCCAAGATGGATATATCACTTTTTTCTTTTCAGTGTTTTTCAAGTACAAAATAGATGGATTATAGTTTCCTTCTAATGGACTCACAAGTATGTGGTGCAGTCATTTGGCATAAAATTGTAAAAACAAAATGAGTTTAATTAAGTAAAATGAGAGATGAACTTTCAACTTTCCACATCAGCTATTTATTAAAATATCAAATTGGTTTTAACCTCTAAAACCTGAAAGTTCTAGAACATGAGAAAGAGGTCTCAGAAATGTGGGGTGCCCATTTTTCAGCCACTTCCTCCTTTTGTTCAGCAGACTCTAAGGGGTATACTCCATAGGCAGTTTTCAGAGCCATCCTTACAAAAGATTTTTATCGAGTTAGGTGACCTTGGACAAGCCTGAAATTTCCTCATCTATAAAGTGGGAATAGTAATAACTACCTCACAGAATTGAGAGCAGTAGAATGTAAGTGAAGCTACCAACCATATTATTGTATATCAGTAGATATATGCTATTATTATACTAGGCCTCCAGGAGATGGTAGCTACATACTATTGTTTATTTATTGCAAAGATATTTTCACTTGTTTCAATGTACAAAAGATACAAAGAGCTATATGTTGTATCTTTTGAAATCTTTCAATTTCTGTTTCCCAGCCATATAATTCCCCTCCTTGGGGTCAACTTATGTATCAGTTTCTTGTGTATCTTGCTAGTATTTTGCATATATAAAAGCAAAAATGTATGTTTATTTTCCACCTTTTTAAAAAGGTGAATAAAATCATACTAGTCCATTAAAAAAATATATTTGTCTGTGCCGGGTCTTAGTTGAGGCACGGGGGGTCTAGTTCCCTGACCAGGGATCAAACCCAGGCGGCCCTACATTGGGAGTGAGGAGTCTTAACCACTGGACCACCAGGGAAGTCCCCATTTTTTTTTAATCACTTAAAAATGTATCTTAGAAGTTGTTCATAAGTTAAACTTGTTTTTAAACACTTGTGGCATAGATGTGTGTGTGTGTGTGTGTGTGTGTGTGTTGGGGAGAGAGAATACTCAGCTTAAATTATGCAGGTCTGTTCTAATTACCAATCCTAATCTTTAACTACCAAATATTCACTCATTTATTCAACAACTATTTATTGAAAGTCTACCATGAGTCAGGCTCGGCCCTGGCAATAAACCAAAGAACAAAACAAAACACAGTCACTTCTTTCACATTCTAGTGAATACGAGGCTGGACATCCCATTTTGCCCCCATCCCCTTCCGAGCCCACACTGGCCCTCGGTGGGTGACTGTCAGACTTAGACTCCGGTCGTTCAGGATCCCTCTGGTGCGGGGTGGGGTCCTTGAGGCGGGGGCGGGCAGAGCTGGGAATGACCCGAACCCTCCGGGGCACCCACAGCTCAACGCCCTTCCAGACGGGGGATGAAGGGCCGGCCCCGGACGGGTGAGGAACCACGGCGGAAGGGCGGGGAGTCCTCTGGCGTCTTTGGGGCATCCGTCCCGGGTGTAAGAATGGACACACGCCTGTGTTCGTGTCCCCTCCGAGCGGCGAGCAGCACACGGGGACCTCAGAGACGACTTCCTTAACTACCCCACTTTACACAAATGGGAAACCGAGGCCCGGGGAGGCGAAGGCTGGGACTGATGCCCACCTCAGCCTTGGGGTGAGTAGGGGGGGTGCGGAGAGGGTCAACTCACAGCGAGTCCAACAGCTGGGCAGATGGGAACCATTAAGAAACGACGCACCTTTTGGTGTCTACTAGAAACTGCAGTAAGAAGGCCTCGGTCCCCCTAGAGCTGGTGGCGGGAGCCACGGACGGGGGCGGGCAGCCCGGGCCCCAGCCCTTTAAATTCCCAGCCGCGCGGGAACTACAGCCCAACAGCCACAGGCGGGAGGGGCCGCCAGACGAGCGACCCCGCCGGCCAACTACCACCCCTGGCCCGCCCCCTCTCTGATAACTTTCCAATCAGCAACTCTCTTACCGCCCACCCCTGCCTGTCGCCCACAGCGCGCCTCCAACCCTGACTAACCGCGCGGAAGGACGGCAGGGGCGGGGCTACTGGAGGGTGTGTCTGGGCGAGTGCAGACGTCGCGCGCTCCCCCGGAGTTTCGAACGCTGTTGGCTCTTCAGGCAGAAAAAAAATACAAGAGCCGTGGCCAATAGCGTGGCAGAAAGGACCCGCGCGCAGGTCCGGCTCCGCCCCGCTCTGGCTAGAAAGAAATCCAGGCACAGCTATTGGCTCGCATGTCCTGTCACTCGCCGCTGCGGCCAGCGGGCAGGGGACTGGCGGTGATTGGTTCCGCCCAGGCGCGAAATGTAACGCGGGAAAAACTGGAGCAGGGACCCCGGCGGCAGGTTGTTATTTTCGGGGGCTCGGCGCTGCGCGTCTTGCTTTCCTGTCATCGCAAGGCAAGGCGCCCGCTGCTTCCCGCCGCTGCAGCCTGCGTTGGGGAGCACAAAGAGTGGAGGGCGGGCTTGACCCAGGGTTGGGGTCCGGCCCTGGCAGCCTGGTGCAGGCCGAGCGGCTCTGCTTCTTCGCTGGCCGCCGCGCAGGAGGGTTCCAGGAAACGTCCGCCTGCCATGAGCCAGCGGGACTGAGAGCCGGCGACTCCGAGCAGCGCGGGCGAGCGGAGCAAAGGGCCAGACCCGGGCTCAGGGAGTGCGGCCCACGGCCGCCGGAGCTGCGGATCGGGGCCGGGCAATGATCCGGGGTGTGGAGGCGCCGATGGCTGACAACCCGCCGCAGCCGCCGCCCGTCATCTTCTGCCAGGACTCCCCGAAGCGGGTGCTGGTGTCGGTCATCAGGACGACCCCGATCAAGCCCACATGCAGCGGCGGAGGGGAGCCGGAGCCGCCGCCACCGCTTATTCCCACCAGCCCCGGCTTCAGTGACTTCATGGTGTACCCGTGGCGCTGGGGTGAGAACGCGCACAACGTGACGCTCAGCCCCGGAGCCGCCGGGGGCGCCGCCTCAGCTGCCTTGCCCGCCGCCGCCGCAGAGCACCCAGGGCTGCGGGGCCGGGGCGCGCCCCCGGCCACCGCTTCGGCCGCCGCCGCCTCAGGAGGTGAGGACGAGGAGGAAGCGAGCAGCCCGGACAGCGGCCACCTCAAGGTAAGCAGCGCGAGCGGGGCTTGGGGCAGTCGGTGCCCGTTAACGGCGCGGCCCGGGAGCCGGCAGCGCCCGCAGACACGGCGGGCGGGGCGGGGCCGAGTTTAAAACGCGAGGTCGCTCTGGCAGGGGCGGTGGCGTTGGCGGGTGACAGGACGCTGACGTCACTGCCGCGCGCCAAAAAACTGCCCCGGGGGCGGGGCTAGGTTTTAGTCACGTGACACCGCCCGGGGGGGTGGGGCAGCACAGCAGACCGGAGGCCACAGGCCAGCAGGTGTAGTAGGCGGGAGTGTGGCCTTGTTGTCACGGAGGGGGACGGTCAACCCGCTCTGCCAGTCGTTCGGCCCACCGCTGAGTCTTTTCTGGCGGGAGAGGGCGGGAAGGACCGCAGGCCTTGAACTGTTCCTCTGCGTGCGGGGGGAGGGGTTGCGCAGTTTCTGCCTCACCGCAGATACCCCGCCCCTGCTAAAGATGCCCTGTAGAGATAGCCGAAGAACAAGAAGGGACTTAGGGGAATCTTCCCCACCGGGAGTTGAGCCCTCGCTGTCTTTCACGCATCCAGCGTACTACTTTGCTAGGTTCTGAGAGCTCAGAGTGGAATGGGACGCTGTTGTCACCAACCTCGAATTGCTTGGAGTCTCAGACTGTATTAGAGCTGGAAAGGTTTCAAACCTACAATTTACCTATCAGGCAATTGAGGCTTAGAGGGATTGGTGAAGGGAGCTCCCCAAGGTACACAGCTAGGTAGCGGGAACGCTGGTACTGTAGTTGAGTTTTTGTGGCTCCTAGTCCTGAAGCATGTGTTGGAGGTGCCTCCCTGCTGACATATACTTACCTCTATAGACTGTAAGCTCCAGGAGCGCCGGGACAATTTCTCTCTGGTAGACTTATTTGACTTTAATACCTTATACTCTGTAAATGCTGAATAAATGTGCTCAGTTAAGTATTTGTGTAATGAATGGTGCTAATATAAGGTTAATATTCAGATTCTATTTGTTAAGTGGCTATATAAGATAAGCAGTTTGCTAAAGATAAAACAAGTAAATCACCTTGTTGATAAGTACGTCTATATTGGCAAATATTATAAAAATTGAAACAGGTTTTATCATCATTTTACACGCAGTAGCAAAGATGTTGAAACACTGTGTTGAGCCCTGAGGAAATTGATACACTTTGTTACTAATGGCATTGTTATTAAAGAACTATAAATTTATACAGCTATATGCCTTGACACACTTCAACTCTTGAAGCTGCACTTCAGTAAAAATTTGAAAGAAGAGGCAGTAGAAATATTTATATTAGTGCTGAGTTTGTGAAGTGAACAATCACTGTGTGCTGTCTCTAGGTAGCCCTTAGTAAGATGGCTGGGTATCCTAGATATTTTTCCGTGTTAACATATTTACATGTTTAGTACTTAAAAAAATATATATGTAGTAGGTTATATGGTTGAGCAACATAAAGACATATATGCACAAATTACTTATAGAAGATTTTGCATCTGTTATTTTATTCTTAATTATAACTGAATCTAATTTTGGATTATCCAAGAAGATTAATGTTATAATAAGTGAAATCTATACTTTTTTTGGGGGGGGCTAAAACAGTTTTATCTTCATATAAACCTTTTAGAAAACATTCTTAATAATGCATATGTTTGAATTTTATTTCCACTTTGTCTTCCTCTTTTCAGAAGTAAAACATAACACAAGTTATGAAAAACATTTAAAAGTGAAAAGGCTGTTATATATTTCACTTTTTTCCTCCTCACCATCTTTCATACCATAACTGTTTCATAAATTAGTTCATAAATTAGTAGACAAATTGATTTTAACGTGTCCTTTTATCAATGAAGCAATCCAAATACAGCTCCAAAAATTCATTCATTTAGTTTTTGCAACTTGAGGGGGAGCCTCAAGCCTCCATATTTTGTGCCATCTGGAATATACTTTCATTTAAGGAAGTTACCTAGTTTGATTTGTGATCAGTGCATTCTAGACTAAAGGTTGGGAATTCCAGCCTCCTTTACTTTGTTTTGCTTCTCTAAAGTACTCGTAGTTCTTTTATCTCCATATACTCATAGGTGAATCATGCTGGCTGAGTCTGCTCACTTTTTGGGAAGACAAATTTGTAATATAGTTGGTGCCAATAACATGGCACCAACTTCTACCCCCTTCGCTCAGTATGTGGGTTAGAGGCAATAACAGCTTTGGGTTTGAGAACAACTTTTGTGTTCATTTACTGTCTTTTGATGCCACCTTTCCCATGGGAGGTGTTAACATCTGAGTCCTACACACCAGGTGTCAGCTTTTGCTTGCTTTCTTGTTTGTTTCTGCCCAACACTGCCTCCCCGCCTGTGAGGAGAACATCCATCTAATACCAACTTATTTTGGCCCCTCATCTCAAGATTGTTTAGCACAATTGGGATATAGTTATATATTAGCACTGTCTCTTCCCAGGTTGTAGAATTCTGGGAAGGAAGGGAGAAGGTCTAATTTTCATCTGCCAAATGATAGTCTAAGCCTCCATATTTTGTGCCCTTTACTCAGACTGCATTCATGAGGTTACTTCTCCACTTTGGGACCTGTGTAGTTTGGCTTCTCTGCACATCCTCAGATACCACTTACCCTTCAGGACCCGCCAGCTGCCTATCCTGTTTCCCCTTTCTATCACCAATCACTTTAAACATCTAGACTGCACATAGCCTTACAAACAGCTGATTAGTACACAGTACTTTTTGATAACCACCATGTTTAAACATAACGTCATGTTAACGTGTTAACGTGAACATAGTAGCCACCATTTGTTATTTATTGCCTTGCAGAGCAAACCACCAGACTCTGTGTTGATTGTTTTGAATTCTTTAATTAATTTACCTTGTTTACCTGATGAAAAAGTATGAATTAGAGAAGTCCCCAAGATTAAGTTAACATTATATAAGTGGCAGAACTGATTGGAACTTTTTAGAGCCCTTACTCTTAATCTGTACCTGATACTGCTTCTGTGTTTATCATGTGTGTATTGACTTTAGGGGTTTATTTATTTATTTTTAGTATTAAGAAGATGCAAGTAGGGAATTCCCTGGTGGTGGTCCAGTGGTTAGGACTCTGCGCTTCCACTGTAGGAGGCATAGGTTTGATCCCTGGTAAGGCAACTAACATTCCGCCAGGCAGCATGGCCAAAAAAAAAGAAAAAAAAGAAGATGCAAGTAGACTTATGAAATAATACACACTATTCATAACTGCCTATATCTCGATTGAGGTGCATCATGAGAATACACACAGTACAATAGATAGATGCAAATTAAGACTTAGAAAGTGGTCCAGATAGGTCAAGGTGGGGGATAGAGTTAGGAAGCAGATATGCGAGCCATAGGAAATTCGGATCTAAATCTGAATTCGAAAAGGGAAATAAGATCTATTTACATTTTCTCATGAAAGTGAGAAGGTACACACGCCTCCCTCTGAGAACTGTTTTTCTTTTCCTTCCATGTTGTATCTGTATAATTTATTTGAATTTTACTTTGTATAAAAATATGTTGAGGACTTTTAGTTTTTTTAGTAATCACATGAATATAAAGTTTGAACATAACTTTTTCTAAAGCTTAGGTAAATGTGTACATTATTCTAAGTGGCTTGAGAAATAACTCCAATTTTATTAAATAACTTTAAAGTTATTGACATTGAAAACAAAACATTTACCATGAAATATTTTAGAAAACACTTTCAAAATCACTATCTTCTGGAGGTACTGAGATTGTTTTAAAAATTAAACCTGCTGAAGTATGCAAACATTTTTGGCGATTTACTCATTTTTCTTCTTTCTAGTAGCTTATTTTGCAGCAGTTGCCATATAATAGCAATAGGATGTCTAAGAGTTTCTTTTTTAACTTTACTTTTTTTTTTTTTTTGCAAATCATCAAGCAGTCTTGACAAGATTTCTCTCTTAAGCTACAGGTACACTTAGTTGCTGATGAGTTAACTCTATTATTGTCAAAATGTACATAGATACATGGTTTTCTTATTGGTAAGGCTAAGATGAAAAAGGTCCTCTTTAAGTGACACTGCTTATTTTTGTATATATGGTTAAAAGATGCTATTTATTCATTTATTTAGGGTATTAGATGATTACTTGCCTTGTTTAATTTTCTTAGTTGAAAGAACGCACTTAGTGAAGTCTTACCTGTATATGACTGGGATGTTGTATTATGTTGCATTTTTCAGCTCTTTATTTCTCACTTGGAAAATGCAAGTATGATTTGCATTTTCTTGTTTCTGGATGAAACAAGATCTTAGAGTTACTGGGAGGCAGCCAAATAGTTAACTTTAAAAAAAAAAAAACTTCCTCCACTATTAAACATGCTTGATAATTTTTTTTTTAACCAGAAACAGAGAAAATAGTAATGGATAATCTTAAAATTTTGATACTGAATAGTATTTGATACTAAATCAGTTATTTCAAATTGTAATGGAGTCAACAATATGTTTTTATGTATTTAAAAAATATTGAGGGGGGCTTCCCTGGTGGCGCAGTGGTTGAGCGTCCACCTGCCGATGTGGGGGACACGGGTTCGTGCCCCGGTCCGGGAGGATCCCACGTGCCGCGGAGCGGCTGGGCCCGTGAGCCGTGGCGGCTGGGCCTGCGCGTCCAGAGCCTGTGCCCCGAGGCGGGAGAGTTCGCAGCAGTGAGAGGCCCGCGTACAGCAAAAAAAAAAAAAAAAAAAATTAATTAGGGGACTTCCCTGGTGGCGCAGTGGATGAGAGTCTGCCTGCTAATGCAGGGGACACGGGTTCGAGCCCTGGTCTGGGAGGATCCCACATGCCGCAGAGCAACTAGGCCCGTGAGCCACAGCTACTGAGCCTGCGTTTCTGGAGCCTGTGCTCCGCAACAAGAAAGGCCGCGATAGTGAGAGGCCCGCGCATCGCGATGAAGAGTGGCCCCCGCTTGCCACAACTAGAGAAAGCCCTCGCACAGAAACAAAGACCCAACACAGCCAAAAATAAATATAAATAAATAACAAAGATTTGTTGAGAATCACTGACTCTATACTTTGCAATACTATACATTAAATGTATTAAAAAAATTAGGGAAATTATCCTTTCATGGCAGAGGAGTTGTATTACTAAGGTTTTTAATTAACCTTATTTCACGTTCCATTTCTTTCTTAACAGAACAAATCATCTGCTGTTTTTATGGATCATAGATGCTGTGTTTGTTTTTCATTTTTAAAACTATTTAAAACAATTATTCATGATATGATCATAACCAGCAACAATTTATACAATTATTGTGGAGAATTGATGAGATCTTTATCCCATTAACAAATATTTATTAACAATGTGCCTGAGTCAGGTAGCTTAGGCTAAACCATGCTGCCGAATGAACCTCAAAATCTCAGCGTCAACCTAAACAAAGCTCGTGTTATGTATCCTGTGAGGGTTAACAGCAGGTGTGCTCTTCATCCTGTTCATTCTGGGACCCAGGAGGAACATCCCCTACCTGGGACATGCGAGTCTCAAGGCAGAGAGGAAAGAGAGATGGTAGAACCTTGTGATGGCTTTTAGAGCTTTTGTTCAGAAGTCACACGTGTGATTTCTATTCACATTTCATTGGTCAAAGCAAAGTTATATGGCCAAGTTGGCCTCATTGGGGCCCACAGTGCGGAAGGAGCAGTGAATATTTTAACAATATTATAATCTGCCACAGTGCTTTCTCACATTCTTTTCCATTATTATTATTATTATTATTATTATTATTATTATGGCTGCATCGGGTCTTAGTTGTGGCACATGGGATCTTTGTTGAGGTATGTGGGATCTTTTTTCATTAAGGCACGTGGTCTCTTCGTTTAAGTGCTCGGGCTTCTCTCTAGTTGTGGCTTGCAGGTTTTTCTCTCTCTAGTTGTGGCGTGCGGGCTCCAGGTCATGTGGGCTCTGTAGTTTGAGGCACGCAGGCTGTCTAGTTGAGGCATGCGAGCTCAATAGTTGTGGCTCCAGCTTAGTTGCCCCCCAGCACGTGGGATCTTAGTTCTCTGACCAGGGATCGAACCTGCGTGCTCTGCATTGGAAGGCGGATTCTTTACCACTGGCCCACTGGGCAGTACCCTCACATTTTTTTTTCTTTTTATACTTTTGTGGCAGAAAACACATAATGTAAAATTTACCATCTTAACCATTTTAAAGTATTAACTATATGAACATTGTTGTAATAGAACTCCAGAACTTTTTCATCTTACGAAACCAAAACTGTACCCATCTCGAGCTCCCCCTTTCTCCCCCTCTATGGCCCCTGGCAACCACTATTCTGCTTTCTGTTTCTAAGTTTGACCATTTTAGATACCGCATATAAGTGGAATCATGTAGTATTTGTCTTTTTGTGACTGCCTTATTTTACTTAGGATAATGTGCTTAATATTCATCCATGTTGTAGCATATGGCAGAATTGCCTTCTTTTTTAAGGGTGAATAATTTTTCATTGTATATATCCCATTTACTTTATCCATTCATCTGTCAGGGGACATTTAGGTTGCTTCTACCTCTTGGCTGTTGCAGAAATAGGTTTTAATATCTAAGAATTTTTTAGACATGACTTATAAGATAACTCATCCATGTTGAGATTGAGCTTTTCTTTCAAGGTGAAAATTGATTGAAGGGAATTTTGCTGTGGCTTATTATCAAGGTTTCAGGCTGATGTTTTTAAGCTTTGGGAAGGCTTTAGGTTTTTATATTGACAGCAGTAAAAACGTCTTCAGTTTGGATGTAGGTGTTTTTTATGTTTTTCTTTTCTTTTTTTTCATTTAACTTATATGTGTAAAAATTTAACTTACCTGGAAAGAAAGTTTTTTTCTTCAAGGAAATGCTTATTTTAGATTAGTTTTACATACATAGAAATGTTAAGACAGTACAGGGAGTTCCCATCAACCACATATCCAGTTTCCCCTATTGCTGACGTCTTGCATTAATATGATATATTTGTTACAGTTAACGAACCAAATTGGTACATTATTAACTAAAGTCCATAGTACTGTTCAGAGCTCGTTAGTGTTTTAAAAAATTGAGCAGAAATTCACATAGCATAAAATTAACCATTTTGAAGTATAATTCACTGATAGTAATTCACAATATTGTGAAAACACCACCTATATCAAGTTCCAAAACATTTTCATTGCCCCAAAAGAAAGTCCTGTATTCATTAAGTAGTCACTCCCTTTTCCCCTCTATAGGCAGTCTCTGGAAAACACCAATCTGTTTTCTGTCTGTGGTTTTACCTATTTTGGACATTTTATTACATGGAATCATAAAATATGTGGCCTTTTGTGTCTGACTTCTGTTACTTAGTATACTGTTTTTGAGGTTCATCCACCTTGTAGCGTGTATCGTTTCTATGGCTGAATAACAGTCCATTGTATATGTATATGTACATATGTATATGACATTGTATCACACCGTCAAACTTTTCCACAGTGGCCAAAACTTTACATTCCCAGCAGCAATGTATGAAGTTTCTAGTTTCTGCACATTCTTGACCAAAAAAACACCTTATTTCTACTTTTTTCCTGTTTTTTTTTTTTTTGAGTATAACTGAGTTGGTGTGAAGTCGTATCTCACTGTGTGTGTGTGTGTGTGTGTGTGTGTGTGTGTGTGTGTGTGTGTTTAATCTTTTTCCCTTCAGGCTTTACTGAGATATAATTGACCTCAATTGTAGTTTTGATTTGCATTTCCCTAATGACTAATGATGTTGAGCATCTTTTCATGGGCTTGCTGCCCATACATATAACTACTTTGGAGATATGTCTATTCAAGTCCTTTACCCATATTTTATTTGAGTTTTCGTTGTTGTGTTGTAAAGGTTCATTATATATTCTGGATACTAAAACCTTATCAGACATATGATTTGCAAGTATTGTATCCCATTCTGTAGGTTGTCTTTTCACTTTCTTGATAATGTCCTGTGACACAAATGTTTTTAATTTTAAGTCCAGTTTATCTATTCTTTTGTTGCTTAGGCTTTTGGTGCCACATCTAAGAATCCATTGTCAAATCCAAGGTCATGAATATTTATCCCTGTTTTCTTTTAAGAGTTTTAAAGTTTCAGCTCTGACATTTTGGTGTATGATGCATTTTGAGTTAATTTTTTATATATTGTGTGAGGTACAACTTCCTTCTTTTGCATGTAGAAATCCAGTTTTCTCAGAACTATTTGTTGAAGAGCTATTCTTTCCTCATGGCATGTTCTTGGCACCCTTGTTGAAAATCAATTGGCCATAGGATAAGGGTTAATGCCTTGATTCTCATTTTGTTTCATTGGCCTATGTCTTTCCTTATGCCAGTACTACACTGTCTTAATTGCCATTGCTTTGCAGTAAATTTTGTAATAGGGAAGTGTGAGTACTGCTTTGTTCTTTTAAAATATTGTTTTGTCTACTTGGAGCCTCTTGCAATTCCATAAGTAGAGGATTGCTTTTTCCATTTCTGCAAAAAAGGCCTTTGGGATTTTAATAGGGATTGCACTGAGTCTGTATATCACTTTGGGTAGCAGTGGTATCTTATATTAAGCCTTCCAGTCCTAGAAATGTATCCCATAAGTTTTGATATGTTGTGCTTTTATTTTCATTCATGTCAAAGTATTTTCTAATTTCCTGTGTGATTTCTTCTTTGACCCATTGGCTGTTTAAGATTGTTGTTTAATTTCCACATATTTGTGAATTTTCCAGTTTTTTTTCTGTTATTGGTTTATAGTTTTATTCCAAGTATGTCAAAGAAGATGCTTTGGATGATTTCAGTCTTTTAAAATTTATTGATTCTTGCTTTGGGCCCAGCATATGGTCTATCTTGGGAAATGTTCCACGTGCACTTGAAAAAAATGGATATTTTGCTGTTTTTGTGTGGAATGTTCTTCATATTCTGTTAGGTGTAGTTGGTTTATAGTGTTGTTCAAGTCTTCTATATCTTTGTTGACCTGTCTAGTTGTCCTATCCATTAATTGAAAGCGAAAGTCTCCAGCTATTTTTGAACTATGTCTTTTCATTTTCAATTCTGCCAATTTTTGCTTCATACATATTGGGAGCTCTGTTGTTAGGTGTGCATGTGTTTATAATTGTTATCTCTTTTTCCATCCTTTCACTTTTTTTTTTTTGCCGTACGCGGGCCTCTCACTGTTGTGGCCTCTTCCGTTGCAGAGCATAGGCTCCGGACGCGCAGGCTCAGCGGCCATGGCTCACGGGCCCAGCCGCTCCGCGGCATGTGAGATCCTCCCGGACCGGGGTACGAACCCGTGTCCCCTGCATCAGCAGGCGGACTCTCAACCACTGTGCCACCAGGGAAGCCCCATCCTTTCACTTTTAAACCTATTTATGTTTTTGGCTCTAAAGTGAGTTTCTTGTAGATACCATATAGTTGGTTCATTTTTAAAAAAATCCATTCTGCCAATCTCTGCCTTTTGTTTGCAGAATTTAATCTATTTACATTTAAAGTGATTACTTACAAGGAAGAACTTCTCCCATTTTATTTGTTTTCTATAGTGTTATACCTATTTTGTTTATCAATTCTTCGATTACCGCCGCCTTTTGGGTTTGATTTTTTTGTAATGAACTCTTTTCTTTCTTGTTTCCTTTTCTGTTTTTTCTTTTTGAATTAATATCACCTTAGCACCAATAGTATACAAAAGTTATGCTCCCATATATTTCTGTCCCTCTCCCTTTTTGTTGTTGTTGTCATAATTATATCTTATATTGTGTTCCCATTAACAAAGATTTATTATTTTTTAATACACTTGGCATTTATCTTTTATATAGGAAAGAAAAGAAGAGTTATAAGCCCAAAGTGCAATACTTCTGGCTTATGTAGTTACCTGGTGTTGTTTATTTCTTTGTATGGCTTTGAGTTATTGTCTAGTGTCTTTTCATTTCTGCCTGAAGAACTAACTCCCTTTAGATTTATTGTAGGGCAGGTCTAGCAATGAACTCTCTTAGCTTTTGTTTGTCTGGGAATGCTTAATTTCTTCATTTTTGAGTGATAGTTTTGTTGAATATAAGATTATTGTTTGATTTTTTTTTTCCTTTCAGCACTTTAAACATGTCATCCCACTGATTTGCGTAGTTTCTCCTGAGAAATCAGCTGTTAATCCTATTGAGGACTGGTATGTGTGATAAACTACTTCTTTCTTGCTGCTCTCAAGAGTCTCTCTTTGTCTTTTGATAGTTTGATTATATCTCCATGTATATCTCTCTTTGTGTTTATGCCATTATTTCTTCAAATATTCTTTCTGCCCTAGTCTCTCTTGCCTTCTGGATCTCCGATTGTGTGTGTGTGGGTATGCTTGATGCTGTGGTGTCCCCCAGAATTCGTGTGTTGAGATCCTGACCCCCGAAGATGATGGTGTTAGGAGGTGGGGGTCTTTGGGAGGTGCTTAGGTCATGGAGGTGGAGCCCTCATGAATAGAATTAGTGCCTTTATGAAAGAGGCCCTGGAGAGCTCTCTTGCCCCTTTTGCCATGTGAGGACACAGCAAGAAGGCACTGGGTATGATCCAGGAAGTAGTCCCTAACCTGACCATGCCAGCACCTTCATCTTGGACTTTACAACTGCCAGAACTGTGAGAAATAAACTTTGGTTGTTTATAAGTTACCCAGTCTGTAGTATTTAGTTTTAGCAGCCCAAATGGACCCATAAGACACTTGATGTCCTACTGGTATCATAGGCCCTGTTCATTCTTTTCTCTTTCTGTTCCTCAGACTGGATAATTTCAGTTGACCTATCTTTAAATTTGCTGTTTCTTTCCTCCTGACCGTTCAAATCTGCCATTAAGACTCTGTAGTGAATTTTTTTCATTTTGGTTACTGTATTTTTTAGTTTCAGAATTTCTATTTTTAAAAATAATTTGTGGGCTTCCCTGGTGGTGCAGTGGTTGAGAGTCCGCCTGCCGATGCAGGGGACATGGGTTCATGCCCTGGTCTGGGAAGATCCCACATGCCGCGGAGTGGCTGGGCCCGTGAGTCATGGCCGCTGAGTCTGCACGTCCGGAGCCTGTGCTCTGCAACAGGAGAGGCCACAACAGTGAGAGGCCCGCGTACCGCAAAAAAAAAAAAATAAATAAATAATAATTTGTTTCTTTTTTGACATTCTCAGTTTGTTGAAACAGTGTTCTCCTGGTTTTCTTTTGTTCTTTGTCCATGGTTTCCATTACCTCTTTCAGCATATTTAAGACAGTTTAACATCTTTGTCTAGTAAGTCCAACGTCTGCTTCCTCATAGGAGAAATTAACTCCTATGTATGGGAGTTAATATTTTTGTTTCTTTGCATGCTTTGTAATATTTTGTTGAAAACTGGGTGTTTTGAATATTATAAAGTAGTAACTCTGGAAATCAGATTCTCCTCTCTCCTCAGAGTTTGTTTTAGTTGTGTGCTGTGGTTTGTAGTTGTTTGGTGACTTTTCTAAACTATTTTTGTAAACTCTATTCTTTATTGTGTTTGTTCTTTAAAGTCTGTTTCTTTAGCTTTAGTCATCTCATATTTTGAGAGAGATCTTGAATGGCCCCCAAAAAAACCCCAAAGAACAAAAACAGAAAAGAAAAGAAAGGGGGGAAAAACCCCTTCTAACTTTGCAGAATGGTCTGTGCTGTAGCTCTCCTTCTATACTTAGCCAGACTGTTTACAAGTCTGTCTTAGCCTTCATTTCTTGCTTGTGCTGAGCCTAAGGATCAGCCAGAGGTGAAAACTTATGTTCTTTTCAGGTTTTTTCTGAGTATGCTTCCTGCACTGGGCAGGCAAGTGTGTGGCTTCCTAAATTCCTGTCTTTGGGATATGTGGGCACTTTCCAGTGCCCTAATTTCCTGAGGAAATTCTCTCCCCAGCTTTTCCTCCTAGGCTTTTGGTGTGTTTGTGTGCCTTCGTTGAAATCTTTTCCCCCAGGGGGCAGCAAGTTGTTATTGGCCTTACAAGGTTTTTGAGAGATGCCCTCTGTGTAGCCACTTTTCTGCCCAGAGAGAGTTCTAAGTTAGCAAAACAAAGACAAGCATCTTGTTTCAGACCTTCAGGTAGCCCCCAGGCTGGGCAAAACAGACAAACAAAATTCTTTCAGAGTAAAGTCTTCTCTGTTCTTTCTTGAACCAGGGACTAGATTCCTACACTAAGAATGAAGGCAGTAATCTTCAAAGACCACTGAGTGAAGGGGTGGGGCAAGGGCTGTAAAAATTGCTGCAATGCTTTCCTACTGTTTTAGGTTGCTTGTTTCTTGATTCATTGTTCTCTGAGTTGCTGTAAGTTTCTCATCATTTTCTGGAGTTGTGACAAAGCTGATTCTGAACAGTTTTTGCTTGACTTTTTAGTGATCTGTGGAGGGGTGGGCCCTTGGAACTACCTACTCTGCCATTTCACTGATGTCACTCAAGAAAGGTTTCAAAAAATTATTTAGTTATACCTTTGAGATATTGTGGGTTCAGTCCCAGACTGCTAGTCACACAAGCTTTTGTCTCCCAGTGAATAAAAAGTTATGTTTACACTATACTGTAGTCTCTTAAGTGTGCAATAGCATTATGTCTAAAAATTACCTCAATTAAAAAACACTTTTAGGGCTTCCCTGGTGGCGCAGTGGTTGAGAGTCCGCCTGCCGATGCAGGGGACAAGGGTTTGTGCCCCTGTCCAGGAAGATCCCACATGCCGCGGAGCGGCTGGGCCCGTGAGCCATGGCCGCTGAGCCTGTGCATCCGGAGCCTGTGCTTCGCAACGGGAGAGGCCACAACAGTGAGAGGCCCGCGTACCGCAAAAAAAAAAAAAAAAAAAAAACTAAAAAAAAATATTTCTAAAAAATGCTAATCACCATCTGACAACACAGGGTTGCCACAAACCTTCAATTTGTAAAAAACGCAGTATCTGCAAAATGCAATAAAGTGAAGCGTAATAGAGACTCTGGGAGGGCTCATGCCAAGGAGTACTTCCCAAAACTTCTGCTGCCAGTGTCCTTGTCCCCACGGTGAGCTACAGCCACCCACCGCCTCTGCAGGAGACCCTCCAACGCTAGCAGAAAGAAGTAAGAACTTGATTATCTGGGCAACAGTCAGCTCTACCCAACACCAGTCCCTCCCATCAGGGAACTTGCACAAGCCTCTTAGTTAGCCTCATCCACCAGAGGGCAGACAGCAGAAGCAAGAAGAACTACAATCCTGCAGCCTATGAAACAAAAACCACATTCACAGAAAGATAGACAAGATGAAAAGGCAGAGGGCTATGTACCAGATGAAGGAACAAGATGAAACCCCAGAAAAACAACTAAATGAAGGGGAGATAGGCAACCTTCCAGGAAAAGAATTCAGAATAATGATAGTGAAGATGATATGGGACCTCGGAAAAAGAATGGAGGCAAAGATTGAGAAGATGCAAGAAATGTTTAACAAAGACCGAGAAGAACTAAAGAACAAACAAACAGAGATGAACAATACAATAACTGAAATGAAAACTACACTAGAAGGAATCAATAGCAGAATAACTAGGGCAGAAGAAAGGATAAGTGACCTGGAAGACAGAATGGTGGAATTCACTGCTGCAGAACAGAATAAACAAAAAAGAATGAAAAGAAATGAAGACAGCCTAAGAGACCTCTGGGACAACATTAAACGCAAAAACATTTGCATTATAGGGGCCCAGAAGGAGAAGAGAGAGAGAAAGGACCCGAGAAAACATTTGAAGAGATTATAGTCGAAAACTTCCCTAACATGGGAAAGGAAATAGCCACCCAAGTCCAGGAAGCACAGAGAGTCGAATACAGGATAAACTCAAGGGGAAACATGCTGAGACACATAGTAATCAAAGTGTCAAAAATTAAAGACAAAAATTATTGAAAGCAGCAAGGGGAAAATGACAAATAACATACAAGGGAACTCCCATAAGGTTAACAGCTGATTTCTCAGCAGAAACTCTACAAGCCAGAGGGAGTGGCATGCTATACTTAAAGTGATGAAAGGGAAGAACCTACAACCAAGATTCCTCTACCTGGCAAGGATCTCCTTCAGATTCGATGGAGAAATCAAAAGCATTACAGACAAGCAAAATCTAAGAGAGTTCAGCACCACCAAACCAGCTCTACAACAAATGCTAAAGGAAATTCTCTAAGTGGGAAGCACAAGAGAAGAAAAGGACCTACAAAAACAAACCCAAAACAATTAAGAAAATGGTCATAGGAGCATACATATCGATAATTACCTTAAACGTGAATGGATTAAATGCTCCAACCAAAAGACACAGGCTTGCTGAATGGTTACAAAAACAAGACCCATATATATGCTGTCTACAAGAGACCCACTTCAGACCTAGGGGCACATACAGACTGAAAGTGAGGGGATGGAAAAAGATATTCCATGTGAAGGGAAATCAAAAGAAAGCTGGAATAGCAATACTCATATCAGATAAAATAGACTTTAAAATAAAGAATGTTACAAGAGACAAGGAAGGACACTACATAATGATCAAGGGATCAATCCAAGAAGAAGATATAGCAATTATAAATATATATGCACCCAACAAAGGAGCACCTCAATACATAAGGCAACTGCTAACAGCTCTAAAAGAGGAAGTCGACAGTAACACAATAATAGTGGGGGACTTTAACACCTCACTTACACCAATGGACAGATCATCCAGACAGAAAATTAATAAGAAAACGAGCTTTAAATGACACAATAGACCAAACAGATTTAATTGATATTTATAGGAAATTCCATCCAAAACCAGCAGATTACACTTTCTTCTCAAGTGCGCATGGAACATTCTACAGGATAGATCACATCTTGGGTCACAAATCAAGCCACAGTAAATTTAAGAAAAATGAAATCACATCAAGCATCTTTTCTGACGACAGTGCTATGAGATTAGAAATCAATTACAGGGAAAAAAATGTAAAAAACACAAACACATGGAGGCTAAACAATATGTTACCAAAAACCAAGAGTTCACTGAAGAAATCAAAGAGGAAATCAAAAAATACCTAGAGATAAATGACAATGAAAACATGATGATCCAAAACCTATGGGATGCAGCAAAAGCAGTTCTAAGAGGAAAGTTTATAGCTATAGAAGCCTACCTCAAGAAACAAGAAAAATCTCAAATAAACAATCTAACCTTGCACCTAAAGGAACTAGAGGAAGAAGAACATACAAAACCCAATGTTAGCAGAAGGAAAGAAATCATAAAGATCAGAGCAGAAATAAATGAAATAGAAACGAAGAAAACAATAGCAAAGATCAATAAAACTAAAAGCTGGTACTTTGAGAAGATAAACAAAATTGATAAACCATTAGCCAGACTCATCAAGAAAAAGAGTGAGAGGACTCAAGTCAGTGAAAAAGGAGAAGTTACAACAGACACTGCAGAAATACAAAGCATCCTAAGAGACTACTACAAACCACTCTATGCCAATAAAATGGACACCCTGGAAGAAATGGACAAATTCTTAGAAAGGTATAACCTTCCAAGACAGAACCTGGAAGAAATAGAAAATATGAACATACCAATCACAAGTAATGAAATTGAAATGTGATGAAAAATCTTCCAACAAACAAAAGTCCAGGACCAGATGGCTTCACAGGTGAATTGTATAAAACATTTAGAGAAGAGCTAATACCCATCCTTCTCAAACTCTTCCAAAAAATTGCAGAGGAAGGAACACTCCCATACTCATTCTATGAGGCCACCATCACCCTGATACCAAAACCAGACAAAGATACTACAAAAAAAGAAAATTGCAGACAAATATCACTGATGAACATAGATGCAAAAGTCCTCAACAAAATACTAGCAAACAGAATCCAACAATACATTAAAAGGATCATACACCATGATCAAGTGGGATTTATCCCAGGGATGCAAGGATTCTTCAATATAAGTAAATCAATCAATGTGATACACCATATTAACAAATTGAAGAAGAAAAATCATATGATCATCTCAATAGATGCAGAAAAAGCTTTTGACAAAATTCGACCCCCATTTATGATAGAAACTCTCCACAAAGTGGGCATAGAGTGAACCTACCTCAACATAATAAAGGCCATATATGACAAACCCACAGCAAACATAATTCTAAGTGGTGAAAAACTGAAAGCATTTCCTCTGAGATCAGGAAGAAGACAAGGATGTCCACTCTCACCACTATTATTCAACATAGTTTTAGAAGTCCTAGCCATGGCAATCAGAGAAGAAAAAGAAATAAAAGGAATACAAACTGGAAAAGAAGTAAAACTGTCACTGTTTTCAGATGACATGAAACTATACATAGAGAATCCTAAAGATGCTACCAGAAAACTACTAGAGCTAATCAATGAATTTGGTAAAGTTGCAGGATACAAAATTAATGCACAGAAATCTCTTGCATTCCTATACACTAATGAGGAAAAATCTGAAAGAGAAATTAAGGAAACACTCCCATTTACCATTGCAATAAAAAGCATAAAGTACCTAGGAATAAACCTACCTAGGGAGACAGAAGACCTCTATGCAGAAAACTGTAAGACACTGATGAAAGAAATTTGGATTAATGGAGAGATAGATCATGTTCTTGGATTGGAAGAATCAATATTGTGAAAATGACTATACTACCCAAAGGAAGGTACAGATTCAATGCAATCCCTATCAAATTACCAATGGCATTTTTTATGGAAGTAGAACAAAAAATCTTAAAATTTGTATGGAGACAGAAAAGACCCTGAATAGCCAAAGCAGTCTTGAGGGAAAAAAATGGAGCTGGAGGAATCAGACTCCCTGACTTAAGACTATACTACAAAGCTACAGTAATCAAGACAATATGGTACTGGCACAAAAAGAGAAACAGATCAATGGAACAAGATAGAAAGCCCAGAGATAAACCCACACATCTATGGTCAACTAATCTATGACAAAGGAAGCAAGGATATACAATGGAGAAGACAGTCTCTTCAATAAGTGGTGCTGGGAAAACTGGACAGCTATATTTAAAAAGATGAAATTAGAACACTGCCTAACACCATACACAAAAATAAACTCAAAATGGATTTGAGACCGAAATGTAAGACCGGACACTATAAAACTCTTAGGGGAAAACATAGGAAGAACACTCTTTTTTTTTTTTTTTTTTTTTGCGGTGCGCGGACCTTTCACTGCTGTGGCCTCTCCCGCCGCAGAGCACAGGCTCCAGACACGCAGACCCAGCAGCCATGGCCCACGGGCCCAGCTGCTCCGCAGCACGCGGGACCCTCCCGGACCGGGGCACGAACCCGTGTCCCCTGCATCGGCAGGCGGACTCTCAACCACTGCGCCAGCAGGGAAACCCCAAGAAGAACACTCTTTGACTTAAACCACAGCAAGATCTTTTTTGATCCGCCTCCTAGAGTAATGGAAATAAATAAATAAACAAATAGGACCTAATGAAACTTCAAAGCTTTTGCACAGCAAAGGAAACCATAAAAAAGACCAAAAGACAACCCTCAGAATGGGAGAAAATATTTGCAAACGAATCAATGGACAAAGGATTACTCTCCAAAATATATAAACAGCTCATGCAACTCAATATTAACAAACAACCCAATCCAAAAATGGGCAGAAGACCTAAATAAACCTTTCTCCACAGAAGACATACAGATGACCATGAAGCACATGAAAAGCTGCACAACATCACTAATTATTAGAGAAATGCAAATCAAAACTACAATGAGGTATCACCTCACACCAGTTAGAATGGGCATCATCAGAAAATCTACAAACAACAAATGCTGGCGAGGGTGTGGAGAAAAGGGAACCCTCTTGCATTGTTGGTGGGAATGTAAATTGATACAGCCACTATGGAGAACAGTATGGAGGTTCCTTAAAAAACTAAAAATAGAATTACCATATGATCCAGCAATCCCACTACTGGGCATATACCCAGATAAAAACATAATTCAAAAAGACACATGCACGCCGATGTTCATTGCAGCACTGTTTACAATAGCCAGGTCATAGAAGCAACCTTAATGCCCATTGAGAGACGAATGGATAAAGAAGATGTGGTACATATATACAATGGAATATTACTCAGCCATAAAAAGGAACGAAATTGGGTCATTTGTAGAGATGTGGATGGATCTAGAGACTGTCATACAGAGTGAAGTAAGTCAGAAAGAGAAAAACAAATATCGTATATTAATGCATATATGTGGAACCTAGAAAAATGGTACAGATGAACCGGTTTGCAGTGCAGAAGTTGAGACACAGATGTAGAGAACAAATGTATGGACACCAATGGGGGAAAGTGGTGGTGGGGGGTGGTGGTTGTGGTGTGATGAATTGGGTGATTGGGATTAACATGTATACACTGATGTGTATAAAACTGATGACTAATAAGGACCTGCTGTATAAAAAAATAAAATTGAAAAATTGAAAAAAAATGAAGCGTAGTAAAGTAAGGCATGCCTGTATTATGATATTTTGTTTTAATGAGTGGAGTCCAAGAAATTATATTAATGTTTATGCACATTGTTAACAGGATGGAATCCGACGTGGTAGACCCAGAGCAGATACTGTACGGGATTTAATAAATGAAGGAGAGCATTCGTCCAGCAGAATACGTTGTAACATCTGTAATAGGGTGTTTCCACGGGAGAAGTCACTCCAGGCTCACAAAAGGACTCATACAGGTAAGTTGAGCAAATTTTAGAGAATGCCAAAAGTGATACTTAACTGAAAGCTGATTTGATGTTTGGGCCTATAAATTAATTTTTAGTTACCTTCCATTTCCTTATTGTAAAGTTTTAAAAACAGGCACTGTATAGTCAGCTTCTCTTTTGGTGGGGAGGGATAGTTTTCTGAACATTGATACCGTGTGATTTCTAAAGTTATCATGGTAATTAATGTAGTTGTCACAGGAATGTTATTACTAAATTTGGTTCTATCCTTCTATGTACCCGAATTTTACCTGATATGCCCTTAAGTTGTCTGTATAATTGTTAAAACTGATTTGTAGGCCAAATCCTAAATCAGATATAGTCAAGTTTTTAATAGAATTTCTAGAATCCTCAGGGTAGTTGACCTAACTATTAAATCTAAGGTGAAGTATAATTTTTCAGAATTAAGCGTATTATAGGTAGCTATCCCAAGACTATCATATATCTTTATTTGTGTAGAGAAGTTATACTTGCATTTAAAATACCATAAAAATACCATATAAAGAGCAAAAAGATAATATAAAGAGGGCCTTGTTCTTTCCATAGAGAAAGTTGGTCCCACCCAGAAGGAGCCATATGGTTCTAATAATGATATCAAATAATTTACAGATGAGGAAACTGAGGCACAAAAACACCCAATTACCACTGACTTACAACTTCTCATACCCTTAAGTCTAGAACTACACTGGCCAGTATAGTAGCACATGTGGCTGTTGAGCACGTGAAATGTGGCTAGTCTAAATTGAGATGAACAGGATGTTTAAAATACACTTAGTATGAAAAAAAGAGAGTAAATGATATCTTTAAAAATTTTTGATAATGATTACAAATTGAAATGATAGAATTTTAGATATATGGGGTTAAATGAAGTATATTATCAATTAATTTCACCTGTTTCTTTTTACTTTGTTAATGTGGCTACCATAAGTTGTTCTCATTCTATTTCTGTTGGTCAGTATGGGTCTAGAACTTGGGCTTTTAACCCTTAGTCCCCTGTTTGTTCCACTATGTTTATGGTCATCACCTGTTTCTTTTTTCTTTCCGTTTTTGAAAAGATATATTTTAGTGGTATGCTAGAATACAGTTTTCTTAGCTAAATCCCTGAAAAAGGGTAAAATTTTAATTTTGAATCATTATAAACTAAGGTGGCCAAGATGTTTTGACTTTAGGTATCATTCAGGAAAACTATTATTGAATGAATATCTGATTTTGAGAATTTTTGTATTTTTTCAATCTACTTAGTCTGAAATAACCCCAAATAACTGGTACACAGCTGTAGAGTACATTTTGCCAGTGTGAAATCAGTTGCTGAGATTCAAGACCATGCGGCATCATAAAAAGGTGCCTGAGTCCCAGTCCCGACCTACCACTAACCCATTGTGTGTCACCCAGTACTTCCAGGCTTACTACACTGTATGCCAGGGAACAGAGCTGAAGATCTCCATGCTATAGTTAAGCTCTAATAGTATATGCTTTGTAAAAAGCTTTTGTCTTACTTTATCCTATGTTTATTAACTTGTGTCCAACTGTCACATTCGTCTAGTACATTTCTAAATAATGAGAAATTTAGGGAAGACTCATTACTGTTCTTTGAGTCATATAGGAAGAACCAGTATATAATTGTTGACCAAAGAATGTTTATTCAAGAAATAATAAGTTTAATTATGATTGAAAAACAACCTTTTTGAGCGCTTTCTTTAGCCTAGCACTGTGTTGTATATAGAAAATGAAATGGAGTACAATGTGTTATGTATCTTTGTATAAGGAGAGTACCATGATACATAAACAACATAGGACACTAAGTTAGTGAAGGGATATGTAGATTAATATTTGGAGGTGGGGGTTGGGGGGTAGGGATGAGTTTTACTGAGACTACAGGATTGGGAAGATTTGAATGGGCAGAAAAGATAGGGATTTCAAAGAGTAGAAGATGGGGAACTGCCTCGTGGCTGGAATGAATCTCCAAGAGGGAAGTAAAGATAAACCCTGCTCCCTAACCTAGTAGCTATAGTGGAGGTATTAGAGGACCATTTAAAAGTCAGCAGATAATCTTCAGTTGTTCAAGGAGTATAGTAGGGTTTGGGGTAATTTTAGAGGGTAGTTGCCTGGCAGCTGTTCTGGAAGTGCTGTGCAGGTCAGAGACTAGAGGCCTGCCAGGGTTCATTCTAGGTGGGAGGGGCTACCAGTCTGACCAGGGGAGGTGGCAGTGGGAAGGCAGGAGTGGCAGACATGTTCAAGAATCAGCAAGAGCTAGCGATTTGGATTGTGGGGCGAAAATATGGAATAAGTTGAAGATGATAACTTTAAGGATTTGAACCTGGGTACCTAAAAGCTCAGCGCCTAAAGAAAATATTGTGCTTCCAAGTGGATCTTCATATCATCCAAGTGTGCCCTTAGCACTTCCACTTGCAGCTCTGCAGAGGCTGTGACATGTTTTATTGTTGTTTGCAGTCGTAACTTATATAAAGGTTGATTCTCTCTCCGTGCCCCTTCCCCTTCTCACCTTATTGTCTCAGAAATAATATATAACATCTGTCTACTTAGGTGAGAGACCCTATCTGTGTGACTATCCAGACTGTGGAAAAGCCTTTGTTCAAAGTGGGCAGCTCAAAACCCATCAGCGTCTTCACACCGGAGAAAAACCTTTTGTTTGTTCAGAAAATGGTATGGTGTTAGGAGTTAAGTTTATGGAATAGCTAGTTGGGAGTTAAAATATCTTTTGCTTGAATTTTTGGGAAGCGAGATTTTTGATAAAGATTTAATCAAACCTCATAAGTTTTCTTCCTTGTTAATTGTGACCCATGCTCGATTTCCAGGAAATGACTGATTTTTAAATAAAGTGTTCTTTTTAGGTGAAAATCTTAAAGGGCAATTAAAAATGCTATATCTAGTTGTATGCTGTAGAAAAATCTATACAAGTAAATACAGCCTTTAGAGTAGGCTTTTACTTTGGTTTTAAACTTTTTAACTGTTAAACTGAAAGAAGCACATTACTGTCGAAATTTTCAGTCCAGGAGGAGCAGGGGTGGGGTGGATTTTACCAGCTCAACACTGCTGCTGTTGGTAATTTCATAGTTTCTTAAGCTGTTTTTCTTATGTACATTTTTACACAGTTATATTTGAAATTCAGTACAGTTTTCTTCTGTTGCTCCATGGTTTTCTTTTTTTTTAATAGATCTTTATTGGAGTATAATTGCTTCACAATACTGTGTTAGTTTCTGTTGTACACCAAAGTGAATCAGCCATATGTAAACATATGGCCCCATATCCCCTCCCTCTTGAGCCACCCTCCCACCCTCCCTATCCCACCCCTCTAGGTCATCACAAAGCACCGAGCTGATATCCCTGTGCTATGCTGCTGCTTCCCACTAGCTAACTATTTTGCATTCGGTAGTGTACATATGTCGATGCTACTCTCACTTCGTCCCAGCTTTCCCCTCCCATCCCGTGTCCTCAAGTCCATTCTCTATGTCTACATCTTTATTCCTGCCCTGCAACTAGGTTCATCAGTACCATTTTTTTTTCGATTCCATATATATGCGTTAGCATATGAACAATGATTGCCTCAATGTTAGTTACTGAATATCTAATTTGTTTTTAAAATTTGCTTGTTATCAACAAACATGAGGGGCATGTTTTCCTACTTAAACTTTTGTTTACCTTTGGGATGTTTTTTTATGATAGAGTCCAAGAATGAAATTCCTGGGTCAGAGATTTTGAACATTTTTATGACTTGTGCTAATCACTTTCCAGTGGGGTTGAATGCATTTACATTGCGATGACCAAGGTGAAAGAACCGTCTTCACATTCCTCACAGTGGCATTGATAATAGCAGCTGAGGGTTATTTTTTTTTCTCCTCAAGTTATAGAATGATAAATTTCATCATCTTAATTTACTTTTCTCGGATACCAGAGAAACTGAACATTTTCCATGTCTGCTGGATGTCCAGATTCTGATAACTGTTTCCTTCTGTGTTTTGAAGGCTGCCTAAGCAGATTCACCCATGCAAACCGCCACTGTCCGAAGCACCCTTATGCCAGGCTGAAGCGAGAGGAGCCCACAGATGCTCTCAGTAAGCCCCAGGCTGTGGACAACCAGGCTGCCGCCGAGTGGTTGGCAAAGTAAGGCTCTCTCTGGAGTCTACTGCAGAACACTGCCCAGTGTGTGGGTTGAAGTTGGGGACTTTGACAGTTCTTTCAGTTTAAATAAGTTGCTTTTCTACATATTTTATAAAATAACTTGAAATGGCACTTTTGTTTCCTGAAACCACAGAATTGTTAGGAGTTTTATTTGGATCTGTGTGATAGAAAACTACTATATGATATTAATTAGTCTGAGTGCTCAGACCACAATTTATTTTAAAAGCAAGAGTTTACCCCATTTGAAAAGAATGTTTTTTATGTATTGTATTTCATTGGTCATTAATGCAGTCCCTCTTCATTTCTTTATATTGGTTTTAGCTACGTGTTGATTATTAGAGGGATAGAGACTAGATGTTATTCTAAAGTAAAATTCCAAAAAGCACCCAGTTTAATTTTTTTTAATGGCAACAAGGGGACCAGTATAAAAACATTTCTCTAAGGATATTTTGATTTAAGGAGTCATCTATCACATACACACCGGCAGCAGCTGACTGTGCTGCTCCCTAGCTTCACTGGCTTCCTCTGTACTGAGGATAAAGTCTAGAATCCCTAATTGTGTTGCTGTGGCTCTGCCTCCCTCTAGCAACACAGCTGTCTCCAGTCACCCGGGCTCCTTGTCTCTCAACAGCACTATTGCTGTTGTTTCCAGGCCTTTGTGCTCACTTCCCTCTTCATTTAGCCACTCTGCTCATTTTTCATTTCTTACTCAGGTTAAACACCACTTCAGGAAGTTCTTCCCTAACCTGCCCACTAACCCCCCAAACAAACAAGGTTAAATCCACTTAATAGATGCTTTTATAACACATTGTATTTTCCCTCTCAAAACCTCCTTCACACATTTACTTGTTCAGTGGCTATCTTCCCTGCTGGATCGTAAGCTCCACAAGGGCAGGGAATATGTTTGTCCCGAGTACTGCATCACTTCCTTCCTCCCTCTTCCTCCTGCCTGGCCCCCACTGCCCCATTATATCTAATTTTGCCCAAGCCAGAAACTTATTAGTCATCCTTGTGTTTATCTTCTTTTTCTCCCATCTACTCAGTGACCAACCTATGGATTCTACTTCCTTAACAATTATCAGATTCAGCCACTTCAGTCTTCTCAATCCATTCTCCATGCCGCTGCCAGAGGAGTCTTTCTAAAATGCTAATATGATGCTCAATATTAAGTCTAAGCCCTTTATTATAGCATTCAAAGCCCTTCGTTACCCAGTCCTTGCTGACCTTGCTAAGGTATTTTGCTATTTTGCTATTTTCCTTTCTTAGTTGTCCTTCAAGTGATACTGAACTGTTTGCATTTCTCTTTTTATACTTCTGCATATTTCCAAAACTTTTCTAGTTTGAGTAGTCTGGATTTCCTGAAATCTGGTCATTGTATTTTTTTTGTATGTAATTTTAAAAACAGCTTTATTGAGGTATAATTGGCACACAATAAATTGTACATATTTAAAGTGTATAATCTGATGCGTTTTGACATATGTAGACACCTGTGAAACCATCACCAAAATCAAGATAGTGAACTTACCCAACACTTTCACAGGCTTCCTCATGTCTCTGTAATCCACTGTCCCTGCATCTCCCTGCCCTCCTCCACCCCAAAGGACACTGACTGGTCTGCTTTCTGTCACTATAGTTAGTTCACATTTTCTAGAGTTTTATACAGATGGAGTCATATAGTATGTACTTGTTCGTCTGGCTTCTTTCAGTCAGCATAATTATTTTGAGAGTCATCATGTTGTTGAGTGTATCATTTCATTCCTTTTCATTGCTGTGCAGTAATCTGTTATATGGATGCACCTCCACTTATTCACCTCTTGATGGGCCTTTATGTTGTTTTTGGCTCTTACAAATAAAGCTGCTATGGACATGAATATACAAGTCTTTGAATGGACATTTTTGTAGGTAATGGTACTGTCATTTAAATATGCCTTTCTTTGGTTATCAAAAAAGATGGAACATTTGTATTTTTTCTTGTGAATTATCAGTTGGCTACGTAATAGAAAATGATGGTGCTCTTAAATTCTTGAGTAAGCTCTAGGTGTTACGCATATTAATCCATTTGTCCTATTTTGTGGGTTTAAACTTTCTCATAGTTAACTCTGTCAGAAGCCATCATCCCTCTGTGGATAGAATAAATGGGTTTCTAATGATTATTCTACTGTTTCTATATTTTATTCTAGTCCATTTCACGTATGATCTTTAAGGCAGCTATAGTTTAATGACAAAAACACGTGACTAGAGAGTTGAGTATAAGACCCAGAACTGCCACTTGTTGATTTTGTTATTCTGAGCAAGTCCTTCAACTTCTTGAACTTGAATTTTTTCCTCTGTTATGGAAAAACATGTAATGTATTCAAAATCACTTTATAACTTTATAAACTGAAACACAAAATAATACTGTAGGAAAGACCCCCCTTTTTATTTTCTTTAAAGAAAAGTGAACATTTGAGAATGTTATATATACTGTATAAGTAATACAGATGCATTTCATATAGGTACTGGGAAACACGAGAGCAGCGTACTCCCACCTTGAAAGGAAAGCTGGTTCAGAAGGCAGACCAGGAGCAGCAGGACCCTCTGGAGTACCTTCAGTCTGATGAGGAGGACGATGAGAAGAGCGGTGCCCAGCGGCGTCTGCAGGAGCAGCGGGAGCGCCTGCACGGAGCCCTCGCTCTCATCGAGCTCGCAAACTTGACGGGAGCGCCACTCCGCCAGTAGCCAGAACACTGACTCTTTCCACTGTACAAAAGTACTGCCCAGCATACTTAAAAAGTAGACCCTTGGGCATAAGCTAAGCACCTTATTTGCTTATCATAGGCTGCTATTCTGTAGAAATTTATGAAGAATGTCATTGCCCCAGAATATGGGGTGAGAGAGAATTGCACTTTTTTTATATGGTATTGGATTTCTTGTAAAGTTTAAAATATTTTGTAAATATGGGACTTCTAGTACAGGGTAGAAAACTACGTATTGTGGGAAGCTAGATTTTGCAAGTTTAATGCATTCATTGGAAGCAGTTCTCACAGGAAGCACTTTCTGAATAAGACACTTGTATGAAAAAAAGAAAAAGAATGGTACATGTAGCCAAAGAAGGTTTAAATAGATTATTTATAAGATCATTTTTAACAATGTATATTAGTATGTTTAACAATACTGTAAACACTGAAACAAGCAAGAAAGTATAAGATGTGTGTAAGATATATATTTTTAAATTGCAAAATAGTGTGCCTAATAAGACTAGAGAAATGGAAAACTGACTATTTCGGAAGACTTTCTAACTTACCGACTTTGGAAGAAAATAGGTATTTGAAGATCTTGGTAAGATGAACAGTAGTTCAGAATTTTCAAAATTGGAGTAAAATCAGTCTTATTCTATCTTTCTGAGGCTTTACAACTCACTGTGATATTTAGGTTTGAAAGCACTTGTCACCCTTAGCTTGTTAACTTGGGAACTTTTGCACATTTCATGTTTCTCATTTGCTGAAATTGAATGATTAATCTTGCAAAGTCTAGGTAACTCGGTAATTGGTATTTTTAAAAAATATTATGGGCCCTGTCATGAGATTTGGAAGTTGGATTTTTTTAATAAAAGGGACATCTACAGGGTTGTTTTGTAATGAACTGTTTTAGATCCTTTGTTAGCAAACACTAAATTTAAATGTACTGCTTGTTTAGAATTATTAGCAAATGGAAGCCTCCTATTTATATTTTCAGTGCATAAAGCCACCTTCTTGCTTTACTTCAGAATAACATGCCAAGCTATTTTGTGTTCACTAAATTTAGCTATCAGTTAAACACTGCAGAAAATATTAGCGACTCAAATAAGTAGGCTTCTGGAATAGTTTTAACTGCAAGTGTGTTAACTTGTGTGGTGGTTTTAAATCATTTTTTCCAAAATAGATGAAGTTTTTAAACACCACTTTATGTACTGAAGCATGAATAGAAAAAATCAAGAGCTGAGTAGTTCACCTCCTTTATGTAGGCATAAGCCTCCATCATTTTAACTTGTTTTAAGCAGAAACTAAATAACATCATAGCATGGTAATTTCATAGATTGCTTAATTGGAGTAAGCTTCAGAATAAGAGAGTGAAATATGGGCTCTTCAGCGCCTTTTGTTTCTTTTTTGTATTGAAGTAGTAGCCTACAGATGTAGTTTAAACATTATCTAAAATGTAGGCTTCTTTATCTCAAAATCCCAATGTGTTGCAGTACACAGATAGTTTAAAATATGTAGCCACGGGGAAGGGGAGGTATGTAAATGTCTTGAAATGGAGCAAAAGTATGAAAGATGATAGTAACAAATAATGTGTATGATGAGGACATACTTTAAAAATGTAATTCCTCTGTACAGTAAATTACAAATCTTGAGGGATTTTTTTTTTGTAATAAGAGAATTTATATTTGTAATGGTTTAAGAATTTTGTTTGTAATCTGGTATATAGAATTTTAACTTGGAGCACTTATGAGCAAGTAAGAGAGACTATAGTATCTGAATTTTCTTGGTTTAGGTTTCAACATTTTTCTCTAGAATTTTTCCCTCAAATATGACTTAATGAATTATAAAAAGTGTCGTCAGTCTTGGGAAATTTAAAATTTGATGAACTTACCTAAAGAAGGAAGTGCAGTATGAATTTAAAAAATACAAATACTTGCCAGTTCACAGATAATAAAATTTAAGGCCTTCAAAAGTAAGAGTTTTTGTTTGTTTATCCTGTCAGCTTTTGCCAACTATAATAGTTATATTCACAAACTTTTCATTTGTATAATTGGAAGTTTTAAGAAATTATTACAACTATTTACTATAGAAATATTTAAAATGTTCTTTTTTTGATATAAGCTGTATACTTGGACAAAATACATTGGCATCTAAAATTTGAGGTGTGTTAACACTGCTTTTTGTTTTAAAAATGTGGTTTACATTCAGATTTTTGAAGTGTTTTATGCTTCATATGGCTAAGTTGTAGTTTGGCAGAGTTAACAGCATAAGAATAAACATGCTGTAATTTTAAAAAATGCTTTGAATAAAAACTTATTTTAATTTACAGTTTAAAGTACATGTTCATTCTTAAACCCTTTACAATTTGTTTTTCTTTTTAAAAATATAATAGCCATAATACAAAAATCTAAAGATGGAAAGAATTGTCAACTATAGCCATACATTCTCCCATCATTATTATTTTGGTGCATTTTATATTTCATTCCAGTCTCATTCGAGGCATCATTTTAGCATAGTTAGAACCATCATGTGAATTCCTTTTTCTTACATTAAAATTATGGCCTTTTAGGATATAGATATTCATTTAACTTCCTCATCTGTTTCATTATTACAGTGTTAAAAATACTGGTGTAAAAAAGTATTAAACTATTGCCAGCTCTATCCCAGGCTTTATATTAGGGTAATCAGCAACTGGGATTTCATTTCACTTGTATCCAGGATGTGTTGAATCTGGGGTCAAACCCATAGAATCCACTCAGGGCCTGATTACTTTTCTGAGTCAAGCAAATTTAATTTTTTTATTAGTTATTTTTGGTAGATCTTTAGTTGTTTACTTGCAATGGCAAGGTTCAGCCTGTCCAGGCTTTGTGCAAAAGAATTTCACAAGCAACTCTTGAGTGTGAGTTGTGGTTTAAACAAAGTAAGGATGAGATTTTGACAGTGACTTAAGTTCCTGGAAGTATGTATATAGAAGCAAATTAAATGCAAATATGGTTAAGGCTGTCTTTAAAAGTGACTTTAAAATAGTCTTAGACTTCCCTGGTGGTCCAGTGGTTAAGACTCCGAGCTTCCAATGCAGGGGGCTCTGGTTGATCCCTGGTCTGGGATCTAAGATCCTGCATGCTGTGCAGCATGTGTGTGTGGGGTGGGGTGGGGTGTGGTGTGGTGTGGTGGGGGGGAAGCAGGACTGTTTTGCAGCCAAAACTTATTTGGAGACTCACTGGAAACATAGTTGATCTTTTTGAGGCAATTAACCAAAATGACTTCCAAGTTCAGATTTTTGGGTTCAACTTGAATATGAATTTATTTTCTATTTTAAACAGTCTTATGTGTGTTTGTTCCTTTCCTGTTTTGGGTAATGTAGACTCTTCCTTTCTGGCTCTTTTAGTGCTAGTTATTTGTCAGAAGTTCTGCTTTAGTTCTTATCAGTACTGAAAATGTTTTTTGTTGTTCAGTGACTCCAAAAGAAAACCATTGCATGGCATCGATATAGTTAGGCTCAAATATCTATTTAACTTGAAATCTTTAGCTTTTCTAAAAAGTTGAAATTTCAGATGTTTAAAATTAATTATTTAGAATGAAAACATGGGACATTTAATTGAAAAAATGCTAGACCAGGTAGACTGGTCAGAGTAGGCAGTTCTGGGAGGCCCTCCTTCAGTTAACATGAACAATAACCTGATGTTTAGATGCACCCATGTAGAAAAGAAATGGGTAGGGGGAGAACCTGCCTTAAAGCACCCAGAGGCAAGAAAAGCCTGGAGACTTTGCACCCACTATACCCCTAGCCATTCCACTCCTAGGTATTTCCCGAAGATAAATGAAAATATACGTTCACACAAAAAAACTTGTACACGAATGTTCATGGAAGCATTTTTTTGGTAATAGCCCTAAACTGGAAACAACCAAACATGCCCACCACCTAGCTAGTGAATGGATAAACAAATTGTGGTACTACTCAACAATGAAAAGACTCGAACATGGGTGAGTCACAAAAATAATAAAAGCGAAAAGAGCCTTGAAAGAGTACATGCTCATTTATACGAATTTTCTGAAAAGGCAAATCTAACCTAGGGTAATAGAAATCAGAATGAAATGGGGGGGGTCGACCAGTGGGACACAAAGGGCACTTTTTGGGGTGATGGAAATGTTCTATGTTTTGACTTGGGTGGTTACACGGGTGTATGCATTTGTCAAAACATCGACTGTGGACTCGTAAAATCCGCATTTCATTGTATGTAAATTGTCAGTTAAAAATATTGGAAAAAAAGAAAGCAAAACAAACCCTAAGTCTTAACGCTTCTCACCAAGGCAGCAGTTTGGAGGAAAGTAGGGTCTTTAAACTCTCCCAAACCCGTCTCTGTTCTCCTTTTAGACACAGAGAGTGGTGCTTTTGAGGACGAACTGCAGCCGAACCCGCTCCTCCCGCGCCGGCAGCGTGGGGCGCCCGGCAGGGCTCTCGGACTTGCAGGGTTCCCGCCGTGGCCCTTCCTGTTTCGGCCGCGCCCTCTCCAGCGCCGGCCGGGGGCGGGGGCGGGGACGGAACTGGGGCAGCGCAGACCGGAGTGCGGCCGATACTGGCAGCTGCGGGACATGACGGCAGGCCGCCAGGCCGAGGGCGCGGGTACGGACCACGCCTCCGCGCGGCTGCCCTCCCGGGTGGCCAAGCTACTGTCTGCACTCTTCTACGGGACCTGCTCCTTCCTCCTCGTGCTGGTTAACAAGGCGCTGCTGACCACCTACCGGTGAGGCGGGCGCCAGAGGTCCGGGCGGAGTCCGCGGGGGCCCCCGGCTGCTCCGCGGCGACCTGTCCCGGGACCTTCCCGTTACGGCGCCGCGCTGTCCGGCGGGAGCTGCCCCGACCCCCGAGGTCCCCGGGTGGGGGAGAGCGGCGGGGCTGCCCCTGCCCTCGGTGCACCTTGGCCGCGCCCTGGTCCACGGGCGGGCGGGAACAGCGAGCGGGGAGCCTCACTGCTGACTCCCGTGCCAATGTGGGCGGCTGTGTGCTCGGCACATGGACCACGTTTTCACAGGGTCGGGACCTTCAGAGTGTTCTGAAAACCAAACCACAACCTAGCAAAGTCATTCTACTCTCAGTGAGTGCGGGCACACCTCACCGCCACTTACTGCTGTAGGACATTCCTCGCAACTGTGCTTGTAGAGCTACCTCCCAGTGCTTTCACAAGTGCCGGTGAGCTGGAGCAAGTGATCTGAATGTGTTCTTCAAATGTGACTGTTCTTTATACAAATCAAGATGTTCAATCATCAGAAAAGTCCTGAGTGGATAAGTTTATTCGCATTGTTTGACCATTCATTCTCAGATTATCAGCATGTTCATGGAAAAATGGGGAAAACAATTAAAAATTCATATTCTATACTTTTTTGGATGAATGTGCAGTAAACCAGCAAATTTGTAGTTCCTTGAACCTATTTGTAAAGACCAGAAAATCCTGTTTAATTCTCCTTTCGTTGTATTGGCATTGAAAGAGCTGTGAATTTAGACCCAGCTCCACCATTTAATAGCTGTGCCTCTTAGGGCAGCCTCAGAGTCGTTTTTTCAGATGCAAAAGCTGGATAATTACAACTCTGTGAATTACCTCCCAGATCTCTGTGCGAGCTGTCAGAAGTGAGGGCTCCTTGTAAACTATACTGTGCTGCAAAAATGTAAAATCAGAATTTTATAAAGAGCCCAACGAGACCTTAGAGTATCTTCAGCCCAAAGAGACTGTCAAGAGTATCGTCTTTTTATTTTATACTTTCAAAAGCTGAGACCTACATGAGCTTGGCTGGTTCCACCTCTAACAGATATTTACCAAGCACCTACTATGTGCCAAGCCCATCACCGGCACCAGGGAAGCAGCTGTGAAAAACGCAAAGCTCCTGCTGTGGAGATTCCATATCAGCGGTAGAGACAGAAAATAAACAGGTGGGCTCATGAATAAGCAAGGTGATTTCAGGTATGCCATGAGAGTGCCTGGGGTGGAATGGTTGGGGCTAGAGCATTACACACAGAAGAAAATGTGCTGAAGTGGGCATGAGCTTCGCCTGCTGGAGGAACAGAGAGAATGTCATTCTGGCTAGAATGAGCAAGTGGTAGAAGGTAGGAAAGACAACGTGGAAGTAGGCAGGGAAGGCAGAATCAGTTCCTTCATTCATTCAGTAATATTCACTAAGCACCTGTTATATGCCAGGCACTGTTCTAGGCATTTGCCATACAGAAGTGAACAAAGCAGATCAAAATTCCATATGTCGTGAAGCATCCATCCATATTCCTGGAGCATACCCAGAGCCTTCTAGTGGATCAGTAAATAAACTGGTAGAATTTATATTAAGTCAAATGCAGCTGTGTGGTCAGGAGAAAAAAATAAGGAAAGGGAATTAGGGACTATGGGCATGGGGAAGAGTTTTCAGTCTCAGCATGATCAGTGAAGTCTCATTAAGGAGGTGACAGTTGAGCCAAGGGATGAATAATGTGAGGGAGATGGGGGAAGAACATTCCAGCATGGAAGAGTAAGGAGTTTAGGTGGGAATGGTACTAGATAGGGTCCCAGGGTAATGGATTTCTAGATCGTGTAGGGCCTTTGTGCCCACTGCGGAAGCTCTGAGGGAGCTTCTGGAAGGTGTCAAGCAAAGGAGTAACATGATCTAACTCCCTCTAGCTGCTGTGTTGAGAGCAGATATTGGGAGACCAGGGTGGAGGTAGAGAGACCATGACAAATAGTTTTCATTTTAGTCTAAATGCAATTGGGAGTCCCTTGGAAGGTTTTAGCATGGGTAGTGACATGGCATCATTTGTATGATTAACAAGATTTCTTTGGCTCTTGGGTGGGCGAAAAACTGATGGTATTGGAGCCAGGAATGGATTGTAATATTCTAGATAATTTTAAGTGGTGGCTTGGACTGGGGTGGAGGGTAGCAGTGGTTATGGAGGGAAGGGATGGATTTGGGTTAGTTTCTGGTGTTCCTAGGGCTATTGATATGCTTTACAAGGTCTATTCGTGTGTTGCAGCATGCTTGCTGGTGTCCGTGGGGAACAGAAACCCTCCCTCAAAGAAATTAGAATGAATAGATACATAAACATGGATCATTTCATATACAATGCAAGCGAATGAAAGAAAAAGAAAATTTAAACACCTACCGTAAAAAACAAGATAATGCTATTATAGGCTTTGGGGGAGTGTTGACAGTTACGTCAGTTGAAGTTTGAAGATAAGTCTCTGCTTTCTGCTCTTGACTCAGTAGTGTGCTCGCTGACCACGGCAGTCAGTGCCTCCAAAAACATATGTCTTCTTGTTGGAAGCAGGACCAATGAACACTGGTTAAGTGCTGGGAAGATGAAGTATAGTGTCCGACCAGAAAGAATTTATATGAGACATCTCATGCTCTAGCCTTTTCATCTTTAAAATTTTGAGTTCCATGATTGAAGGAGGAAGTTGAGTTTTTATCTCAGCAAGGCAAAGCCCCTTATAACCTTATAAGCAGATATTTCACATTTCCATAATGTAATATACAGTTGGAGGGCCCTGTTCAAAAAACATTGTTTATTCTCTCATTTCAAAATAGTTTAGGAGCACGTTTTTGAGGGGAAGAGGGTTGGGGTGATTTGGTTATAACAATAAACCATAGAAATCTGATCCAAACATTAGCTGTTTGAGGACAGAATGTTGTGTTGTAGGATAGAAGGAAGGACCTTTCTGTAGTCACCTAATTTGCAGGACTACGGGAATGTAGCTCAGGGGATGTTTTTTTCTCTTACGGTTTGAGTAGATTGTGTCTGGTTGGGGTACAAGACTGATGGGTGGTCTTAGTTATTTGTTAGTTTTAGGTCGTTGAGATGCTAAATTTACCTGGCTGGACAGAGAGAGCCTTTGAAGGACTTGGACTGTCAGACCCTGTTGGGGTGACACGGAGAAGCACGAATCTGTGGCCACTTGGTGACACTAGTGGTTCTTCGGAATCACATTCATGAGGGTTGTGCAGGCAGTCTGGAGTTGTTATTTTTGTTGCTTTTTTTTTTTTTTTTTTTTTTTTTTTTGTGGCACGCAGGCCTCTCACTGTTGTGGCCTCTCCTGTTGCGGAGCACAGGCTCCAGACGTGCAGGCTCAGCGGCCATGGCTCACGGGCCTAGCCGCTCCGCGGCATGTGGGATCTTCCCGGACCGGGGCACGAACCCGTGTCCCCTGCATCGGCAGGCGGACTCTCAACCACTGCGCTACCAGGGAAGCCCTTGTTGCTATTTTAATACTGTTCTCTATGACATGTGAAGATTTACTAATGATGCTTAATAAAAAATATAAACTTAGCTGTATTCAATTCAACAAGTATTTGCTCCATATTTGCTGTGTGTCTACTTTTATGCAATCGAAGGCTTTAGGATCATTTCACACAGTGGTTTCCAAACTTGCTTGGTAATGTGAATCACTTGGAGAGTTTTTTTTTTTTTTTTAAAGCTATTGAATCCGAGTCTCCAGTGGTGGGTGCTGGAAGTCTATATTAAAGAACAAAAACAGCCCTAATTTTCTCTTACTCTGATGAAAACCGGCTCTCTCCCAAAGATGCTGTTCCATTTGACCCCTGGAAAGGAGCTGGATCCTGGTCACACCCCAGGTGTGGCCAGGAGGTGGGGTTGAGTCCTCGTAGCTTCCCACTGCCCCTGCTCTGTGGAGAGTCCAGACTCAGCACTCACTTTCTGCCCTCTCTGTAATGGCTTCTGAGCTTCTGTGGCTCATTTAGTGGAGTCCTGGTATTCCTCTCCACTCAGACTCGCATAAGCCTTCAGGACTTTGAGATACGCACGCTGAATCATCACAGCCCACCTTGTCCCACATCCTGTGGTCACTCCTAGGGCCATGTGCTCAGTGTGACCCTGCCAGCCACTCCGGTTCCTGTGCAGGATTGTCCACACTCTGTGCTGCAACCCCGCTCATTTCTGCCACATCACCCTTCAGGCATCCCTTCCCTCCTGGTCCAGCAGGAGGGCCCCTGCGCTGGAAGCCACAAGGCTCCTTTCCAGCTCCCGTCTTGGCTGGTACTTGTCCTGCACAGCCTACCTTCTGCATCCTTCCTTCAGCATTGAGCAGCTCCGACTGTCCTGGGAGAAAAAACACTTCCGGGCTGGCTGGGTTGATGTTGAATTGATGATCACAAGCTTCAACCGGCTCTAGTACCACCTGCTCGTTCCTTCTGGGGGATTGCTTTCCTTGTCACAGAAAGGACTCCTTCCCACTTTCTCTTTTACCCTGAAACCTCCCACACCCCCATCCTCCACTCTCCTCTGATACTTCATTGAGGAAATTGAAACCATCAGATGATGTCCCCTTTCTGCTGTGATGGAGGGAGCATCTTGTTCCTGTGGAAGGTCCAGCTCCCCACTTCTGGATGTCCCCTTCTCCCGGCTCCTTTCATGATCCTCCTCTATTCTGCGTCAGCAAGCTCTCTCTACCGGCTTAAAACATGTTTAGGTTTCTCAAGCAAAAATAACCCTCCCTTGATCCACATGGGTGCTCATTTCTCTGTTCCTTTCAGAGTCCGACTCTTCAAAGAGTTGTGCACACACACTGTCTTTACTTCCTTGCATTCACTCCTAAAATAATTCAGTTAAAATTGGGAGTTATTTAAATACAGAAATGTACGAAGAAGACAGTAATAATATTGCATAGTCCCACTACCTAGAATCAATATTTTTTTAAAGAAAAGTCATTCTGTGTGATCATGATAAAGAATTCAAACAAAAGAAAAATATTAGGGTAAAATTTAAAAAATTACTAAATTGACATTAGGCGATAACTTCAGACATCTTTTTAGATAGATGGATGGATTGGAGAAAGATTCATAGACTGAATTACTTTTTATATAAAGTATATATTATAGATGCTGCTTATTTACTCATTTCTTTATAAATTGTTTTCTTTAATCCAAAAAGGAGTGGGAAATGGAGTGCGGGGGGCTTTTATTTATTTAATTTTTTGAGGATCACCTAAGTCCCTCCACCACTTTTTATTATGAAAAGTTTCAAGCACACAGAAAAGTGGAAAGCAAAGTACAATGAACACCCATACACATACCACTGAGGTTCAGTAATTAACATTTTGCTATATTTGCATTTTCCCCTGAATGACTGAATATAAGCTGCATACATCATGACACTACACTCAGATATTTCAACATGCCTCTCCTGAAATATGGATATTCTCCTACGTAGTATCCTTTTTGTTCTTAACAAATTTAACAGTAATTTCCTAAAATAATCTAATACCAAATCTATAATCATTCCAATTATTCCCCAAGATTATTATTATTATTTTGTTTTTTTTTGCGGTACGCGGGCCTCTCACTGTTGTGGCCTCTCCCGTTGCGGAGCACAGGCTCCGGACGCGCAGGCCCAGCGGCCATGGCTCACGGGCCCAGCCGCTCCGCGGCATGTGGAATCTTCCCGGACCGGGGCACGAACCCGTGTCCCCTGCATCGGCAGGCGGACTCTCAACCACTGCGCCACCAGGGAAGCCCTCCCCAAGATGTTTTTATGGTTGTTTTAAACATTTGAATTAAGATCCAATCAAAATTCATGCAACGCACACAGTTATGTCTTTTTAGTTTATTTTCATCTAGAAAAGTCCCCCATTCCACCTCTTTCCCCTGAAACTGAATTTGAAAAGCCTGGGCCAGGTGTGTTGTAAAGTGTCCCATATTATGGGTTGTCTAATTTATTTTTTGAAGTCTCACTTAACTTACTCTCTGTTTTTTAAACTGAAAGTTAGATCTAAAGGCTTGATTACATTCAGATTAAACAGTTTTTGGCAAGACCACGTTATAGCCGACCCTGTAAACTTCAGCTTGCATCATATGAGGGACTGTGCTACCATTAGTCATGCTGGCTGTGTTTGAAGGCTTACTTAAGGTGAGGACTGCAAGTTGCATGCACGTATGAAATGTAGTTTAACTGAACTGAATGGAGAAAAGAGAAATTAGAGTTCAACAAAAAGAATTGTTGACGTTCAAATATATATATTTTTCAATTTCTGATGGTATATATGGCTTCTCTGCTATGAATGATGACGTTTGCATACTTCTTCCCATGTTTCCGCCCCTCCGTGTCTTCTTTTACAGTGTAGCATCCTATTGTGTAATTATAATCCCACAGTTGTTTGAATCTGTTCCATATTAAATGGATACAGTAGTCAGCACCCTTTTATCACAGTGTCTCCATTCCAGAGTTCATTATTTTGATTTGATTCCTAATTGGTTGATTCTGATGTATGGTAGTATTTTTATGGAGAGTTCATGGCTGCTGTATTAATCGTGTTGAATATTCTTAACAGCTTTTTCTACAACAAGTGTGCTCTTAGATCTGGAGAGTTTACTTATTCTCCCCATGTCAAGGAAACAAATTTGCCTTTTATAGTTTAATCATTTTCTCTCTTTACTGAGAGAACAGCACAGCAATTAGCCCTCTCTGCTGGTATCTATCTTCTATATCTGTTTATGTTTGAGAGTTTGTCTTTTCCCTACTCATTCACTGTGATTACCTCATCTTGGTAATTCAGTTTAAAGCAGTGGCCACTTAGTTCTGTGTTGTTTCTAAATGGTTCATGTGGCAGTTATGTGTGTTTTTTCTTACATCTTTATTGGAGTATAATTGCCTTACAATGTTTTGTTAGTTTCTGCTGTGTAAAAAAGTGAATCAGCTATATGTATACATATATCCCCATATCCCCACCCTCTTGCGTCTCCCTCCCACACTCCCTATCCCACCCATCTAGGTGGTCACAAAGCACTGAGCTGATCTCCCTGTGCTATACGGCTGCTTCCCACTAGCTAGCTGTTTTACATTTCATAGTGTATATATGTCCATGCCACGCTCTCACTTCTTCCTAGCTTAACCTTCCCCCTCCCCGTGTCCTCAAGTCCATTCTCTACATCTGCATCTTTATTCCTGTCCTGCCTCTAGGTGCTTCAGAACCTTTTTTTTTAGATTCCATATATATGTGTTAGCATACAGTATTTGTTTTTCTCTTTCTGACTTACTTCACTCTGTATGACAGGCTCTAGGTCCATCCACCTCACTATAAATAACTCAATTTCGTTTCTTTTTATGGCTGAGTAATATTCCATTGTATATATGAGCCACATCTTCTTTATCCATTCATCTGTTGATGGACACTTAGGTTGCTTCTATGTCCTGGCTATAGTAAATACTGCTGCAGTGAACATTGTGGTACTTGACTCTTTTTGAATTATGGAATTCTCAGGGTACAGGCCCAGTAGTGGGATTGCTGGGTTGTATGGTAGTTCTATTTTTAGTTTTTTAAGGAACCTCTATACTGTTCTCCATAGTGGCTGTATGAATTTACATTCCTACCAACAGTGCAAGAGGGCTCCCTTTTCTCCACACCCACTCCAGCATTTATTTGTAGATTTTTTGATGATGGCCATTCTGACCGGTGTGAGATGATATCTCATTGTGGTTTTGATTTGCATTTCTCCAATGATTAGTGATGTTGAGCATCCTTTCGTGTGTTTGTTGGCAATCTGTATATCTTCTTTGGAGAAATGTCTACTTAGGTCTTCTGCCCATTTATAGATTGGGTTTTTTTTTTTGATATTGAGCTGCATGAGCTTCTTGTATATTTTGGAGAGTAATCCTTTGTCAGTTGCTTCATTTGCAAATATTTTCTCCCATTCTGAGGGTTGTCTTTTTGTATTGTTTATGGTTTCATTGCTGTGCAAGAGCTTTTAAGTTTCATTAGGTCCCATTTGTTTATTTTTGTTTTTATTTCCATTACTCTAGGAGGTGGGTAAAAAAGGATCTTGCTGTGGTTTATGTCATAGAGTGTTCTGCCTATGTTTTTCTCTAAGTGTTTTATAGTGTCTGGCCTTACATTTAGGTCTTTAATCCATTTTGAGTTTATTCTTGTGTACGGTGTTAGGGAGTGTTCTAATTTCATTCTTTTACAAGTAGCTATCCAGTTTTCCCAGCACCACTTATTGAAGAGGCTGCCTTTTCTCCATTGTATATTCTTGCCTCCTTTATCAAAGATAAGGTGACCATATGTGCATGGGTTTATCTCTGGGCTTTCTATCCTGTTTGACTGATCTACATTTCTGTTTTTGTGCCAGTACCATACTGTCTTGATTACTGTAGCTTTGTAGTATAGTCTGAGGTTCAGGCACCTGATTTCTCCATCTCTATTTTTCTTTCTCAAGATTGCTTAGGTTATTTGGGGTCTTTTGTGTTTCCATACAAATTGTGAAATTTTTTGTTCTAGTTCTGTGCAAAATGCCAGTGGTAGTTTGACAGGGATTGCATTGAATCTATAGATTGCTTTGGGGAGTATAGTCACTTTCACAATGTTGATTCTTCCAATCCAAGAACATGGTATATCTCTCCATCTGTTTGTATCACTTTTAATTTCTTTTATCAGTGTCTTATAGTTTTCTGCATACAGGCCTTTGTCTCCCTAGGTAGGTTTATTCCTAGGTATTTTATTCTCTTTGTTGCAATGGTGAATGGAAGTGTTTCCTTAATTTCTCTTTCAGATGTTTTCATCATCAGTGTATAGGAAGGCAAGAGATTTCTGTGCATTAATTTTGTATCCTGCTACTTTATCAAGCTCATTGATTAGCTCAGGTAGTTTTCTGGTAGCATCTTTAGGATTCTCTACATATAATATCATGTCATCTGCAAACAGTGACAGCTTTGCTTCATCTTTTCTGATTTGGATTCCTTTTATTTCTTTTTCTTCTCTGATTGCTGTGGCTGAAACTTCCAAAACTATGTTGAATAATAGTGGTGAGAGTGGGAAGTCGTGTCTTGTTCCTGATCTTAGAGAAAATGGTTTCACTTTTTCACCATTGAGAACAATGTTGGCTGTGGGTTTGTCATATATGGCCTTTATTATGTTGAGGTAAGTTCCCTCTGTGCCTACTTTCTGGATGGTTTTTATCATAAATGAGTGTTGAATTTTGCCAAAAGCCTTTTCTGCATCTATTCAGATTATCATATGGTTTTTACCTTCAGTTTGTTACTATGGTGTGTATCACATTGATTGATTTGTGTATATTGAAGAATCCTTGCATTCCTGGGATAAACCCCACTTGATCATCCTTTTAATGTGCTGTTGGATTCTGTTTGCTAGTATTTTGTTGATGATTTTTGCATCTATCTCATCAGTGATATTGGCCTGTAGTTTCCTTTCTTTGTGACATCTTTGTCTGTTTTTGGTATCAGGGTGATGGTGGTCTTGTAGAATGAGTTTGGGAGTGTTCCGCCCTCTGCTATATTTTGAAAGAGTTTGAGAAGGATAGATGTTAGCTCTTCTCTAAATGTTTGATAGAATTTGCCTGTGAAGCCTTCTGGTCCTGGGCTTTTGTTTGTTGGAAGATTTTTAATCACAGTTTCAATTTCATTACTTGTGATTGGTCTGTTCATATTTACTATTTCTTCCTGATTCAGTCTCCGAAGGTTGTGCTTTTCTAAGAATTTGTCCATTTCTTCCAGGTTTTCCATTTTATTGGCATATAGTTTCTTGTACTAATCTCTCATGATCCTTTGTATTTCTGCAGTGTCAGTTGTTACTTCTCCTTTTTCATTTCTAATTCTATTGAGTCTTCTCCCTGTTTTTCTTGATGAATCTGGCTAATGGTTTATCAATTTTCTTTATCTTCTCAAAGAACCAGCTTGTAGTTTCATTGATCTTTGCTATTGTTTCCTTCATTTCTTTTTCATTCATTTCTGATCTGATCTTTATGTTTTCTTTCCTTTTGCTAACTTTGGGGTTTTTTTGTTCTTCTTTCTCTAATTGCTTTAGGTTTAAAATTAGGTTGTTTATTTGAGATGTTTCTTGTCTCTTGAGGTAGGATTGTATTGCTATAAACTCCCCTCTTAGAACTGCTTTTGCGGCATCCCATAGGTTTTGTGTCACCGTGTTTTCATTGTCACTTGTTTCTAGGTATTTTTTGATTTCCTCTTGATTTCTTCAGTGATCTCCTGGTTATTTAGTAGTGTATTGTTAGCCTCCATGTGTTTGTATATTTTACAGATTTTTTCCTGTAATTAATATGTAGTCTCACAGCATTGTGGTCAGAAAAGATACTAGATACGATTTCAGTTTTCCTAAATTTACCAAGGCTTGATTTGTGAGCCAAGATGTGATCTATCCTGGAGAATGTTCCATGTGCTCTTGAGAAGAAAGTGTATTCTGTTGTTTTTGGATGGAATGTCCTATAAGTATCAATTAAGTCCATCTGGTCTAATGTGTCATTTAAAGCTTGTGTTTCCGTTTTTATTTTCATTTTGGATGATCTGTCCATTGGTGAAAGTGGGGTGTTAAAGTCCCCTACTATTAGTATGTTACTGTCGATTTCCCCTTTTATGGCTGTTAGCGTTTGCCTTATGTATTGAGGTGCTCCTATGTTGGGTGCATATATATTTATAATTCTCATATCTTCTTCTTGGAATGATCCCTTGATCATTACGTAGTGTCCTTCCTTGTGTCTTGTAACAGTCTTTATTTTAAAGTCTATTTTATCTGATATGAGTATTGCTACTTCACCTTTCTTTTGATTTCCATTTGCATGGAATATCTTTTTCCATCCCCTCACTTTCAGTCTGTATGTGTCCCTAGGTCTGAAGTGGGTCTCTTGTAGACAGCATATATACGGATCTTGTTTTTGTATCCATTCAGCTGGTCTATGTCTTTTGGTTGGAGCATTTAATCCATTTACATTTAAGGTAATTATCAGTATATATATTCCTATTACCATTTTCTTAATTGTTTTGGGTTTGTTTTTGTAGGTCTTTTCCTTCTCTTGTGTTTCCTGCCTAGAGAAGTTCCTTTAGCATTTGTTGTAAAGCTGGTTTGGTGGTGATTGATTCTCTTAGCTTTTGCTTGTCTGTAAAGGTTTTAATTTCTCCATTGAATCTGAATGAGATCCTTGCTGGGTAGAGTAATCTTGGTTGTTGGTTTTTCCCTTTCATCACTTTAAATATGTCCTGCCACTCCCTTCTGGCTTGCAGAGTTTCTGCTGAACGATCAGCTGTTAACCTTATGGGGATTCCCTTGTATGTTATTTGTTGCTTTTCCCTTTCTGCTTTTAATATTTTTCTTTGTATTTAATTTTTGATGGTTTGATTAATATGTGTCTTGGCATGTTTCTCCTTGGATTTATCCTGTATGGGACTCTCTGAACTTCCTGGACTTGACTGACTCTTTCCTTTCCCATATTAGGGAAGTTTTCAACTATAATCTCTTCAAAATATTTTCTCAGTCCCTTTCTTTTTCTCTTCTTCTTCTGGGGCCCCTATAATTTGAATGTTGGTGTGTTTAATGTTGTCTCCGAGGTCTCTGAGACTGTTCTCAATTCTTTAAATTCTTTTTTCTTTATTCTGCTCTGTGGTAGTTATTTCCATTGTTTTATCTTCCAGGTCACTTATCCATTCTTCTGCCTCACTTATTGTACTATTGATTCCTTTTAGAGTGTTTTTAATTTCATTTATTGTGTTGTTCATTATTGTTTGTTTGCTCTTTACTTCTTCTAGGTCCTTGTGAAACGTTTCTTGTATTTTCTCCGTTCTATTTCCAAGATTTTGGATCGTATTTACTATCATTACTCTGAATTCTTTTTCAGGTACACTGCCTATTTCCTCTTCCTTTGTTTGGTCTGGTGGATTTTTACTTCGGTCCTTCATCTGCTGCCTATTTCTCTGTCTTCTCATTTTGCTTAACTTACTGCATTTGGTGTCTCCTTTTTGCAGGCTGCAGTTTCGTAGTTCCTGTAGTTTTTGGTGTCTGCCCCCAGTGGGTAAGGTTGGTTCAGTGGCTCCTTGAGGCTTCCTTGTGAAGGTGACTGGTGCCTGTGTTCTGGTGGATGAGGCTGGATCTTGTCTTTCTGGTGGGCAGGACCACGTCCGGTGGTGTGTTTTGGGGTATCTGTGAACTTAGTATGATTTTAGGCAGCCTCTCTGCTAATGGGTAGGGTTGTGTTCATGTCTTGCTAGTTGTTTGGCATGGGGTGTCCAGCACTGGAGCTTGCTAGTCGTTGAGTGGAACTGGGTCTTTGCGTTGAGATGGAGATCTCTGGGAGAGCTCTTGCCCATTGATATCATGTGGGGCCAGGAGATCTCTGGTGGGTCAATGTCCTGAACTTGGCTCTCCCACCTCAGAGGCTCAGTCCTGAGACCTGGCTGGAGTACCAAGTGTCAGCCACATGGCTCAGAAGAAAAGGGAGGAAAAAAAGCAAGCAATCAAGAAAAAAATAAATTAATAAAGTTATTAAAATAAAAAATTATTAAAATTAAGAAGGTAATAAAAAAAGAAAGAGAGCAACCAAACCAATAAACAAATCCACCAATTATAACAAGCATTAAAAACTAAATTAAGATAATCATAAAAATCAGAAATTAGTCATTCACATACAGCAAACCCCAAGTGTACAGTTGCTCCTAAAGTCCACCACCTCAATTTAGGGATGATTCGTTGTCTATTCAGGTATTCCAGAGATGCAGGGTACATCAAGTTGATTGTGGAGATTTAATCTGCTGCTCCTTAGGCTGCTGGGAGAGATTTCCCTTTCTCTTCTTTGTTTGCACAGCTCCTGGGGTTCAGCTTTGGATTTGGCCCCGCCTCTGCGTAGAGGTCATCTGAGGGCGTCTTTTCTTCCCTCAGACAGGAGGGGGTTAAAGGAGCGGCTGATTAGGGGCCTCTGGCTCGCTCAGGTTGTGGGGAGGGAGGGGTACGGAACGTGGGGTGAGCCTGAAGCGGCAGAGGCCGGCTTGACATTGTAACAGCGTGACATTGTAACTACTCTGGCAGTGGTGGGCTGCACAGGCTCCCGGAGGGGAGGTGTGGATAGTGACCTGTGCTTGCACACAGGCTTCTTGGTGGCTGCAGTAGCAGTGTTGGCGTTTCATGTCCGTGTCAGGTGTCCACGCTGATAGCTGTGGCTTGCGCCTTTCCCTGGAGCTTGTTTAGGCGGTGCTCTGCCCTCTGTGGGCAGACAGGCAGGGAATCCCCTCTAATCCCGTACCCGGAAACAATGGTCTCTTGCCTCTTAGGCAAGTCCAGCCTTTTTCCCGGACTCCCTCCTGGCTAGCCGTGGCACACTAGCCCCCTTCAGGCTGTGTTCACGCCGCCAACCCCGGTCCTCTACCTGCGATCTAAGCCCTGAATCCTGAGCCTCAGCTCTCAGCCCCCACCCGCCCCTGCAGGTGAGCAGACAAGCCTCTCAGGCTGGTGAGTGCTGGTTGGCCCTGATCCTCTGTGCAGGAATCTCTCCGCTTTGCCCTCTGCATCCCTGTTGCTGTGCTCTCCTCCCTGGCTGCGAAGCTTCCCCCCACCCCCATCCCCCGTCCCCACCAGTGAAGGTCCTTCCTAGTGTGTGGAAACTTTTCCTCCTTCACAGCTCCCTCCCACTGGTGCAGGTCCTGTCCCTATTCTTTTGTCTCTGTTTTTTCTTTTTTCTTTTGCCCTACCCAGGTGTGTGGGGATTTTCTTGCCTTTTGGGAAGTCTGAGGTCTTCTGCCAGCATTCAGTAGGTGTTCTGTATGAGTTGTTCCACATGTAGATGTATTTTTGATGTATTTGTGGGGAGGAAGGTGATCTCCACGTCTTATTCCTCCACCATCTTGAAGGTCCTCCCCCAGTTATGTTGTTTTTTTTTTAAAGAAGATGTTGAGGGTAGGAGTTTGTTAATTAATTTATTTTTGCTGTGTTGGGTCTTCGTTTCTGTGCGAGGGCTTTCTCTAGTTGTGGCAAGCGGGGGCCACTCTTCATTGCAGTGCACGGGCCTCTCACTATCGCGGCCTCTGTTGTTGCAGAGCACAGGCTGCAGACGCGCAGGCTCAGTAGTTGTGGCTCACGGGCCTAGTTGCTCTGTGGCATGTGGGATCCTCCCAGACCAGGGCTCGAACCCGTGTCCCTGCATTGGCAGGCAGATTCTCAACCACAGCGCCACCAGGGAAGCCCCCAGTTATGTTGTTTTGATCCTCAGTTGCTTTCCTTAGATCTGTAGGTCCCCTTTTCATCTCACTTGATTGCTTTGTTATCTCAATTTTGAGCTCTTGTTTTATTGATATCTTCTTATTAAGGTGTTCCGTAGCTGGAAGCAATTACAAAGGGTGCCTTCTCTCTCTGTGTTATATTCTCTTCTAGGCTGATCTCTTTGTCTTCCTTCTGTAAGCCTTTTGTTGTTGTTGTTTGTTTATGTTGTGGTTTTATTATTTTGCTTCATGTTGCAGGTTGTATTACTGGGCAAGGAGACTCTCAGGTACAGGGGAAGTATACTGGGTGGAGCTCTTGGGACCCACCCCTGTTGGGGAGTGAAGGAAGCAGGATTAGGTAGAGGGAGAAGCTGGGCTGTGCTTTATCACAACAAAGCCTGATCCCAGGCCCTCTGGAGCTGGAAGGGCTCTACAGAGTTGTCTTGAATTGGGGTGAAAGCCCCTGGCTTTTATACCCCTGCACAGACACACAGGCTTGGAACACAGGCTGCTCTCAGGGAGTGGGGGTGCTATTGGCAAGGCAGCTTTCTTCAGCTGAGGTTGCTCTTGAGCGACTGGAGAATGAGTGCTTCAGTCCAGAAGAGGGTGTCTGGGTGGCACATCTGGCATCCATTAGAGTTCATTTTATTCTCACAGTGGTGCTGTCCAGACAGTCATTCAGTTTTCTCTGATAAGGTAGGTTGGTTCTTTATTCTTTTCTTACCCTATCTGAAATAGGTATGTTTCCCTTTGACATACAGATTGAGGGCTGAGGTGTTGCTGTTGGTGGTGGTGGTGGTGGTTTTTTAGGTGATATTCCCCCTTTTTTAGTGGCCTGAGAGAATGACTGGGAGCCAGTGAAGGGCTGGAAAATGAGTGAGCCCGGTGAAGTGATGTGCTGCCTTGTTAAGTATGGTATGAGGTAGGGGTTAAGATTCTGATTCCAGTTACCTAGGGCCATTTCCCTACTGCTTGCATGGTCATCTTTGTCATGAATCAGGTTTCCATAAAGCTATGTATCTGTCCCCATCTGTGTTCTCTTGCTTTGTCCTGTTAGACTATCATTGTGCAAATACTGCACTCTCTCATTTATTGTAACTTTAAAATGAATCCTGGGGACTCCACTGGTTGTCCAGTGGTTAGGGCTCCGTGCTTCCACTGCGGGGCACAGGTTCAGTCCCTGGTCGGGAAACTAGGATCCCTGCATGCAGTGTGGTGCAGCCAAAAATAAATAAATAAAAGAATCCTGGCATCCAGTAGAGTCATTCCTCCAACTTTGTTTTTCTTCAGGATTATCTTGGATCATGTTTGCTTTTTGCCTTTGCATTCAGTCTTAGGATCAGTTTGTCAGTTTCCACAAAATACCTGCTCGTGTTTTTACAGAGAGATTTGATTTTATAGGTCAGTGTGTGGATAATGGTTCATGGCAATATTGATTCTAATCCATGAAATTTATTTAGGGCTTCTTTAATTTTTTAAATATTGATTTATAGTTTTCTATGTAGAGGTATTTCTTGGAAATCTTTTATTAGATTTGTACCTGGGTATATTATTTTGAAGAAAGGAAAACCGTATAATGGATCTCCATGTAGCCATCATCCAGTTTCAACAACCTTGTTAAATTTATATCACTCCTCCTCTCAATCCCAACCTCTCCCCCAAGATTATTTTGAAGCAAATTAAAAATGTATTGTCATATGCATTTCAATATGAATTTCTGAAAGATAAGAGGGACTTTTTTGTTAAAAAAAAACCTACCACCCCAATATTATTTCATGCCTAAAAAAAGTAAAAATAATTCCTTATTACCATAAAATACCCAGTTAGTGTTATTTGATGTTTTTTGGGTGCTATTGTAAATGAATACCTTTAAAATTTTATGTTCTTTGTGTTTTTATGATATATAGACATAGAAATGATTTTTTTCGTGTGTTCATCTTGTATCCAGTAACCTTGCTAAAGTTATTTATTATTTCTAGTAATTTATCCCCAGATTACTTTAGCTTTCTACATATACAATTGTGTTGTTTGTTAATATGACAGTCTGCCTCAAGGGGCAATAGAAGTTTGCCAAGTTTAGCAATGATCAGTTTAAAAAATGGAAAAGAAATGAACAAATTTGACAATTTCACTAAGACTGAAAAAAAAGTCTAAGACTTTTTAATAACTCCTATCATTATGTGTTGTATATTGTCTTCAACTTTTTTTATCAGTTGCTAATATTATTTGTTATTCTATATTTTTTGTAGTTTCCCATCACCAATTGTTCTTGGAATTGGACAGGTAAGTGAAAAAAAAAATTACCCTCTTAATTAGTTGTCAGTACACATCATGAAATTTTAAGTGCTTTTGTTTAAGACTGTGATTTATGAATTTGTTCAGCTGGCAGAGGACCATGGTACTTTTGGTGAAACAACATGAAGTAGTGACACACATCTTATTTCATTTTACAATTTAGGAGCAGTTGTATTTGTAGGAAAAAGCAACTAATTTTAACTTCCTTAATAGAATTTAATTACTCTAAAGCAAGGGGGCAGCAGACTGAAAGCCTCCAAGGTCTGCTGGGTAACAGATGAGTGTGCACAGTTTAAGCCACTGTGCCTGAGAAGAGAAAGGTTAGGGAGATGAGGTGAGGCCCACTAGGGATCAGAGAAATCTAATTTTTACATCAAACCCCCTAATTTGTAAATGGTGGCAACAGATTCATATTTTCATAAAACTCTCTACAGGCCAAACAAAACATGTTTGCACTTTCCTTCCTGAAGTTTGTGATGTTTGTTCTCAAGTGTAAGGATAAACTTGGATAAACTTCCAAACTTACCCCATTTGGCTGTTTCTGAAATTTTCCGTTAATTTGTGGCTTTTTTACTTTTTTGGTCATATGCTGATGATTTCTAGTAGGCACGTGGTAACACAGGCACCAAAGTTTTTTTGTTTTCGTTTTCCTTTAGTCTATAAGGAGAAAAACTTAAAATTATAAAAAATTGTATCTGTTAACTAAATTTTAAATTGTGAATCTGGAATTTATATGATTAAACATTATTCTAGTTAAATGTTTTGCTAATAAGGTACTCTTTGCACATCATTTTAGGGAGAAAAAAATCATGAGGGAACAATATCTTTCCTTAAGGTCAAAAAATTTATATCTTTATGGTTCAGTGTGAAAATATGTTAAAAAGTACTTTAAAAGATCAATAATATGTGGTAATGTGCCCTTTGTAATGCCCAAGGCAAATAAATTCACTGGATTGTACTCAATTAAGGTAAAAACGTTTATGATTTGCAATTTGTGGGGGAAGAAGCCAGCAGACCAAATTGTAAAAGTCTGAATTGCAGAATATTTTAAACAAGTGTTGGTATATTTCTGTAAGAATTATAAAGTAAGTCATATATACAAACTACAATTATAATTCAGGGTGGGCTTGTGTTATATAAATCTATTATAAGTATTAAGTTTGTACACTTAGGCTCAAGGTTTAGGATGATAATCATTTTGAAGGAGACCTTAAATTTTTGCATCCTAATGTGGAGAAAAGTAAGTTCTAAAATGTGTGTAGAAAGATGATATTAAAACTTTTTATTTTATAATAATAATCTGGAGTATTTCTGATATACCTGGTGTAATCCAGATTAATAGCATTTGAATGAGATGTTTTTGCAACACCGGCTAGATTGGAGAGAAAAATAAATCCCTTTTAAAGTTGGTTTTCCTCTTAATTTGACTTTTGTGTTATAGAAATATTATACTTTACAAAATATGTTTATGTGTGGAGTTTGCCTCCCTTCCCCCTTCCTTTCATCCCCACACTTACTTTCTGGGGTAAGGTGACCACATGCTCAGTACATAGGAAGGATGGTCTAGGATCAACAAGCAGCCTCACCGACTGTGGTCACTCTGGCCAGTTTTGGGGACACCGTTCCTTTTTCCCACTGTTGTCGTTCCTTGAGCCCCTTGAGATATCATATATACGTTATATTTGATGTTATACTTTTTGCCTATAGTTCTGGTGCAATCTATACGGTGGCAAGAAAAACAATTTTAATATTTCAAGGAATAATAGGTTTTTTGGAACATAGAAAATGGACTTTTCAGATATATATATATTTTTGGTGAATCTCTTTTCTTTTGATGATGTGTTTGTACCTCAAATAGTCTTTCCAGATATTCTGCTGAAGTTTTTCTCTTCCCTTTTCTTTAGATGGCAGTTACCATAATGATACTATATGTGTCCAAGCTAAATAAAGTAATTCACTTCCCTGATTTTGACAAGAAAATTCCTATTAAGGTATGTGATGGAAAGTACATGTAGCTGTGATGGAAGACGTAGAAATGCTATAGAATTACAAAGTGATCTTAAGAGTACAGGTCCGTTTCTATACACATGTGCTTCCTGCTGGCAATGGGTAGAAACTTCTTAATAAAGATTTCATATCATTCAGTGGTCCACTAATGTAACATAATAATAGTAAAAGTATGTGCTTAGCTGATATTAAATAAATACTATGTGTCTTCTGAAATGACAAAGCTTTCTAATAGGAATTGGCAAGCTTATCTGGTAAACGACTAGATAGCAAATAATTCGGCTCTGTGGGCCAGACCATCTCTGCTGCAGCTCTTCAGCTCTGTACCATGAAAGCAGCTGTAGATGATACATATATAAATGAATCGGTGTAGTTGTGTTCTAATAAAACTATTTGCATAAATAAAAGACGGGTTAGATTTATCTCTTGGCCCCTCCCAATTTGTTGATCCCTGTTTTAAATTTTCATTTTTAGCTTGGATTGATAACAGTTGTGAGTAGAATGATGAATAAACACATTTTGATATACGTAGTTTTTTTTCCACGGTGGAACTAGAAACATGAGAACTGCCATTCCTTCCTGGGAATGTGGAATGGAACTAACTTTTTTTTTTTTTTGCGGTACGCGGGCCTCTCTCACGGTTGTGGCCTCTCCCGTTGCGGAGTACAGGCTCCGGACGCACAGGCTCAGCGGCCATGGCTCACGGGCCCAGCCGCCCCGCGGCATGTGGGATCTTCCCGGACCGGAGCACGAACCCGTGTCCCCTGCATCGGCAGGCGGACTCTCAACCACTGCGCCACCAGGGAAGCCCGGAACTAACTTTTATTGTACAGTTGCTGGGTGACATGCATGAGGCCAGACATTTAATTCCTAGAGCAATCCCATACGACAGGTGGTATCAAATCGATCATGGTGACATTTTTTGATTTAGGGAGGTTAAATCAGACTGCAGTTCCTAGAGAGTGAGGACCTCACATGGTTTGTTCACTGCCATGTCTCTCAGGCCTGGAAAAACCCTGGCATCTAGCTCTGGATTATTCATCAGGTCGACTAAGCACACGCCTACTGCATCAATAATCAGGGACATCCACAAAAAGAAAAACAAAATATTGAAGTATAGGAAAGATATTAACCCAGTCATCAAAAGAAAAATCAGAATATTGTTGGGCTTGCTTACACTTAGCTTATGATATAATTTTTAAATACTTTGAACAATTGTGAAATATGATCTAGACATAGGAAAAAAGGCATCATGCATGACTGTGTAGTTGAATGAATAATTACCCTTGTAATCATTACCTACGTCATGAGATGGGATCACAAAATCCTTCTTTACCCACTATTCTGACTTTTGTATTAATAATTTTCTTGCTTTCTTTGTAAGTTTTCTAAATTTGTATGTATCCTTGAATTATGTCGTTTAGGTTTGCCTATTTTTGGATGTTATATAAAGAGAATTAAACTCTATATATTCTTTTGTATCTTGCTTCTTTCACTTAATATTATGTTGGTAAGATTCATCCACATTGTTGTGTGTAGCCGTATTCTTTTATTTTCATTGTATAAATATATTACAATTTATTTATCTGTTTTACTGTTTATGGTAGTTGGGGTTGTTTCTAGTTTGGGCCCTAGAAAAATAAAAAGTACTGTTCTGAACATACTGATAGCTGGATCTTGGTGCACAAGTATTAGTCACCTAAGGCTCCCATAACAAAATACCACAGACTAGATGGCTTAACAGAAATTTATTTTCTCACACTTCCGGAGGCTGGAAGTCCAAGATCAAGGTGCCAACAGGGTTGGTTTCTGATGAGAGTTCTCTCCTTCGCATATAGACAGCTGCCTTCTCACTGTGACCTCATGTGGCCTTTACTCTGTGCCTATGCACTCCTGGTGTCCCTTCCTCTTCTTATCAGGACACAAGTCCTATTGTATTAGGACCCCACATTTATTACCTCATTTAACCTTAATTACCTCCTTAAAGGCCCTATCTTCGCATGCAGTCATCTGGGGGCTAGGGGTTCAAAATGTGAATTTCGAGCAGATACAATTCAGTCCGAAACAGCACATGTGCGTGAGTTTTTTGGGAAGCTTATCAAGAAGTGAAACTGCTGACTCCTAGGGTGAGCATATTGTCAACTTGAGTAGATAATGGCAAACTCTTCCCCCAAGCGGTTGTACCAGTTCCTACTCCTGACGAAAGTGACGAAAGTGCATGAAGGTCCCTATTGCTCCTCATTCTTGCCAATCCTTGGTATGCCAGTCATTTTAAATTGTGCTGATCTGGTGGGTGCATAATGACATCTTCTTGGATTTTATTTGCATTTCCCTGTTTATTAATGAGGTTGAGTGCCTTTTCATTTTTTAGTGCCCATTTGGATATCCTCTTTTGTGAAATACTTGTTCAAGACTTTTGCCCATTTTTCTGTTGGGTTGATGTCTTTTTCTTACTGATTTGTGTAGGAGTTTTAAAAAATATATTAATGATAGTCCTCTTGTTAGTTATATACAGCATTACAAATATATTTCCCCACTCTGTTTCATATCTTTTTATTTTCTTTATTATTTATCTTGTATTCCTTTATCATGTATTCCTTATCATGAAAAGGAATCTTAATTTTAAAATAGTTAAATTTTATCAGTCTTTTCCCTAATAATTAATCACTATTTTTCTTATTTAGGAAATTCTTCCCTACTCTGAGGTTACGAAGATATTTTTCTAGATAAAAGATGTATTGTTTTTCAGAGTTAGGTTTTTAATCTGCTTGGAGTTGATTTTTGTGGATGGTGTGAGGTAATGGTACAATTTCATTTAATTTTTTCATTTGTCACAGACTCAACTGAAAAGTTTATCCTTAATATTGTGCCACTTATATCATGGTACTATTGTTCACATATATTTCTAAGCTCTCCATGCTTTTTCATTTGTCTATTTGTGTTTCTGCACCATTACCTCACAGTCGTAATTACTATTGCTTTATGCAAAGTCTTGCTATCTGGTAGAGCAAGTCTTTCCTCCTAAGTTCTTGGTTCTTCACATTTTTATGTGAATATTAGAAGCAGGTTTCAAGTTTCATGAAAAATAACCTTTTGAGATTTTGACTGGAATTGCATTGAAGCTCTAAAGCAATTTGGAATGAGTTGACATCTTTAAAGTATTGAATCTTTCAATCCATGTACATGGTATGCATACCCCTTCTTTAACTGCCCTCAGTAAAGTTTTATAATTTTCTCTATAGAGTTCTAACAGTTTTTGTTAGATTTGTTCTGAGGTACATCTTTTTTTTTTTTTTTTTTTTTGCTATTGCATGTATCTTTTAAAAACAGGGGAATTCCCTGGCGGTCCAGTGGTTAGGACTCCACGCTTCCATTGCAGGGGGCACAGGTTTGATCCCTGGTCAGGGAACTAAGATCCTGCATGCTGCATGGCATGGCCAAAACACCCCCAGATTATTTGGAAAGTTAGAAGTATATCCACTAAAAAATTATTCACAATGTGAAAGTTGAGAGTTATGTTTTGTACGGCGGGAACTTTTAGTACTTCAAGCCTGGGAGGCAGCATCTCAAGTAACTGTGAGAGAAGTGCTCTGAGGAGGTGAGGTGAGGAGCCAGGACATATAGGAGTTTTGCAACAAAGGGCAGGTGGTCTGAACATCAAAAGATTATTGTTAATTAAAGAAAACCGGATATGTCAACTTAAGGAATTTAGAGCTTTTCTATATATGGGAAGATGCAAGAGTCTGGGCTCACTGAAATCATTCCTTTGAGATGCATCTCAGCTATCTGGGACCAGTATCCTGTGTTTTCATAACCTGAGTTTCCTCAGGGCTCGCCAGCTCACCATAGGCTGTGGCTGCAAAGGTGGTGGCTGCAATGGCTGGTGACTGTGACATCCTTTGTTTACTGATATGGCAGGACATATTCCACTTCTCAGATACATATTTTTATCTTTCTTTTGTATATTGTCTTTGTATCTGCAACATTCTAACTTTCACTTCTTTTACTTGCCATACTGTATAGCACAGGACCTACAGTGCAATGTTGATAGAAATGGAAATGGCATTTTTGTCTGATCTCAAAGGGGAAACTTTTAATATTTCGTCATTAAGTGTATTGTTTGCTGTAGGTTTTTTTGAGATGCCTTTTTTCTGTGTTCCAGTTGCCTTTTGCTGTAGGGACATAGACACTACCTCTGGATGGAAGGGAGTGTCAAAGTCACATTTTAAGAGTATGTGAGAAGAGAGATATTGCTACAGCCATTATGTCTGATTATGGATTTGTCTATTTCTCTTGGTATTTCTGCCAGGTTTTTTGTTTTGTTTTATGTATTTTGAGGCTGTATGATTAGGTGCCTAATTTTTTTTTTTTTGATTGCACCTCGCGGCATTCGGGATCTTAGTTTCTCGACCAGAGATAGAACCCGTGCCCCTTGCAGTGGAATTGCATAGCCCTAACCACTGGACCGCCAGGGAATTCCCATAGGTGCCTAAAATTTTAAATTAGTTAAATCTTACTGGTGAATTATAGTGTTTAATTGTGCACCGTGGAACTCCTGTTTCAGTTCTTTTAGTGTTCCCCTGGAATTCAAAACAGGCATATCTAACTTATCAAATTATAAAGTTGATTAATTAATGCATTGATTAATCAGCAGGGGAACTAGCACAAATAATTTAGCCCGTGGTTACCAGAAACTAGAAGTCAGTACTGTCTTTATTTTGAATTGTATATGGAAATAGGGGCAACTGATTCTCTTCAACACCTAAGAACCTCTAAAGTTGTAATATCACCAGCTGTGTGATTGTTGAGTCAGTTGTACACTGTTAACCAGAATGTTGTTGACCGAAAAAAAATGTGCAACGTAGAAGTTGAGAATTATGTTTTATTTTGAGGACAAAACAAGGACTTAAGCCCAGGAGACAGTCTCTCAGATAGCTCAGGTGGCTCTGAGGGACTGCTCTAAAGAGGTGAGGGAAGGGCCAGCATATACAGGAGTTTTTGCAAAAAAGACCAGGTAGTTGGAACTTCAGAAGATTACTGTTAGTTAAAGAAAGCCAGATAGTATCTCAAGCTAATGAATTTAGTGCTTTTCTATGTATGGGAAGATCCAAGAGTCTTGGCTCATTGAAATTACTCCTTTGATGTGACCTTAGCTATCTGGGACCAGTATCCTCTTCCTTTCCATCCTGAGTCTCCTCAGGGTGCACCATGGGGGTGACTGCAGTGACTGAGGGCTTGGCAGTGAGGGCTTGGCAGTGGGCAGCCCGTTTGTCTCCATCCTGAGTTCCCTCAGGGCTCACTTTCAGGGGGCTGTAGTGGCTATCAAGCCATCAGGCTGCAACATCCTTTGTTTACTGATATGGCAGGTCCAAACATTTTTCACTTACAATGTTGATGAATAAAAGGGAAGGTCCTGGATCTATTATCTTGCTTATGTTTCTTGAGCAAATTTCCTAATAAAGAAATTCTGTAACTTTTTTGCAGATGACACATAGTATTTAAAAATCTTTCAAAAGGGGCTTCCCTGGTGGCACAGTGGTTGAGAGTCCGCCTGCCGATGCAGGGGACACGGGTTCGTGCCCCGGTCCAGGAAGATCCCACATGCCGCGGAGCGGCTGGGCCTGTGAGCCATGGCTGCTGAGCCTGCGCGTCCGGAGCCTGTGTTCCGCAACGGGAGAGGCCACAACAGTGAGAGCCCCGCGTACTGCAAAAAAAAAAAAAAAAATCTTTCAAAAGCTATCTGAGTTGCACGCTTAGTGTCTTTTTAGTGGAAAAAGAAATGTTGGACTCATCTTGATAGCTATGGAGTACTATATTAGTTAAAAAGTTCTTAAAAGTTATATGAGCTTATGAAGGGATTTTTTTTTCGTTTATGGAAGACTAGGTGTTACATTTTGTCTCTTTTTCAGTGTGTTCTGAATAATATTTCTCTTAACAATCAGAAAATAATTCAGGAGCTCAGAGCTCGATAAACCTAATTCAAGTACAAGCTACATTGTTTAACCTTGGTAGATATTTAATTATTCTAGGCCTTTAAAGCAAATAAAGTAACTCCAAAGTAATGTGGCCAGTATACACTTTTTGAAAGTGTATAACTTTTTGTATAACTTTTTGAAAGTGTCACGAACTGTGTGACACATCAGTGGGATATAGACCTTTGCCTTTGTCCAGAAAAGTGCATATATGCATAGATAACAGAAGTTTGCACACTTTTTCAATGGCCTTCTGAATCTCATTCATAAACTATATTTATATAGTTTATAAGCGATAAACACCCATCCTCAACTCACCAACCTGGCTAGGGGTCTCCACCTAAGATAGGTGCTTATTCAGAGCTTTCTTTTAGGGAAATAGTCTACTAATGTGGGCAAGGTCAAGATTTCCATTTCTATCCAGCCTCCACACCACCACCATGATTATGGATATCACTTCCTGCCTAACTATTTTTTGATCACATGGAGAAAGTCATGATGTGTTCTGGATTCTGGAAAATATAGTCATTGCAAGGAAAGGAACTCAGAATGATTTGCTTACTGATGCGGAGTGAATGTCACCGTTTTTATATATGTAAGAAAATGTTATTGGAGTACTAACCAAATATTCTTTCTTTTTTTATTGAAGCTGTTTCCTCTGCCTCTCCTCTACATTGGAAACCACATAAGTGGATTATCAAGCACAAGTAAATTAAGGTAGAGTGCAGGATAATGGTTGATTGGAGTCTTCAATCGTTTGCTTTTAGTGTCACAAAGACCAGCTTTGATTTTTCAAGATATTGCTTGGGCTACATATAGAAGACAATAATATTCCATAATTTAAGAAAATAAGGTAGAGTTTTGAATTTAATTTGATAATGCTTTAGAAATGTTAAAAAGCTGATATATTTTTCTTTATGTTCAAGTCTGAAGATAGAATGTGAGATCTATAGAAATCAAGATAGAGAAGGTTTGATTTATTCAGGAAGATTCATTTATACGAATATGGTTCTGTGTAACTTTTGGTTTCATCACAGTTTTATAAAAGCAGGAATAGGGCTTCCCTGGTGGCACAGTGGTTGAGAGTCCGCCTGCTGATGCAGGGGACACGGGTTCCTGCCTGGTCCGGGAAGATCCCACATGCCACGGAGCGGCTGGGCCCGTGAGCCATGGCCGCTGAGCCTGCGCGTCCGGAGCCTGTGCTCCGCAACGGGAGAGGCCACAACAGTGAGAGGCCCGCGTACCGAAAAAAATAAAAAATAAAAAAATGAAAAATGGTCCACGTCAAAAAAATATTTCTTTAACAAAAAAAAAAAGCAGGAATATTCTGTCAGATTTGGTGTAGGTCAGCCTTGGTACAAGGAAAAATAAATGACAGACGTTATTTTCACGTATGTGATATATACTTCTGAAATCTGCATTTGCATTTATTTTATGGTCCTTTGACTACTCTGTTAAAAGTCACTGCAAAAATGAAAATAGAAGTGTACAAAGACCAAGTCATCCTATAAATTGGAAAACGTGGTGTGAAATATGTAGACTAATGAACACACATTAGGGTGACAAACCTTATGAAAAAGATGTGAATAATGGGAAAATAAAGTCTGACCAAAGGGTGACAGAAATGGAAGGAAACCTGTTTGTATAGGGAGAGAAGAAAAGTGGCAGGTAGGAGGTAGACCAGAAGGAGAAAGTACATACAAAACTGAGAAATGTGAAATTAGGCCTGTTGCCTTTCACTCTTGTTTGGAAAGGACAGATTGTGGTTGTTGTGAAAAACAAAATGTCCAATACTGTTTTTAGTTACATATTTTAGTTGTTTTGTTGTTTCCTTCTGGGATTAGGACCGTCAATTTTCCTTAATTGTCTTAAATTTGTATTAAAACTCCCTGTGGTAGGTGCTATTGCTGTGTTGCTACATATCCTCTTGCCCTGTCTCTGAGCCCACCTGCAGCGTGGGGATGCCTTCAGTTACCCTCATAGCTGCCCAGCCGCACTGGGGGTCTCTGCCTCGCAGATGAGGCCTTCTTGTTTTAGTGATCTTACAAACATCTTTATTACAAGTGTTCTTCAACACTTCTCTACATGCGTAGCAGAAGAGGTAAGATGAAGGCTTTCAGCAAGTGAGACTGAGGAGGAAGGCTTTCAGCAAGTGAGACTGAGGAGGAAGGAAGGAAGATTGCTTATACGTGGTGTCATGTAGTATGTTTCTCTCTCTCCCCTGTTTTCCATAAACTGGTAGTTGGTCCTAGAGGCTTGATCAGATTCAGATTCAATTTTTCAGGCAACATCAGTTTATTGGTGATGTTGGGTTCTTTCTACTGCATCACCTCATGGGATACATAATGTTTTATCCCACCTTTAATGATATTTAATGGATCAGTTCCACTTTTAATGATTTTAAGGGGTCAGTCTGGTTCCTTCATTAGAATGTTTCCCATCAATTTTTCCCCTAATGGTTTTAGCCTCTATTGATGATCATTGTCTAGATCCATTATTTCATTTCAAATTGAAAAATGATGATTTTCTAACTATATCACCCCTTCTACATTAATTGTCTAAAGTTTCTCAATAAATACAAACTTTCATTCACCATATCATACAGGAAAGGCAGGATAAAGCTTTATTTATGAATGTTCAGAGTAATAAATTAGTGTCCTGTCACCTTCAATAGTGAGTTGTTGTTTATTGTTTGTTTTGTTTTTTACCATCATTATTAACTCATGCATTTTCATTTATTTGAAACAAGTCCCTCATGAGATATGCATTTTGCAAATATTTTCTCTCAGTCTATGGCTTGTCTTTTCATTCTCTTAACACTGTCTTTCAGAGCAAAAGTTTTAATTTTAATGAAGTTCCACCATCATTTTTTTCTTTCACAGATTGTGCTTTTGGTGTTGTATCTAAAAACTCATTGCCAAACCCAAGGCCATCTAGATTTTCTCCTACATTATCTTCCAGAAGTTTTTGTTTTACATTTAGGTATATAATCCATTTTGAACTTAATTTTTGTGAAAGGTATAAGGCCTGTGTCTAGATTCAGGTTTTTTTACGTGTAGATGTCCAGTTGTTTGAGCACCATTTGTTGAAAAGGCTAGTCTATCTCCATTGAATTGTATTTGCTCCTTCGTCAAAGATTAGTTGACTATATTTGTGTGGGTATATTTCTGGGCTCTCTATTCTGTTCCATTATTCTATTTGTTTCATTTACTTAATGTTTTAATTCATTATATAAATACTTCTTTTGATGTTCAAATTATATCATCTCAGGTCAGTGGGAGCCTCTTTGCGTTGACTCCTATGTTCTAGAGCCCCAGTAGTCTTTGATTACTTCCTTGCTTCCTGGTACATGATGTCCCAGATTTATTTGGACTTTTCCTGCCATTTCTCCAAGGATCCCCTGGTTATTTTTAGTGTGAGGTTGAGGCCATAGTCTGGGTGCTGGATATATTTAGAAGAAAGGGCTAACACAGTATCCTGATGAATAACATGTAGGGTATGAGAAAAAGAAAGACCAAGATGCCTTCATGGTTTTTGGCCTGATGAAGTGGAAGAACAGAATTGCTATTGATTAGGTCTATACCTAGGAGTAGGATTGCGGGGGGTATGGCCATTCTGTGTTTAACATTTTGAGGAACTGCCAAGCTGTTTTCCAAAGTGGCTGTGCCATTTTACTTTCCCACCAGCAGTGTACGAGGCTTACAATTTCTGTACATTCTTACCAAATTTGTTATTGTCTATCTTTTTGATTATAGCTATCGTAGTGGTTGTGATGTCGTATCTTATTGCATTTCCCTGATGATTCATGATATTGACCATCTTTTTATGTGCTTATTGGTCATTTATATAGCTTCTTTGGAGTAATGTCTATTCAAGTCCTTTGCGCATTTTTTAACAGGGTTATTTATCTTTTAATTATTGAGTTTTAAGTCTTTAGGTATTCTAGATACAGGTCCTTTATTATATATATGATTGCAACATTTTCTCCTATTCTGTGGATTGTCTTTTTACTCTCTTGATGGTGTACTTTGAAGCACAAAAGTTCTAAGTTTTTAAAAATTCAATTAATAATTAAGGTAAAATATACATAACATAAAACTCACCATTTTAACTATTTTTAAGTGGACAGTTAAGTGTCATTAAGTATATTCACCATCTTGAGCAACCATCACCACTATCTATTTTCAGAAATTTTTCATCATCCCAAACAGAAATTCTGTACCCATTAAACCGAATGCCCCATTCCCCCATCCCCCTGGCCCTGGTAAACTCTATTTTACTTGCTATGTCTATGAATTTGCCTATTCTAGATATTTCATACAAATGGAATCATACAATATTTGTCCTTTTATGTCCAGTTTATTTCAGTTAGCATAATGTTTTTGTTTCATCCATGTTGTAGCATGTATCAGAATTTCATTCCTTAGTAAGACTGTATAGTATTCTATTGTATATATCTATCACATGTTGTTTATCTATTTATAAAAGTTTTACATTTTGGGGAAGTCTGATATATTTATATTTGTTATTTTTGCTTGTGCTTTTGGTATTGTGTCTAAGAGAATTTTGCCTGACCCAGGGTCATGAAGATATAATCCTATTCTTTCATCTAAGAGTTTTATAGTTTTGGCTCCTACATTTAGGTCTTTGATATATTTTTACATAATTTTTTCTATATAGTGTGAGGTAGGGGTCCAGAATCATGCTTTTGCATGTGAATGTTGAGTTGTTTCAGCATTATTTATTGAAAAGACTGTTCTTTCCCCATTGTATTGTCTTGGCACCCTTGTTGAAAATTAATTGACCGTAATTGGAAAGATTTATTTCTTGATTCTCAATCTTATTGCTTTGATTAAATGTTTATCTTTAAACTAGTACTAGATAATACTGATAATTGTAGCTTTGTAGTGAGTTTTGAAATTGGGTCCACCAACTTTGTTCTTCTTTTTCAAGATTGTTTTGGCTTTCTGGTTTTCTTGCATTTCCACATTGATTATAGAATTAGTTTGTCAGTTTCTGGGGGAAAAAAAGCCAGCTGAAATTTTGATAGGACTGTGTTGAATCTATAGATTTATTTGGGGAGTATTTCCATTTTAACAACATTAAGCCTCTGATCCATAACATGGAGTGTCTTTCCGTTTAATCTTCTTTCACCTTTTAACAATATTTTGTAGTATGTAGTGTATTACAATTCTTACACTGGTTTTGTTACGTTATTCCTAAGAATTTTGTTCTTTTTGATGCTATCATAAATGGAATTGTTAATTTCCTTTTTGGATTGCTCATTGCTAGTGTATGGAAGTACAGTTGATTTTTGTATATTCATTTTGTTTCCTGCACACTTACTTCATTTGTTCTAATAATATTTTTTAATGGATTTCTAGGATTTTCTCTGTATATATCATCTGAAAATAGAGACAACTTTCTTTTCTTTTTTCCAAACTGTATACTTTTTTTTTTTTTGGCCTAATTGTCCCATCTAGAACCTCAACTACCATGCGGAATAGATGTAGTGGTGAGAGTGGTCTTATTCCTGATCTTAGGGGGAAGAACATTCAGCTTTTTACCATTAAGTATCCTTGTCTGCTTTTATTTTTTTATTATTTTTTTCTTCTTGGCTATGCTGCATGGCTTATGGGATCTTAGTTCCCCGACCAGGGATTGAACTCAGGCCCTCGGCACTGAGAGCGCAGAGTCCTAACCACTGTACTGCCAGGGAATTCCCCTTATCTGCTTTTAAAAGGCATCATCTAAAAATACTTTTTGAATTTAATGGAAAATAATAAGACTTTTTTTTTTTTTGTCTTGCTTTGAAAAAGGCAGTTCAGACCAGTCTCATAAGACATTTTTAAGTGAAGTTCCTGAAAATTCTTTCTGCACTGCTCTCTGGTTGTAGTGTGAAACCCCTCCTCAGGTCTGGTCAGGAGGAGCTGCCCACCCCACCCCCCAGACGCTGTGGTTCTGGCTTTCCTTTCTTTGGTCACCATCTTCTCAGGGTCACATTGGAAGCAGATGGAGGTGGGTTTTTCCAGCCCTGGCAGTCTGTGCCTGTGCATTGAACTGTGTCCTGGAATCTCTGGGTTTTGAGAGTGGGTGAAAGGTTCATAAGTATTTTTGAAAGGCAGTGAATGTGGTCTCATTACATAAAGTTTTAGGGAAAAATTACCCATAATTTTATCCTCTAACATACTATTTTAAATACTCACTTTCAGTCTTTTTCCATATACAGAATGTATTTTATTACAGTTGCAGACTCTACATAGTTTTGTCACCTCCTTGATTTATTTAACATTCGTTTTCGAAGAGTGGTAAAGTGTTATATTATAGAATTAATGTATAATGTTCCCTCAAGTGGATTTATCATAATTTATTTAATCATTGCCTTGTCTGATATTCAGGTGGTTTCTGATGTTTTTCCCAAAGAGAGTACTGCAATGAACATGTTTGTGCACACGATTTTTTTTCTTTCCTTTGGGTTATTATCTTAGGGTAAGTTTCCCAGCAAGAAGTAATTAGGTCCTAGGTTAGGACCGTTTAATGACTGTCCATACGTAGTCCCAACTTGATTTGTCAAAGGCTGTATTGGTTCACATTGCATATAATCTTTTAGCACAAACTTTGTAGTCGTTGGATAGTATGATGTTTTGAATTGCTAGTAAGTAAAAGTGGCATGAAATTATTAAATCTCCATTTCTTTTTATTATTTAATATGACTTATTAGTAGCATGTGTGATAATTAAGGTTAATTCCTTATATTTAATTTGGAAAATTAATGGGCTTAATTAAAAATGTAAGGCATTAAAAAAGTACCTGGTGTCTGATGATATTATACTTGAATCTTTTCCTGACAGCTTGCCGATGTTCACCGTGCTCAGGAAATTTACCATTCCACTTACTTTACTCCTGGAAACCATCATACTCGGGTGATTTTTGTTTTTCTTCTTCTCCTCTGGTGTCCTCTCCCCACACCCCCACATTATTTTTACCTAGCAAATTCTCAACATCTAGTCATCTTTTCAAATAGTTGATTTGAAGTGCTAGTAGCAATAACTTAAGGGCAAATGGTTTGTTCACTTAAAAGCAGTCTCCTATTTCCATGATTCCCTAAGAATGTAATGAGTGTTTTTTAAAAACAATTATAATTTTACATTAGATAAATAAAATGTGTGTGTGGTCAAAAATTATAAAAAAAAAACCCCAACAACCCCAAAACAGATGTAAATCTGTTTCCTGAGCCAGATGGAATATACACTGATTTTGGAATGTAGAGGAAAAGTTGTCCACGTATATAGTATAGAATAGGAGTAGCAGAAAATCAGGGAAATTCATTCTGATGCAGTAATTATGATGTAACATCAGAATAAATTAATTTTTATAATGTTGGTTTAAAAATTTCTCATAAAGATACTCAGGCTGACATCTAAAAAGGTGATTCTTGATTTTGCTGTGGAGACAATTTAATGATGAAATTTGGATGATGGCCCAATGTTTTAAGTTTTACTATTGAATTTTATCTTAATCTTTGGATGCTTGATAAAAGTACATACCAACTAGACCCACCAGCAGGAGCTCTCCTGCATTTTGTCCCAGCGTCTTTCTAGTGAGAACAGAGAAATACATTTGTAATTAGATTAAGACAACTACTTAAGAAATAAAGTAAATTTGGTCTGATTTCCTAATCCATTTAAGGTACCTTTAGTACTCTTTTTACATAAAGCATTGTCCATTCGATTTTAGCTATAAAACTGTTAACAATGTCTATTTGCAGTTTATTTAAAAATATAATCTATATTTTTTCCTCTCCTCCTCCTTTCCTTATCTATCTATCTATCTATCCATCTATCCATCTGTCTGCCCACCTATCTATCCATCCACTGTTTATTTATTACAGGAAACAGTATTCCTTGAACATCATTGTCAGTGTCTTTGCCATCATTCTTGGTGCTTTCATAGCAGCTGGGTAAGACTTTGGACTATTTCTGCTCAATAACTCCTTTGTGTCTTTGACAATAGGCCTGGCCCCCTCCTCATTTTTCATTTTCCATCTGGCTGCAGTTGAATTGAGCAGCCAAGAGACAAATCTGTTGATGTTAGTGGAATCCCCATGTGTTCCTGTGAAAGTCAAACTGGATTCCAAGTTGGCCAGAACATTTCTGAGAAATATATAGAGTGAGCATTACAAGGTATTAATACAGCTTTTCTTCATAAAAGGAGTAAACTGTATACTTTTATTACTGAATGTTTGTCTTCAATATAAAAATTTTACAAAGAATTTTGAAAAGTTCTTAGGCATTTGACTAAGAAGAATAACAGATTTATAAAGCCCTTGTAAGCTGATTTGTTTTATCATCCTGTGATGCCTTATTGGTCAATATTTCCAAGGATGGAATACGCTCATTAAATGTTTGGGACATGAGCCAATACCAGTGCATGACTACTATCTTATTCATTAATATACCTGACCAGGAATAAGGACTCCAAGTTTGCATTTGAAAGCAGGCGCTCGGACTCCTTTTATAGCATAGTGGTTAAAGCATGTGTGCAGTTACCTTCCTTGGTTTGAAACTTAACTTCTGTCAGCTATTTCTTAGCCTCTCTGTGCCTCAGTTTCCTCATTTATAAGGTATAAAGGATACAGTTGGCCCTGTGTGTCCAAGCCTTCTGCATCTGTGGATTCAACCAATCATGGATCGAAAATATATATTTTTTAAATACCAGAAGATTCCCCAAAGCAAAACTTGGATTTGCTGTGCACTGGCAACTACTTACATAGCATTTACATTGTATTAGGTGTTATAAGTAATCTAGAGATGATTCAAAGTATATGGGAGGATGTATGTAGGTTATATGCAGACGCTGCACACCATTTTATATAAGGGACTTGAGCATCCGTAGATTTGGGTACCTGCATGTAGAGGGCGTGGGGGTGTGGGGTACTGGAACTAGTCCCCCGTGGATATGGAGGGACGACTGTAATAGAAAAGAAAAACCTATGTGAATGAAAGGAAGAAAGAAAAAGTTGGAGGAATTTCAGTTAAACTAGTTTCATTAACTCATTTAGAAACAAGAGTTCTGGATCATTAATTGCAAATTAAATAAGGTGTGGGCTACAGAGCCAGGATGTCTGGAACCCTATTCTGGTCTCCTCACTTACTGGCTCTATAACCAAGGACAAGCTATTTAACCTCTCCGTGCCCCAGTTATTTTGACCGTGAAGTGCAGATTAGAATATCATCCACCTAATAGCATCACTATGAGAATTAGATGAGATAATAGTAAACGAGGATTTACACTAGTTCGTGGTCAAGTTCAACAAAAACATGCTGAAGCATTTACTATATGCCAGGCATCATTCTATGTGCTGAGGAGTCCAGCAGTTAACAAGACCGAGAACAATCCTTGCCTTCATGGAGCTTTCATTCAGGTTGGTGGAAACAGATAATAAGCAAAAGAAATTGATTAAAGATATAGCATGCCAGCTGGTGACAGATATTAGCAATAATAATGGTGTTTATTATTGTTATAAATGTGTTTAGTCCCTTGCCTAGACCAGGGTTTATTATTTGCCTTTTTTATCTGTAACTTCCTCTTCTCCAATTCTAGCTGTGGCTGAGCTCATCCCCCTTAAAGCTGGCCTGTTTGGTTTCAGTGCTGTGTTTCATGCCTGATATGGTGCTGGTACAGACATTAAGCAGCTACACTTAGAGCCTGTTTTGATCATGAAGACTTTTGTTCAAACAAAATGTATGCGTGAAGTAGCTAAAAAAGGGAGGTGCTCTGTTAAAAGTGCCTTCCTCCCACAGGGCTGAGGTCTCCCCAGGGACGCCTCTCTCTTCTAGGTTTCTTGGAGCTCCGTTTGAAAACCACTAACTTAGAGCCAGTTGAAGACTTGTACAAAAATTGGTTTATAAAAATGTAAGTCTTTGATGAGGCATGGCACGTCAGACCCTGTGTGTATGAAAGCACATCTCCAGAAGCAGTTAGTAGGAATTCAGCTCATAGGTGATACTCTAGTGAGCTGAAAGGGTAAGTAGTGTTTCCCAAAACATCTAACTTTTACCCAAGAGCCAGCTTGGAATAGTAATTCTCGGCTTTCCCCTTCCTCAGCACCCACAGAATGGAAAATATCCCTGTGGGTAACAAGCACAGTTCTTAGCTGCAGCCCAGCTGTCACCGCACCCTTCTCTGCTCTCACTCAAATTAACTCATCAAAGGCAGGTAACAGATGAGCCAGTTTAGGCAGCTGTAACAAATAGCCCCTACATCGTGGTTGTTTAACATACCAGGTATATTCTGCTCACACTCCAGATGCATACTAACATCAGTGAATGCTGTGGGAGTGCTCTGCCCATTGTAGCTACTTAGGGACCCAGGGGGATGGAACCTCTGCCTTAAAGGGGGTTTCCTTGCTCATCCAGAAGGGAAGAAGGCATGTGGGGAATTGTCTGCTGGCTCTCCAAGCTTTCCCCCGGAAGTGATGTGTTACTTCTTCTTACATTGTATTTGCCAAAGCAAGTCACATGGCCAGCAAAAGTTGAAATATAATGTCTGAGAACAGCCCTAAATAACAATCACATGGGTTGACCATGAATCTGCTCCCATTTATAACACAAGTAAATTCTTATCAAACGTCTGTGCTTTCACTACTGGCCTAAACAAATGATGTTGGGAATTCCTGGCCCCCTCAAGTAGGAGACCTGAAGACTCCAAGAATTCCCCTTAGGCTCCCTGAGGAAGTGAGTAACACTTCCTTTCCATTCCTCTGGATGGAAAGGTACCTCACTTTTTTGCTCATTCATCTCTTTGCCATCTTAGGGAATGGCAGACACTTCTTAACACTGAGCTGAATGTGGGTAGGAAAGATCTGGAAAACCCTTATTTTCAGAGATTCTATTGTGATTGAGCCAGAGAATTATGATTTATGATGATCTAAAATTAATTTATATTCTCACAAATATATTTGTAGGTAAATAATGCCAGTGGAAGCCTCAAGCAAAATCTGGTTTAATTTGCATTCAGATTTTGATGCAATTTTTGCCTATTTCCTTCTCTTTGATTAGAAATAATCTTATTTTGATACTGAAGGGGATAAGGATATGCCACTCCAATATATGCCACTTTGGCATAAACATTATTTTGAGTTGAAGGCAATTGAGAATCAATAGATGTGGGAAGAGTTCTCTGCCCTCCCTTTTCTGCCTAAAAGTAGACCATAAATTTGCGTTTGTGAAGGTGTCCCTTGGTCCTGTACTTGAAATAGGAAAGCAATTCTTATCACCAGAGACAGAGAGTAAGCATCTAGATGAATCTGCATAAACAAACCTTATTAAAATAACCCTTATCTTCCATTAGTTTCCCCTATGTATTTCCTAGTCCTTTTCCCACAATTTATTTGTTCCTTAACACCCAAACCCTCTTTTTGTTAAAATGCTATCTAAGCCCCAGAGTCTGACCACTTCTTTGAGTTTCATTTCTTTTATGTGAACTCCTGTGCATGTAAAATATTTAAAACAATTTGTATTTTTTTCCCCCGTTATTCTGTCTGTTGTCAGTTAAATTCACAGGCCCCCAGACACTGACCCAAGGAGGGTAAAGGAAACCTTCTTGACAATATATACTTATGAATTTGGACATGGGTGTGGTACTGTTTGCAAGGTCAAGTGCAGGTGAATGCATCACATCTGGGCTTAGCTGTTGTTCACTCTCTCCTCCCTTTGCCATAATCCCCCCAAACATTTTTATACTAGTGTTATTTATTTAAAATGGAAATTGAAGAGAAGATGCTTCAAAGAATGGGAAGAAAGGGGCCTTAGAGGAGTTGCAGAGAAGGAATGGATCCCTGCCTTGCCTTTTTGATGGACAGGATAGTGGGGGTGCTAGTGGATGACGTGAGTGGGGACCAGATGGAGGTGTCAGTTCCTCATTTGACCCCTTTACCATGTCACTGCTCAGCTGTCCCCAGAGGGCTGTACTCTGGGGAAGGCCCTATTTACTACAATAAGCCACAGGTGGGTTGAACAAATCATTCCTCTTTACCAGTTAGCAAAAGAATGGCTTTGCAGTCAAAGGAAGATGGTTAATGTCCCTCTGGTTTTAAGCGGTTGTGATTAAGTTTAAGCCTCCTGAAGGCCTGGTTTTGTTTTTGTCTGGGGACAGGGCAGAAGAATTAACCATTCATCACCATACAGGGGGAAAATATGCCAGAGAAAAGGTAGTTACTAGCATCACAAATGGATTTGATTAGGAAAGATGAAACAGAGAGTGTCTGAGGCCAAGTTGTGAGTTTCTGAATAATCATACTCCTCTGTGTTCTCCCTCCCAGTTCTGACCTTGCTTTTAACTTGGAAGGCTATATTTTTGTATTCCTGAATGATATCTTCACAGCAGCGAATGGTGTTTATACCAAACAGAAAATGGACCCAAAGGTACCAGATCTTCACTCCTTTACCTTTTAGGTTTTGTCATCTGGCCACTGAAATTACATGAAAAAATGAACTTGTAAAGATGACATGTAATTTAATTTACATGTTATGATCTACAGATTACTAATTTCTTTTTAATTATCTTGTCTGCATAGGTTCTTGTTACTCCTTGTCTTGCAAAGTTTGGGTGAAAATTAGGTAGGAAGGGAAAAATGGGCACTATTTTAGATGCAAAGTCAGAATACTATATAGAAAGGGGATTATTTTGAAAGGCAAATTAAAATTAGAAGAAGTTTTTTTACCATCATCATCAGTGACCAATGTGAAGTCAGGAGTATTCTGAAAGCAGCTGTAGTTTGAGAATCTGGAGATGTGGGTTACAGATTCAAGTTTTGCTGCTGACTGGTTATTGTCACCTGGAACCTTCACTTCTCCAAACCTCAGTTTCCTCATCTGTGGAATGAGATGATTGGAATGGATAATTTATAAGGTCCTGTCACGAGGGGCGGGTGGGCGGATGAGCTCTCCTTCCTTGTGGCTGCCCTCAGGTCAGAGCTCCCAGCCCTCACCACGCCCCGCCCCCTCCCCAGGCTGTGCAGGAAGCTCTGGAGGATGGGCCAGGCACATGTTTCTTTGTTCCAAGTTCTTTGTGTTGAGTGAGGGTGTTCCCTCTGATGGACAGGCTTATTCCTATGAGCTGTTTTTTATCTGTGCTGTATTTTTCTGCACTACCATTTGGTTTTTAATGGTGGCAGTTTTACAAAACTGGTTTTGCTGTCTTTTGAGAATCACAGTGTGTCACCCTGTATGGAAAGTGGCGGATGTAGCCTCTAATGAAAATTAAATTTATGCAAGCTTGGAAAACAAGATACCTGGTGTTTTAACCCTGCTGTTCCTTAATGGAAAGAGCAGATGTTTTGAAGGAGTTCTGTTTATATTAATATTGTTAATGCTGTTTACTTTGTTCCACATTTCCCATTTTGAATAGCATGCTTTTAAAAAAAGAACAATTAGAATGTCAGAGATGGATGGAACCTCAGAGTCCATCCATCTCCATCCACTTTATCTGTCATTTTTTGGATAAAGCAAATTTTTTTTTGGAAATCACAGTACACTTGAAATGAAGCATTTTACATCAGAAATTTGCTGAAAATATTCCAATACAGAGCTGGTCAGAATGCATGTTCTAACTCTGCATAAGTACATGGTTGTATAATTAGCTTCAGGGGAAAATAAAATAAAATAAATGGCTCCAGGAAGTCTGATGCTTCATATTTCTAAAATTGAGTGGAGTTTTCTTGGTTTTTGCAGGAGTTAGGGAAATATGGAGTGCTTTTCTACAATGCCTGCTTCATGATTATCCCAACTCTTATCATTAGTGTCTCTACCGGAGACCTTCGACAGGTGAGCTGATGACAGTCATTCATTCTTACTTAGCAGTGTTTAAAATTTTAATATTTAACCTGTGGTACTTACTGAAATAAAAAGTGTATAAAGGTAACTAGGATTTCCGAAAGCAAGATGTTTGGTACGCCCAGTAATACCTTTGACACTTTCCTTTTCTCGGCATTTATCTTTAGAACTGTGGGGAGTAGCAGGAAGTAGTCAAAAAAACTCTGGTCTTGAAGCTTTTTGCAAAACAACAACAAAAATCTGAGTTTGAGTCTCCCTTTCCCCTTTGTTGGCATGGGGATCCTGAGAAAGCTAGTTAACTTTGAAGGGGATTTTGATAGTTTTAAAAAATGGATTTACTTATTTATTACCCTTGTTATGGACATTTGGAAAAATACACACAAAATAGAATAATTGAATGAACTCTCATGTACCTATCACACAACTTCAACACTTTTTGGCATTTCACCCTTCTTATTTCATCTATCCTCATCTGCTCTCACTTTCCCCCGCCCCCGGAATATTTTAAAGTAAATCCCAGACATCATGGCATTTGCCTCTAAATATTCCAGGATCTACATTTGAATTTTGAGAAGGTTTTGTTCTTTTGGTATTTGCCCTGTTCACCTTATCTGCTGTACACCTGTCAGAGACAAATAAAATGATAAGTTAGTAGAAGGATGGGAGGCCCAGTTGGGAGGTGGGTATCTCTTAGGAAGAGTGAATGTTCACCCCATAACATCCGCATGGCTACCTTGAAATGTGCGGGCTCAGAAAGTTACCAGACAAACCACTTTAAGTTCATGTGAGAAACGAGGTATGCTGGGCAAAATCCTGGTCTAGTGTGGCCTCTGGCCTCTCCCACAGACGTTCCCCTCCACACCATGGGCTGGGCATTAACCTTCATTAACCCTGTTGTTGTTGCTGGGCCGGGGGTGGGGTTCACAGTCCCCCACCGTCGCCCCCACCCCAGCGGCAGACGTTGACAGCATTTCTGTATTTAACAGTCAGCATGGTTGTGTGGTGCACACGGGTTGGGCGTCAATCCCATTTGTCACCTTTTAGGGTTTGAATGACTTTAGAAGCTTTCAGATTCCGGGGACTCCTGGGGTGAATGTCAGGGCTTGTTGTTCTTTCTCAGAACTATACTTTCTCCCTTGTACAGTTCCTTTCTCAGAACAAGAGAAAGGTTGACGGCTTAGCAGCAATGTCCCCAGGGGTAAACATCCATTTCCATATGTTTATATTGAAAACTACCAAGAAACCCCAGTTTTGATTAAAGGGGTCTCAGTGTGTGAACCTGGGCCTCACTGTTAGTTCAGAATATTGGAAGTTAAAGCAAGCACCCCGTATACCTCTAGCAATGATGAACAGGGCAGAATATCTAAAAGCACATTATTTATTTTTCAGCTACCATCAATTAAACCAATTTAGTGTCAGCAGCATTACATAAACAAGGTGAAATTATGAGCCCTCAACGTCCTACCGGCTTCTCTCTTTTCATTATCACAAAAATGAGTTTTTCTTTTGAGTCTCTGGAGTTTATCTGTTCTGAGATTCTGGTACTTTATAGCCTTTCAGATATATATTTATTTCTAGAAATAGAAATCTAGAAACTTCTAGGAACTCTTAGAACACCTGATTGAAACTAAAAGCACATTTCCCTATGGGAACAGTGTTATAAATGGCGTAGTGACCAGAAACTGAATTTTAGATACCTTTTGGAAATAGACTACATGTATTATGTTAATAATTTATAACAGCATTTCAATAGGAATATGTATTTCCATATTTAAATCGTTGACTTACAAACTTATAGCATGGTGCTTTCAGAAGTTGCCACCTGCTTGTAATGATTACCATGCAGAATTATTATACTTTCTCAAGTAATAGTAAAAATAGCTAATAATTATTGAGGAATTATTCTATCAGACATTGTTTGAAGTATTCTACATGAACTGTCTCGTTGCATTCCCACAGTAGCTTGAGGAGAAGGTACTATTATTATCCCCATTTTATAGACAAGGAATCTAGGGCACAGTGTTTAAAAAACTTTCCAAAGACAGTAAGTGATAGATCCAGGAGGCTGTCTGGCTCTAGAAACACGTCATCTGCTGTAATCTCAATTTAAAAAAAAAAATTTATTTATTTATTTTTGGCTGTGTTGGGTCTTTGTTGCTGCGCACAGGCTTTCTCTAGTTGCGGTGAGCGGGGGCTATTCTTCCTTGCAGTGTGCAGGCTTCTCATTGCGGTGGCTTCTCTTGTTGCGGAGCACTGGCTCTTGGCTCATGGGCTTCAGTAGCTGTGACACAAAGGCTTCAGTAGTTGTGGCTCACAGGCTCCAGAGCACAGGCTCAGTAGTTGTGGTGCACGGGCTTAATTGCTCTGTGGCATGTGGGATCTTCCCGGACCAGGGCTCGAACCTGTGTCCCCTGCATTGTCAGGTAGATTCCCAACCACTGCACCACCAGGGAAGCCCCTCAATTTTTTAATTTGTATCAGTATATGAAAAGTGTTTGTTTCTTTCCTTCACATATGATAAAAACTATAACCTATCACTTATATCTTAGAAAGTATAAGAGGCCTAACATTTACCTTAACTTATTCAATCCTGGTGTTCTAGGAGAATATTATGCTCCTATTCTGGCTTTCGATGCTGGAATATCTCAGTATTTACCCATCTAGCCTCTTCCATTTGATCAGTCTCTTAAGATTTCAAACAGAAGTTACTATAGTTACCTGAGAGCCCCAGCAATGATAACTATTCACTGAAATTCCAGATGGATCAGAGCTAAATATATGGATTTAATTTAAAAGTTTATAAGAAAAATTATAATCAGAAAAATATATTTATTTTCTGTAAGAGACTGTAAGAGAAGGCTTTCTATAAGATGACAAAGATATGAAAACCATAAAGTTAAAAATTTGGCTCTAATTTAAAATTATTATATGATAAGAGATGCCAAAAGAGATAACACTGTAATCAGTAATTTTTAAAACTCTGTAGGAAAAAATAGTAAGATTTTTCACTACTAATGTTGTTTTGCTCTGTGTTCATTGAATCACTATGAATTTCTTCCAGTTGGTCACTTTTAACCATGGCTGAATCCATTTTAGACTGTGAACCAAATACAGAAAAGTAGTGAACTTACATAATTAGGTGTGTTAGTCTGCAATATAAAATTGCATTTTATTTGCCAAGTTTGGTTTGATTGTATTGAAAGTTAATTGAGGAATTCGAGTGAAAGGTTAACTTCTCTTGTTAATGGAAGGAGTACTTTGATGAGTCATTATTCCCGGTTGACTGTAGGGGGTCAGAGATTGTGTTAAGACTCGTGTGTGTGACTCACTGTACTGGGGGTTCACTCTTGGACCTTGGACTTACACAGTCATCGACTTAACACAGTCAGCAGATCTGGTAATAGCACCTTGATTCTATCTGTGATTGACAAAGTCAGTAATGCCAGCTCCTCTTGTTAACAAATTAGGCCCCTGGAAAATAGTGGGTGAACTTTCTTTAGTTATTTGAATCATTGCAATAAGTTCAAGGTACATTTAGCATGTTGCAGTTGATGAATAGGGATAAATAATAGGACTTTTTTCTGATGAAAAAACACATTAATGAAAAATGAAAAAGATTCACACTCCAACATATTTTCATAGCAATAGTGAGTCTAAAGGAGGAAGTACTTAATATTGTTACTCATCTTTACTTTCTATGTTTTCAAATAAATGTCATGCCACATGACTTTTTAAAATGCCACCAGCAGAGCCTCGTGATTATTAAAGAAACAAAATAAAACTAAAATCTATCAAAATTTAGGCTGGCAATGAATCCAAGTATTTTTATGAAAATTACTACATAGCTCTCAGTGGTTTATGTGGTATCAAGAATATATAGTTTTTGTATACTGTTTTCATAAATACTCCCAGTTCTTTAAGTAAATAAGTGTTTTCCTACCTTTGGTTTGAAGTTTGGGGCATATGCTTTTCTCTTATTCACAATCTTATTTAATTTTTCAGACACAGAATGTTTTCCATAAGTTTCTGTTTGGTTTTGATCTTTGACTGTCTTGGTATAAACTGTCCTGGATGTTTTATGACCCTTTGATCAGCTTGGGGCTTGCCAGTAAGACAGATTTATATTTATTATATTTTTTATTGCACAAGTAAGTGTTAAAAAGAAAGTTTTATTATGAAAACTTTCAAACCTGTTCAGAAGGAAAGAGAATAGTATAACAAATCCCATGTACCCATCAACCATGTTTGGCAGTTATCAACATTTAATGTGTATTTTTTCATAAGAGGTGGTCAAAATGTTACTAATGAAACAGTGACAGTAAAGTCAGAGAAGAGAATTCCATTTTAATTGGTTTAAAAATTTGAACTATAAACTTAAGAAAGATTTAAATAGTTTTAAATCTACAAAGTTACTAAAACTTGGCTAACAAAGTATTGCTTAATAGAAAGTGAATAGTGAATTTATATTTAATCATGTTATTCAGCATGTACTTACATATAGTCTTGAGTCACTGTAAAGTCATTTTTGGACGCAGGCAAGGGACAAATCATGAATAAAATACTCCTTTTTTTTGTTACCTGAAAAGGGTTTTTATTTTCTCACCTAAGAGCAGAAGCTGTCTTAAACTTCTCTGTCTACCAGCTCCTCTACCCCAATTACTTGATTGCTTTGTAAATAGCACCCAATAGTTTATTTGTTCATGATACATCCTAAGCATTTGCAAATTTTTTTTTTTTTTTGGCTGCTCTTAGTTCCCCAACCAGGGATGGAACTGGGCCCTGGCAGTGAAAGCTCTGTGTCCTAACCACTGGACCGCCAGGGAATTCCCATTTTTTTTTCCTCTTGTGCAAATTCTTGAAAACAGTTTATGAACTTTAAGTTTTCTTAGTCTTGCCAGCATTATTAAATTTATAATAAGCTTTCTTTTAAGATTATTTATTAAAAACACAACGCTGATTTTATGACTACAAATTAGTAAAGATTTAATGATAGCCACAGCAATAATAGCTGTCATTTTGCTCTTGCCACCTGTAAGTTTCTAAACAATTTCATTAAATCCTCACATTGACCTTTTGAGGAAGTTTTTTAAAAAATAATCCCCGTTTGTAAAATGAGCCTGAGGTTCAGGGAGGAAAAATAATTAGCCCAATGTCACACAGCTAGTATTACCCAGGATTTTTGAAACTGTATTTTCTGTTTGGGAAACTGGAATTTGTACTAGAGTGTACACACTGGTAAAACCAGTATTATTAATCTAACCATTAGTTTTCTTTCTTTTTGATAATAGGCTACTGAATTCAACCAATGGAAGAATGTTCTATTTATCATACAGTTTCTTCTTTCCTGTTTTTTGGGGTAAGAAGCCATAGATAAGAAGAAGCTTTGGTCTATGGTATCTCTTAACAAGTCTAATCAAAATATACATTCCGTCTGCTCTGTCAAAATCCCTTTTTGCTTCTCCAGCTTCTACTGAAAAGTAGCACTGCAGCAGAGGTGTGGATTGGGACCCATGCTAAATGTGACCTTCAAAATATGATGTTGCATATTGATTTCTGAAAGTTCGTTTGAAATAAAATCAGCAGCCCTGTCAAATTCAAATGTGTTTTTTGTCTTTGTCACAATATCCCAAGGTTCCCAAGGTTCTCACCTCACATAAATATTTGGAAATAACCATTTTCTGTAGTGTTGTACCTGTTATATTCAGGGTGTTTTCTAAGGAGAAATGCCCAGGCCATTATATTGCCCAATAATTTTAGGCTTTTGTTCTTAAAATTTTCCTTAGGTATAGCTTCCTGTTGAGTGGCCATGCAGTTTGTCTTTTTATATGTTCCCCAAACTTGTAAAGTCCTTTTCATGAATAGATAATACATACAACTAGTAAATAATACAAAAGCTGCAAAAGGATGCATAGGGAACATAAGCCGCCTTCCCTTCTTCCCTGCCTTGTGACACTGCAGTTTTCCTCTCCAGAAGCAACTGCTGTTTGGAGTATCCTTCCTGGACTGGGCTCCATGTATACACAAGCACCTGTGTCTTATCCCATAAGAAAGGGTCTTTGAATGACTGTCTTGGAATTATTTGTCAAAAGATTTTTCCTGTGAAGAAAGATGAATTCCCCCTTATTTTTTTACATTACTAGTACTGTAATTTTCATTGTGTGTAAATGAACTAAGACAATTCATGAGTCTTTGATCAACACTCTTCAATTCTTAAACTTGATCTTAGTTGCAGTAACGTAATCACATCAGTAAAAATATTTATGTATATCCTCAAGTTCAGTAATTCTCTCTTTAGCTGTGTCTGATTTAATGTTTAACCTGTTTTTTGGAGGTTTTTTTTAAATTTATTTTTTATTGAGGTATAGCTGATGTACAGTATTATGTGTTTCAGGTATACCACATAGTGATTCACAGTTTTTAAAGGTTATATTCCATTTAGAGTTATTATAAAATATTGGTTATATGCCCTGTGTTGTACTGTATATCCTTGTACCTTACTTATTTTATACATAGTACTTTGTACCTCTTAATCCCCTACCCCTATCTTGCCCCTCCCTGCTGGAGTTTTTGATTTTAACAATTTTTACTTTATTTGTAAAAGTTCCACAGTTTGTTTTCAAACTTGTCTGTTCATTCTTAACATTCTTTTGTGGGTCATCTTTGAGACTGTACCTTTTATTTCTTTAGATATTACACACATAGCTATTCTGTATTCTGCATCTGATGATTCCAATATCTGCAGTTCTTGAGAATCTAAATATGTCGTTGGTTGACTAAATATGTAGTTTGTGAGTATCATTATGGTTTGCTTTCTTGTGTATTTGGTGACCTGTGATTTGTGAGCATATTATTTAATCTTTATCAGTCCTGTGGACTGAAAATTGGAATTTGAGAAACTTCCCTGCAGGGACAAATTGTTTTTAGTCTAGTTGGTAGCCAGGTGTGCCCCTGGCCTGGACCACTCTGGCCTTTTTGAGGGTCTGGCCTCAGTGGGCTAGTGTCCCTTCTCACTTGGGGTTTGGCCCAGGGCTCAGTTTACAGACAGTGCTGTTTTGCAATGGCCTCTGCCCTGAAGCACCCTGATCCTGTACCTATTGTCTGCTGCTCTGATGCCTGCCTGGCTCAAATCCCCTTATCACTCTGTACCCAGTTTCTCCCTTTTCCAAAGGGGGGATATTAGGCAATCTCTTGTGCCTCTTTCAAAACCAATAGTCTCTCAAATAATGTGTTCTTTCAGGCATTGGTTGTTTGGCAGTGGGTGAGTACTAAGTGCTGTCAGTACTTAGGCAGCCATTGTTGGATGCCTAAGTGTAGTAAGATATTTGTAGTTTTCCCAGTTGTTGACTGAGAACATATAACTTTGAAAAAAATCTACTAATTTGTGTTTGTGAGTTACCCTTTGTGAAATCATCCTTTTCCCCCCATTACAATTAAAAAAAAGTCAACCCATATCACACAAACTCAGACCAGCACGTTTCCTTGCCTAAGCCCATGTTCACCTGTGAACAGCAGAGCCAAGTTTTAGTTTTATCTCATGTCATTATAAACTTGATAATATTTTTGTTTTGTTTTGTCTGTTTTTTTCACTTGCACTTTACTATTTAACCATTCCACGAAGGAAATCAAGAAGTAAACCTTTTTTTTTATTATTATTTTTAAAAATTTTATTTTTGGCTGCATTGGGTCTTCTTTGCTATGTGCGGGCTTTCTCTAGTTGTGGTGAGTGGGAGCTACCCTTCTTTGTGATGCGTGGGCTTCTCATTGTGGTAGCTTCTCTTGTTGCAGAGCACGGGCTCTAGGCACGTGGGTTTCAGTAGTTGCAGCACGCGGGCCCTAGAGCACACGGGCCTCAGTAGTTGTGGCACGCAGGCTCAGTAGTTGTGGCGCATGGGCTTAGTTGCTCCACGGCATGTGGGATCTTCCCGGACCAGGGCTCGAACCTGTGCCCCCTGTATTGGCAGGCGGATTCTTAACTACTGTGCCACCAGGGAAGTCCCAAGAAGTAAACCCTTTGACGTCAGCTGTCTGCAGTGAGTGGTGGGGTGGGCAGTGCCTGAGCTGGCACTTCTGGGGCTTCTTTGTCAGAATCTTGACCCTATTGATCTACAACTACGTGCCTTTTTTTCCAATTAATAATGTGCTTCCTAGAAAACAAATACTCTCTTGATAAAAGTTCTTAATCAGTATTTTATCAGTAGTCATTTTGCTTGTAAAAATGTCATAAAGGCATAGTAATTAAAAATAAATCAGTAAATGATGAAAACATTAATATTTCAGCATTCTACAACTTTAAGGGTAAAAACTAGGTAGGTCTCAGTTTTTTAAGTGGGTCTTTTGAGGACACTAAAATCATGGCATCATTCTAACAGGTGCCTGTACTCTGGAATCAGATGGCCTAGATTTGAATCCTGGCTTTGCCACTTTTTAGCTCTGGGTCCTTGGACAAGTTATTTACCCTCTCTGAGCCTCAATTTCCTTATCTTTAAAATGGGAACAATGATGTAATGTAGCTAATTTATAAGGTTATGTGTATTGAATGAGTAAAGAGCCCTTAGTGTAGACATATAGAAAATGTTCAGTAAGTGTTAACTATTGTTTTTGTTGTTAATATTTCTATTTCTGAGCCCAGCCTGTTCAGTTTGGCTGTCCTTTTTCACCCCAGACAGATTTGGTTCTGCCTATAGCCCATGACTTCAATAGTTTTTCTTCTGTTATGTCTGCTTCATCTTCAACCACCATGTTTTAATTCTGAAACTGCTCTAGAAGGAAACTTCCATTTTGGCATGGTGCATTTTTCAGAATCCTGCTTTCTTACAGTTTCTCACTCAGAGGACACGATGATTAGGTCACTTGCTTCTTTGCAGTAATAGAAACCATTGTAAGCTTCTGAGCATATCCTTGCTTTTCAGAACAACCGGAACTGGCTGTCCCTTCTCTTCGGTTCATGCTCAGGGAGCCTCAGGACTAACGTGCGTGTTCCGACCCTTGACTCCAGAGAACTCTCTCTCAGCTTCTTTCTTATTTTCACTGCTTTCAAGTTTGCATTTCAAACTTGCTTTCTCTGACCACCAACCCTCTATCCGGAGTTGAAAATATAATTTAAAAATTATAACACTTTAGAACTGTATGTTAAGAAGCCAGTGGAATGGCGAAAAGAGCAGACTTTTCTTCTGAGTCATGGTGAATGATTCAGCTTTAAGAAATGCTATTTGTAATCAAGAGTTTGTAAATAAAGCATATGATGAAGTGAAATTGCATCAGGCAGGTAGACTGGATTGTGGGAGCCACGATAATTTAATGCAGGTAGAGGTAAAATAAGACTGAAATGTAAGTTGACAAACTAGATTTTAAAAAGCTAGTTCTGCTGTTCTTTTTAATCTTGCCGAGAAGTGACAGGTTCTGGTTCATTCACAACAGCATCTGGCACCAGCCCCTAAGCCCTGGAGGCAATTATCCTAATCTGTTTCTGCCCTAGTAGCAGCCTCTTTGATCTCACTGAAGCAGTAATATATTCCTTAATAGAAACACAAATGTATCAATTTTCCCTACTCACAGCATAAAAAATGTTCTATTCTTTGAACCTTCACTGATCCTGCCAAGATGTAGGGTCCAAGACAAAATAGGATTCTGCCGATTGCTTGGACACAGGAGTGACAGAACCTTCAGAGAGTGTAGATATTTCCATCATTTCCCAACAAACCACATTGTAGCGTAAAATCGATGCTCCAGGAAAATAGATCATATTTATCCCATGACTTTGGCTTCCCTGGCACACCACTGAGGTCTGGGGTAGGAGAGAGTTCTTACCAGAGATGGGCAAGATGAGATTACTTGAAATTCTTTGAAATCTGAAATAAGCAAGTAATGTGCTTGGGTACAATTGTGGTTGGTGGAAGGAGTGTAAAAGTAACATTTTATTATTTGAACATTTGTGTTGGACTTCTATGTATGCTTGTACATGGAATGGTAACCAGCAACAAGTTGTAAACAAGGCCATTTGAGTTCTGCCTGTGACTCCCACGAGTGTGCCGTCCAACTTTGGGTTAATCAGTTATTTTTTGTGTTATTTTTCAGAAACAGGAAGAAACCTTTGAGCAAGGGTTCTGGTTCAGGGGTTTTCACATGGGTACCTCCATCCCTTGGGGCCCTATAAGCCAAAACACCAGCTGGTATCTGTTGTCTGAATAAATGTGTATCTTTTGTATGTGCCATTAGTTTTCAAATGTACACAGATGATAAGTATGATTTTATAAGTACGTAATGGCAGAAATGTACTGAAAATTCAGCCATGCTTTTAAATATCTTTACATTTTATTAATTCACAGATGCTAAAATCAAAACTGTCATGTGGAGGTTGACATTTTTGGTGTTAAAAGTGGTTTCCTTTGCATTGAGTTAATGGAGGGTCTTTTAATTCAGAACCTTGGTCTTAGCCAAAGGACAGTGTAGGTGCATATTTGCGTATAGAAATAAATCATGTTTCTTAGAAAAAGTTTTAATACACTCCTTTGATCCTCGTCATTTTATAGTTACCCTCTGGGGACACCCAGGTGGTATACTAAGAAGTGCAGCCTTTCTGTCTGCAGAAAGTGGCTGTTCCTGTGTCAGATGCCATCTGTCACTTAGGAGGACTGCCGCTAATTCAAACTCCCCCAGGAGGCTGGAGACAGGGACTCCTCCCCTCGCTCAGCCCAGCTGGTGGGTGAGTGTCCTAGTGGCCCACACTCATGCTAGATGGATATTGGCCAAGGTGGTTTCGCTAAAATGTGGAATGAAGAAAACATTGCATGATTGGAAACCCTGGAGTAGGAAATTTTAAGCAAAAATAGGACATAAAGGATATTCATGACTGTCTAAGTTTAAGGCTGCACTCCAGTTTAGGAAGCCTGCAGGAAGCTTTTCTGTGTCCTGGAAATTGGGTTGGGCCCCTCCTGGGAGTTGTGGTCTCTGTTTTATTTTATTAGACTCTTAGCTCCTTCAGGGCAGATGCTGTGGGTTTATATACTCTTACTACCCAGGCCCAGCAGACCAGGCACCAAGTAACACCAGGTTGAGTTTTTTAATCTTTTCATTTTATGCATAAGTTGGATTATTTATAGTTCCCTGGGACTCTGAATTAATGTTGAATTTATTAAAATTGTAAAAATTTTAAAAAAACTTAGATTTTCTTAAGCCAATTTATAAATATTCTTGCTCTATTTATAAAGCTAGTAATTTTTATACTAACATAAGAATATTTACTTTCATTATTTGATTAATGGTTTGTTAACCCAAGTTTAACTGATTGAAATCTCCTAAATAATTTACTGTAAATCAGTCTTGTTTACAACTTAGTGAATTAAAAAAAATTAAACATTTAAAATGTGATTTACAAATGTAATTGACCTGATTTTTCCAGCAATTCCAAGCCTTAATAAGGCCCTAGAGAAGCTGATGGGCCAGGTTGCTTTACAAGTCTAGCAACTCTTTGAAATCTAATAAACCAAACTTGGCAATGTGGTAAATCAGCTTCTTTTAAACATTTGAATACTGTGTACAGACTTAGATTTTCTTATCCCATTCAAGTGAAAATTGCAAATTTAATATCAATTGCACATTTTAAATACAAGCCACAAAGACCAAGATGTTGGATTCTCTAACTTGCCAAATTATTGTAATTACCTTAATAACAAAGACAGACATTATTTTGAAGATTACAGAATTTGTTTGTAATTGAGTTTATTCCTCAGCTTGATGTATGTTATCTCTAATATTTTTTCTCTATCATCCCGGGTAATGAACATACTCAGGACAAAAACGGTTAATGTTTGTGATCTAGATTCTGTTATTAACAATCAGAAGTTTGGTCCTGGACCTGCGACTGGGTGCTAAATTGCCCCAGGGGGAGTCTCCCTAATGCTTAGGGGCTGAGCCCTTTCTTAGAGTACAGTTCCCAAGCTCATGCCTTCTAACTGGTGTTTAGCTTTAAAATCCAATACATCTTACGCTCTCTCAGTATCTTTCCAGTCTCATTCTCAACCAGTTTTTATTGTAACCTCTTTCAACATTTAATCACCTGATTCCAGTGGATGAAATTTTGCACCCCACCTAGGTTACAGCTAATTTTCATTACCACTTGAGTGAAATGAATATATTTCTTTATCTCTGATTGAATTCTACATTCCTGTGTATATGTATATTTTCTTATCGGGTGTTTGGTCATGATTCTGTAGTCATTTTGTTGACAAGTGCCCATATACTGGTCCGTGTTGAATGCCTGTCAGATTAACTTTAGTAATAAGGTACAGGAGTACCACTGGCATGTGGAATCCATTATTTAAATCTTCTTTGTCCAAAGCTAGCAATCATTCAGCTGGTTTTCCCTGCTAACACCAGTGGTTCTCAGAACTGGCTGCACATTAGAATCATCCATAGAGCTTTGATATGGCATATGGCTGGGTCCCCACCTCAAACCAGTTGGAGACCCTCTGCCGGGCATCATGGTGTTAAAAGTGCACCAGGTGATTCTGATGCACAGAGAGGACTGAAACCCACTGTTGTAACATCTGTTAAATGAAAGATTTCAGATCATTTAAAAAATCTCGTTGTCCTTATCCCCTTTTTGTGGAAACACTGATGGAAAATGCACAGACAAAATGAAAAGGACACCTAAGATAGACAGTTTGGCTAATGCACGACTGGACCATTTTCCTGAAAATATCGAATTATTGAGATGTTTTAAGATGTAGGTATTTTTTAATCTTTATGGTGTGTTTTTCTTTTTTATTTGTTTAAAATGCCTGTGTGGGTCACTTACTGGCTCTTCTTAATCTGTTTATTACCCAGACCAGTAAGGCACACTCAAGTGTTTTCTTCGTTGCCCCAGGTTTCTGTTGATGTACTCCACACTTTTGTGCAGCTATTACAATTCGGCCCTGACGACGGCGGTGGTTGGAGCCATCAAGGTAAGTGGTTGAAGCCTTGAAATGCACAACCAAATTGGGGAATTGACTGTTTGATTTTATTGTTGTTATTATCCGTGCTGTAGTAAGAATGGAGGCTTGTGAAATTTTCAGCTGTGCCTGGGTAATCCCTCCTTACGTCTTCTAATCTCCTAATCCACAAAAAGAGGGAAGACTTGCTAATTTAAAAGGAAGAGACAAATTATGACTTAAATTGGGAATGGTGGGAAGGGATGGTCTGGGAAAACCAAGTGAAATAGCTGAAAAAAATACCAAATTTCTGTGCTAAGATACCTTGTGATCTACAGTTTGGTTTTCTGGGAGAACCTTGCTGACTAAGAAAGGGAATTCTTGTGAAGAACTGTTTTCGGCCTAGATCTATGCTCAATTATAAGGTGATTAACTCTGGGACTGGTGTGTATGCTGCGTGTGTGTACATGCATTTGAACACACGCTAATGAATAGGAGGGTGGAGGTGTTCTACATTCTGTTCTGCAGTTGCTTTGTGTTTCTGTTCACGTGAACTCCTACCGTGAGTGAGTGCTTCAACAGTAGACTTCTGTGTTGGCTGCCCAAGGGCCTCTGAGAATACACTGGACAGAGTACTGCTTGTAATTTATCAGATGTCTTAGTTTGTTCAAGTTTAGGACTAATATGATTAAAATTCACTATCCAGTGATGGTAAAGAGATGAAATCTGGAAAGCTGATTACACCCCAACTCTTACATCTTCTTCCTATGTATTAACTGGAAGAGGGTATGGATAATGCAGTTTCTGTGATTATGGTGCTGTGGTTTATTTCATTTTCTTTATAAAGCCATATGTAATGGTTTTTATCCACTTATTCAATATTCCACGAACCCCTGCTATATGCGAGTCTCTTTGAAAAGTAACTAAAATATTTAGTTTCAGGTTTCACTATATATATGAGTTTTCCCCCTAAAGCCTTTACTTTTAAAATCATTAATCCTCTCTTTTTCTGCAGAACGTATCCGTTGCCTACATTGGAATGTTAGTAGGTGGAGACTACATTTTCTCTGTATTAAACTTTGTAGGGTTAAATATTTGGTAAGTGGGATTTTTAAATGAACTCATTTTAGTAAAATATGAATTTTTAAAAGCCTGATTAATATGTTATAAGTGAAAGAGCAGGAGGTGTTTTGACTTTACAATTTCTAGGATAAAATTTACTTAAATCATTCAGTTCATCTCTTTTTATGACATACTCTTTCATGTGGACCATGGGGCCATGTAATGAAAATTCAAAGGGTTGAGATCTAATTTTCTGTTTCCCCCTCTCAGAAAAGCCCTTAAGTTGTGTGTCTTCCTTTTGTGAATGGACCTCACTAAATCTGTGCTCCATTGAAGCACCATGTGCTAAGGATATTGGGAGGATTGACTAAGATACTTTTGAAAGGCATTCTGGGGTCTCAGAGGTGGGACACTATTTTAGGATAATACTGTATAGTTTATTCAAGTAATAACCAAGTGCTTATTTTTTCTCCAAGTTTCTCTATTAGACTTGATCTGCTCTTTTTCTGCCCCCACAGATTTGTAAATAAGAGGGTTAATTCTCATCGATTAATACACAAATTTGAGGAAGTAAAACAGGGGGCTCAATAATTCCCTTCAAATTAAGCTGACTGCATTGTAAATCACCTATACTTCAATAAAATAAAGAAAAAGAAACAAACAGCCAAGTTATCAAAAAAAATTAAGTTGACTGTATTTGTAAAGATGTCAGTAACTGTTGGTTGTACCATCTATGGAATTTATTTTCACTCTTTTTTATTCTCCTTTCAGCATGGCAGGGGGCTTGAGATATTCCTTTTTAACTTTAAACAGCCAGTTAAAACCTAAGCAACCTGTGGACGAAGAAAACATCCCTCAGGATTTGAAGGGCTAGAACCTGGGGCAGAATTACAGACTGGCTTGCAGACTGGCGGGAATGAGGGAATATTCCCAGCTGTTTTGGTTGTGGCGCTCACCCCTGGTTAAGGCACAACAGGAATGTCTGCAAAATGCAAAGAGAATCTACATCATGTGCATGAGGAGCCATCATCAGCCCTGAGAAATGTATCCGGGCAAAGCCTTACCAGCTGAAAGTGAATCTTCTCAAAATAAACCACTGGTGAAAGGGATTGTTTCCAAGGCACTTGCGTGGACCGCACATCCGTGCGCTGTTCCAGGTACTGCGAGTGCTTCAAAGGAGGCCGATGCTGTGAGGGTGCTTATCAGCACCTTGGCCTTAATTTCAAAGATCCCAACCAAAGCAGAGTGCCAGCGGCAACATTTTTTTGGTTTAAACAGACATGTCTTTATTTTAATAAAATCAGCCACTTAACTGCCAGTAGAGCTATTTGCTAGCTTTGATTTGATCTTATATGTTGGTATCTTTTCCCAATCATCAAAGTAAAATAAAAAATAATTTATATGCATACCTCATACTGTGATATTATTGTAGACAGGCAGAAAAACAGTAGGTCATTTATTCAGTCTGCCTTGAAGGGTAATATTCCTTTCAAGGCTCATGTTGGGAAAGATTACAAAATAACTCAATGGAAAAAACAATACTCAGTGTGCCCTGTCAGCATTTAAGTTGGTCGTATTTCTCTCCTCTTCTCCTTCCAGGTTTGTTCAGGGGCTTTGAAATTCAGATCATAGGGACTTTAACCAAGGTACATTTTTTTCCTGGGCTTGCCTGACCCCCCCCAGACCAGTGGTGTGTGGGAAGGAACCCCGGTTTTGATGAGAGTTATTATCATCTCCATCAAGAAACGGACTGTCCCTGTCGGGGTCGTGGTGCAGGGTAGGGCCCCAGTCTGGAGGGGGCCAGTCAGGAGCTCTTCTTTCTAGTCTTGTCTTCACTGCTAACATACCAAGACCTTCACAGGTCACCTTGCCACTGTCGCCTCCATTTTTTAATCTTTAAAATGGAACTATGTCTCCAAATCCCTGCCAGCTCTGACTTTCTAAGTTTATAGAAGCTGAGCCAGATGGACAGGGCAGCAAATGAAGGAATGATTCTGTTGACATGTTTCAATTTACTTTACAATTAAAAAAATTTTAATTGTAAAATACACATAACATAAAATTTACCATCTTAACCGTTTCTAAGTGTACACTTCAGTAGTGTTAAGTATATGCACACTGTTGTGTAGCCAATCTCCAGAACTTTCTCATGTTGCAAAACTGAAACTCTATACCCATTAAACAATAATTCCCCATTCCTCCCTTTCCCCAGCTCCTGGCAACCACCATTCTACTTTCTTTCTCTGTGAATGTGACTACTGTAGGTACCTCATAAAAGTAGAATCCCACAATATTTATCTTTCAGTAGCTGGCTTATTTCACTTAGGATAATATCATCAAGTTTCATCCATGTTGCAGCATGTGTCCAAATTTCTTTCCTTTTTAAGACTAAATAATATTCCATCATATGGATATACCGCATTTTGTTTATCCATTCGTCTGTCAGTGGACACTTGGATTGCTTCTACCTCTTGGCTGTTTGTGTATAATCCTGTTATGAACATGGGTGCACAAATATGTCTTTGAGACCCTGCTTTCAGTTCTTTCAGATAGTAAAAGGAAACTTGTTTCCTCTATACACAGAGCACTTCTGATGCCAAATGTGTGGGATCTTTCCCTCACATTAAGCGATTCTCCAACTCTTTGGACACCAGCTAGGGGTCCTACAATTAAATGTAGACTCTAAGTACCCAGAGTTAGCACAGACCCCACAGGTTAAGGGCTTAGTTCCCCAAGACTGCCCCCTACTTCAGATGCCAAACCCAAGTCCCAGGTTGTGAATGGTGCTTCTGACCAACTAACCATCAATCTGGGGTCTCCACTCCCCCTTCCTCGGGTTTAATAATTTGCTAGAATGGCTCACAGAACTCAGGGAAGTGCTTTACTCTCTATTGCCAGTTTATTATGAAGCATACAACTCAGGAACAGCCAAAGGGAAGAAATGCATAGGACAAGGTATGTGGGAAATGGTTTGGAGCTTTCACGACTCCTCCAGGTGTGCCCCGCTCCCAGCATATCAGTGTGTTCATCAACTGGAAGCTGTCCAAACCCCATCGTTTGTTTTTCACGGTAACACATGGACCACAGCTGCACCATTTTATATTCCCACCAACAGTGCACGGGGATTCCAGTTTCTCCACATCCTCACCACTTGTTTCCTTTTTTTTTTCTTTTTCTGGTAGTAGTAGTAGTAGGTGTGCTAATGGGTATGAAGTGATATCTCATTGTAGTTTTTTTTTTTTTTTTTGCGGTACGTGGGCCTCTCACTGTTGTGGCCTCTCCCGTTGCGGAGTACAGTCTCCGGACACGCAGGCTCAGCGGCCATGGCTCACGGGCCCAGCCGCTCTGTGGGATGTGGGATCCTCCTGGACCGGGGCATGAACCTGTGTCCCCTGCATCGGCAGGCGGACTCTCAACCACTGCGCCACCAGGGAAGCCCGCTCACTGTAGTTTTGATTTACATTTCACTGATGGTTAGTGATGTTGAGCATCTTCTCATGTGCTTGTTGGCCATTTGTACATATTCTTTGGAGAAATGTCTATTCAAATCCTTTGCCCAGTTTTGAATAGGGTTGTTTGTTCTTTTGTTGTTGAGTTGTAGGAGTTCTTTATTTTTTCAGTTTATTTTTAAATTGGGGTATAATTGCTTTACAATGTTGTGTTAGTTTCTGTTGTACAGCAAAGTAAATCAGCTATATGTATACATATATCCCCTTTTTTTTGGATTTCCTGCCCGTTAGGTCACCACAGAGCACCGAGTAGATTTCCCTGTGCTATACAGCAGGTTCTCATTAGTTATCTACTTTATACATAGTAGTGTATATATGTCAATCCCAATCTCCCAATTCATCCCACTCCTCCTTTCCCCCCTTGGTGTCTATACGTTTGTTCTCTACGTCTGTGTCTCTATTTCTGCTTTGCTGATACGTTCATCTGTACCATTTTTCTAGATTCCACATATATGCCTTAATATACAACACTTGTTTTTTCTTTCTGACTTATTTCACTCTGTATGACAGTCTCTAGGTCCATCCACATCTCTACAAATGACCCAATTTCATTCCTTTTTATGGCTGAGTAATATTCCATTGTATATATGTACCACATCTTCTTTATCCATTCATCTGTTGATGGATATTTCAGTTGCTTCCAAGTCCTGGAGGTTGTAAATAGTGCTCCAGTGAACATTGGGGTGCATGTGTTTTCTTGAATTATGGTTTTCTTAGGGTATATCCCCAGTAAGAGGATTACTGGGTCATATGGTAGTTCTATTTTTAGTTTTTTAAGGAACCTCCATACTGTTCTCCATACTGGCTGTATCAATTTACATTCCCACCAACAGTGCAAGAGGGTTCCCTTTTCTCTACACCCTTTCCAGCATTTATTGTTTGTAGATTTTTTGATGATGGCCACTCTGACTGGTATGAGGAGATACCTCATTGTAGTTTTGATTTGCATCTGTCTAATAATTAGTGATGTTGAGCATCCTTTCATGTGCCTCTTGGCCCACTGTGCGTCTTCTTTGGTGAAATGTCCGTTTAGGTCTTCTGCCCGTTTTTGGATTGGGTTGTTTGTTTTTTTGATATTGAGCTGCATGAGCTGTTTGTATATTCTGGAGATTAATCCCTTGTCAGTTGCTTCGTTTGCAAGTATTTTCTCCCATTCTGAGTATTGTCTTTTCCTCTTGTTTATGGTTTCCTTTGCTGTGCAAAAGCTTTTCAGTTTCATTAGGTCCCATTTGTTTATTTTTGTTTTTATTTTCATTATTCTAGGAGGTGGGTCAAAAAAGATCTTGCTGTGATTTATGTCATTGAGTGTTCTTCCTATGTTTTCCTCTAAGAGTTTTATATAGTGTCCGGTCTTACATTTAGGTCTTTAATCCATTTTGAGTTTATTTTTGTGTATGGTGTTAGGTAGTGTTCTAATTTCATTCTTTTACATATAGCTGTCCAGTTTTCCCAGCACCACTTATTGAAGAGGCTGTTTTTTCTCCATTGTATTTTCTTGCCTCCTTTGTCATAGATTAGGTGACCATAGGTATGTGGGTTTATCTCTGGGCTTTCTACCCTGTTCCATTGATCTATACTTCTTGTGCCAGTACCATACTGTCTTTCTTTTCTTTTCTTTTTTAATTAATTAATTAACTTATTTATTTTTGGCTGAATTGGATCTTTGTTGCTGCACGTGGGCTTTCTCTAGTTGCAGCAAGTGGGGATTACTCTTTGTTGTGGTGCATGGGCTTCTCATTGCGGTGGCTTCTCTTGTTGTGGAGCATGGGCTCTAGGCACACGGGCTTCAGTAGTTGTGACCACTCGGGCTCAGTAGTTGTGGTGCACGGACTTAGTTGCTCTCTGGCATGTGGGATCTTCCCGGACCAGGGATATCCCATGTTCCCTGCATTGGCAGGAAGATTCTCAACCACTGTGCCACCAGGGAAGTCGCTACCACTGTAGGGATTTTGATCACTGTAGCTTTGTAGTATAGTCTGAAGTCAGAGAGCCTGATATTCCTCCAGCTCTGTTTTTCTTTCTCAAGGTAGCTTTGACTATTTGGGGTCTTTTGTGTTTCCATACAAATCGTAAAATTTTTGGTTCTAATTCTGTGAAAAATGCCATTGGTAATTTGATAGGGATTGCATTGAATCTGTAGATTGCTTTGGGTAGGGTACTCATTTTCACAATATTGATACTTCCAATCCAAGAACATGATATATCTCTCCATCTGTTTGTGTCATCTTTGATTTCTTTCATCAGTATTTTGTAGTTTTCTGAGTACAGGTCTTTTGCTTCCTTAGGTAGCTTTATTCCTAGGTATTTTATTTTTTTTGTTGCAATGGTAAATGGAATTGTGTCCTTAATTTCTCTTTCCGATCTTTTGTTGTTAGTGTATAGGAATGCAAGAGATTTCTGTGCATTAATTTTGTATCCTGCAACTTTACCAAATTCATAGATTAGCTCTAGTAGTTTTCTGGTAGCATCTTTAGGATTTTCTATGTATAGTATCATGTCATCTGCAAACAGTGACAGTTTTGCTTCTTTTCTGATTTGGATTCCTTTTATTTCCTTTTCTTTTCTGATTGCTGTGGCTAAAACTTCCAAAACTATGTTGAATAATATGGGTGAGAGTGGACATCCTTGTCTTGTTCCTGATCTTAGTGGAAATGCTTTCAGGTTTTCACCATTGAGAATGATGTTTGCTGTGGGTTTGTCATATATGGCCTTTATTATGCTGAGGTAGGTTCCCTCTATGCCTACTTTCTGGAGAGTTTTTATCATAAATGGTGTTGAATTTTGGCAAAAGCTTTTTCTGCATCTATTGAGAGGATCACATGGTTTTTACTCTTCAATTTGTTAATATGGTGTATCACACTGATTGATTCGTGTGTATTGAAGAATCCTTGCATCCCAGGGATGAATCCCAGTTGATCATGGTGTATGATCTTTTTAATGTGTTGTTGGATTCTCTTTGCTAGCATTTTTGTGTATATGTTCATCAGTGATATTGGTCTGTAATTTTCTCTTTTTTGTGATATCTTTGTCTGGTTTTGCTATCAGGGTGATGGTGGCCATGTAGAATGAGGTTGGGAGTGTTCCTTCCTCTGCACTTTTTTGGAAGCGTTTGAGAAGAATGGGTGTTAGCTCTTCTCTAAATGTTTGATAGAATTTGCCTGTGAAGCCATCTGGTCCTGGACTTTTGTTTGTTGGAAGGTTTTTTGTCACAGTTTCAATTTCATTACTTGTGATTGGTCTGTTCATATTTTCTGTTTCTTCCTGGTTCAGTCTTGGAAGTTATACCTTTCCAAGAATTTGTCCATTTCTTCCAGGTTGTCCATTTTATTGGCATATAGTTGCTTGTAGTAGTCTCTTAGGATGCTTTGTATTTCTGCGGTGTCTGTTGTAACTTCTTTTTCATTTCTAATTTTATTGATTTGAGTCCTCTCACTCTTTTTCTTGATGAGTCTGGCTAATGGTTTATCGATTTTATCTTCTCAAAGAACCAGCTTTTAATTTTATTGATCTTTACTATTGTTTTCTTTGTTTCTATTACATTTATTTCTGCTCTGATCTTTATGATTTCTTTCCTTCTACTAACCCTGGGTTTTGTATGTTCTTCTTTCTCTAGTTCCTTTGGGTGTAAGGTTAGATTGTTTATTTGAGATTTTTCTTGTTTCTTGAGGTAGGCTTGTATTGCTATAAACTTCCCTCTTAAAACTGCTTTTGCTGCATGCCATAGGTTTTGGGTCATTGTGTTTTCATTGTCATTTTTCTCTAGGTAATTTTTGATTCCCTTTTCGATTTCTTCAGTGATCTCTTGGTTATTTAGTAGTGTATTGTTTAGCCTCCATGTGTTTGGTTTTTTCTTCTTCTTTTTTTTAGTTATATATTTTTTATTTTTGGTGTGTTGCATCTTCGCTGCTGCATGCGGGCCTTCTCTAGTGCGGCAAGTGGGGGCTACTCTTTGATGTGGTGCATGGGCTTCTCATTGTGATAGCTTCTCTTGTTGTGGAGCATGGGCTCTAGGGCACACAGACTTCAGTAGTTGTGGCTTGCAGGCTCAGTAGTTGTGGTTCGCAGACTGTAGAGCACAGGCTCAGTAGTTGTGGCACACGGGCTTAGTTGCTCAGCGGTATGTGGGATCTTCCCAGACCAGGGATAGAACCCGTGTCTCCTGCATTGGCAGGTGGATTCTTAACCACTGTGCCACCAGGGAAGTCCACACCTGTCATTGATTTCTAATCTCATAGTGTTGTGGTTGGAAAAATGCTTGATATGATTTCAATTTTCTTAAATTTACCAAGGCTTGAGTTTTGACCCAAGTTGTGATCTATCCTAGAGAATGTTCCATGTGTGCTTTAGAAGAAAGTATATTCTCCTGCTTTTGGATGTCCTATAAGTATCAATTAAGTCTGTCTGGTCTGTTGTGTCATTTAAAGCTTGTGTTTCCTTATTAATTTCCTGTCTGAATAATCTGTCCATTGGTGAAAGTGGGGCGTTAAAGTCCCCTACTATTATTGTGTTACTGTCGATTTCCCCTTTTATGGCTGTTAGCATTTGCCTTATGTATTGAGGTGCTCCTATGTTGGGTGCATAAATATTTACAATTGTTATATCTTCTTGGATCGATCCCTTGATCATTATGTAGTGTCCTTCCTTGTGTCTTGTAACAGCCTTTATTTTAAAGTCTATTTTATCTGATATGAGTATTGCTACTTCACCTTTCTTTTGATTTCCATTTGCATGGAATATCTTTTTCCATCCCCTCACTTTCAGTCTGTATGTGTCCCTAGGTCTGAAGTCGGTCTCTTGTAGACAGCATATATGTAGGTCTTGTTTTTGTATCCATTCAGCCAGTCTATGCCTTTTGGTTGGAGTGTTTAATCCGTTCACATTTAAGGTAATTATCAATGTGTGTTTTCCCATTACCATTTTCTTAATTGTTTTGTGTTTGTTCTTGTAGATCTTTTCCTTCTCTTGTGTTTCCACCTAGAGAAGTTCTTTTAGCATTTGTTGTAAAGCTGGTTTGGTGGTGCTGAATTCTCTTAACTTTTGCTTGTCTGTATAGCTTTTTATTTCTCCATCGAATCTGAATGAGATCCTTGCTGGGTAGAGTAATCTTGGTTATAGGTTTTTTCCTTTCAACACTCTAAATATATCCTGCCACTCCCTTCTTGCCTGCAGAGTTTCTGCTGAAAAGTCAGCTCATTATCTTATGGGGATTCCCTTGTATGTTTGCTTTTCCCTTGCTGCTTTTAATATTTTTTCTTTGAGTTTAGAGTTTAATTTTTGTTAGTTTGGTTAATATGTGTCTCAGTGTGTTTCTCTTTTGGTTTGACCTGTATGGGACTCTTTGTGCTTCCTGGACTCGGGTGGTTATTTCCTTTCCCATGTTAGGGAAGTTTTCAACTATAATCTTTTCAAATATTTTTCAGACCCTTTCTCTTTCTCTTCTTTTTCTGGGACCCCTATAATTCGAATGTTGATGCATTCAGTATTGTCCCAGAGGTCTCTTATAAATGATTTCTTTTCATTTTTTTTCATTCTTTTCATTCTTTTTTCTTTATTCTGCTCCTTGGCAGTTATTTCCACCATTCTATCTTCCAGCTCAGTTATTCGTTCTTCTGCCTCAGTTATTCTGCTATTGATTCCTTCTATTGTATTTTTCATTTCAGTTATTGTGTTGTTCATCACTGATTGTTCTTTAGTTTTTCTAGGTTCTTGTTAAACATTTCTTGTATCTTCTCGATCTGTGCCTCCATTCTATTTCCGAGATTCTGGATCATCTTTAGTATCATTACTCTGAATTCTTTTTCAGGTAGATTGCCTATTTCCTCTTCATTTATTTGGTCTTATAGGTTTTTACCTTGCTCCTTCATCTAGAACATATTTTTTTTGTCATTTCACTTTTTTTTGATGAGTGGGGCTGTGTTCCTGTCTTGCTGGTTGTTTGGCCTGAGATGTCCAGCACTGGAGTTTGCAGGCACTTGGGTTGAGCTGGGTCTTGGTGCTGAGATGAGGACTTCTGGGAGACCTCACACTGATTAATATTCCCCGGGGCCTTAAGTTCGCTGTTAGTCCAGTGGCTTGGACTCAGTACTCCCACCACAGGAGCTCAGGCCCAACCCCCAGCCTGGGAGCCAAGACCCTGCAAGCTGCATGGCACAGTAAAAAAAAAACCAACAACAACAACAAACAAAAAAGAGCAGAATGATAACAAAGAATAAAAAATAAAGTTAGAAAAATAAAAAATATATTAGAAAAAATAGAAATGAAAATGAAATAACAACAAGAGGCAAAACAGAACCACAATAGCAAAAAATAAAATAAAAAGTTAAAAGATAAGAATAAAAAAATAAGAAAAAAAACATTCCCTGGTGCCTCTGCTCTGTGTCCTTGCCCCCATGGTGACACACAGCCAACCCCCACCACCCCAGTAGGCCCTCAAAGACCTCTAGTTAGGCCTCAGGACCCGGCACATCAACCCATCTCTGTGCACATTCCTTTCACCAGCGTCTGCTCCTGAAGCTGGCCTGGAGCACACGTGCCTGCACGGGCCAGCTGGGGTGCAGGCCTCCACAGGCATGCCCGCAGGGGCCAGCACAGCAGGAGGAGCCTTGGAAGGGGGACAGCGCTTGGCCCTCCTGGACCTGTAGAGCCAGAGGAGGCCTTGGTGGGGATGGGGCTCAGGCCTGGGACTTGTATTGCCAGAGGGTGCTTTGAGGGGGCCTCAGGCCCAGGACCCATGTGGCCGGAGTGGGCTTTGGGGACACCCGGGCCTGGGACCCCAGCAGGCTTGCTGGGGCCTAAGCATGCAAGGGAGATCCTGGCCACTTTCCCCTCTGATCCCATGATCCCTCAAAGGTCCCTCTCCATTCCTGCTGATCCCCTCACTGTGAGTGGGCCCTTCTGAGTGGGGGAATATCTCTTCTCCTGCAGTCCCTCTATCAGGGGCACTGGTCCAATCCTGCCTCCACCCTTCTTCCCCTTGCTTCTTCCCTTCCACGTCCTACCTGGTTGCATGGGGATTCCTCCCGTCCCTTTAGGTGTCCGAAGTCTCCCACAAGTGCCCAGTAGGTGCTTGCTTGGAAGGCTGCCTGTGAGGAGATAAAAACTCCATGTCCTCCTACTCTGCCATCTTGACTCTGCCCCCTGTTTCAGTTTACTTTTTTTTTTTTTTTTGGTATGTAGGCCTCTCACTGTTGTGGCCTCTCCCGTTGCGGAGCACAGGCTCCGGACGCGCAGGCTCAGCGGCCATGGCTCACAGGCCCATCTGCTCCACGGCATGTGGGATCTTCCCGGACCGGGGCATGAACCTGTGTCCCCTGCATCGGCAGGCGGACTCTCAACCACTGCGCCACCAGGGAAGCCCTCAATTTACTTTTAAAAGGCTTCTAGAGTATTACCTTGGGGCTCCCAAACTGTGTAACCACCTTCTCTTGCATCATCAACATCATTTCTGAAACCCAGGGACCAAAAGTGGTAAGACTTGAAAAATGTAAACATCAACTCATTTTTTTCAGTGACAAAACAAAAACAGGGACTTCCCTGGTGGTCCAGTGGTTAAGACGTCACACTCCAAATGCAGGGAGCCTGGGTTCATTCCCTGGTCAGGGAACTAGAACCTGCATGCCCAACTAAAGATACCTCATGCCTCAGGGAAGATCCCGCGTGCCGCAGCTAAGACCCGGCACAGCAAAATAAATAAATATTAAACAAACAAAACCAAGATTTGCTTTCTTGCAAAAATTTTTTTTCTAATTTTCATTTTTAGAATTCTTAAAGGAAGATGCTTTTGTGTTTTTCTAAAGTCTTAACATGGTCAGTCTTTTGTTTTAATAGCCAGAATGCCTTGGAATGGGGTTCTTACTTAAATGTTTTTCTTTTACAGTCACTTCAAATACTTGGCCTTAAATGACCCTTTCTTTTTACCAGTGTGGAAAGACTTCTGCTTCTATGTGTGGCCAGCAGAGGGCACCCTAAGAACAGCCCGGCAGTCCTTGCAGCTGGGTTGAAACTTGCAGTTTCTGCTCTTCCTCTACAGAACCAGATTCCCGTGGTGGGAGGTTGATGGTAGTGCCAATCTGGCTTTTGAATTAAGGTTAGCTGAGAATGCTGGATGCAGAGAGGTGGTGCAAAAGGGATCCATGAGTTCCAAGGAGGCTAAAGAAGAAATGTAGCCCAGTGCCCCAGGTCTCTGGATTTCTTAAAAAAAACCCAAAAACATAAAAACTATTCTGGGGCTTCCCTGGTGGCGCAGTGGTTGAGAGTCCGCCTGCCGATGCAGGGGACATGGATTCGTGCCCCGGTCCGGGAAGATCCCACATGCCGTGGAGCGGCTAGGCCCGTGAGCCATGGCGGCTGAGCCAGCATGTCCGGAGCCTGTGCTCCACAACGGGAGAGGTCACAACAGTGAGAGGCCTGCGTACCGCAAAAAAAAACAACTATTCTGGATGGAACAAGGAAAATTAGTTTAATATTCTTGATATTTTGCTTACGTCTGGCTATTTTACTGCTAAAAACAGTGACATTTGTTAACTTGGACTTTTTCTTGCTGTTTTAATATTTTTCTATATATTAGATATATAAGTACAAGTACAGGGGCACTGGAGTTTTGTGACAGCTAAGTTTGCCTAAAGAATGAAACCTAGTTTAGAGAAGAGTTATATATTTTACATATTATTATTATTGTATATTTATATATTACATATTATTTTAATTTATATATGTTTTCTGTGCTCTCAGGAAAATGGCAAACGTACATATGTCAATACTTTCAGAGACTTTAGTGACATTTTTCCTTTTGCATCATCGCGTCAACTTTTCAGTCTTGGTGAGTCATTTTTATGACTTGTGAGTAATTTCTGTTTTCTGTGAATGGATATGTGTACCTGTGCATACATTTTGAGTGCTGGGACTTGCCAAGGGTCAGCGATTTAGCTGACCAGTAGCTGCTATTCCGTTGTAGCTTTGGGAAACTGAGGGCACCCAGCGCTCAGAATGTCCAAGTTCTCTTTCTGTCATTAAATACTGAAGCACATGGTAAAACAAAGCATGCCTCTTTAGGATGAAACCAGAAACCCCAAGCCATTCCTGGGGACTCCCACGGTCAGGGAATACCATCTGTGTGCCTCTGACTCTCACCTCCACTCCAGGTTGAGGTCTCCCATGATAAGCCTCAGAACCTTTTCTCTGCATTGTGACCTGGACCAGAACATCGCATTACCTGGGGCTTGTTACAAATGCAGAATATCGGGGTGCACACACTGAATAGGAATCTGCATTTTAACCCAGGTGATTGGAGAAGCACTACCCCAGACTTTTGGCCCAGACCATATTTTTAGTACCAAGGGGTTCACAGAATTTAGTGGGCTGGTGAACTTGGATGGGGAAAGAATACATCTAGATTTTCCCTAACCAAAATTTAGCATTTCTTTTCATTTGAATGTAGGCAAGACCACAGTAATATTGGCTGTGCTTGTGACTTTGTTATCAATAGAAATTGAAATACTTTCATATCACTTTATAGTTTTTGTAGAAAATCATATATGTGCTGCTCAGTATTCTGGTAGTTATTAGTGCCTCCACTAGTTCTTGTTATTTAATATGTTCATAAAGAAGAATATTTTTAGTACATCATATTTAGAAAATATTGCAGTAACTTTTTATGGTAACTGGTTTTCTTTATAATTTTATGTATCTTATTTCATGTATTTAAAAACATTATTTGGAGAAGGAGGCTGTAGCCATCCCTAGACTGCTGTTGTAGTTCATGGCACTGAAAAAAGTAAGGACTCCTGCCTTAGAGAGAAAGAAAAAATTCCAGATTAATATGTTTCCTCAAGAAGTTGTTCCTTTTTTTTTTTTTTTTTTTTTTGCGGTACGCGGGCCTCTCACTGTTGTGGCCTCTCCCGTCGCGGAGCACAGGCTCCGGACGCGCAGGCTCAGCGGCCATGGCTCACGGGCCCAGCCGCTCCGCGGCACGCGGGATCTTCCCGGACCGGAGCACGAACCCGTGTCCCCTGCATCGGCAGGCGGACTCTCACCCACTGCGCCACCAGGGAAGCCGGAAGTTGTTCCATTTTTGGCCTTAGTACCAGTGGAGGCTTGCTCCTAGATGGGTATAGATAAGCCTGGGGAAATTTTTACATCTGCTACCTGGTGGGAAGGTATCATCCTCCAGCCAGTGTGGTCAACTATCTGCAGCTAGAGGGAGAAAGAGGGAGAGGGAAAGGAAGGGGAGGAGAGGGGAGGGGAAGGGGAGGAAAAGGGAGGGAAAAGGAAGGGAAGGGAGAGACAATGGGACAGGATACCTTGGCTTCACTGCCTCATCCTCTTCACTCAAAGATCAGAACAGAGATGTGTCTCGTCATTGTGTCACAGTACCCAACCTTGTTCTTCAAATTCTGCTTACCTGAAGCGTGATGTTAAGTCTATGGAAAGGTGGGACGGCAGCATGAGATGCTCTGTGGGCCCACTCTCCGGTGAGACGAGAGAAAGTAGAAAAAACTATAAAAACCGTTTAAGGTCTCTGGAAATTGTCCTAAGGGCAATTAGAGATTAGAGATATGTTTCATTTAGGTCTATGCAGTGTTAAAATGTTTTCTGAGTTTGTTGCTTTATATTGCTCTGTCATTTAAATAAAATTTTTTATAAAAATTGAGAAATTTCACATTAGAAACTAGATTTCTAGCATCAGTTGAAAGAAATCACAACCTGCCAACTGGGCCAGAATTTCCACAGGACAACACTCAGCTGGCACTGAGGTCGAGGGGGCACTTTTAATTTTGCCATGTTCTCCACCATTCTCCGTGTCGCCAGTGTGCTCGTAGTGTTGTTTCCTTCAAACAGAGTTGAGAGGATAGGAGGAAAATGATAGCTGAATCAAGAGAGCCAACGTTTGTTACTTGTTTGTGGAAATAGAAATTATACCTACTCTGTGCCTGTGTTGAAAGAATATTAAGGTGTCTGGCCTACTTCCTTAATTTGTGTTACTTCTCTGCCTTGACTGTAGGCATTTGAGTTTTTGATTCCAGTTCTAGAGGCCTAGTTCTCAAACTGTTTTATCTCCATACTATGTAGAGTTGCTAGACATGTATGGCAAGGAAAATTTTTTGGTACCATTTATTGAACTCTAAAAATAATGTGTTTACAGCCAACATGTTGGTGGTTGTCAAGGTGGTGGGGTGGGGGTGGGTGAAATGGGGTCAAAAGGTATAAAAACATCCAGTTATAAAATAAATAAGTTATGGAGATGTAATGCACAGCATGGTGATTATAGTTAATAATACTGCACTGCACATTTGAAAGTTGCTAAGAGACTAGATCTCACCATAAGAAAAAATTTTTTGAAAATTTTGTAACTTATGTATGGTGGTAGATTATTTTGCAATGTGTACAAATACTGAATCATTATGTTGTGTACCTGAAACTAATATAATGTTATATGTCAATTATACCTCAATAAAAAAAATCAAACATTAAAAAAATTTGCTGATGTAAGTATACTTATGGTGGCTTTCCAGCTTATACAGTCATTTTTAAAATATAAAAAGTGTAATAAAAATTTTAAAAGATAAAAAAAGTATTTAAAAGCTTTACATTGAAGTTAGTGTTTATTGCTATAATAACATAACACATTCAGTTGCATTTCTTCAGTGGGAAGAAAACAGCTAACAGACTGGAAAAAATAACAGGTCTCCACATTGAATAATTTAATTTTCAAATACATTGAGGTACTCTTGTGAATAGTGAAATACGAATTTATTTTAAGTCTTTTCTGAATTCATAGTCAGATATTGACAGGTAATTTCTCAATCTATTAAGTGGAGTTGAATACATTTTTTGATGTTGAAAAGTAAAGGTACGGGAATTCCCTGGCGGTCCAGTGGTTAGGACTCTGTGCTTCCACTGCAAGGGGCACGGGTTCCATTCCTAGTTGGGGAACTAAGATCCGGCCCAGCACAGAAAAAAAAAAAAAAAAAAAAAAGCGCAAAGGTGGGAACTTTGGTTTAAAATCAAGCACACAAGTGAACTACTACATACTTCCATTTCTGGTAATATGGAAAGCTAAGTTATCCACCCTTTAAAAAAAAATGTAAGATAAAATTTGTTTAAACTGAGGTACAATTTACATTCAATAAATTACACAGACCTTAAGTGTACTGTACATGAGTTTTGATAAAGTTGTACTCCCATGAACACACATATCAAAATATAGAACATCCTCATCACCATGGAAAAGTTCCTTATGACCTCTACCAAGAAACCAGTGTTCTGATTTATTTTACTGAAGATTAGGTTTGCCTCTAAATGGCATCATATAGTATGTACATGTGGTGGGTAACTTCTGAAATGGATCACAATGCCTGCCTCTTATATTCACTTCCTTGTATAATCTCCTCCCTTTGAATGTGGGCTGCACCTAGAATGTGAGCTAGCTTCTCATGTGTAGAATACAGCAAAAGTAACGGGTGGTTCATTCTAAGATTAGGTTACAAGAGAGTGTGGCTTCTCTCTTTATCTCTCTGACTCTTCTCATTTGCTTGATCTGATGAAGCAAGCTGCCCACATGTCAAGGAACAGTTGTGTGTGTGTGTGTGTGTGTCTGTGTGTGTGTGTGTGTGTGTGTGTGTGTGTGTGTGTGGCGGGGATGGAATTAATCTGGCAACAAACATGTGAGTGAGCTTGGAATGCATCTTTCCTAGCTGAGCCTTGATTTAGCCACTGGGAAGATCGGGAAAGTTTTAATAAAAGTGCTATCATCTAACCGGTTCTTCAAGTTTTGGTGGACTTTAATTCATATTAATGATTTTTAGTTACAAAAGTAATACATGTTCATTGTGGATATTTTAAAAATATAGAAAAGCACAAAGATGCAAGTTTAAAAAAAAACGAGCTCATAAATCTCACCACCTCAGTATAAAAACACTATTAACATTTTGGTGCACATTCTTATAAACATTTTTCTTCTAATCATCACATCTAAAAGAACAATTGGGACCATGCTGTTTAGTCATCTGCATTTTTAAAATTAATTAATATTTATTTATTTAACATCTTTATTGGAGTACAATTGCTCTACAATGTTGTGTTAGTTGCTGCTGTATAACAAAGTGAATCAGCTATACATATACATATATCCCCATATCCCCTCCCTCTTGCTCCTCCCTCCCACCCTCCCTATCCTACCCCCCCATCCCACCCCTCTAGGTGGTCACAAAGCACAGAGATGATCTCCTTGTGCTATGTGGCTGCTTCCCATTAGCTAGCTATTTTACATTTGGTAGTGTATATATGTCAGTGCTACTCTCTCACTTCATCCCAGCGTACCCTTCCCCCTCCCCGTCCTCAAGTCCATTCTGTACATCTGAGTCTTTATTCCTGTCCTGACCCTAGGTTCATCAGAACCTTTTTTTTTTTTTTAGATTCCATATATATGTGTTAGCATATGGTATTTGTTTTTCTCTTTCTGACTTACTTCACTCTGTAGGACAGACTCTAGGTCCATCCACCTCACTACAAATAACTCAGTTTCGTTTCTTTTTATGGCTGAGTAATATGCCATTGTATATATGTGCCACATCTTCTTCATCCACTCATCTGTTGATGGACACTTAGGTTGCTTCCATGTCCTGGCTATTGTAAATAGTGCTGCAATGAACATTGTGATATATGTCTCTTTTTGAATTATGGTTTTCTCAGGGTATATGCCCAGTAGTGGGATTGCTGGGTCATATGGTAGTTCTATTTTTATTTTTTTAAGGAACCTCCATACTGTTCTCCATAGTGACTGTATCAATTTACATTCCCACCAACAGTGCAGGAGGGTTCTTTTTTCTCCATACCCTATCCAACATTTATTGGTAGATATTTTGATGATGGCCATTCTGACCGGTGTGAGGTGATATCTCATTGTAGTTTTGATTTGCATCTCTCTAACGATTAGTGATGTTGAGCATCCTTTCATGTGTTTGTTGGCAATCTGTATATCTTCTTTGGAGAAATGTCTATTTAGGTCTTCTGTCCATTTTTGGATTGGTTTGTTTGTTTTTTGATATTGAGCTGCATGAGCTGCTTGTAAATTTTGGAGATTAATCCCTTGTCAGTTGCTTCATTTGCAAATATTTTCTCCCATTCTGAGGGTTGTCTTTTCGTCTTGTTTATGGTTTCCTTTGCTGTGCAAAAGCTTTTAAGTTTCATTAGATCCCACTGGTTTATTTTTGGGTTTTTTTCCATTTCTCTAGGAGGTGGGTCTAAAAGGATCTTACTGTGAATTACGTCATCGAGTGTTCTTCCTTTGTTTTCCTCTAAGAGTTTGATAGCCTTACATTTAGGTCTTTTACCACTTTGAGTTTATTTTTCTGTATGGTGTTAGGAAGTGTTCTAATTTCATTCTTTTACATGTAGCTGTCCAGTTTTCCCAGCACCACTTATTGAAGAGGCTGTCTTTTCTGCATTGTATATTCTTGCCTCCTTTATCAAAAATAAGGTGACCATATGTGTGTGGGTTTATCTCTGGGATTTCTATCCTGTTGCATTGATCTGTATTTCTGTTTTTGTGCCAGTACCATACCATCTTGATTACTGTAGCTTTGTAGTATAGTCTGAACTCAGGGAGCCTGATGCCTCCAGCTCCGTTTTTCTTTCTCAAGATTGCTTTGGCTATTTGGGGTCTTTTGTGTTTCCATACAAATTATGAAATTTTTTGTTCTAGTTCTGTGAAAAATCCCATTGGTAGTTTGATTGCATTGAATCTGTAGATTGCTTTGGGTAGTATGGTCAATGTTGATTCTTCCAGTCCAAGAACATGGTATATGTCTCCATCTGTTTGTATCATTTTTTAATTTCTTTTACCAGGGTCTTATAGTTTTCTGCATACAGGTCTTTTGTCTCCTTAGGTAGGTTTACTCCTATGTGTTTTATTCTTTTTGTTGCAATGGTAAATGGGAGTGTTTCCTTAATTTTGCTGTCAGATTTTTTACTGTTAGTGTGTAGGAATGCAAGAGATTTCTGTGCATTAATTTTGTATCCTGCTACTTTACCAAATTCATTGATTAGCTCTGGTAGTTTTCTGGTAGCATCTTTAGGATTCTCTATGTATAGTATCATATCATCTGCAAACAGGGACAGCTGTACTTCTTCTTTTCTGATTTGGATTCCTTTTATTTCTTTTTCTTCTCTGATTGCCATGGCTAAAACTGCCAAAACTATGTTGAATAATAGTGGTGAGAGTGGGTAAACTTTTCTTTTTCCTGGTCTTAGAGGAAATGCTTTCGGTTTTTCACCATTGAGAATGATGTTGACTGTGGGTTTGTCATATATGGCTTTTATTATGCTGAGGTAGTTTCCCTCTATGCACATTTCCTGGAGAGTTCTTATCATAAATGGGTGTTGAAGTTTGTTGAAAGCTTTTTCTGCATCTGTTGAGATCATCATATGGTTTTTATCCTTCAGTTTGTTAAGATGATGTATCCCATTGATTGTTTTGCATATATTGAGGAATCCTTGCATTCCTGGGACAAACCCAAATTGATCGTCGTGTATGATCCTTTTAATGTCCTGTTGGATTCTGTTTGCTAGTATTTTGTTGAGGATTGTTGCATCTATGTTCATCAGTGATATTGGCCTGTACTTTTCTTTTTTTATGACATCTTTGTGTGGTTTTGGTATTGGGTGATGGTGGCCTCATAGAATGAGTTTGGGAGTGTTCCTCCCTCTGCTATATTTTGGAAGAGTTTGAGAAGAAGAGGTGTTAGCTCTCCTCTAAACGTTTGATAGAATTCACCTGTGAAGCCATCCAGTCCTGGGCTTTTGTTGTTGGAAGATTTTTAATCACAGTTTCAATTTCAGTGCTTGTGATTGGTCTGTTTATATTTTCTATTTCTTCCTGCTTCAGTCTTGGAAGGTTGTACTTTCCTAAGAATTTGTCCATTTCTTCCAGGTTGTCTATTTTGTTGCCATATAGTTGCTTGTAGTAATCTCTCATGATCCTTTGTATTTCTGCATTGTCAGTTGCTACTTCTCCTTTTTCATTTCTAATTCTGTTGATTTGAGTCTTTTCCCTTTTTTTCTTGATGAGTCTGGCTAATGGTTTATCAATTTTGTTTATCTTCTCAAAGAACCATCTTTTAGTTTTATTGATCTTTGCTATTGTTTCCTTCACTTCTTTTTCATTTATTTCTCATCTGACCTTTATGATTTGTTCTGCTATCTTTGGGTTTGTTTTGTTCTTCTTTCTCTAATTGCTTTAGGTGTAAGTTAGGTTGATTATTTGAGATTTTTCTTGTTTCTTAAGGTAGGATTGTATTTTTATAACCTTCCTTCTTAGAACTGCTTTTGCTGCATCCCATAGGTTTTGGGTCGTCGGGTTTTCATCGTCATTTGTTTCTAGGTATTTTTTGATTTCTTCAGTAATCTCTTGGTTATTTAGTAGCGTTTTGTTTAGCCTCCATGTGTTTGTGTTTTGTACAGGTTTTTTCCTGTAATTGATATGTAGTCTCCTAGCATTGTGGTTGGATAAGATACTTGATATGATTTCAATTTTTTTAAATTTACCGAGGCTTGATATGTGACCCAAGATACGATCTATCCTGGAGAATGTTCCATGTACACTTGAGAAGAAAGTGTATTCTGTTGTTTTTGGATGGAATGTCCTATAAATATCAATTAAGTCCATCTGGTCTAATGTGTCATTTAAAGCTTGTGTTTCCTTATTTATTTTCATTTTGGATGATCTGTCCATTTGTGTAAGTGGGGTGTTAAAGTCCCGTACTATTATTGTGTTACTGTCAATTTCCCCTTTTATGGCTGTTAGCCTTTGCCTTATGTATTGAGGCGCTCCTATGTTGGGTGCATAAATATTTACAATTGTTATATTTTCTTCTTGGATTGATCCCTTGATCATTATGTATTGTCCTTCTTATTCTCTTGTTTTAGTCTTTATTTTCAAGTCTATTTTGTCTGATATGACTATTGCTACTCCAGGTTTCTTTTGATTTCCATTTGCATGGAGTATGTTTTTCCATCTCCTCACTTTCAGTCTGTATGTATCCCTAGGTCTAAAGTGGGTCTCTTCTAGACAGCATATATATGGGTCTTGTTTTTGTATCCATTCAGCTAGTCTGTGTCTTTTGGTTGGAGCATTTAATCCATTTACATTTATCACATCAATATGTATGTTTCTTTTACCATTTTCTTAATTATTTTGGGTTTGTTTTTGTAGGCCTTTTCTTTCTCTTGTCTTTCCTGCATAGAGAAGGTCCTTTAGCATTTGCTGTAAAGCTGGTTTGGAGGTGCTGAATTCTCTTAACTTTTGCTTGTCTGTAAAGGTTTTAATTTCTCCATGAAATCTGACTGAGATCCTTGCTTGGTAGAGTAATCTTGGTTGTAGTTTATTTCCTTTCATCACTTTAAATATGTCCTGCCACTCCTTTTTGGTTTGCAGAATTTCTTTTTTGTTGTTGTTGTTAACATCTTTATTGGAGTATAATTGCTTTACAATGGTGTGTTAGTTTCTGCTTTATAATGAATCGAATCAGCTGTACATATACATATATCCCCATATCTCCTCCCTCTTGCATCTCCCTCCTCCCCTCCCTATCCCATCCCTCTAGGTGGTCACAAAGCACTGAGCTGATCTCCCTGTGCTATGCGACTGCTTCCCACTAGCTATCTATTTCACACTTGGTAGTATATATAAGTCTATGCCACTTTCTCACTTTGTCCCAGCTTATCATTCCCCCTCCCCATGTCCTCATGTCCATTCTCTAATTCTATGTCTTTATTTATTTGTCCTGCCCCTAGGTTCTTCAGAACCTTTTTTTTTTCTTAGATTCCATATATATGTGTTAGCATATGGTATATGTTTTTCTCTTTCTGACTTACTTCACTCTGTATGACAGACTAGGTCCATCCACCTCACTACAAATAACTCAATTTCGTTCCTTTTTATGGCTGAGTAATATTCCATTGTATATATGTGTCACACCTTCTTTACCCATTCATCTGCAATGGACACTTAGGTTGCTTCCATATCCTGGCTATTGTAAATAGAGGAGACTTGCAGAGTTTCTGCTGAAAGATCAGCTGTTAACTTTATGGAGATTCCCTTGTATGTTATTTGTTGCTTTTAATATTTTTTCTTTTTTTAAAATTTTTGATAGTTTGAGTAATATGTGTCCTGGCATGTTTCTGCTTGGATTTATCCTGTATGGGACTCTTTGTCCTTCCTGGACTTGGGTGGTTGTTTCCTTTCCCATGTTAGAGAAGTTTTTGAGTATAATCTATTCAAATATTTTCTCAGACCCTTTCTCTTTCTCTTCATCTTCTGGGACCCCTATAATTCGAATGTTGGTGCATTTAATGTTGTCCCAGAGGTCTCTGAGACTGTCCTCAATTCTTTTCTTTCTTTTTTCTTTATTCTGCTCTGTGGTAGTTATTTACACTATTTTATCTTCCAGGTCACTTATCTGTTCTTCTCCCTCAGTTATTCTGCTATTGATTCCTTCTATTGTGTTTTAAATTTCATTTATTGTGTTGCTCATCATTGTTTGTTTGCTCTTTAGGTCTTCTAGGTCCTTGTTAAACATTTCTTGTATTTTCTCTATTCTATTTCTGAGATTTGGATCATCTTTACTATCATTACTCTGAATTCTTCTTCAGGTAGACTGCGTTTTTCCTCTTCATTTGTTTGGTCTGGTGGATTTGTACCTTGCTCCTTTATCTGCTGCATATTTCTCTGTCTTCTCATTTTGCTTAACTTATTTTGCTTGGGGTCCCCTTTACACAGGCTGCAGCTTTGTAGTTCCCGTTATTTATGGTGTCTGCTTGCAGTGGGTGAAGTTGGTTCAGTGGCTTGTGTAGCTGGTGGAGGGGACTGGTGCCTGTGGTCTGGTGGGTAGGGCTGTTTCTTGTCCTGTTGGTCAGCAGGGCTGCATCCGGTGGTGTGTTTTGGGGCATCTGTGAGCTTAGTATGATTTGGGGCAGCCTCTCTGCTAATGGGTGGGGTTGTGTTGCTGTCTTGCTAGTTCTTTGGCATGGGGCATCCAGCACAGGAGCTTGCTGGCCATTGTATGGAGCTGGGTGTTAGTGTTGAGACGGAGATCTCTGGGAGAGCTCTCACCGAGTGATATTACGTGGGGCTCTGAGGTTTCTGGTGGTCCAATGTCCTTGACTCGGCTCTCCCGACATGGCTCTCCAGGCTCTCCCTCGGCAGGCCTGACATGTGGCTGGAGCACCAAGGCCTTGCCAGGCACACAGCTCAGAAGAAAAGGAAGAAAAGGAAAAAAAAAAAAGAACAGATAGAAGCCCAAAAAAAATAGTAAAAGCAAAACTAAACACACAAAATCACACAAAGAAAAATACACACACACTCATAAAAAGAAAATCAGGGCTTCCCTGGTGGCACAGTGGTTGAGAATCCCCCTGCTGATGCAGGGGACGCGGGTTCATGCCCCGGTCTGGGAAGATCCCACATGCCGCGGAGCGGCTGGGCCTGTGAGCCATGGCCGCTGAGCCTGCGCGTCCGGAGCCAATGGGAGAGGCCACAACAGTGAGAGGCCCGCGTTCCGCAAAAAAAAAAAAAAAAAAAAAAGAAAATCAAACAAAACCTCAATAACAAAAACTAAACAAAGAAAAGAAACCCAAACAGACAGAACCCTAGGACAAATGGTAAAAGCAAACCTAACCAGACAAAATCACACTAAGAAACTCACACACACACACTCACAAAAAGATAAAAAATAATAATAATTAAAAAGTTTTTTTTAATGGGAAGATAGCAACCATACCAATAAACAAATCCACCAATGATAACAAGCACTAAAAACTAAACTAAGATAAACATAAAACCAAAAACATATGAGACGCAGAAAGCAAATTGCAAGTCTGCAGTTGCTCCCAAAGTCCACTGCCTCAATTTTGGGAACATCTGTTGTCTCTTCAGGTATTCCGTAGATGCAGGGTTTATCAAGTTGATTGCGAGGATTTAATCCACTGCTCCTGAGACTGCACAGAGAATTTTCCCTTTCTCTTCTTTGTTTGCACAGCTCCTAGGGTTCTGCTTTGGTTTGGGCCTCACCTCTGCATGTAGGCCACCCCCAGGCATCTGTTCCCTACCCAGACAGGACGGGATTAAAACAGTGGCTGAGTAGGGCTCTTTTGCTCACTCAGGCCGGGGAGAGGGAGGGGTACGGTAGTCACAATTGGAATGCGGGGGGAACCTGTGGCGGCAGAGGCCAGCATGACATTGCAACAGCCTGAGGTGCAACTTCTCCGGGGGAAGTTGTCCCTGGATCATGGGACCCTGGCAGCGGCGGGCTGCACAGTTTCCCAGGGAGGTGTGGGTAGTGACCTGCGCTTGCACACAGCGTTCTTGGTGGCAGCAACAGCAGTGTTAGCGGTCCATGTCCTTCTCTGTGGTCCGAGATGGTAGCCGCGGCTTGCGCCTGTCTCTGGAGCTCGCTTAAGCGGTGCTCTGCCCTCTGTGGGCACACGGAGTAGGAATCCCCTCTCTTCGTGCACCTCAAGACAATGGTCTCTTTCCTCTCCGGCAGGTCCAGAATTTTTCCCAGACTCCCTCCCAGCTAGCTGTGGTGCACTAGCCCCCTTCAGGCTGTGTTCACTCAGCCAACCCCAGTCTTCTCCCTGGGATCTAATCTCTGAAGCCCGAGCCTCAGCTCCCAGCCCCCACCCGCCCCTGCGGGTGAGCAGACAAGCCTCTCGGGATGGTGAGTGCTGGTCGGCACTGATCCTTTGTGTGGGAATCTCTCTGCTTTGCCCTCTGCACCCCTGTTGCTGTGCTGTCCTTCGCGGCTCCGAAGCTTCCCCCCAGCCCACCCCCGTCTCCACCAGTGAAGTGACTTCCTAGTGTGTGGAAACTTTTCCTCCTTCACAGCTCCCTCCCAGAGGTGCAGGTCCTGTCCCTATTCTTTTGTCTCTGTTTTTTCTTTTGCCCTATCTAGGTACGTGGGGATTTTCTTGCCTTTTGGGAAGCCTCAGGTTTTCTGCCAGTGTTCAGTAGGTGTTTGTAGGAGTTGTTCCACATGTAGATATATTTTTGATGTATTTGTGAAGAGGAAGGTAAGCTCCATGTCTTACTCCTCTGCTATCTTGAAGGTCTCCCCTTAACATTTTTATAAATGTTATTTCATTTAATCTTCACAATAGCCCTGCAAAGTAAGAAGTATTTTCAATCCCATTTTATAATAATAACTTGAGGGACAGAAAGTTTAGTTTGTCCAAGTCACACAACAAAGCCAACATGTACATCTGGAATGTCTTTCTCCAGAGCCCATGCTCACCTTCCTCCCAGCTGCATCCCAGACGATGGGTGGTGTTTGGAGATGGCAGGGCATGAAAAGGAAAGGAATCACTCAGAGGGGTTGTTTGTAATGTTGGATTTGGTGACCACTTCTATCTACAACATAAAGGAAAGGGAGAAATTTAAAATAACGAATTTTCCCAGCCTGGGAAAAGATGATGTCACAAATGATACCAATTTCATAATCTGTTCAATAGTACATGTGATTTTCTACTAGTCAAAAAGTATTCCTTCAATTCAGTCTTACCTCAACCTCAGACACATGGCTCTATGCACTGTTCGATGCAGTGAGGTCTTATCAAATCTGCAGTCCAGTCACTCTGTGCTCAGGAGATCTGGCCCTGGCTGAAAATCTTCTGGCTGATCTGGGAGCCAGCGTGGGAGCTGGAGCACCTCGTTTGTGCAAGCCTGGGCCGACCCACACTGCTTTCCCACGGGGAGGTGTCTTTGTAACCAGGGGGCATCCAGGACAGGCACAGGCTAAAGCAGAATGGCCCCTTTCCACTCCACACTAAGAGCACTTTGTATCTGCCCCAGCAGGGATGGGAACAACAAGTTTTTGCCAAAAGGAAAGAAGAAATCAAAACATAAAATATACTTCTCTGGGTTGCATGTTTCTGGCTTGACTTATGTCACTTACACAACAATGGTTATTGTTTGTTTGAACGACACAGAGGATTTTAGGCAGGGCCAGAAACGCTAGCCCAGGATTTGGTCCCCCAGAGTTCTGACACCTAAAGAAGGGGAAGGAACAGTGGGTGTGTGGAGTCAGGAATGTCTCTTCTGATTCCAGCCTTCAGCTGCCTGAGCCCTCAAGCTGCATCCTGCCCCACAGACAAGAAAATGTAGCCACAGACAACAGTGGAAGAGGGGCTTTGAAACAAAGAAGGAAGAGTGGGCACATGTTTCCTGGGACTCTTGGGATCCTCGAACTCTTTGAAGGTCTGTCTGACAAGTTCAGCTTCGACAGGAAATACTGATTCACCGGACAAAGAGTTCTGGTTCGACATGCTGAATACACAGCACCCAGCTCCACCATCCACAGCCGCCAAGCCCAGGATAAGTTGTTTTGTTTCTACTTTTCTCTCAGGTTTTCTAAACCTTGCCACTTTCAAGAAATCTACTCTCAGGGAGCTAATTTTTACATAATTATTAGCTCTGCTTTTCCTTTGTGAAAGCCACTCTCCATTTTTGGATGACATTTGATGACCTGCATCAGTAGAAAAGTTAGTTTTGTCCTCTTTTACTGAAAACTTGGTGACAAAGTCAAATTCTCTTCAGGTCTCTCTAGTGTGAAACTTCTTGTAATCCTTTCCCCTAACGCATACCACAGCTCACTTACACAGATGCTTTAGGGAGAAGGCCAGGCCCTTATGAACATCTTAGAGAGCCTTCGTCAGGCCTCTTTCTTCCTCTGAATTTCTCCAGTTTGCCACCCCCTTTGCTCCCACTTCTGCATCTTACCATATTGTGTCCAACCATTCTGTCCTCTATTGAGTGCTAGGGCAGATAAACACACAAACATTTGATAAATGGGGCAATTGTGAAGGAACCCCTTCCCATCTTTGCCTTTTTCAGTTTTTTTAAAATTTCCTCTTCATTAACTCCATATGCTATAGGCTTCCAGTTGAGATCTATCCCTGCTCCCTGAGACCCTGCAACTTGCCCCTCACCTGTACCAGTGTCTATCACCTCTTTACCAAAACTTCTTTAACAGGAACTTAACTTCATTGCTTCCACACCAATAAACGTTCGTTTTCCTTTTTCATTAAAGAGTGAATATTTATTGACTAGTTACTTTTGCTCTAACAAAACAAAGTCCCAATCCAAAGGAGTTTACATTGTAGTGGCAGGAGACCCGACCACAAGCAAATAAGATAAGCCAATAAATAATACGCTCAGAAGAAAAGTAAAGCAGAGGCATAGGACTGCAGGATGGGCACCGGCCTGGCCTTTTCCAGGCCTTAGTGAAAACGGTAATTGTTGTTTTCATATTTATCAAACACCTCAGCCTCTCACTCCTTCGGGGACAGATGTGGTTGTGCTGAGAAGGCTGATCTACAATATCTGCTTTGCCAACCAACCCTCAATGGGAAGAGTAATAATTAAACAAGACAGGTAATCCTTGTAAAATGCTTAATAAAACGGCATGGTTTAGAGAGGAATGCAGGTGGAACGTGACAGTAGCTGCTATCTCTCAGGGAGCTGGGGCTCCTCTTAGCCCACAGGAACTCGCTCATCACCTGACATACAGACAAACCTGGAATTGAGGGAGGTGATACTCCACAGGGCAACCTTGATCACGGAGCCGGGAGGCAATAGATAAACTACTGTACTTTTTTACTTAAGGCAGAAGAATCTGAGGTGCATTCTACATTTTCTCAGAGGCTTTTCCAGCAGATGGAGCCTCAGTCACTCACAGCAGTGACCAGCTCAATGACATATTCATGTCTTTCTGTCTTTTCCTGTTCAATCTCCTGGTCCCAACCCAACTCCTGCTCATTGGAATTACTTCCCAAAATAACTGTCTTCACAAGGTCCTCATATCAGAAAGAACCCAGGCTAAGACAGTCACACTATCTGTGCTTTGGTCTTTCCTTTTAGATTCTATCTCCCAATATTATATATTCCACATATATATGAAATTATCTATAGTCTCTTCTCTTTTTCATAGCTCTTTCAAGTTAGGAAGTTTCAGTCATCAGGGAACTCCACAGTTTCCCTACCAAAGATCTCTCAGATTGTTCTTTCAGTATATATTTGGTTAAGTTGATCATTACTGTTTCTGTATATGCAAACAAAACCCAGGAATCACATCACTTGTTACAGAAATTCTCTTTGATCCACGGTGTTTACATTGCCTCCTCTATAGCTGGTGGAGACAAGATCTTAAATTTTTCCAAGTTGAAAACTATCATTTGGAGAATTGCAATGAACTTCCGTATTTTAGGGAGCAGGCTGTCCTTTAATTTTGGAGGCAACACTTTGATGACTCTTTTAGTGATGCTAATACACCTACCATTACCCCTCCCCATCATGTATATGAAAATGCTTTAGGCTGAGACATTACCTATTCTGTTTGGGCATATAGATTGAGTATAACTAGCAGAATTATTGACCTGCAATATTAGATTTTTCCCCCTAAATCTAGATTAAGTTGTCTTATAACTAAATGTTTTTATTTTCCCTTAGAAAGAAGAAGAAGGATAGCAGCCTGGAAAAGGAGAAAGACGGCAAGGAGTGACCAGCAGAGTGAAGCACTGTCCCAGAGCCAGAGACCAGATTTGCTTGGTGAGAATGGGAGGATTGGGGCAACAGGTTCCTTAACGGTTCCCTAAAATTACATGAGGAGGAAAACCTAATAAAATACTGAACTCTTTGATGGCAGTAGAATAGAGACTTAGACTATTGTCATTTGGGTATTAATAATCTCTGAAGACTGGAGAAGATGGGAACATCTTAACTACCCATGGTTCCCAATACTCCTGTACATATTTCTCCCTAACCCCCTCCCTTTTAAAAAATTCAATCTATTTAAACCCAAAACAAAAAGACAAACACAAAAAGTGCACCATTTCTCCCACCCCCACCCCTTGCCTCTGGCAAACACAAATCTGTGCTCTCTAACTATGAGCTTATTTATATATACATATCATATATATGTATATATATATATATATATATACACACACACATATATACACACACACACACATCGTTAAAGGACTCCACATATAAGAGAGATCATATAGTATTTATCTTTCTTCTCTGACTTACTTCACTTAGCATAATGCCCTTGAGGTTCATCCTATCCATAGAGTTGTCATTTAAGTACTTATGACTGCTTTTGTACTACAATGGCCAGGGTCTGTTTTGCAACAGAGACCGTATGTCCCACTAAACCCAAAGCCTCTCACTCCTTCGGGGACAGATGTGGTTGTGCTGAGAAGGCTGATCTGACCCTTTAAAATGAAAGTTTGCTGACCTCTGCTCTAGATCTAAATAGTTTAGAAGAAATATAGGGAACAAAGGAACATGTTAAGAAACACCATGGAGATGCAATCAGCAAATTCAAAACGTGGAAAATTCTATAAGATTAACAACTTAATTTCTTAAACAAATAAATGATAGTAAACATTTTTTAAAGGGTGGGAGAGAAAACCTATACCACTTATGAGACATATGACTTTAATGCAATGTGTAGTCCTTTAAGAAGAAAATGATTCAGAAGTCAACTTAAAAATAGGTATGTAACAATCAGGGAAATTTAAATACTGACTGTATATTTGATGGAATTACTATTAATTGTTAAATTGTAATAACTGCATTATTTTTATGTTATTCTTTTAAAGAGTCCTTCCCATTATAGGGGTTTGCGAGTAGGGAAAATGGGTATATACAAAGTAAAAATGGACATGAAATGATAGTTAATTTTGTTATTAACTGTCATCATAGTTACCTATACCTATGGGTAAGTGAGGGTTCATTAAGTTAGTCTCTCTACTTTTGCATATTTTTGATATTTTTCTTATTATAAATTTGTATAAGAGCAAGAATTTTTAAGGAAATTATAAACGTTATTGAGAGACATTAAGAAGACCTAAAAGGAGAGATATGCCAGTTTGTAGGTTGAAAGACTCAATATTGTAAAAATAAATGTCAGTTTTTTCCAGTTGAGCCCCAGTAGGGCTCACCCCAGGGAGTTCAACAGCAACCCCTCCCCACCCCCCAGTAGCTTTCCAGCAAGTATTGTCAGCTTCCCAGTGGGGATTTCTGGTCCCAGGCAGCAGTTCCCTGCTAACCAGACTTATCCTCCTGACTGTGAGCAGCTCTGTCTCGGGCAACCCAGAGAACTTCATCACCAACCAGTTGGCTGCAACCACACTCTCTCCAGTGAGGTCTGAATCCCAGCCTTGGCTCCAGGAATTACCTTCCAAGTTCATTTGTTTCCTAAATACTCTTCTTCAGCCTTTGAGTATTCTTTTGAGTTTTCTTTTATGCCCTTTTAGTAGCTAATTCCCAAATAATTTTTTAATATTGAATAGTCCGTGTTCAAATTGCTGTGTGGTTTGTCTCCTGAGTGGGACTGACACACTAGTAAAATTGAAGTTGTACATGTATAACATGTATGACCCTGCAATCACATGTATGTGTGTGTGAGAGAGACATGCACACGTGTGGGAAAGTACAAATACAAGAATATCCATAGCAGTGTTGTTTAGCATAATCTAAAACTGAAAACAAATACAATTGTTGGTCAACAGGAGACAGATGGGCTGCAGGATGTGAGAGAAAGAGAGGAGTCAAGGATATCTCTAAGGTTTTTCACCTGAACAACTGGAACATAAGAGTTGCCATGTTCTGGGATAGGGAAGTCTGCAAGGGGAACAAGTTTTGACATTTGCTGGTAATATCAGAAACCAGTACTAGACTTAAGCATGAGATGACAGGCATTCAAATGGAGGTGTTAAGTAGGCAGTTGGAAATGCAAGTCTGGATGAACAGCCTGGGTTACCACTGAACTTATATATTTGGGGGTCCTCAGTGCACAGCATCCTTAGAGTCAAGAGATTGGGTAACATCACCAAATGAGTAAGTGTGGACAGAAGGAGAAGGGGGCCAAAGGATGAACATGGGGGCACTCTTCTCAGATGACTGTCATAGTCTCGCTCCCCCTGCTTCAGTGTCACGACCACTCTCCATCCCCACCTCCAAAAGGTCATCTTTTCTCAGCATCCAGAGTGACTCGGATTAGATAACACCATTGTCTGAGTCTCTTCAGTGGTTTCCTGTTGTTCATAAAGTCCAAACTCCTCACCAGGAGTATCTGGCTCCTCCCCATGCCTTCACCTTACTTTATTCTTTCCTTCCTTTGTTCTCTACCGACCAGTTCCTCTATGTAGTGCTGTTTTTTCCTCAAATACATGTATCTTTCTCATTTCAGGTCACTTGCACTAGCTGTTCCCTCATCCTGGAGGGGGGAACCTATCTTTGCAGGGCTGTCTCCTTTTCCTTCAAATTTCAGTTCAAAATACCACCTCTTCACAGAATTTCTTCCTGTGCTCACTAGTCACTCTAACAAGTCACTCCGTAGCACTTTTTCACGGCACTGATATCTGACATTATCTTATTTATTCGCACATTGACTGTGAATCTCAGCTCCCCCATGGCAGTGCCTGGCCGTGTTTACTATTATATATTCCCAGCGCCTCAAAGAGTGATGCCACCTGTAGGCAGTCGATAAATATTTGCTGAATAAGTGAATGAATGACTTATAGGATTTTGCATACTTTTAAGTATCTTTTTCAGCTTCCAAATTCAGGGAGGGACTGCTGGGCTGCCATTTTTCTTTGTCCAGCCTTTATCTTTCTTTATGTCCACTTCTTCACCAACTCCCCTGTGTCACAAAAGCCCAACAGTGCTGTAAAGATATTAGAAACAATATTTTATTCCGAAGCCTGTGAATCAGAGGATTGTGTAAAGAAGTTACTCCAATCTGAAAGCCTCGACACAGTGACGCGTTGGAATGTGCCCAGTGACTCCAGAAGGGGACTGACTGACACTCCTCCGGAGGAGTCACGCTCGCGCCTGGAGGCTGTGAGGGCCCCAACCAGGTCCCAAACAGCATCTGCTGCAGTGCCATCATGGGGGAGGTTCTGGCACAGTTCTTCATTTTTGTAGGGCTGCTGGCGTGCCTGGTCCACCTGGTGAAATGCGTGAGATTCTCCAAATGTATTTTCCTGCACTTCTGGAAAGTTTCGCCAAGGTCTTTCTTGAAGTCCATGGGACAGTGGGCAGGTAAAGAAAGTTTTCCATCTCTTGTTTTTTTGGTTGTTCTTGCTTATTATCACTTAGGTCTCAAAAGATATATTGCATCTTTTCCTTTTCAGAGCAAAGATGTAATTCCTTTGGGTTATTTTCATTTGGGAGGCTGGAAAGCACGAATGAAATTAGGATTGTCTGAGAAATGAGATGTGGGGCATCAGGAGGATAATTAGGGAACAATGTGACTCAGTCCTTGCCTGGGTGCTTCTCCTCTCATTCTCACTAGTTGGGTTTTCTTATTTTTGGAGTTTCTGATGATACAAGTAATAGATGTTGCAGAAAATTATGTATCCTCTTCTTCAGATTTTCAAAAGCCCAGGGTGCTTCCATTTTCTTAAAGGGTGTTTCAACATTCTGAAGTCCAATAATTTAAATTCATTTTATTAAAAAAAAATTTCTCTGAGTCCTTTCAAGAAGTGAGGGTAATACAAAATCAAGGCAATAAAGATCTCTGTGGAGACATGTTTTTAAAATGGTTATATATGGAATCTGGGTCTGGTTTGTGTCCCAAGCAGACTGATTAATTGCTGCCTCCCAATGGGATTTAGCTCCTGGAACTGCCATGCAGAATTTCAGCTCCGTACTGAGTTTAAGGTGAAGGACGTGAGGCTATGGTTTCGGCATCTCCTTGAACGAAATGCTAAGTTTGCATCTCAAAGTTGGTGTTATGTGCTGGTGTCAGTCTATCAATAACCAATACTGCGGTCGGGCTGGCCCTTGTGGTTCTTACTGTGATTGCAAGGTGGTTTTCAGCAATAACCATCAGGACACTTTAAAAAAAAAATAAAGGTTTATTACTTTCAGGACCTGGAAATTATGTAGGACACCTGGTGCCACATAGCAAGGTCATGGGCGCAAAGAGAGAGAGAGAGAGAGTGAATGGGCCTGGAGTTCTGCTTTTATTTTATTCTGGGGTTGGGGGCCTAGGGTTTCACACGCTCACTCTTTAATGGTGAATTTAAAACATACAAGCAGGAATTTAAAGCACAGGAAGAGAAAAAACAAGTGGTCCAAATGGTCAGTTATTGAAATCAATCAAGATTTTTAAAACAAAGGAACCTCATTTGGGGGAGATGGCCTGGCTCTTTACATGATCGTGTGGCCAGCATAGCTTTTATTAGAAATCACCATCTTTAAAGTTGATGCCTCTTTGAAGTTGATGCCTCATTGGCAATCAAAGTCAGGCACTTGCATTACAAAAAAGAAAAAAACAAAACCAAAAACCCAACTGTCAGGTTTTACACTACGGTTGGGCACCAAGAAATCCAATGATTTAAAAAAGAATAAGAATTTGTGTGGCTTTAGAAATACAATGCCAGGCTAAATAGGAAAGACTGTAAACAACCTTATAGGGCTGCCAGGTAAAATACAGGATACTCAGTTATATTTGAATTTCAGATAAATAAAGAATCATTTTTCAGTATATGACACCCCCGATATTATGTGCGACATTCTTATACGAAAAAATTATTTGTTGTTTACCTGAAATTCAAGTTTAACTAGGCATCCTGTATCCTTATTTTCCAAAGCTAAAAAAATTACTCTATGAAAATTGTTTGGCATGAATAAAATGCGTTTTTAACTGTTACTTGTTAATCTGGGGGGAGAGAGAGAGAGAGAGAGAGAGAGAGAGGATATGTGTGTGTGAGCACTCCCTCTCAGGGCAGTTTGAACTTGAATGTTCTGGATCCAAATACTCTGCATCACACAGATCCAAATGCCTGTGCTCTGAGGGGCTTAGAACTCTGCCCATCAGTGTACGGCAAAGCCCTTCTGAGGACACACGTTCTAAAAGAAGTGCATGTGCGGTCATATGTGGTTGATTTCCTAATTTTGTCACTGGTATTCTTTTTATTTTTTTGGCTATGCTGGGTCTTCCTTGCTGCGTGCAGGCTTTCTCTAGTTGCTGCGAGTGGGGGCTACTCTTTCATTGCGGTGCGCGGGCTTCTCATTGTGGTGACTTCTCTTATTGCGGAGCACGGGCTCTAGGCATGCGGGCCTCAGCTGTTGCAGCACGTGGGCTCAGTAGTTGTGGCTCGTGGGCTCTAGAGCGCAGGCTCAGTAGTTGTGGTGCACGGGCTCAGTTGCTCCGCGGCATGTGGGATCTTCCCGGACCAGGGCTCGAACCCGTGCCCCGCATTGGCAGGTGGATTCTTAACCACTGCGCCACCAGGGAAGTCCCATCACTGATATTCTTTATAGATTTGTGACCCTAAAGTCAGAGCCTGGGTTCAAATCCTGTAGTCATCACTTTTAGCAGTGTGGCCTTGATTGGGTTAAGAACTTTCTCTCCCTTAGCTTCCTCAAATATAAACTAAGGAAAATGATGTTCCCTGAATTATAGGCTTGTTTTGAATATCAGATGAGATGTGGCTGTGGGGTTGCCCATCCACATGGTCTTTCTGCATTTCTGTAAGCCGGACACGGAAGAGCTTTATTGGACCTACAATGCCTATTCCACTTTCTCCCTGAATTCCAGCAGCCTCATCTGTCACCCTCACCTAGACAAACTGATGCCTTCACATTCCCACCACCCGCCATGAAGAAGCTGCTAGTGGGAGCCCTGGTGCTCTGGGGTGTCAGAGCCAGAACCTCATTTCTGGCTTGGAAGCTGTGTTCCGAGGCCTGACCTGGACACTGGGGCAGAGGCAGCACTGAAGACTTTGCTACGCACCGAGGAGGGGGTGGAGGTGGCCAGGAACCTCAGGAGCCAGCTTCCTCCCCTCTTCTCCCTCCAGTCCATCTCATGCTGTGTAATTTAACTTGTAAATAATAAGGTCCAAGTGACTAAAAACAAAACCCAAAAATATAATGCACGGCAGAAAGTAAACGCTCAGTAGGTACCAGCCACTTATTGACGTTATCTTGACTGTAGTTCAGGCCTTGTACTGGGTGAATTTGAGGATGCCTGTGATGGAGGGGAAGGTGAGGCAGAAGACAACAACCCTGAGCAAAGTACCTCTACAGAGTAAAACAAGTCATAAATGTGGAGTCACTTAAAAGTACCCAAATAAACAAGTAAAATCACTGGTAATTATTACAATGAGGGTGCTTCTGCCTGAAGCACTGCCTGAAGTTTTTTAGCTTGGTCTGCTCTCCCTCTCAAGTAAACTAAATGTATACATAGCTTTTGTACACACTTTTGGAAAGCATATCCTCCGATTGTTGGTGCAAAGGTAAACTGCAGATATGTATATACTGAATTGTACTGTGTTTTGAAATTGTGACATTCACACGAATGAAGTTTACCCTAGAGCTCAGTCATTAAATATGTATGTGCTGTTGGCTATAAAAGGACTAGAAGGCCCATCTCATTGTTATCTATTAATCAATAGATCCAGTGAGCACAAGTTCTTTAGGTTCCTTCATGTCACTGCATCCTCTTTTTGCATTTCTGTATTTTCCTCTTTGTTAAGTTCTCTATCTTCAATGGGCTTTGATTGCTGCTGTCCTGTGAGAGTGAGGATAGGAAGTGGGGAGAACTCAACTTTTAGTAGGAACCTTGAAATGTCCTTACAGTGATAATTGGGTGTGTGGGTAGAGAGATAATAGCATACACTGCTTGTCCTTGATGAATTAAGGCTTAGAAATGTCTAAACCCTTCTGGGGTCTGAATAAAATGTTCGCTGGCTAATGTTCTTTGTTTCATTTTGGAGCATGTTTTTCATAGCCTCACCAACCCTTCCCCCCAGACCCCATCCAAAAAAAGAAAAAAATGCTTCATTTTGAACATTTAGTGAAGGGAGTCAAGGCTGGAAACTTCACAGTTGAGCGGAGTAGGGCTGGAGAGCAGAAGGGCAGTGCTTTGGAATATTGTGTCCTAGAGAGTAGGCCTGCAAGAACATGTAGCCAGCAAGAAAGGGGTTTAAAGATTAATTCTATCCTTTAAAACCATTTCTGCTTTTTGCAGTGATCACTGGAGCAGGAGATGGGATTGGGAAAGCTTATTCATTCGAGGTAAGTTGTGTCCCTGGAGACTTTCTCCTCCCCTTTTATTAAACACATCATAGTCACATGACTCCCACCCCAAACACTAGTTTTCTGATTATAAAAGCAATGGACATTCCCTTATGAAGGAAACTATTTTCTATAAAAAAGGAAATTTAAAAATCATAATCTCACCGCCTGGCTACCTTTAAAAAAAAATACAATGATATTCAAAGGTGGCAGTATCTCCCCTTAGGAGTTGTTTTAGGAATTTATGGGGACACTGTTATTTCCTAGGGTAATTGTACCATAAGCATTTATATACTTAAAGCAATAAAAAAATTATAAACTACTTTCCTTTTATTTACCCTTTACATTATAGCTAGGGCATATGTTGATTTAAAAATCATTTGTGTAGGTAGGAGATATATATATATATATATATATATATATATATATATAAAACTTTCACTTCAAGAAGATTAATGGGCATTAAAAAATATAAAGAGAGAATCTGATAGGGCTGAGAGTCACTGGAGTGTGATTAGTGTCCTTGAGTGTTTCCTTCCAGGGTTTTTGTTTCTCTGTAGATAGATAGATAGATAGATAGATAGATAGATAGATAGATAAGTAGGTAGTTACGCTTTTCTAAAAATGTGTTTACAGCTTATGTAGTTTTGTATGCCATTATTATTAGTATTATTACAAGTTCGACATTTTCACTAATGAAGTATTGTTTCCTGGAATTCCTATATATTTTCTTTCTTCCTTGTGCCTATTATACTAACCTCTAGCACCATGTAAAATACAATAGAAGAAATAGAATCCTAGAAATTATGAGGATGGCTGTTAAAAATCAACACCTTAAAAATATAATGAAAAGCACTTCAATTATGAAAACTACATTCAACAATAGTGTAGTACTCATGTGGTTTCTTGTTCCTAAAGGCCTGTGTCATGAGAGAGGTCAAATCATCTTCTGTGAAATGAACATTGCAAGGTATATTGGAGGTACCTGATAGATACTTCTGGTTTTCTTTTTAGTTAACAGAGCTGAACCATACCACTTAAAAGCTCCGAGTGCTGGTCTTTTGGGTCTACCCCCCATCCTCCATGCCCTGAAGATAATTTCTTTGGTACTGACATTCTACTTCAACTCTGTTTTTTAATTCCAGCTAAAGAGTTCATCTTTGCTCTTATCCTAATTTGTATATAGCAACTTTCTGATGATCAGTAGTGCCCAACACTCAGTAGATGAGTGGTTATATTTGAGTGTTGAGGTTGGAAAGAACATGTGCCAAACCCTTTCCAAAGTCTTGTATCTTCCATACCCCAAATCAGAAGGAAAGTTTTTCTAGCTATTTGTGTTAAAACTATATCACCTCTTATATAACTGTTTTTTCACCTTAGACCAGTTTTCTGGAAAGGGTCTTATCTTTCATCTTTCATTTTATCTCTCAGTTCTCTGGAGAACTCAGGTTATTTCTTTATGATTTTCCAGATTCTTTCCTCAAATTCATGCTGACCTGATATACCTATGGCCCCCTTGATATCTTAAGACTCAGACACTTTTCTTTCTTCTTAGAGGAGACCCATGTGCGGATTCCCCTTGGCAATTCATTTCCTTACTCTTTCCAAAAGCAATGGCCTGGGGGTCAGGAGCTATGAGTTCCAGTCCTCACCCAGAAACTAACTGTCTGCAGATTTTGGACAAGTTACACATCCTTTCTGGGCTTCCAGGTCTTTATGAGCACAAAAGATGTCTCCTAAGAGTCTTCAAATTCTAAACTCTGTTTCTCTTCTAGACTAATTCTTGCTTTGCTCTTCTTGTAGAATCTTATTCTTTGTTTCCTTTTGTTCTTTTCTAAGGCTGTGTTAAACAATTTTCTGGGATCCCTACCTTTCTGTCATGCAGGATTCCCTCTCTCCCAGAGAGCCTGTTCTTGTCTCCCTGTTAATTGCTGCTTCAAGGAAAGCAGTTCAGAGTCTGGAATGCTATGGATTGTAATGGTTAAGAATTCGAGGGTGGGAATGGATCAGATGTCTGTTCAAACTCTGCCTCCAATATGCTCACTGCAGAATTTCCACATCAATAAACTGGAGGTGATGATAATTCCATCTGGGCTTTTGTAAAAGTTAAACGGGATGAGACGGGCAAAATGCTTTGCATAGAGTAAGCTCTCCAAGTTTAGCCACTGTTATTATTGGATATTTAATCTGTGTTTTCTTTCCCATATATTGCTTTTCTCTTTCTCTTTTTGAGAAAGAAAATGTGTTGTACGTACCCATATTTTTACTCTTTCTATTGTTCTTTCTTCTTCCCTGATGTTCCAAGATTTTTTCTTTTGTTATTTCCTGTCTGTTTAGAGAAGTTCCTTTAGTTGTTCTTCTACAGTAGCTCTGCGGGTGACAAATTCTTTGTTTTCCTTCATCAGAGACTGTCTCCATTTCCCCTTCATTCCTGAAGGATAATTTTGCTGAATATAGGATTTATAGTTGACAATCCTTTCCTTTCAGCACTTGAAAAATGTTGTGCCCCTTCCTTCTGTCCTCTATGATTTCTGATGAGTCTGATGTTATTCAAATCATTTTCCCCTATAGGTAAGGTGTTGTTTCTCTTTCATTGCTTTCAAGATTTTTTTCTTTGTGTTCAGTTTTCAGGAGTTTAGTTATGTTTCTTGGTGTGGGTTTCTTTGGGTTTATCTTGTTTGAGATTCACTCAGTCTCTTGAATCTGTAGGTTTATACCTTTTCACAAATTTGGAAATTTTTCATTCATTCTTTCTTCAAATATTCTTTCTGCCTAGCTGCCTAGCCCTCTTCTCTTCTTCTGGGACTCTAATGACACAAATGCAAGACCTTTCTTCTAGTCTAGTGGGTCTCTGAGATGCTGTTCATGTTTTTTCAGTGTATTTTTTCTCTGTTTAGATTGGGTAATTCCTGTTGTTTTATCTTTAAGTTCATGGATTCTTTCCTTGGTCTCTCCATTCTGCTATTGAGCCCATCCGTTGAGTTTTTAATTTCACTTTCTGTATTTTTCAGTTCTAAAATTTCCATTTCATTTTTCTTTATATCTTCTATTTCTTTGCTGAAATGTCCTATTTTTCATTTGTTTTAATTGTGTTTGTGATTGCTCTCTGAAGCATTTTTACGATAGCTGCTTTAAAATTCTAGTCAGATAATTCTAACATCTGTGTCATCTTGGTGTTAGCATTTGTCCATTGTTTTTATCTTACTCAGATTGAGATCTTCCTTATTCTTTGTGTGATGAGTTTATTTTTTTTTAATTGAATCTTGGACATTTTTGGTTTTATATTATGAGACTCTGGATCATATTTATATCTTTTGGTTTAGGTCTGTACTGACATTGCTTCAACAGGGGGAGGAGAGGGTGCTTTTTCCTACCAGGTGAGGTAGAAGCCCAGGTTTACTACTTGGCCTCCTTTGGGGGGTGCTGCCTCCTTGTTACTGCTGGATGGGTGTAGGAGTTCTGGCTTCTCATAAGCCACTCTGGATTTTCGGGGCAAGAGTGCATCCTTACTGCTCCCCACAAGCAGTACTTGGAGGAGGTGGTCTCACTATCACTGCGGTGATGGTACAAGTCCTGAATCTCCACTGGGCTTCCTCTGTCATCATCCCAGGGGAAGGAAGAGGGGAGAGAGCAGAAGGGGTGCTCTGGCACTGTCAGGTGGAAGTGGAAGTTCAGGTCTCTGCTGACATGGTGGGTGGAGTGGCTGGGATGAAAGTTCCAGCTCCCTGCTCATCCTTCTCTGATGCCAACCTGGCAGGGGGTTGGAGTCCTTGTTAGGACTCAGCCTCACCAGAGTGGAAGTGTCAGCTCCCCACTCAGCCTTTGGAGGCAGGGGTGGCAATACTTTGCAGGCAGGGGTGGCAATAGGAACATAGATTTTTTTTTTTGAGTTGTTTGTCTGGAGTACGACAGTTATTGTCTAAAGTTTTCTGCCGTGCTAGGCTGCCAGTTTTTGGTTCTTTGGTTAGAGAGAGCAGGCTTTTATTGGAACTTTTTATGTCTGCACTGTTGGTGTTTCTGAATATCCAGCTTCTCCAGCAATAAGTCTGGGATATATGAGGCAAAAAGAAAAGCCAGGAGACTCACCACCGGTTTCCTCAGGTCTCAAGGCCCATAGCTGATCTTCTCACTATCCTTTGGAGTTTTCTTATATTTATTTTATGTATTATGTCCAGGTTGCATGTTTTAGTTGCATTTCATGGTAGAAATAGGGACTTTGACTCCAACTTTCCAGTAGCCTATTCTATATTACATTTTAACCTAATCTGTATTTGTATTTAGAGTGGCAATAGTGACTTTGCCTCCTTTTAAAGGAATTTCAAGCATTATTGGAAGCAGCGTGAAAAAAATTGTGGAGAGGGATGGGCTGGAGGAGGAAGGACAAGAATGGGCCTGGTCTTCATGCCTCTGAAGCCTCTGCTTCACTCTGTATTTCACACCATTTCCATTCCTTTGGCACCTGAATTCAAGCCCCTTATTTTATTTACTGCCACACAGAAGAAGCCCTGTCTTCCCTGGCATTCCCACCACCTGTTATAGATTAGCAGCGACAAGCACCTTCCTTGACCTAGGCCCTAACACACAGCAGAAGGAAAATGGTCTATTCATCACAGCAGCAGCCATTCTTCTTTTAGCACAGTGCCTGGCAGGGAATTCTGGGAGAGGGTGTGCTTCTGGGGCTTAATTCCCTGAAGGGGGGTGGTGGCAAAACCCACGTATGGAGCCTGTCAGCCTGGACATTCTAGAAAGAAGATTGAGCCCTGCTCAAAAGGACAAAGGGAACATGCTGGCCCAGACAACCCAGTGTTCTCCGTGCCCCCCTCCTGGCTCAGACCACTTCACATGGAACCTTTAAAAAGTCTATGGCTCTTGGGCTTCCCTGGTGCCGCAGTGGTTGAGAGTCCACCTGCCGATGCTGGGGACACGGGTTCATGCCCCGGTCCGGGACGATCCCACATGCCGCGGAGCGGCTGGGCCCGTGAGCCATGGCCGCTGAGCCCGCGCGTCCGGAGCCTGTGCTCCGCAACGGGAGAGGCCACGGCAGTGAGAGGACGGCGTACCGCAAAAAAAAAAAAAAGTCTATGGCTCTTGAGATAAATGGCACAGTTCAGGAGAGACTGGAAGCACACAAGGCAGAGAGCATCCTTTGTGTTGAAAATGCAAATTGTTTTCCATTTAATGGACAATCGCCCCCTCTGGAGGCTGATGAAGTGAATTGTGAGACAAAGGTGCTTAATTCTTTAGCCATCCTTTGATAGATTCACAGACTGAAAATGAGGGCTGGAGGTGGGGGTGGGGAATTTTCCAGAAGAGAAAGAGAAGACTTCATGATATCACTGGCCTTAAAATGGGACAGTTCTTATTTTTTTATCTTTTAATTTTCTATTTATTTTTAAAGTTTTAAGATAGACTTTATTTTTTAGAGCAGTTTTAGATTGACCACAAAATCTTGCAGAAGGTACAGCGAGTTCCCACATACCCCTGTCCGCACACACACCCCAGAGTGGGAAGTTTGCTACAGTGAACATACACTGGCACGTCATTATCACCCAGAGTCCATAGTTCACCTTGGGGTTCACTCTTCTTGGTTTAGTTTTTCCGTGGTGGTTGTTTTTCAGGGGAAAGTGTGTTACGGGCCCAGCTGAAGATGAGTTTCTCTTAGAGAACCTGCTTCCCACCTTCTCCTTTGCTCAGTCTGGTCTGAATGAAGCTTTCTTTACCTAGGGTCAGTCAAAATTGACACAAAAGTCTTTGAGACATTTTCTGTGGCTTATTTCTTTTCCATAGCTGTGTTCCAGCCAAAATGTCTGAGTAAACTTCTTTTTATGTCATTTAAAAATATACTAGGAAATCAACTATTTAAAGGAACAACAGATGCAGAGTATCACCCCTAATTACATTCTATATATGTCTAGATATTGATTGATTGTCTTTTTACAAAGTGAAACCTCACTAGATAGGATCCAGGCCCAGGGTGGGACTTGTTATAATACTTTATGGCTGAAGATCAGCTGTTAGACTGAATATAATTTACTTTAAAATACTTCAGCATGCATAATATGATATGCACGTGAATCAGTTTTGTATTTTAAACAGCTTCTTGAGATATAATTCATGTACCATAAAATTCACCTGTTTTGAGTGTATGGTACAATGATTTTTAGTAAATTAACCAAGGTTTTCACCATCGTCACCATCCAGTTTTAGCACATTGCCATCATCCTAATAAGATCCTAATGAGATCACTCACAACTGGTCACAGTTAATCCCCCATTCCCGTCCCTAGTCCTAGGCTGCCACTAATCTTTTCTGAACACTTCATAGGAATGCCGCCACACAATATGTAGTCTTTAGTGCCTGACTTCCTTCATTTAGCACAGGATTTTTGAGGTTCATCCATGTTGTAGCATGTGTCAGTGGTTCTTCCATTTTTATTGCAGAATAATATTCCATCGTATGGATATACCACAATTTGTTTATTCATTTACTAGCTGATGAATGTTTGGGTTGTTCCCATTTTTTGGCTATATACTATGCTGCTGTGAACATTCTTATGTGCTTGTTTTCATGGACATATGTTTCCATTTCTCCTTTTTTTTGGCTGCATCGGGTCTTCGTTGCTGTGCGCGGGCTTTCTGTAGTTGCGGCGAGCGGGGGCTACTCTTTGTTGTGGTGCACAGGCTTCTCATTGCCGTGGCTTCTCTTGTTGGGGACCACGGGCTCTAGGCGCACGGGCTTCAGTAGTTGTGGCACACAGGCTCAGTAGTTGTGGTGCATGGGCTTAGTTGCTCCACGGCATGTGGGATCTTCCCAGACCAGGGCTCGAACCCATGTCCCCTGCATTGGCAGGCAGATTCTTAACCACTGCGCCACCAGGGAAGTCCCTCCATTTCTCTTGGGTAGATTACCTAGGAATGGAATACACCACCACACCTAGAGGTGGTGTGTGTTGAGTTTCTTCTACTTGCCCCTCGGGATTCACACTCTGCCCTTCTTCGCCCTGCTGTGTGCCCTAGGAGGCTGCCCTGCACCAAGGGCCTCAGATGGCTTCTGGTTTCAGTGGGGTTTGGTGGGGGTTGGGGGATACTGGCAACAGGTAAGAGAGAGAGAGAGGAGTGTGAGGTTGGGTTCCTTTCTGCTCTCTCCCCGTGGGCTGGCTGTATCCCTCTGCTGAAGGCCGCAGCTCTGTCAGGCAGCCTTCTCCACCCTCTGGTTCTGGTAACTGTTCATCCCCCAACCCTTTCAGGTTCACAGGTGACAACAGCTCTGCCCTTATTAGCTCCAGAATCTCATGGGTCCTCTACACATTAGTCACACTTTGTAAATCATCCTTTTATTAAACTCTCTTCTAGTTACCCAATTTGAGTGTGCTGTTTTTGCCAGGACCTTGGCTAAATCCAGGTTTTAGTTAATTTTTAAAGATGCTAAATTAGAGCTCCTCAATATCTGTGCTTTAGCTAACCTGACTTTCATTAGAGGGTTTGCCCCTTAGCCTAAGAGACGTTATAAATAATTTTCCTGAGGAAGTGCCTTCCAAGATATGTGGATTAGCTAGAGATATTGTACAGGTACTTCTGCCCTCCTGTGAGCAAGGATGTAAAATCTGTGAGCGTCGCAGAGTGGTGTTCTTGGCCTTTAACTGATCTGGGCCCCATGTCCTGCTGATAGTGGAGGATTCTCTCACCCTACCTTGGCCTTTAACTGATTTGGCCCCATGTCCTGCTGATAGTGGGGGATTCTCTCACCCTACCCTGCTAGAAGTTTGACTGCCCCCTGCCCCCAGGACATTATCATATCTGCCTGGGATGAGCCTTCCCAGAGTGCCTAAGGGACAGAAAGCTGGAACTCCACTGAGCTATAAGAATAGGTTCATGACTATCTTGACACCAGCTTACTAATGAATGTTTCTGTTGGTAGGATTTGGTCTGAGGCTTGTTTAAATCTTATAACACAACATCTGCTGGCTGGTTGTTGGGGAGGAGATCTGTAGCCAAAATCTATCTCTAATTACCGGAGGCAACAAGAAAACCCAGTGATTATGAACAACCAAACAGGCTTAGGTCAGAGAAAGACATAATATTTAATGCCTCCCAGGGTTCCAGCCATTCAGGGTTCTAGTCAGCTCTGCCCAGTCCTTAGGAGCATGTGCAGCTGCCCTGGTCTGTACAAAAAGCAGCCCAGCTGGCCCCAAGCAGCGCCAGCCCCTCTGGCCTCCCAGCTCATCTCAGCCCCAGCTAAGCACAATACAGCCCCATACAGCATCTACTCACTTCGCATCCCCAATTCTCTTTTAAAAAGCACTGTTACCTAATTTTCCTGTATTTATTTAGCTTCCTTTAGCTTCTTTTTTAAAATTAAACTTTTAATTTTGAGATAATTATAGATTCATATGCAGTTGTAAGAAAGAATACAGAGAGATCCCATGTACCCTTTACCCAATCTTGCAAAGCTATTCTACAACATCCCACTTAGGATATCAACATAGATACAGTCAAGATACAGAACATTTCCATCACCACAAGGATCCCTTGTGTGGCCGTTTTATAAACACCCCCACTCCCCCCTTCCTTCTTTCCTCCCTCCCTCCCTCCCTCCCTCCCTCCCTCCCTCCCTTCCTTCCTTCCCTCCTTCTTTCTTTCATTATTTCTTTCTTGACGTATAGTTGATTTACAATGTAGTGTTACTTTCTGCTGTTTAGCAAAATGATTCAGTTATACATATATATACATCATTTTTATATTCTTTTCCATTATGGTTTATTACAGGATATTGTTTCCAGTTTGGGGCAATACTTATAAAGCTTCTATAAACATTTGTATATAACTTTTGTGTGAACGTAAGACTATTTTTTCTGGAATAAATGTTCAGGAGTGCAGTTGCTGGCTGGTATGATAGTTGCATGTTTAGTTTTTTAAGAAACTGCTAAACTGTCCCCCAGATTGTTTGTACCATTCTCACCAGCACTGTATGTGTGGTCCATTTTCTCCACATCTTCACCAGCATTTGGTGTTGCTATGTTTTATGTTAGCCATTCTGAGAGCTGTGTAGTAATATCTCATTGGGGTTTTAATTTGCACTTCCCTGATGGCTAATGATGTTTATGTATACATTTTTAATTCAAAGAAGTATAAGGAAGAAAACAGCAAAAAGGCCATCATCTCTTTGCCCAGATAATTTCTGTTAAAGATAAAATAATACAGGCGTAAAATGAGAAAACTCAAGCAGCACAGAAAAGCATACAAAGGGAAATAAAGGCCTCTCCTCCCTCACCCCTGCCCTTACCTGGCCCTTCTCTGTAAAGGTCACCAGTGTTCACAATGTCTTGAGATTCCTTTCAGAAAAGGTAAAGGAAAACCATGGCTATATTCATACTTACCTGTTGACATGGATGTTGATAGTACAGAGTAACTTCAACGTAACAATCCAGAGACTTTCCTGATTAGTGGGTGGCTCTGTCCAGTTCCTTCTGTCTTGCTTCTTGTCTATCTTATAAGCCTTTGCGCTACTCTTCAAGGTTGGAGCTGGGTCATAAGCATGTCTGTGTCCTGCAGCCCACTGCCAGCACTCAGTCCTATGGCCAGACATAGGGCAAGAAAGGCCAGGAGTGTCATCTAGTCACATGCCCAGGAAGAAAGTAATTTATAGTCTCCTAGCAGAATTCACACCTGTATGTTTAGTTTTTGCCCACATGAGCACAGATGGGATCCTGCTTCACACAACCATAAACCCTCTTCTAAACTTTGCTTTGTCCATTAAATAATGTAATATGGAGATCTTGCCACAGCAAAGGCATACAGATGGCCTTCATTCTTTTTAATGGTTTCAGGGTTATCCTATCCCAGGGATGTACTATGTCTCTTTTATCGGCCTCTTAGGGATGGGCACTAGGGTTACTTTTGGTTTTTGTAGTTACAAATAATGTTTCAAGACACACCCTTGAAGATAAACTTACACATATCCAAGTATACATCCCTATCAGTAAGATGGCTGGCTCAATGGGTATGTGCATTTAAATACTGGATACCATCGCCAGATGGTCCTCTATATGATTGAACCAATTTTAACCCATCTTATATTACTATAAATTTTAATACTTATATACATATATATTTAAACATTATAAAACTTACTTTTTGTCACTTTAATATATATAAACATGCATTCTTGGCTATTAATGCCCACAGAATGCTAGAAGCAAAATATATGACTAAAGATTGTCTGGTTTAATTGCTCCGTATCTGGGCAATTCTAGTGCCACCCCCAACGTCTGGGATGGTATGGATGCTACAAGCTCCAGTGTGACAGGCAAGGCAGTTAGAATGCTTCTCAAGGCAGCGCTCCTGTCAGTTACAGGTAATGGCACAGTGTGGCCCCTTGCATTAAAATCCCTTGCCTTAGCCCAACCCAAGAAAAACCAACTGCTTTGCTCTATTCTTGAATATTATCACACATTTACTGTCAGTATATGATAGTGTCTTATGCCATTTCAGGAAGGAAATTCTTCTTCCTAATGTCTAAATTACCCTAGTCTAAATTACTCCAGCTGCACTCTAAGCTTATTCTCTTTCATCTTCCCTTAAATGAAAGCATCAGCTTTTAATTATTTTTATGTTTCCTTGGATTCACTGCTTTGTTCCTGTGTGTCTTCACTTCAACCCTATACTTTCTGAACCAGGCTTTGAGTATCCTCAGTTCATTGTAGTATGTCATGGTTGTGTGCGTGCATGCGCACGTGTGTGTGTGTGTGTGTGTGTGTGTGAGAGAGAGAGAGAGAGAGAGAGAGAGAGAGAGAGAGATGTATCAAACAGGAGTGTACATAATATCTAAGTGTGGTTACGAAAAAAATTAAAATGCGTACAGGGTCTCTTATCACCAAACTTAAGAAATAGGGTATCACCAGTTTCCTTGAAGTTTGTCATATAGGCACATGTCATGCCTTTGTGTTTCCCCTCCTCACTCCCACAGAGGTAAGCACTATTAAGAACGTTGTGTTAATAATTTCCTTACTTTAAAAAAGTTGTTACACATGCGTGTATCCCTCAACATTTGGTTGCATCACTTGTTTTGAACTTAATATAAATTGATTCATATGTCTTCTGTAATCTGCTTCTTACTGATCAATATTGTGCTTTTGAAATTCATCCATGCTGATGTGTGTAGAACCTGGTTCATTCATTTTCAGTATTGTATAGTATTCCATTATATAAATTGACCCAATTTAGTTATCCATAGTAATTTAATTCACAATGGCAACAGATAAACATAGGATATTGGTGGAAGGAACAGCTAAGTTTCCCCCCTAATCCCTATTCTCCCATTGTATAAAGTTGTAGCTAGTAAGTGGCTATCCAGCCAGGGAACTTCCCAGATTCCCTTACATATAGCTGGGGCTATGTGACATTTTTCCAATGAAATCAGGCAGAAACGATGTGTGTCATTTCTTGGTCAAGGTGGTTGAGGGAGGGGATATATCTTCTCTACCCTCTTCTGATCCTTGCACTGGCTGGATATCAACAGCTAGGGCAATCTTAGAAACCTGGTGTTGAAGGTGGAAATGCCTTTCTCAGCTGTGGGTCCTGAAGGGCTGTGTAGAATAGAGTCTGTTATACAGGACAAAAACCAAACTTCATTACGTGAAGCCACTGAAATTTTGGAGTTATTTGTTACAACAGCTTAAGTTATCCCAACTAATGCAAACTAACAAGAAATGTCCAAGATTTACATGAAGAAACTTCTAAAAGTTTTAGAAGAATGCATAAGATCTGAATACATGGCATAGTACGGATAACTGATTAATGCAAAGATGCAACTTTTCCCTTAAATATCTCTAATTTCAATATAAATGTTAAAAAATATAATCTTATCATTTACTTGGAAAATTAAACTAAGAAGATAACACAAGAACATTTTGAAAGAAAATAATAAATCATAGGGACTTCCTGTATGAGACACCAGATAGCAAAGCCTATTATAAGATTATCAGAAGTGGCACTGGCACAGAAGTTAACATATAGGCCAGCGGAACAGAACAGATAGATTAGAGACAGATCCACGTACATATGAGAATTTGGCATAAACATTGCACATCAGGAAAAGAGGGACAAATAGAAAATTGTTGCCAAAACAATGAGCCACCCATTTTGAAAAAAATAATGCTAGATGATTTCAACCTCACACTATTCTCAAAAATAAACAACAACAACAAAAATAAAAAAACTACAAGTGTTACAGGAAAATGTATTTATATCCTTGAAGTTAGGGAAAATCATAAAGGAAATTCTAAAAGAAAAATAAGGAAAATATTCACAAACTTGGTAACATTAAAATTAATATTATGTAATGTATGGAAAGAACACCATAAACAAAGGAGAAAATAATTACTGCATATATAGTAGGCAAATAATTAATACCAAGTATATGTAAAAATAAAGCTCCTACAAACTTATAAAAAAATGACAACCTAACAGTAGAATGGGCAACGGGTATATTCTGGTTATATCCAGACAAAACTATAATTCAGAAAGATACATGTACCTCTATGTTCATAGCAACACTATTCACAATAGCCAAGACATGGAAACAACCTGAATGTCCATCAACATATGAATGGATAAAGAAGGTGTGGTACATATATACAACAGAATACTACACAGCCATAAAAAAGAACAAAATAATGCCATTTGCAGCAACATGGATGTGTCTAGAGTTGCAACATACTAAGTGAAGTAAGTCAGAAAATGACAAATATCATAGCATATCACTTGTATGTCTAGAGTTGCAACATACTAAGTGAAGTAAGTCAGAAAATGACAAATATCATACGATATCACTTGTATGTGGAATCTAAAATATGACACAATGAACCTATCTATGAAACAGAAACAATCAGGGGCATAGAGAACAGAGCCGTGGTTGCCAAGGGGGAGGGAGTTAGGAGAGGGATGGATTGGGAGGTTGGGATTAGCAGATGTATGCTTTTATATACAGAATGGATAAACAAGGTCCTGCTGTATAGTACAGAGAACTATATTCAATATTCTATGATATGTACCATGTCTTCTTTATCCATTCCTCTGTCAATGGGCATATATACAATGGAATATTACTCAACCATAAAAAAGAACGAAATAGTGCCATTTGCAGCAACACTGATGGACCTAGAGATTGTCATACTGAGTGAAGTAAGTCTGACAGAGAAAGACAAATATCATATGATATCACTTATATGTGGAATCTAAAAAAAATGGTATGAATGGACTTATTTACAAAACAGAAATAGAGTCACAGATTTAGAAAACAGACTTATGGCTACCAGGGGAGAAAGGAGGGTAGGGAGGGATAAATTGGGAGATTGGGATTGACATACACACATTACTATATATAAGATAGGTAACTAATAACGACCTACTGTATAGCACAGGGAACTCTACTCAATACTCTGTAATGACCTATATGGAAAAAGAATCTAAAAAAAATAGTGGATATATGTATATGTATAACTGATTCACTTGCTGTACAGCAGAAACTAACACAACATTGTAAATCAACTATCCTCCAATAAAAATTTAAAAAAATAAACATACTGGGAAAATTTAAAAAAGAAGATGCACTTAAAAGTTCATTGATGATGAATGAATAAATAAAATGTGGTGTATGCATACAATGCAGTATTATTCAGCCTTGAAAAGGAAGGAAATTCTGACACATGTTACAATGTGGATGAACCTTGAGGACATTATGCTTAGTGAAATAAACCAGTCACAAGAAGAGAAAAACAAAAAACAAATGAACAAAATATTCTATGATAAACCATAATGGAAAAGAATATAAAAAAGAATTTATATATGTATAACTGAATCACTTTGCTGTACAGCAGAAATTAGCACAATGTTGTAAATCAACTATACTTCAACAAAAAATTTAATAAAAAAGGGTATATGCTGGTAATTCACATATAAACATACAAAAAAAACCAGTCCCACTGATAGTTGGAAAAGTGCAAAGCAAAACAGTAGAGAGATGTAATTTCTTGACTTTTAGGTTGAAAAATTTGCTAATATAATATATGGACCAGAGTGTGGAGAAGTAAAAACTGTATTTTTGATGGTACAGTTTTAAGGGAGGATATTTTGCCAATACTGTGAAAATTTAAAAAGCATGTACCTTTTAACACAGCATTTCCCCTTCTCCTTGGCTATCTACTCTAGGAATTAATTCACTTGTATATACAAAGAGCAGTATTGAAGGGTTTTCACTGTAGCAATATTGGTAATAGGAAAACTTCAAAACAACTTAAATGCTCACCCAAAAGTGAACTATAGAGCACTATGAAGCAATAAAAATGTGGCTCAGCATGGACTGACGTAGAAATAGGTACAACACTTAGAGATAAGACACATCATTAAGTTAAAAAGACAAGCTTATAATGCCATTTATAAAGTGTGAAAAGAAAGAAATCCCACAAAACAAACTTCTATTTCTGTATGTACTTATAGATGCATGTAGATGCAGAGAGAAAGTTAGAAAGGAGGATCAATACCAAACTAAAGACAGCGGGAGCCTAGCGGTGGTGGGGAAATGGAACCGTGGGTGTGGCTTAGTGACAGCTTTTACAGTGAGAATGTGCTTGTGCATTTAATAGTATAATTTAATAAATCAAAATAGAAAAAGATGTAAATACTGAAGCTCCAGAGATTCTTAATTGGATGGTCGTGGTGGGAATTGGTGTTTATTTTTGACGTCTTCCTGAATGATTCTGATACCACAGGTTTGAATATTGGCTATTGGAGACCATATAGTAAAGTCCTCAGTTCAGCTTCTTATGTGTTTTCTATAATAGAACTCCTTGTTAAAATCTGGCATAGTGCTTGTTTTGGCAACATATACACTAAAACTGAAGTGATACAGTGAAGATTGGCATGGGCCCTGTGTGAGGATGACACACAAATTGTGAAACATTCCATAATTGTGAGACATTCCCTATAGGTAAATTTTATGTCCTGTGTATTTTACCACAATTTAAAAATATAACAGTTTCGTTTAATTAAAACCATAGAGAAGGATTTCAGTTAACTGGGACCTTTGTCACTAACTCAAATGTTGTCTGTCTCTGTTTATTTTTAAAAATTTTTTGGTCTTTTTTTTTTAACATCTTTATTGGAGTATAATTGCTTTACAATGGTGTGTTAGTTTCTGCTTTATAACAAAGTGAATCAGTTATACATATACATATGTTCCCATATCTCTTCCCTCTTGCGTCTCCCTCCCTCCCACCCTCCCTATCCCACCCCTCCAGGTGGTCACAAAGCACCGAGCTGATCTCCCTGTGCTATGCGGCTGCTTCCCACTAGCTATCTATTTTACGTGTCTCTGTTTAAATGAACATTGGTTTTTCCATTTGTCTTCAGGCAAAGCTCTATCTTTTCTCACCTGTAGCATTTTTAGGTGTGAGGAGTCTGGGCCTGTCCATGACAACTCAGCACGCTGCGTTTACCTGTCTCCTATGCTATGTTCAAGCACACCACTTCTGCACACTGTCGCTCGACTCCCATGAGTCGAAACAGTGTCCAATCTGAAGAGAGTTCCTTCTGATCTCAGGGAAGCATCCGTTTACCCTCCAGTTTCCTATTCCATTTTCTGTCCTGTTGGGAGCCAGAAAACAGAAAGAAAGAGCTCAGGTCCATGACTGTGCCCAAGTGAAGAGAACCACAGGAAGAACGTTCTTGTGAATAGGAGGCAGCTCACAAGGTCGCTGCAGAAATATTGTTTTTTATTATGGGATGCTACTCTAGACCCTGTTACATAAATTATAGTATAAAATCCTCCAAATTCTGAATTCCACCACACATCTGATCATAGGTGGTTTAGATAGGAGGGCATTCAGATTGTGGATCTGTGCAAAAAAGCGCTTAGAATAATAATTCCTGGCACATAATAAACACATGCAAATAAACTACTGTTATGTCACATTTAGCCTGGGCCAGTGTGGCTGTTTTACTCATAACCCAGAAACCTTTGTCACATTCTGCATATTTAAACTCAGGAGAAGCATGCACATCACCCTGTGACCAACTGAGTGATGCCCCAACTCACCTTTAATGTAACAAGCCTTCCCTGTCTGCTTATCACCTCCTTTTTGGTTTTCCCGTCTCTACCCTCAGTTAGCAAGACAGGGACTCAATGTCGTGCTTATCAGCCGGACAGCGGAAAAACTACAGGCCATTGCTGCGGAGATTGGTGAGTGACCCCAAGAAATAAGGGAGATGTTTGTGGAGCCCACCAGCCAATTCTCCTCCTGTCCTGCCCATAGAGACATCTGTCAGCATCCCTACGTCTGCGCTCTGGAGGCTGGGGTACCAGCCTCCTTAGGGGAGCCCAGTTTACAAAGTTAAGTGCAGGATATAAGTGGCTTTAGTTCACTTCAGTTTAGTTCACCAGGGGTTCTTCAGGCTGCATGAAGCAGGGGCAGACTCACCCCACAAACAGGTCTACTCTCTTCTTTGGTCTAGCGTCTCCATATCTAGAATCAGACTCCCTCATCCAGAGGCCTCAGCTGTCTGATTGCTTCTGCTTCTCCCTTCAAAAGCAGGATCTGGGCTTCCCTGGTGGCGCAGTGGTTGAGAGTCTGCCTGCCGATGCAGGGGACACGTGTTCGTGCCCCGGTCCGGGAAGTTCCCACATGCCGCGGAGCGGCTGGGCCCGTGAGCCATGGCTGCTGAGCCTGTGCGTCCGGAGCCTGTGCTCCGCAACGGGAGAGGCCACAACAGTGAGAGGCCCGCGTACCACACACACACACACACACACACACACACACACACACACACACACAAAGAAAAGCAGCATCTGTGTTTGGGACTTCACTTCCCTATGTCCATGCTGTGCTCCTTGCAGTAGGGTGAGGGACAATGCTTACTGCTAGTTGTTAGATTAAAAAAAAAAAGATTTGATCCAGGGCTGCCATGTATGGCTTTGAAAGTTGTACACTGTACAACCCCAAGAGACAGCATTTATATTATAAAGCTTTATTATTATGCTCCACTCTGACATGTTCTTAGTTAATAATGATCATCATATCCCTTTCTGGGCATTTGCATTTTAATAATAATTACTAATTTAGTAATTGATAAATTCCTGAACTCAAAGGAATGAGTTTTCAACTATGAAGACTCGTGAAGACCATAGCAGGCTGTCTGGGGGAGAGCCTTATTTCTCTGGAGAGAATCTGGGCTAAGAGAAGGCTGTGGGAGGTGTGGGGTTGAGCAGTCGCAACGAGGAGGCTCAGTGCCCTTGAACCAGTGAATTCTGCTTTTGTTTTCTGTCTGGATATCAGAAATAACTTTGACCCAGGACTAGGACATTCTTCAGTGTTTCCCTTACAGTGCTAAAGTGTACTTTTTATCGTCCTTTTGAAAAACAAGTAGTGTCTTTGAACTGCCCCCAAACTTTGCCTTAAGATCACTTGCCCCAGAAATATTGGGTCTAATTCCAGAGCTAAGCAGGCAGCAGCTGGTGAGATCTGCCCATTGCTTTTATATCTAAGAAAGAGCTCCTGCACAAGGCAAGTTCACATAAAACAGTGGAAAGAGGATCAAACTTGGAGGGAGCAGAGTTTGGGTGCCCTTGGTCAAGCTAGTAAGCTTCTCTGAGCCTTAATTTTCTCCTCTGAAAAATGGAGAAAATACCTACTTTACAAGGTTGTTGAGAGGATTAAAAAATATATTGTGAGGGCTTCCCTGGTGGCGCAGTGGTTGAGAGTCCGCCTGCCAATGCAGGGGACATGGGTTCATGCCCCGGTCCAGGAAGATCCCACATGCCGCGGAGCGGCTGGGCCCGTGAGCCATGGCCGCTGAGCCTGCATGTCCGGAGCCTGTGCTCCGCAACAGGAGAGGCCACGGCAGTGAGAGGCCCGTGTACTGAAAAAAAAAAAATAATAATAATAATAAAAATATATATATATATATAGTGCATGTAAATGTTTTATAAATGCTAAATCGTTGGACAAATACAAAGGGTTTCTGAGTGTATGTGACGAGGACCTGACACTCACTGAGCAGAGGCATTGCACTTTGCTCTTACAGCCCTTAGTCCAGGGGTCTGAAACTTGAGCATGCACCACGGTCACCCCTAGCACACGTGAAAACAGATCACCAGGCCATCTCCCAGGGTTTCCCGGTTCAGTAGGTCTGGGGTGGAGCCTGAGATTTTGTGTTTCTGACAAGTTCTCAGTGATGCTGATGCTGTGGTCTGTGGACCTTGCTTTGAGAATCACTGCATTAAGTCTGTTATAATGTCTTTACTTGTCACTGTAGTAACTCTTAGTATCACACAGAAACCATCATTCACAAATCTTTTAACGCATCCCAGCATTTATCCGAGGCTATTTCTTGTTTCTAATTAAGGTGATGGGCTTGTGCTCTTAAGTGTCTATTCAGGTAGTATAGGAGCATTGGGAGGACATGGGCAAGAGGGGGATTTGGACTCCTGTTCATTAAAAAATAACTGTTGTCTCTAATGCAGAGTGGACGATAGGAAGTAGTGTGAAGATTATACAAGCAGATTTTACCAAAGATGACATCTATGAGTATATTAAAGAAAAACTTAAAGACTTAGAAATTGGAATTTTAGGTAAGTAAATTATAAAATGCAAAGCGTGTTGTAATAAATCAGTGAAACAATTATCTTAGTGATACTTGATTATTCAATAGTAGCTTAAACTTAACCCATGACTGTAAGCTGTAGCATTAAACCAAATATTAAAGTTCAGTTCTTCAAGAGGAATTACTGGATTAACAAATTTGTATATGACTTTGGAATGTAGCAAATCTACATATTTCAATCTTCCCAACCATATTTCCTAGTATTAAAATATTTTTCTTTCACTGAACTGATATTGACATTTGGCAGGAAGAAGGAAACTTTGGTCTAAAGGAATTAGTTTAGCAAACAAACATCGCTGCAATTAATCCATGAAATAGTGAGTCAGTGTGGTTATCTGAGGACTGATTTTCTCATTTGGGGAATGAGATACAATTTTTTTCTGAGATAATTTATAGACAATCTGTTTTGTAACCACATCACAGTACAGTGTTTGTATTGTACATAGAAAGAAGATTTTGATTTCTAGAATAATTACATTTTTACTGATAAAAGTGTAAAACATGTTGTAGGAAAACTGGAAAGAACAGATGAGCATGTAAAAGAGCTATGAATTTCTTGAAATCCTGACAGCCTGAGATAGCATCTTGGTATATATCCTTCCAGATACATACACACATATTTTCAAAATCAGGATTAAACGTATGTACTGTTTTGCAACATTAAAAAAAATCATACATCACTAATGTTCTCCCAGGTTTTTAAAACTCTGAGCAGTCATAGTTTTGAATGACTCCATTGCATCCCACCCCCATGATTCATTTTATGTGCATTGTATTATAGGACCACAGTTTCTTTCTCTCCAATTTCCTCACTGTTAGCAAATGATGTTGCAACGAACAACCTTGTATATAAATCTTTTGTACACGTTTCCCTGGAAAACTTCCCAAGAATTCCTGGGTTGAATATGACAATTTTTAAGGCTTTCAATAGACATGTGCCATGGGCTCTTCTGACATCTTTTTATTTTGCCTCTTTTGGTCAGTCAACAATGTCGGCATGCTTCCAAACCTTCTCCCGCGTCATTTCCTTAACACGCCGGATGACATCCAGGTAGGCCTATACTCTTCTGTGGATGTTTTCCTCTCACGTGGTCCTGAGCACCCTGGCTGGGTAATCACCAGGGCCAGGAGGGGGTAATGGGATTGTATTCTGTATTCCAGGTGGATGACTGGAGGTCTCCCTTTCTTTTCGCCTGAGTACTTGATACACAGTCAAGGGTACTGCTGTTCACGACTATCTCTAGGATAAGGACATCTTCCCTCTTCTCCACACACCAAAATTTACCTGTGACAGTCTTTCGGGGATCTGCACTTTGCTTTCTAAGGGGGTAATTCTGCCTAACAAATTCATAGCTTTATACTCATGGCTTTCTTTGTCTTCCCAGGTAATAAGATTCATTCCACTTTCAGTGTGATAGAAGCCCCTCACACAGACTCTGTGGTTGGGGTTGTTGTCAGTTCAGCCAGCTTGACTCGGACCCATGACTGCCCTTGCTGGCCATGAGCAAATTTACTACGCATTTAACAGTCTTCGAAGGCACTATATTTCGACACTTCCTCAGGCCTTGACCTTTGAAGTAGTGGGGTTATAACAATTCTGAACAGGCTAGCATGCTTCTATTCCCTGATCCCGCAAGTATTCCTAAGGTTCTGTGTAGGCCCCACGTCTACTGTGTGGACAAATAATGCCAGATTCCGTGGACCCTGCTGAACACCCTCACCGGCCACACATCTAACTCCACGGTCCCTGTTTCTGGCACAAGTTGGTGTCTCTCCATTAAGCGGGTTCCGTTCTTGCTTCTCTTTATTTACGTCTGCATTTGTACTTGTCTATGTGTCTGACCCTCTTTTCCTCTGTCTTGGGTCATTCTAGCAGTTTCTTTAACTGCCCTCTGTAGCCGGGTACCTGTATACCTTGTGTTATACAACCATTCACCTTTCTAATGTCTATGCTATTGTCTTCTAGATCACATATACTAACCTCCCTTCCTTCAGCTGGAAATTAACCATCTCCCTTTGAAAAACTGTTTCCGTATTCCTGCTGAAATTTTCAAGGAAACTCTTAATTGTTTTTGTTTTTGTTTTTGCGGTACGCGGGCCTCTCACTGTTGTGGCCTCTCCCGTTGCGGAGCACAGGCTCCGGACGCGCAGGCTCAGCGGCCATGGTTCACGGGCCCAGCCGCTCCGCGGCACGTGGGATCTTCCCGGACCGGGGCACGAACCCGTGTCCCCTGCATCGGCAGGCGGACTCTCAACCACTGCACCACCAGGGAAGCCCGGAAACTCTGAATTGACTTCTATTCAAGATCACATTCTTATAGAATCATAGTGTGGATGTCAGATGTTTCCCTGTTCTAGTGCATTCTGAATATCAACTAGGAGCCTAATTTGCAGGTTGCGGCAACCACTCAGACACACACTTTTGCCCGCTTCCTGGTTGTTTAGCACTGAACACTTTCCAAGAGAAGTTCTCAGATGATCTGGCTGATTCATGATTGTGATTATTTATTACAGAGCCTCGTCCACTGTAACATCACCTCGGTAGTGAAGGTATGTGATCAATGTATGTGCTCAGTGCATTAAAATGTAGTAGCTGTTGGATTTGGCAACTCAGGAGAATTGGCCCCTTCCCTGTAGATGCAGAATTCTTTAAAATTGAACTGTACTTTAGAATTGAAATGAGAGACCATGTAGTAGCCTTTTAATTGTCTTGTCTGTTTTCATCAAGAAAATACAGTGGATTCACTCTCCCTGGCATCTGAATCCTTTTTCTGCATTCAGTTTTGTCACATGTCAGAACATATTAGGCCTGATGATGATGAAACTTATTCAGGATTCCAAAGCAACTTAAAAAAAAATAGTATCTTCTTGTGATTTGAGTCTTTGTAAACGGAGGAAAGCTCACTCAGTGTGGAAAAAGGACGGAGGGTGTGGTTTGGATTTTATAGACTCTTGTTGTTCAAAAACTATTTGTTGAAGTGAAGTTCAAGTTCACATGTATTCTGATCCCAGATCAGTTACTGGACAGCATTGGGCCTGCTGTTTAGCCCCTTTGAACTTCAGATTCTTCATCTGCTATTAAAAGAGTATTGAACTAACTGATGTGTCAGGTGCCATTCAGCACTCAGGTCCTTTTATTAGAATTAACTGCATACGCGTTTATAGGCATGAGTACCACAAAGCTATCCTATGCTGTGTCTTTGTGTGAATAAGAAAAAGGGAGACAAATTTGGAGAAAGGTGCTGCTTAAGAGTGGACGTAGCCCCATGCGTGGTGAGTAGATGATGCTTTTGTGTGAACACAATATTTCCCTTCCCTCTGGATGATGAGAGTCCTCTAAATGGCTTGTGAGTGAACCCTGGGCTTTCAGCGCACACTCACCCCCACAGCTGGGCACGTTGCTCGGTACACAAAGTTCACAGCTGTGCCTGGCAGCCCTCATAATCACTCTGGATAGTCCAATGGAACTTCAGCAATGACTCAGGTATGACTGATTTCATGGAACCGGGACCCTTATTGGGGAGCAGCGGGGGGCTATCTCGTCTTCACAGCATGGACTGACGGGGAGAACTGGTTTCCCAGAGGAAAATAGGTTCCTATCAACATCAAAAGAGGGGATGGATGCTGAACAGACCAAAAAAAAATGTTTTTCATGTGGCTAGAGTTGAGCTGACAAAAATTATTTTCACCATTGGTTGTTTTTTTTGTTTTTGTAAGTATACTGGTATTTTATAGTTTCCTGCTCAGTTTTTATTGGTACATACATTCTTTTTATGCTGAGCAATCAATGGCTTTTTAAAATCCCCAGCTGATGTAATTGAAGGTTTTATACGTTCCACTGTTGTCTGCAGCCTTACCACTAAAATCTTTCACATTAATGGATACATTGATCTTTCAGTCTTGGTTCATTTGATCACAGGGTTTCCCAAATGTATTTGACAACCCTCTGACTCTTTTAGCAGAGAAATGCTTTGATTTTCAAAAAAATTATTTTATATCTTGGTAGACACTAACTTCCTTAAGTAACAAAGAAAACAAATTGAAGTTTAGCTTCTAAGTATGCAATGCCCAAATTGGCCACGCTGGTTGGAAGCATGACTAGTATCACTTAATTATTCCAAAGGAACCATCTGGAAACACTAGAGTTCTCTATCAAGCGCAGAGATGGGAGAATGAGTTTGAGGGCAAAGGGAACGTGGGATAAGAGACTAAATACTGGAACCTTTGAGACAGGGACCCACAAAGTCCAGTGTTGTATCTCTAATTGGGATCATTCACCCAGTCAGGCTTTTGGGAGACTGAGAAATGCTGTTCAACAATGCTCCAACTATATCCTTAATGAAGTTGGGAGAAGCAAGGAAAGGGTGTTGACATGATCTACTCCTCATGCTTCTCTCACCTCCCTCAAAATCCAGGGTTTCAGAAGGCAGTCCAGTCTAGGAAGCCCTCACCACTCCCACCCCTGCTGCTTCTCCAGAGCAGTGAAAATATTATCTGGAGGCTCCCAGGGATGAGCTTAGGGGCCTTCCTAGGAAATGCAGGGCCCTAGACAGCATGAAAAATTAGGCAAACTTGTCTTCTGGTCCCCAGTGTCCTCTATTTCTCTGCCTCTCCCCATCTGTTTGGATGCTCTCTGTCTCAAACCTGCTCCCAAGACAGGGCCTGATTCCACTCAATTGTACTTTCAAGAACATTTTAGTCCATGGGTTTGCCTCTTTCTTAATTCTTAAAATGGGTGCCTTAAAATTATGACATGAAAAGCTTGCTTAATGAAATATTTAAGCTCCAGAACTGGCAGGGAAGACTGCTTCCAGGGACAGTAGGTTGGGGTGGGGAAGGGAGTTTTCAACGCTGTTGTAATTCCAACAGACCAGCAGACATGTTGTGTCTAGGGAGCTACTTCACAGACCCCCTGCAGGCCGCCAATGAGGCTGCTGTTGAACTGAAGAGATGTCCTTCTCCATCTCATACCTTGTATGTGAGACACACATGGACACTTGTTAGGTTTCCTGACAGCCCCCTAATTCTAACTCCTGTGTGAGTTTTGTAATGGCCAAACTACTTTTGCCTCTCTCCCAGAATGAAGGGTATCTGGGGAGCCTCAGTGTTGGTCCCACAGACATAAGCCAATTTCCATAGTTTTTCACTCCCTTCATTTTCCAGGAAGACTTCAGTTTTATGAAGAAGAAACCAGAGGCCTCTGAACTGTTTGCCATTTGTCTAAGTTGCCTTTTATGGGTTCCAGCCAGACTCTAGTGTTGTCAGAATTACCTCCAATGAGTGTCAGCAGATTTTCAAGGCCATCTGAGAAGATGAACCTGTTTCTCCAGTTTCCTCCAGCACCTACTTGCTAAGTCCCCACGGCACATTGCTACATAGTTCCTTTGTCAGGGCTTAACTTTGCCCTTCTCTTATAGATGACACAGCTGATTCTGAAACACATGGAATCAAGGTAAGGTCTTTCCTTGGAAAAGCCATGGTCTGCCTGGTCTGGCAATCAGCTGACTTGGGGACCAGGGGCATAGTGTTCATCTGCTGCTGCTTTAACAAATGATAAAACTATGATGAAAAGACATGGAGATTATGGTTGGACCAGGCCAGCTTTGCAAGCAGATAAGCATATTTGCAGGTGAAATGTAGCATATACTGGAGGGAGGAAGAGAACAGCAGTTTCAGCAGACACTGTGTTCGAAAAAATAACTCACAGTGAGTATAAAAGAAACTTCAGAAGTTGGCCTGAGACCAAGACCATCTCTTTGTTATTATGCATTTCAGCTCTTGTCAGAATGAATACTCCAGTTTTGGGGTAAAAATCACCACCCCATCAGTGTCTCTATTTATTCCATGTTTTAAATCACCCTATTACAATGCCCATTTGGGAGCTGGTTTTCCTCAGGTGGTATTCACTAAAAGCAAATGGTCCATAGTTTTATCTTACCTAGAGAAAGAAGGGGCTTGGCCTTGTATTCCAATTTGCAGTTTCTTAATTTTTCTGGATTGAATCCATCTAGTTGGGAAGGATTAAGGATATTGAATTTCAAAAGGGTAAGTAAGAACCCCAGAGACTTGTGTAGGAGTGCCTGTGTGAGCAGATGATGGACTGTCAAATTCTACCCAAGACAGGATTCTGCATATGACATCTGTCCTGTTGTGGGTCATCTTTATGAGTCAGAAGGGACCTTGAGCTCATGTGGTCACAATTGAGAGAGAAGGATCACTTCCCCCTTGAGTCTTGTCTGAGCTGAGTTGGTTCTCTGCATTTTGGTGGTGGGTCTTTGCTGTAGCAGAGCCCCTGTTTCCATTCACAAGCTCTTGAAGTCCACTGACTGCCGAGTGGCATCACGGTGTGGTGTAGTTCATGACTGAGGTGAAGTTCCACTCACAGTTCTTGGAAGCAGAACACTTAGCACATATGGAAACCTAGAGAGGATGGAAGTTTCCCAGCGTTCCCATGAGCCCCTTTATTTTCTTCCTTCTCAAGGTGTCATCAGGCAGCAAAGCAATTGAAACTTTGTTTCTTGCCCTTTAGGCGGAAAGGTCTCATCTTGAACATATCTTCCGGGGCGGCCCTCTTTCCCTGGCCTCTGTACTCTACATATTCGGCTTCCAAGGTGAGTGACAGATGTAGTCCAAGCCTCCTTCTCCTTCTTCCTTTTGTTTTTCCCATTTAGCATTTTCCTTTGGATCATCTGGCAAGGCGATGGACTGATTTGCCTAGAGACGCTCTTCTAGGTACAGGGAGGAGCGAGTCAGCCAATATCTGGGTGCAAATTAGAAAAAGATGCTGCCCCTGGGCTGATGAAGTCTCGCAGCAGCACAGCCGGGCAAGCGCAGCCCCCATGGAATTCCGGCTCCCACTCACTTCCTTGCCTGGGAGCCCTGCGCTCCTCTGGCCAGCAAGTATCATTGTAGTTTCCCTCCATCCCAGAGGCCTCATCAGGTGTCCTCTTGCCGTAGCCATAAAACAAATCTTTGGAACTGTGGGTGCTCTAGACAAGGCAGAGCTTCCCCCGGGTAGGGTATCTATATGCAGTGGCCCTAGGTATGTATTTATTACAAAACTTATGTTCCTTCTCATTGCGGGAGCTCTTCCCAGACCAAGAAGTGAAGTTCTAACTCCCATCAAGACAAACTGCTGCATTTTAAGGGGAAGAAGATAAGCTCCCTGTGGTGTCCTTTGAAATCTGAGTGAATTGGCTCTGACAGAGAATCAAGTCCTTAGGTGTTTCTCCTTCTTGCTCCAGGCTTTTGTGTGCACATTTTCCAAGGCACTGCAAGCAGAATATAAAGAGAAAGGAATCATTATCCAGGTAAGGTCAACAGTTCTGAGTCCTTGGGAATGGGAACTCTGGACCCCCATGGTGCCTGGGCCACTGCTTCCTGCAGGACAGGCTGTGCATGTGTGACCAGGAGAGGGGGTCTGGATGACACCATGTGAATTCCTATGACCATAGAGGTGGCAGTGGAGCCACCGTGGTTCTGCCTGCTGCTGCCCTCACCATGCCCTGGGTGCTGGAGAAGGAAATGGGGTGGGATGAGTGAGTGCTCAGAAACACTTGCTACCCAATGCTGCATCAGGACAGAAATAGGTTCTTGTCTAAGCATCCTTTACTCTCCGACCTAGATAGAGGAGACAGGCTCATGTGGGAGGAATTGTGGAGAAGGAACAAAAGAAAACTGAGCACTTGGTCAATGTTGGAAGAGGGGAGAGGGTGCTTCGCCTGGGGGCTGTTCATCTGTGATGGAACATAGAGATCTCCACACCCTGGTTCTTGAGCACTTGGGGAAGAGGTGCTCTGCTCTCCATTTCCCCTACAATGACAGAGTGGTCATGGAGTTGACCTTGTCCTAACTGTAAACAAAGCTGGGTTGTCACTCTGTCTGTAGGCTGAGCAATATGACGTGCTTCCTTCAGCAACACAATTAACTCTAAGTGGTTTCTGGAACCTGGAATAAACAGTTTACAGAGGCTTTTGGTTAACTGTTTGGGAAGAAGTTCTATGACATACTATTAGGAATGAAAAAGGCACACTCAGTTATATTTTTAAAATTACTGCTGCACATACTGATTTTCAATGAAAATACCCAGGTGAGAGTATCTCAGTATAAATTAACCAGCTATAGGATGAAGCTCATTCAACAGGCAGACGTGAGTTAATAGCAGGAGCTTTGTAAATAACATCATCTTCCCAGTTGTAGTGAGTGATTGTAACAGACTTATCAATAGACTACAGTCCCATTCTCTGCCCTGGTGAACTAAAGTCTCACCTAAAAGAGATTCTTCCCTTCTATCCATTCTCCAACTCCCAGCTGAGGACAGATTCCTTTTGCAACAGCTCTACCTTATATATGCTAAGTTTTCTGCAGTAAAAAATAATCCCTAAAATCTCATTGGCTTAAAACCACAAAGATATATTTCTCATTCGTGCTACACATTCACTGTGAACTGTCAGAGGGAATTAGCTCGCTGTAGTGACGCAGGGACCCAGGCTGATGGAGCAGCCGCCATCTTGGATATTGTCAGTTGACGTGTCAAAGAAAAAGTGGTAGGAGTTCAAGAGACTTGCTTTGATAATTAGAGGCTCTGACAACTACTGAGCCTGTACTTTAGAGCCCAAGAGCCACAACTACTGAAGCCTGCATGCTGCAACTACTGAAGCCCATGCACCTAGAGCCCGTGCTCCACAACAAAGAGAAGCCACTGCAATGAGAAGCCCGTGCACTGCAATGAAGAGTAGCCCCTGTTCGCTGCAACTAGAGAAAGCCTGTGCACAGCAACAAAGACCTAACAGAGCCAAAAAAAAGTCACATGTCACTTTTGCTCATACTCATTGGTCAGATCTGGTCACATGGTCCCACCCAACCATAGGGACCCAGAAAGTGCAATTCTATTATGTGTCTGGAAGAAAGAAGAATTATTATTAGAAATATTTGGTGAACAACACTAAATATTAGTGTTGAGTATCAAGTCTTAGCATCATCTCGATCTTGATAATTGTGGGCCAGAGATGCTGTAGCTGCTAAGTTAGTGGGTTCTGTGGGGCAGGAGGTGTGGGAGGAGGTGAGGAAGGGGGAGGGAGCCCCTTCCCTCATGCAGAAGCCTCAGAGCTGCTCCAGGTCCTGGAAGAGACACTGTGACATTCTGAAAACCATCTGGTCTCTCCAAACACGCATGTAATTGGTGCTCAATAAATATTTGTAAAATTCCTGAGGAAGTATGGACTGTACTCTTGGGTTTGATTTTCAAATCCCAGTGCTGCCATCTATCATCTGAGTGTTTTGGGCAGCTTGCTTAAACTCTGTGAGTTTGTTTCCCCATTTGTAAAAAGGGGTTTATAATAGCTGCTTCTCTGGGTTACTGTGAAGATCTAATGAATAAATAAGTATGCAAATTTAACCAATATTTATTGAGCCCTTATTTTATACATAAAGGTGTTTTGTCAACCAAAACTCACTGTAAGAATGGAAACACTTTTTATTATTTCGCTATCTGAAAACTGGGTTTGAAAATACAAGCTTCTTATATTTTTCTAAGAATACACTTTGAGCTCTTTGGAAGAAAAGTGTTATGCAAATTAATAACTGCATTCATTTCCATGAGAACCAATTGAATTGAATTGACTGACATACATTGGATTAAATTATGAAACAACGTAATTTCAAGTATGATGAGGAAAAAAAATGTGATGTGACAAAAATTTCAAAGGTGATGTGAAGAAAAAGAAAACAAGCATGGATTTTTTTTTTTTTCCCTAAAGATGCCAAGGTCTCTGTGTCTGGGAATAAAGTAAGAAACCCCATTATGAAACCTCATGCCAGGCCACAAGGTGGTGAGACCACCAGTGGAAACATGGTATTGGGTTTTCAGGGTACAGTGTGCTGTTGTTTATTTTTCTTACCATGACAGGAAAGATTATGAGGTATGTGCCACTCCTGGCTCCTAACCGAAGTGTGAATCTAAAATGCTTGAAAGTGCTCCAATTTGGTTATATGTGTTAGAAATAAATTTCTGTGATAGGGTTGCCAGGTAAAACACAGGACATCCAGTTAAATTTGAATTTCAGATAACAAATAATCTTTTGAGAATAAGTGTGTCCCATGCAATACTTGGGATATAATTAAACTGAAAAATTTTTCCATTGTTTGTCTTCGAATATAACTGGGTGTCCTGCATTTTCACTTTCTAAGTTGGGGAACTGTGCTGTAAGACAGAGCTCCTCATTCACCCTGTGTGCATTTGAACCACCTGGTGTTGTGTGGCTAAGGCCTCATCTTGAGTTAGTTGCCACGTTAAGCCAGAAACTGACCTTTCTGATTCCCAGCTCTGTGCTCGTTCTATACCTTTAACTGTTCTATTATCATATAGTATCCTGAGACTTTTTACGGGGAGAACAGAGTTGGAACATGAAGGGATGGTAAAATGGGTATTAGTTTCTCAGGGCTGGGCAGATTGCTCCTGTGTTACGGTCTTTATTTCCCATTGTAGGTGCTCACCCCGTATGCTGTTTCAACCCCGATGACAAAGTATCTAAATACCAACATGATAACCAAGACTGCTGATGAGTTTGTTAAAGAATCACTGAATTATGTCACGATTGGAGACGAAACCTGTGGCTGCCTCGCCCATGAAATCTTGGTAATTGATAACTTCTCCTTTCTTGAAGCAAGGGAGGACAGACAAGCAGGGGGCCCTAGCAGGGCTTAGCCAGCTCTCCCTTGCTGTTGGAGTGTTCAGCCGTTCTCTGTCACGCAAGGATAGTGATACCGGAGGTATACTGCCGAGGGTAGTCCAGCCTGTGAAAAGGTGTATCTAGCAAGGGGAAGGAGAAGCTGAAGTGCTGGGTGCCCAGCCTATAGATAACTCTGAAGTTGGCAAATCTCACCCTTGGCTGCCTCACCTCTGCCCTCAGAAAGTAAGGCGGCTCCCAGAGCCTTGTGAAGGTCAGGCCAAAACACAGGGTGCTTCCCTGTAGGGGCTGTGGATGTCCTTGGCCCTCTGTGCCAGTAGATGTTTAACTCTCCAGGAAAAACCCCAAAATAAAACAAAACACCTTGATTTGTAGCGTTTGCTGATTTCCATGACTGATGTTAAGTTACCAGTGTGTTGTCACTGCACATGAATTCAGGAGGAGGGTTCACAATTGGCTCTCGTGAGAAAGTACAAGCTGGTTCCTGTACACCACGGACTTCATCAAACATGGAAATAAAGTCTGAAGTATATGGCATGAGGAGTTCTTACCATCCCCGGGCTGCTTTTAGGAAAAAACACAAACGTGAAAAAAAGGTAGACTTGAGTTTCACACTAATACTGAAAACAAACAAACAGTGTCAGGGTAGTTCTGTTTCCATCATCACCAAAGAATTTTAGACAGATCTTTACTTTCCCTTCATATGTCAACTTGCTCCTCTGCCTCATATGTTTTTCTACCTTGGGAATGAGGCTTCTTTATTTCTCTCTTTCTCTTTCTGATGCTAGAGAGATTCATGGGTCAATGCACTAAATCCTCCCAAAGCATTCAGCTGTCTCCTGGGACTCAGTACTGAGACTCCGGCAAGAGATACTGAATTGTCTTAGCTGATTACTTGCTACATTTACTGTAGAATCTCAACAACGTGCAGAATCGCCATTTGAATGCACAGTGCAAAGTGGACAAGCAGAAAGAATATAAGATCTTTATTTGGCCTTTATTTTGCTGATCTGGTTTTTCTTCAGACCACTACTTGCTGCATGGCACGAAAACAAATTAGTGGAATGTCTAATGAGTTTAAACTTAGTTTGATCTGATCATCTAAACTGTCCATTTAGGAAATAGGCTGTCCATTATTTAGAGAAAAATGTTCGGTCTTGCCTGAGTGTCCCTTCTTCTGGCCTCTCTCACTAAAATGACACTGGGGAAAGAGTCCCTATGAATTCCTGCTGGTCCTTAAGTATGTGTGGCTGGTGTCCCTCATCTATCTGATGGTGGCTCACCTTGCTGGTTTATGTCTGTGGGGGGTGTGGGGATAACTCCTTCTGTCCTTTTGGCTAGGCCAATGCATTCCCCAGCTACTGATGGCTGAACATGCCTGAATCTCTGCTACCTCCCTCATCCAGCCAGAGGCCAGCTGTCCATCTGCAACTTTGGTTCACAGAGGCCCTCTGGCTCTCTACTCTGCATCAGCACCAATTTGAACCTGAGGGATGCTGGAAAAGCAAGTCTCAGCACTTACCTCGCTGAGATAATATTCTGTGGCTGCACTCCAGAAGAGTGGAGGCAGTAAACCCTCCTTTGCTACTATTACTTATTTATCACACTTTCCTATCCTTCACCCCAGGCCCCCAGCCCTCCAGCGTAAGCTCAGAGGACACACATATCAGAGGACACACATCTGGCCACGTCTTCCTCTTTCTCTCTTGTACCTCCCACCGTCTCCAGGGCAGAAAAAGTACAGACTTTTTGTATGCTTTCCCAGGGTCACATCCTGTTCATCTCAGAGGGATTTAGGTAGTTCCAGTGGATAAGACATCCTCTTCTCCCCTTAGCAGAACTCTATACTTTTAGTCCTCCAGGATATTGATGTTTTAAATGGAATCCATTAGCATTTAGAAAATGTTTTCTGGAGACAATAGCATGGCTTGCAAGACAACTGTCTTGCTACATACATACTGTAATCCAATTCTAGATGTCAAAAGTTGAATTTTTTTTTTTTTTACTTTTCTCTTTGATTTCTTATGTAACAAATTCTAATCTCTACTAGTAAACAGATGCCAAAAACAGTAGGAAAAAGTCTTTGTGCCTGGTGAAGCAAAAGAGAAAACGAAGGAAAACACATCAATCATTAAAACCATTAAAACCAATTTTGAATTTGCCAGGGTTTAGAAAGATCGTTGAATCTAAAGTTATGGGTAATCAAGTGGAATCAACCAGTAAACAAGCAAGTCTTCTATTTCAAAGAGGTGAGGCAAAGACAGGATGCTCTCTACCCTCAAGGAGTTTTGGGGTAGCAGTTGAGGTGGGACTGGAGCCTCTACCTAAGAATCCGTGTGGAACTTGGGGCTTCATAGTTACCTCATTTAATTTTCCTAAACATCTTGTGAGACAGGACATTTGGCTCCCCTTTTACATTGAGGAAACCAAAGCTCAGAGCTGGATCAGATCAGATGAAGCTTAGATGGATCAGATGGCCCAAGACCACCTGGCTGGTAAAAGTGATGCAAGGGTTTAAGTCCATTTTTGCCTGATGCCAAACCTTTTCTGTTTCCTTCTACATGGCGTCTCCAGGTTGGAAGAAGGTAGATAAAGATGAGGATGGGAGAGGGGGCCTTTTAGAACATTTTCTGGGGACCTGGCATTTCAGTTTATTTTATTTATGGCTGACTTCAGTAAGCCAAAACATTTAGTTCAAGACAAAGCTAATGGAAGGGCTTGATTTTGCTGCGAAATAAAAAAAGCTCTGTCTGGGAGAAAAATGAAGTTCCTGAAGAAGATGTTGCATTGATTCATAGACTTGGCCAGTAGAGGAAGAGCTCTACTCTGGTTCCCAGGAACCACCTTTAGTTTCCTGCTTTGGGATACCTCAGAGGATTGCAAAAATCTGAAGGTTCAAGCTGCCTACAAGGCTCATGTTTTCCTCTAGTTGAACTTCTGTTGTTTTGTAGGTAGACTGAGGAATGTTGGATTAACTGAATCACACTGTGGACAAAATGATTACTTCTGGGGGCCTGGACCTGCCTTATAGGACACAAGTGTAATTTGAGGGCAAGAACCTTCCAAGGCCTGTGCCTCTTGCCTGAAAAGCATTAGGCATTTGTGCCTCAACTTGAGGCTTCCCCCCCTTTTCAAAGCAAATACTCCATGACAATAATTTACACCTTGCTATGACTCATTTCCATTCATTAATTCTTTAAAAGAATTTTTTTCTTCCAGTTTTATTGAGATATAATTGACATACATACAGCCTTCTATAAGTTTAAGGTGTACATCAAAATGATTTGACTTACATGAAACGATTACCACAGTAAGTTCAGTGAACATTCATCATCTCATATGGATACAAAATTAAGGAAATAAAAAATTTTTTTCGTTTGATAAGACCTCATAGGATTTACTCTCTTAACAACTTTCATATATAACATACAACAGTGTTAACTCTATTTATCTTAACAACTACTTAAAAGATTTGGGATTTAACTTCAGTCATCAGATATACATTTTTAAAGATGATGAATATAAATTGAGATGTTTTCTTGCAACTTCCTTGCTCTTCTTTTCTCCCAGACACTTATGTTTTTGTCTCTTAAAGGCAAGCATTCTGAGCCTGATCCCGTCATGGGCCTTCTACAGCAGTGTGTTTCAGAAGATGCTCCTGACTCGCTACATGGACTACCTCAAGCAGAATGCCAACATCACATAGTCCTGGTGGGCTGATGTGCCACCCAGCATTGCTTTCTTCACCAAGTTCTGCACTGGCCACAGAGGACCCAGGAACAGACCAGTACCTGTCACCTCCCTGAAGCTGGAGGGCCCATGTCACAGATCCAGTACTTAAAATTCAACTTTGTTTTGCAATTTTACTCAAGTCTGGAGATCTTTGGGAGAGCTGTGATGTAAAAACATGTGTTGTGCAATGGGGTTTTAATAGTTAGAGAAGGTGAGGGTGTCTATAGGTAAAACTGGAAAATTTTCTGTATGGGATTATAATATAATGTGGTGAGAAGAAAGTCTCTGATTCTTTGAATATTGGGAACAATTGTACCTAGTAATCTACTTTTATAGCTATATTAAAGAATGTTTGAAATTACTAAACTATCAAGACTGCTGTAGTCCTAGGGCGCTCACTGGTTCTCAAACTGGCTTCCTCAGAGACCCAGGAAACTGTCCAGGAGAAGGGATGGGGGCAACAGCTACATCAGGACAGTTTCTGGGGACCCCTCATTTCAGCTAATGCAGCACCAGATTTTTCTATTTCAATTTTATTTGGGGTTCTATGGAAGACTGTGTTTATAAAAATAAAAACAGAAAATATGTTGCTAAAAGTAGTTTCAAAAACCATTGCTCTAATACAGGAGTTGGTATCTGTAGAAATGAGTTTTTACAGGCCTCCAGCCCTTGGGTTGCTGGACTGAGGGCTTTAATTGTTAATGCATATGAGGTGGTGTGTTAGGGAACTACTGTCCTTCAACTCTTGAGAGAGTTGGGGGAGGATCATGCCAGCTGGTGACCCTGCATTGTCTGGCATTGGTCAAGAGTGCTTCCCCAAGACATCATCATGTTCTAGGCACTGCCAATGCTTCGTGGCACTTATCTTTTCTGAGAAGGTCATTTGCATTTAGATTGCATTTAGCAGCAAAGATTATGTGCTGCTGCTCTAGTTTTAAAAGGATTCTGGGATATTTGGTTGGAATTTATGGGACATTTTTATGTTCTGGAGGAAAGCAGAGGATAGAACATTTAAAACCTTGGTAAGCTTAGAAAGTGGACTGTAATATCATAGCTCTTATTAGACCTTCTCTGAGGAAAAGACTGGGAAAATTTGTCCATTTTAAAGTATAGATATCTACTTATATTTTCTCAGTTATGGGTAACAATAACAACTATAATACAGGATGCTTTTATGTACTGATTATTAACCTGGTGTCTTTCAGTCCTAAGCTCCACCTTTTATGCTCTGATCTATGGCGATGGTCTGGGGAAGCTTCAAACTCGAGTCCTAAGCCACTCACACCAGCTGGCTTTGGGTTAGATTCTGCCTAGGGGAGGCAAATTTGGGAGAGTAAAAGGAGGTAGAAGGGGCTAGGGAAATTTCTTCGTGTTTGTACTTCTGTTGCCATCACTCTGCAGAGAGAACAGCTTTAGCCAGACTCAGCACCAATCAAGAGGCAGCCTGTAAGGTTCTGAGCACCAGCCCCACAAAGCCCTCTTTAGGTATCTGAGCATTACCATGCAGGGGTCCCCCTCTAAGCATCCAGTTCCCAGAAGCACCACCTCCTCCTTTTTGTTCCACCATACTGATATCTGGGTTACTTAGTATCCTCTTTTTGCTCTTTCAGCCTTTCAACTTTGGTGTTACCAGTTCCCTCTCTTAAATTCCCTCAGTTTGAAATACTCAGTGTGCTTTTGTTTTGTTTTTGGTTTTTGTGACTGGACGTAACTGAGCCTGGACCTGACATAGTCTGTCACATTGATTATTTTGCTCGATCTCTGAAGCAGCCTGGATGGGTGGAATCTCCATTTTACAATGAAGAATCAAAAACTCCTTATCAGTCAGTATCCCAAGAGGAAACAAAAGACATGTTTGAGCAATTCGAGGAATTAATTGCAAATGTGTGGGAAGGGTGTAGGTAAGTCATCAGAGTTAGTGCTGGAGGGGCGCTTTTTCTACCCCAAGGCCTGAAGGGGCTGGGAAAGGACCAAATACTAGGAGAGAGAGAGAGAGAGAGAGAAAGGGAACTGTGTAAGAAGCACTGCCTCAGAGGAACTGCAATCTTTGGCTGAGAGATGCTGCCAGGTGGTGGCCACTCTATAGAGAGGCAGAGGGAAATTGCGATACTGTGGTTTAGAATGAGAAATATATATTTCATTTTCATTCCCATTCTTTGGAATTGCCTAAGTGATAAGAGCAACAAATGTGTCAATTGTTATTCATAATGAGCCCCTTTCAACTGCACTTGAGTTTAAGTTAATGAGGTGGCTTTTAGAAAGCCCCTAAAGATGACAGTTGGTTGCCAGGGGAACCAATCATGTGATTAGAGTTGGAACTTTTAGCCCCACTCTTCAACCTTTGGGGAGGGAAGAAGGGTGGAGATTGAGTTCAATCACCAATGGCCAATGAGTTAATCAATCATGCCTATCGTGAAGCCTCCATAAAATATGAACTATAACTATGGGGTTTAGAGAACTTCCGGGTTAGTGAACGTGTGGAGGTGCTGGGAAGGTGTTGTGCCCACAGAGGGCGTGGAAGCTCTACACCCCTTCACACATACTTTAACCTATGCAGCTCTTTCTTCTGGCTGTTCCTGAGTTGTATTCCTTTATACATAAACTGGAAATCTAGTAAGTAAACTGGTTTCCTCAGTTCTGTGAGCCATTCTAGCAAATGATCAAACCTGAGGCGGGGTTGTGGGAACTTCTGATTTACAGCCAGTTGGTCAGAAGCCCAGATAACAGCCTGGACTTGCAATTGACATATGAAGTGGGAGCAGTCTTGAGGGACTGAGCCCTTAACCTGTGGGATCTGATGCTATCTTCAGGTAGATAGTGTCAGAATTGAGTTGAATTGTAGGACATCCAGCGGGTGTCCAAGAATTGCTTGCTGTGGGAAAATCTCCCTGCATAGTCGGTGATCAGAATTACTTGAGAGTAGACAGAGGGTTGAGTGGAAAAACAGGGGTGTTTTACCTTTACTGGAATGATACCCAAACTTCATTCTCCTGCTGTCTTCTGGGCCTCCTGCTGGTGCCTCCCATTGGTCACATCCAACTGGAAGCTCACTGATGTAAATCATAAGGTTAATCTCCTGAGATACCAAGTTTGGGGTGGGGAGGGGGAAGGGTAGAGGCTGGATCTGGAGAAAAGGGATGCAACATAAGCCCCACATATTAGGTGATTTGTCCAAGTCGTACCATTAATAGTTGGTAGCACCTGGATTGGGACATTGGGCTTCTTTCTTACTACACTTCACTCTATGTTTCAAAAGGGGTAAAACTTTAAGCCCAAAGAGTAAGTATCTCATTGTGGAATTTATGATATCAGCAAAGTGGGGGGTACTTTACAGACATTAAAGGCTAATCTTCTTAAACGTGAGACAATCATGGTTGCTTGCTGTACCAGTTATTATTGCTGTGTAATAAGTGATGCCCAACTTAGTAGCATAAAATGACAACAATTTTCTTGTGCTTACAGATTTTGTGCATCAGAAAGGGCACAGTGGGAAGGTTTGTTTTGCTCCATGATATCTGGGGGCTCAGCTGGGAAGACTCAATGACTGGAAATGATTCAGCTTCCGGAGCTAGAATCATCTGAAGGGTTGCTTAGTTACGTGTCTGGCAATGGATGGGAGTTGCTGCCTGGGACCCCAGATGGGGCTGCAGGATGGAAACCTACGCATGGCTTCTCTAAATGCAGCTTGGTTTCCCTCACAGCACGGTGGCTGGGTTCCAAGAATGAGCATCCCAGAGAAAACTAGGAGGAAGCCATACTGTTTATATGACTTAACCTTGGAAGTCGCATGGCATCATTTGAAAGCCCTCCCAGATTCAATGGGAGGGAACACAAACGCCACCTCTTGATGGGAGAAGTATCACATGTAATAGGAAATATTGTTGTGACCATCTCTGGAAAATACAACGAGCCACACTAATTAATTCTTGTTTGTCCTGGTCTATATCAATTATGGAGAGTTACTTGGCATTTCAACTACTGATGGAGCGACTTATAAAAGTGTAGATACTGTGTTTCAAAACCTTTACTTTAATCTCTGGTAAATTTGCCTTTCGGGAAGAACTTCTACAACCAGCAGCTTAGGTGAGAAAAGGAATGCAGTTCAGCTAATAAAACCTGGGGCAGATGTTAGAGATAAATTTTTAGTTGTGTGATATAGGGGTTTTTCCAATGTATTAATTCTGGGTAGATTTGAATGATTGATTATCTAACAAGTTTTTTGAGGGTCTTTAAGAGAGCATTTCCTCATAGGAAAAGCCCTAAGATGTCGGACTGGATGAAATGAGGGTAGAAAAATTCTGTATTTTAAGATCTTTATTCCCATCACCACTAGCACTAGATAATAACTAACATTTGTTGAGTACTAATAATGTGTCAGGGACTATGTAAATCCTTCCTATATAATAACTTAGGAAGTAGGTAGGAAATCATATTATTATTGCCTTCATTTTACAGATGAGGAAACTGAGGCACAGAAAAGTTGAGTAACTCATACCGATTCACCTGACCAGTGAGTGACAGAGCTGGGATATGAACGTGCGTCCTCTTCCAGCATCTGTAGGCTAAAGCACTATAGTATAGCCCTAACTGTCTGGATAAGGTTCTTTAATTGGGAGTAATGGCAAGGGGTGAACACTATTGCCCCCAACTTTGTAGTTTTCACTTTCACATGTCCTGGAGAGAGGGGAGGAATTGGGCTTTGCAACCAGGCCCACGTGTCTCGATTTCAACACTGACCATTTTCCAAATTCACCATCATCTGGGAATCATTTGGGAACAGCGAGGCTTGCCAAACTTCACAGAACTTTTGTTTCTGCTGAGGAGTACTGAGCTCTTGTTTCTTGCCTGATGCTCTTCTTTTTGTTTGGAGGTCTTGGGAGCCTGAGGATCGGCATCAGCAGCTGGTCATTCTTCCAGCCTTCCATCTGTATTACCTCCCTGGATGCCAAAGGCGGAAGAATCCCTCTGACAACACTTGGAGCAGGAAAATGAGGTGATTATGGGCTGCTGCTCCGGAAAAGTTGGGAGCTGTTGCTGGGGCAGTTCCCTGAGGCATCATCCATTTCTTGTTCTTGTGGGATGGGAACCAGAACGCCCCACTTCAAAAAGACTTTTTTAGCCAGAGCTTGCCAGAGAAAGCTGAAGACGGTCATCCCAAGGTCAGCATGATTTTAATCATGTTTGTCTGCTTCCGATGCCAAAAAAGATGATTATTCTCATTGTAGTTTATCCACTGTGCTTAGGGTGCAGTCTGTTTTAACTTGTGACTGCCCTCTAATGGTCTAGGACAGAGATTGTTGGTTTTTTTTTTTTTTTTTTTTTTTTTTTTTTTTTTTATATATAAACCTATAGGAGTTTAGAACAGAATTCAATTTGGGGAAAGAAATCTCTCAAATTATTTTTACTTCTTTTTTTTTTAAATTAAGGTATACTTGACATATAACATAATATTAGTTTCAAGTGTACAACATAATTCGATACGTGTATATAAAATGATCAGCACAATAAGTTTAGTTAACATCCATCATCACACGTTTACAAAAGTTTTTTCTTGTGATGAGAACTTTTAAGATCTACTCTCTTAACCCCTTTCAAATATACAACACAGTATTGTTACCTTTAGTCACCATGCTGCACATGATATCACCAGGACTTGCTTATTTCATAACCTTTTGACCACCCTCACCACCCCCCACCCCACACCATGCCTCTGCTAACCATCAATCTGCTCTCTGTATCTATGAATTTGGGTTTTTAAAAAAGATTCCACATATACAGGAGATCATACTGTATTTGTCTCTTCTGTCTGACTTGTTTGTCTTAGCATAATGCCCTCAAGGTCCAGCCTTCAATTCTTTCTTTTTTTGAGCTACTTTTGTGAGTGTTTGTGTATCTGTGTACGGCATCATCAAGAGAGAAAGAGGAGGAGAGAAGAGGAGAGAAACTGTTTCAGTTTCACACACTCTGACAAGATGGCTGACAATGGGCCAAGGCACTTAGCCTCTTCAGTAAAATTACCTCAGCGGTAAAGTTAGAAGTTTTTATCACATGATCTATAATTTTCAGTTCAGCTCTTATAGTCTATGCATCTCAAGTAAGTTTTGCAAATAAACTTTCTTTCTCAATCCTTAAAAAATAATTTTCCTGATTATAAAATACATGTAGTATAGGAAATATAGAAACTATAGAAGAAAGAGAAGAAAATAAAACCCACCATTTATCCCACCACCCAATATTAGTCATTCTTCATTGATTATGGATTTTCTTTTATAAATTTTCTCTGTGTGTGTGTCTAAGTGCAGATTTTATATTCTGCCTCTCCCCTTAAGATTATAACATGAGATTTCTTTGTGTTAATCAGTATTCAGAAAATGATTTACAATGGTTACTTAAATGACTCAACATCGTTTATTTTACCTTTTTTTTTTTGCTTTGCATTTAGGTATTTTCTTACTTTTAAAATCTTAAAAATAACTTACACCTATATGCATCCTTTTTTTTTTTGCAGTATGCAGGCTTCTCACTGCTGTGGCCTCTCCCGTTGCGGCATGTGGGATCTTCCTGGACCGGGGCATGAACCCGTGTCCCCTGCATCGGCAGGCAGACTCTCAACCACTGCACCACCAGGGAAGCCCCACCAGTATACATCCTTTATATGCATCTTTTTTACAGTTGTTGATGTTGATGTTTTGAGTATTTTTATAATGGCTTTACTAATTCACATACTATACAATTCACCCATTTAAAGCATACATTTTGATTGTTTTTAGTATATTCAAAAAGTTGTGCAGCCATTGGCACAATTAATTTTAGAACCATTTTTTTACATTTCATCACCCCACATAGGAACGCCATGCCCATCAGCAGTCACTCCCCATTCCACATGCCCCCTCCCCAGCCCCACACAACCACTAATCTACTTTCTGTCTCTATGGATTTGCCTATTTTGGACTTTTAGTATAACTGGAGTCATATAATATGTGGGTTTTTTTATTGGCTTCTTTCACTTAGCATAATGTTTTCAAGGTTTATCCATGTTGTAGCAGATATCAGTACTTCATTACTTTTTAATGCTGAATAATATTCTAGTGTATGAATAATATCACACTTTGTCCGTTGATCAGTTGATGGACATTTAGGTTATTTCTACTTTTTAGCTATTATAAATAATGCTACTATGAACATTTGCGTACAAATTTTTGTGTGGACATATATTTTCATTTCTCTTGGGTATATACCTAGGAGTGGAATTGCTGGGTGGTGTGGTGACTCTATGTTTGACCTTTTGAGGAACTGCCACACTGTTTTCCAAAGTAGTGATACCATTTTTACATTACCACCAGCAGTGTATGAGGGTTCCAATTCCTCTACATCCTCACCAGCACTTGTTATTGTCTATCTTTTAAATTATAGCCATCCTAGTGGATATGAAGTGATACCTCACTGTGGTTTTGATTTTCATTTCCTTGGTGGCTAATGATGTTGAGAATCTTTTTAAGTCCTTATTGACTCTTCATTTTCTTTGCAGAAATATATACTCAGATTGTTTGCCCATTTTTTTTTAATTTAACAACTTTATTGGAGTATAATTGCTTTACAATGGTGTGTTAGTTTCTGCTTTATAACAAAGTGAACCAGTTATACAAATACATATATCCCCATATCTCTTCCCTCTTGCATCTCCCTCCCTCCCACCCTCCCTATCCGACCCCTCTAGGTGTTCACAAAGCACTGAGCTTATCTCCCTGTGCTATGTGGCTGCTTCCCACTAGCTATCTATTTTACATTTGGTAGTGTATATATGTCCATGACACTCTCTCACTTTGTCCCAGCTTACCCTTCCCCCTCCCTGTGTCCTCAAGTTCATTCTCGAGTAGGTCTGCATCTTTACTCCCATCTTGCCCCTAGGTTCTTCATGACCATTTTTTTTTAGATTCCATATATATGTGTTAGCATACAGTATTTGTTTTTCTCTTCCTGACTTACTTCACTCTGTATGACAGACTCTAGGTCCATCCAACTCATTACAAATAAATAAAATTTCGTTTCTTTTTATGGCTGAGTAATATTCCATTGTATATGTGTGCCACATCTTCTTTATCTATTCATCTGTTGATGGACACTTAGGTTGCTTCCATGTCCTGGCTATTGTAAATAGAGCTGCAATGAACATTGTGGTATGTGACTCTTTTTGAAATATGGGTTTCTCAGGGTACAGGCCCAGTAGTAGGATTGCTGGGTCTTATGGTAGTTCTATTTGTAGTTTTTTAAGGAACCTCCATACTGTTCTCCATAGTGGCTGTATCAGTTTACATTCCCACCAACAGTGCAGGAGGGTTCCCTGTTTTCCACACCCTCTCCAGCATTTATTTTTTGTAGATTTTTTGATGATGGCCATTCTGATTGGTGTGAGGTGATACCTTATTGTGGTTTTGATTTGCATTTCTCTAATGATGAATGATGTTGAACATTCTTTCATGTGTTTGTTGGCAATCTGTATATCTTCTTTGGAGAAATGTCTATTTAGGTCTCTGCCTATTTTTGGATTGCGTTGTTTGTTTTTTTGATATTGAGCTGCATGAGCTGCTTGTAAATTTTGGAGATTAATCCTTGGTCAGTTGCTTTGTTTGCAAATATTTTCTCCCATTCTGAGGGTTGTCTTTTGGTCTTGTTTATGGTTTCCTTTGCTGTGCAAAAGCTTTTAAGTTTCATTAGGTTCCATTTGTTTATTTGCGTTTTTATTTCCACTTCTCTAGGAGGTGGGTCAAAAAGGATCTTGCTGTGATTTATGTCATAGAGTGTTCTATGTTTTCCTCTAAGCGTTTGATAGCATCTGGCCTTACATTTAGGTCTTTAATCCATTTTGAGTTTATTTTTGTGTATGGTGTTAGGCAGTGTTCTAATTTCATTCTTTCACATGTAGCTGTCCAGTTTTCAGAGCACCACTTATTAAAGAGGCTGTCTTTTATCCATTGTATATTTTGCCTCTATTATCAAAGATAAGTTGACCATATGTGCATGGGTTTATCTCTGGGATTTCTATCCTGTTCCACTGATCTATATTTCTGTTTTTGTGCCAGTACCATACTGTCTTGATTACTGTAGCTTTGTAGTATAGTCTAAAGTCAGGGAGCCTGATGTCTCCAGCTCCGTTTTTCTTTCTCAAGATTGCTTTGGCTATTCAGGGTCTTTTGTGTTTCCATACAAATTGTGAAATTTTTTGTTCTAGTTCTGTGCAAAATGCCAGTGGTAGTTTGATAGGGATTGCATTGAATCCGTAGATTGCTTTGGGTAGTATAGTCATTTTCACAATGTTGATTATTCCGATCCAAAAACATGGTATATCTCTCCATCTGTTGTTATGTTTAATTTCTTTCATCAGTGTCTTATAGTTTTCTGCATACAGGTCTTTTGTCTACCTAGGTAGGTTTATTCCTAGATATTTTATTCTTTTTGTTGCAATAGTAAATGGGAGTGTTTTCCTGATTTCACTTTCAGATTTTTCATCATTAGTGTATAGGAATGCCAGAGATTTCTGTGCATTAATTTTGTATCCTGCTACTTTACTAAATTCATTGATTAGCTATAGTATCTTTCTGGTAGCATCTTTAGGATTATCCATGTAGAGTATCATGTCATCTGCAAAGAGTGAAAGCTTTACTTCTTTTCTGATTTGGATTCCTTTTATTTCTTTTTCTTCTCTGATTGCTGTGGCTAAAACTTCCAAAACTATGTTGAATAATAGTGGTGAGAGTGGGCAAGCTTGTCTTGTTCCTGATCTTAGTGGAAATGGTTTCACTTTTTCACCACTGAGGACGATGTTGGCTGTGGGTTTGTCATATATGGCCTTTATTATGTTGAGGTAAGTTCCCTCTCTGCCCACTTTCTGGAGGGTACTTTTTAAATCACAAATGGGTGATGAATTTTGTCAAAAGCTTTCTCTGCATCTATTGAGATGATCATATGGTTTTTCTCCTTCAATTTGTTAATATAGTGTATCACATTGATTGATTTGCATATTTGAAGAATCCTTGCATTCCTGGGATAAACCCCACTTGATCATGGTGTATGATCCTTTTAATGTGCTGTTGGATTCTGTTTGCTAGTATTTTGTTGAGGATTGTTGCATCTATATTCATCAGTGATATTGGCCTGTAGTTTTCTTTCCTTGTGACATCTTTGTCTGGTTTTGGTATCAGGGTGATGGTGGCCCCATAGAATGAGTTTGGGAGTGTTCCTCCCTCTGCTTTATTTTGGAAGAGTTTGAGAAGAATAGGTGTTAGCTCTTCTCTAAATGTTTGATAGAATTCGCCTGTGAAGGCATCTAGTCTTGGGGTTTTGTTTGTTGGAAGATTTTTAATCACAGTTTCAATTTCAGTGCTTGTGATTGGTCTCTTCATATTTTCTATTTCATCCTGGGTCAGTCTCGGAAGGTTGTGCATTTCTAAGAATTTGTCCATTTCTTCCAGGTTGTCCAATTTAGTGGCATATAGTTGCTTGTTGTAATCTCTCATGATCCCTTGTATTTCTGCAGTATCAGTTGTTACTTCTCCTTTTTCATTTCTAATTCTATTGATTTGAGTCTTCTCCCTTTGTTTTCTTGATGAATCTGGCTAATGGTTTATCAATTTTGTTTTTCTTCTCAAAGAACCAGCTTTTAGTTTTATTGATCTTTGCTATTGTTTCCTTAATTTCTTTTTTATTTATTTCTGATCTGATCTTTATGATTTCTTTCCTTCTGCTAACTTTGGGGTTTTTTGTTCTTCTCTCTCTACTTGCTTTAGGTGTAAGGTTAGGTTGTTTATTTGAGATGTTTCCTGTTTCTTAAGGAAGGATTGTATTGCTATAAACTTCCCTCTTAGAACTGCTTTTGCTGCATCCCATAGGTTTTGGGTCATAGTGTCTTCATTGTCATTTGTTTCTAGGGTTTTTTTGATTTCCTCTTTGATTTCTTCAGTGATCTCTTGGTTATTAAGTAGTGTATTGTTTAGCCTCCATGTGTTTGTATTTTTTACAGATTTTTTTCCTGCAACTGATATCTAGTCTCATAGCATTGTGGTCAGAATAGATACTTGAACTGATTTCAATTTTCTTAAATTTACCAAGGCTTGATTTGTGAACCAAGTTATGATCTATCCTGGATATTGTTCAATGAGCACTTGAGAAGAAAGTGTATTCTGTTGTTTTTGGATGGAATGTCCTATAAATATCAATTAAGTCCATATTGTTTAATGTATCATTTAAAACTTGTGTTTCCTTATTTATTTTCATTTTGGATGATCTGTCCATTGGTGAAAGTGGGGTGTTAAATTCCCCTACTATGATTGTGTTACTGTCAATTTCCCCTTTTATGGCTGTTAGTATTTGCCTTATGTATTGAGGTGCTCCTATGTTGGTTGCATAAATATTTACAATTGTTATATATTCTTCTTGGATTGATCCCTTGATCATTATGTAGTGTCCTTCTTTGTCTCTTGTAATAGTCTTTGTTTTAAAGTCTATCTTGTCTGATATGAGAATTGCTACTCCAGGTTTCTTTTGATTTCCATTTGCATGGAATATCTTTTTCCATCCCCTCACTTTCAGTCTGTATGTGTTCCTAGGTCTGAATTGGGTCTCTTGTAGACAGCATATATATGGGTCTTGTTTTTGTATCCATTCAGCCAGTTTATGTCTTTTGGTTGGAGCATTTAATCCATTTACATTTACAGTCATTATTGATATGTATGTTCCTATTACCATTTTCTTAACTGTTTTGGATTTTTTTGTGTAGGTCTTTTCCTTCTCTTGTGTTTCCTGTCTAGAGAAGTACCTTTAGCGTTTGTTGTAAAGGTGTTTTTGTGTTGCTGAATTCTCTTAGCTTTTGCTTGTCTCTAAAGGTTTTAATTTCTCCATCAAATCTGAATGAGATCCTTGCTGGGTAGAGTATTCTTGGTTGTAGATTTTTCCCTTTCAAAACTTTAAATATGTCCTGCCACTCCCTTCTGGCTTGCAGAGTTTCTGCTGAAATATCAGCTGTTAACCCTATGGGGGTTCCCTTTTATGTTATTTGTTGTTTTTCCCTTGCTGCCTTTAATATGTTTTCTTTGTATTTAATTTTTGATAGTTTGATTACTATGTGTCTTGTCATGTTTCTTGTTGGATTTATCCTGTATGGGATTCTCTGTGCTTCCTGGAATTGATTAACTATTTCTTTTCCCATATTAGGGAAGTTTTTGGCTATAATCTCTTCAAATATTTTCTCATTCCCTTTCTTTTTATCTTCTTCTTCTGGGACCCCTATCATTCGAATGTTGATGCATTTAATGTTGTCCCAGAGGTCTCTGAGACTGTCCTCAGTTCTTTTCATTCTTTTTTCTTTATTCTGCCCTGCAGTAGTTATTTCCACTATTTTATCTTCCAGGTCACTTATCCGTTCTTCTGCCTCAGCTATTCTGCTATTGATCCCTTCGAGAGAATTTTTAATTTCATTTATTGCATTGTTCATCATTGTTTGTTTGCTCTTTAGTTCTTCTAGGTGCTTGTTAAACGATTCTTGTATTTTTTCCATTCTGTTTCCAAGATTTGGATCATCTTTACTATCATTATTCTGAATTCTTTTTCAGGTAGACTGCCTATTTCCTCTTCATTTGTTAGGTCTGGTGTGTTTTTACTTTGCTCCTTCATCTGCTGTGTGTTTCTCTGTCTTCTCATTTTGCTTAACTTACTGAGTTTTGGGTCTCCTTTCGCAGGCTCCAGGTTCATAGTTCCTGTTATTTTTTGTGTCTACCCTCAGTGGGTAAGGTTGGTTCAGTGGGTTGTGTTGGCTTCCTGGTGGAGGGGACTGGTGCCTGTGTTCTGGTGGATGAGGCTGGATCTTGTCTTTCTGGTGGGCAGGTCCACATCTTGTGGTGTGTTTTGGGGTGTCTGTGACCTTATAATGATTTTAGGCAACCTCTCTAATAATGGGTGGGGTTGTGTTCCTGTGTTGCTAGTTGTTTGTCATAGGGTGTCCAGCACTGCAGCTTGCTGGTCGTTGAATGGAGCTGGGTCTTTGTGTTGAGATGGAGATCTCCTGTAGATTTTCGCCATTTGATATTACGTGTAGCTGGGAGCTCTCGGTGGACCAATGTCCTGAACTTGGCTCTTCCACCTCAGAGGCACAGCCCTGAGACCTGGGTGGAGCACCAAGAGCCTATCATCCACATGGCTCAGATAAAAGGGAGAAAAAATGAAAGAAAGAATGAAAAAGATAAAATGAAATGAAATGGCAAATTTATTAAAATAAAAAAAATTATTAAAAAAAATTAAAAGTAATGAAAAAGAAAGAAAGAAGAGAGCAACGAAACCAAAAAAGAAATCCACCAATGATAACAAGTGCTAAAAACTATACTAAGAAAAAAAGAAAGAAAGAAAGAAAAAAAAACCGGACAGACAGAACCCTAGGACAAATGGTAAAAGTAAAGCTATACAGGCAAAATCACACACAGAAGCATACACATACACACTCACAAAAAGAGAAAAAGGGAAGAAAATATATATATCGTTGTTCCCAGAGTCCACCTCCTCAATTTGGGATGATTCATTGTCTATTCATGTATTCCAAAGATGCAGGGTACCTCAAGTTGACTGTGGGGATTTAATCCGCTGCTCCTGAGGCTGCTGGGAGACATTTCCCTTTCTCTTTGTTCGCACAGCTCCTGGGGTTCAGCTTTGGATTTGGCCCTGCCTCTGCATGTAGGTCACCTGAGGTCGCCATGTTCTTCGCTCAGACAGGACGGTTTTAAAGGAGCCGCTGATTCGGGGGCTTTGGCTCACTCAGGCCGGGGGGAGGGAGGGGTACGGATGTGGGGTGAGCCTGTGGCCGCAGAGGCCAGTATGACATTGCACCAGCCTGAGGAATGCTGTGCGTTCTCCCGGAGAAGTTGTCCCTGGATCACGGGACCCTGGCAGTGGCGGGCTGCACAGGCTTCCGGGAGGGGAGGTGTGGATAGTGACCTGTGCTCGCACACAGGCTTCTTGGTGGCGGCAGCAGCAGCCTTAGCATCTCATGCCCGTCACTGGGGTCTGCGCTGATAGCTGCGGCTTGCGCCAGTCTCTGGAGCTCCTTTACGCGGCGCTCTTAATCCCCTCTCCTCGCACACCAGGAAACAAAGAGGCAAGAAAAAGTCTCTTGCCTCTTTGGCAGTTCCAGACCTTTTCCCGGACTCCCTCCCGGCTAGCTGTGGCACACTAGCCCCCTGCAGGCTGTGTCCACGCAGCCAACCCCAGTCCTCTCCCTGGGATCTGACCAAAGCACGAGCCTCAGCTCCCAGCCCCCGTCCCCCCCGGCGGATGAGCAGACAAGCCCCTCGGCTGGTGAGTGCTGGTCGGCACCGATCCTCTGTGCGGGAATCTCTCCGCTTTGCCCTCTGCAGCTGTGTTGCTGCGCTCTCCTCCGTGGCTCCGAAGCTTCCCCCTCCGCCACCCCCGCGAAGGGGCTTCCTAGTGTGTGGACACCTTTCCTCCTTCACAGCTCCCTCCCACTGGTGCAGGTCCCATTCCTATTGTTTTGTCTCTGTTTCTTCTTTTTTTCTTTTGCCCTACCCAGGTACGTGGGGAGTTTCTTACCTTTTGGGAGGTCTGAGGTCGTCTGCCAGCGTTCAGTAGGTGTTCTGTAGGAGTTGTTCCACATGTAGATGTATTTCTGGTGTATTTGTGGGGAGGAACGTGATCTCCACGTCTTACTCTTTTGTCATATTGAAGCTTCTTTTTTGTTTGCCCATTTTTAAATGAGGTTGTCTTTTTTATTCATGTGTGTATAACTTTACTGATTATTTTTTTGAAGTAGGGTTTCTGGAGGAAAAGGTCTAAACATTAAAAAAAACTCCTAATGCTTATTTCTAAGTCGTTTGTAGAAAAGTTGTATAAATTTATACCTTCATCTTTAGCAGTGGTTCTCAACCGTGGGTGTGATTTCCTACCCCAGGGACCTTTTGCAATATTTGGAGACATTTTTGGTTGCCTGAAGTCAGGAAAGGAGGATACCCCTGCTATATCTCATGAGTAAAAGGCAGGGGTGCTTCTAAGCATCCTAACAGTGCACGGTATAGTCCCCTCCCTCCACCCAAGACAGAATTACCTGGCCCCAAATGTCAATAGTGCTGATGCTGAGGAACTCTGATCTTTGGTTTATGAGGGTGTCTATCTCAATGTACCCAGGTTCCTGCCAGCTTATTACTACTCTATTTCTAAGGTGTGCAAGACGGTGGCTGAATCTCCAGCCATCACATCCACACTTAGGTAGCAAAATGGAAGAAAGGGATGACAAAAAAGGAACAAGTGTATGCCCGTTTTGTTTTAAGGAAGATTCCTAGAAGCTGTCACACGAGATATTCTTTTCTTTCTCATGGGCAGACCTTAGTTTCAGGGCCACACTTATCTACAAGAGAGGCTGGTATTCTGTGACATCACATGAAAATCTCAAGACTCGTATTACTGTGAAAAAAGGGTAACCGAAATGGAGAGACAACAGCAGTCTGTGCACAGTTTTTGCCCTCTTTTTACAGGTAAGGATATGGAAGCTCAGGGACATACATAAGTGTCAGACCTGAGATTTGACCCTAGCTCTGTCTGATAACAAAATTCATGGGGTTTTTTTCTGTTATATCATATCACCTTTCACTTAAAGTTTTAATGATGTATCAAGACATGAATCAATTATAAAACAAGGCAGATATTTTTAAAGTGTTAGAATATGTGTCAGAGAGCAGTAGACCCCCAGTTCTGGCTGTGGTTTTAAAAGCTCCCCTGTGCCAGCCTCATGCCGGTGCTGTGACTCAGCCTTTGGAGAGGGCACATAGGAATCTGTGCAGCAGAGGCCCCTGTCTGGGGCAGGGAGTTGGGCAGCTCATCAAAAAAGTTGGTTAGACCTGGGAATCCTGGAGGATAACACATACCTTAAACATTTTAACTTAAAAAATTATTATGGAAAATTCCAAGCACACACAAAAGCAATCACAATAGTTTAAGGCACCCTCATTATACTTTTCAACAGTTATCAACATTTTGCTCTTCTTGCTTCATCTATAACTTCATTTTCTTCCCAGCCCCTACTTGAGTTTTAAAATTCCATTTTCTTTAGGTTAAATTTACATAATTAAAATATACAAATCTTAACTGTACAATTTTGAAAATGGCAGGTGTGTGATCCACAATCTTATCAAGATATCAAACATTTTCATTACCCCAGAAAGTTTCCGGAATTCCATCACTATAGATTAGCTTTGTCTGTGCTAGAATTTTATATAAGTGAAATCATACAGTCTGGGTTCCTTTGTGTCTGGCTTCTTTAACTCAGTATCATGTCTGTGAGGTTCACCCGTGTTATCTCACTCACTCCTTTTTACTTTCGAGTATTATTTCATGTAGGAACATATCACAATTTGTTTATCCACTCTTCTCTTGACGGACATTTGGTTTTCCAGTTTGGGTTATCATGACAAATGCTGCTATGAACATCTTTGCCTAAGTACTTTTGTGAACATATGTTTTCATTTCTCCTCGGTTTATGTCCAGGAGTGAATTTATTGGGTCAAAGGGTTGCTGTATTAAACATTGTATTTTAACTTAAAACATATAAAAGTGTATTTCTTTGCCAGTCTTTTGATGTAGGGCCAAGTCCTTTCCTTTAAATATGGGTCCACTGATTGGAATTGCAACTTTACTTTCTTACATAAATCACACAATATAATGCGTCAATTACAGCATATATATTTTATTTCTTTAAAGGGAAATGAGAACTTGACATTTAAAAGCAATCTGAATGCAGAATCCTTTTGGAGTTTCAAAATCCCCCCAACGATATTTTACAGTTATCCACAACGAATTCTACTGTAGTAATTTTTACTGATTTCCTCTTATTGAGTCTTTTCAAAGCATTAACCTTAGTTTCATAATAATAATAATTCTCTTTCTTTTTATACCAAGATTTTGTTGGTTTATATAATTTTTAATTCAATAGCATAATTATAATAATAAATACAACTGACATAAACAGGTTTGGGAACAACACAATGCGTCTTCATAAGCACTAAACTCAACTGGTAGGAAGAAATGAAAGGGTACTTAACAGAGAGGAGCTTTATACTTGGTAGTAAATGTTTAGTAAGCATACTCACTGATTTGCAGTCAGTATGTTTTTCAGAGAGAACTAAGAGTACCCGTTTGCTCTGGTTACTATTGCTGTGTAATGAATACCCCACAACTTAGCATAAAACTATTATGCTCGTGGATTTTGCAGGTTTTGAATTGAGACAGGATATAGTGGAAAAGACTTTTATCTGCTTCAAGATGCATGAAGCCTCACCTGGACGGTTTGATGGATGGAAGTGACAGCGTCTAGCAATTGGCTAGGACCTCGGCTGGGGCTGTAAGTTGAAGCCTCCCCATGTGGCTTGAGCTTCCTCACAGCACAGAGATCTTGCTTGGCAACTGAGGGTTTCAACAGTGTCCCAGTGAATTTGTAGAATAGGCATTGCTTTTTGTTTTCGTGTTTTTTGATCTAGTGTAGAGTTACTTTTGTTCATTACAAATAGATGATATTGAACGTCTCTTTATGGACTTTTTTGACCATCTATATATCTTCTTTGGTGCAGTGTCTGTTCCAGTCTTTTACCCATTTTCTAATTGGATTTTTTTCTTATTATAGAGTCTAGAGAGTTTTCTATGTAGTCTGCGTGCAAGTCTGACATTTGCAGCTGTGACTTGCAACCCCGTTCCCCAAGTCTGTGTCTTGTCTTTTAATCCTCTTAACAGGGTCTTTTGCAGAGCAAGTATTTTTGATTTTGGTGAAGTCCAATGGATCAAAACTTTCTTTTGTGAATTGTGCCTTTGGTGTCATATCTAAAAATTTTATGCCTAATCCTAGGTCACAAACATTTTATCCTGTTTTCCTTTAGAAGTTTTGCAGTTTTACATCTCAATTTATTGTCTATTTTCAGTTAATTTTTGTATGATGTGTGAAGTTTAGGTTGAAATTCATGTTTTTGCCTATGAATGTCCAATTGTTCAAATACCATTTGTTGAAAAGACCCTTTTCCATTGAGCTGCTATTGCATCTTTGTCAAAAATCAGTTTGCCATCCTTCTGTGGATCTATTTCTGAAAATTTTATTCTGTTTCATTGATTTATGTGTCTATGCCTCTGCCAATACCACATTATCTTTGTTGCTATAGCCATAGTAAGTCTTTTTTTTTTCTTTTCTTTTTTTGTCTGTGGTGTGCAGGCTTCTCTCTAGTTGTGGCTTGCAGATTTTTCTCCCCCTAGATGTGGCATGCAGGCTCCAGGGTGCATGGGCTCTGTAGTTTGCGGCACACGGGCTCTCTCCTTGAGGTGCGCGAGCTCAGTAGTTGTGGCGTGCGGGCTTGGTTGCCCCAAGGCATGTGAGATCTTAGTTCCCTGACCAGGGATCGAACCCACATCCCCTGCATTGGAAAGCAGATTCTTTACCACTGGACTACCAGGGAAGTCCCCAATTAAGTCTTAAAATCAGGTAATACTTAAAAAAATCATTTTAGTGATTTAGTTACTTTGCCTCTTCATATAAATTTTAGATTTAGCTTGTCTGTATCTACAAAGAATCCTGTTAGGATTTTTTAATAGGAATTGTGTTAAACTCGTAGATCAGTTTAAGAATTGACATCTTTACTGAGTTGAGTCTTAATAATCTATGAACATGTTATGTCTTTCCAATTATTTAGATCTTCTTTGATTTCTTTCATTACAGTTGGGCAGTTTTCAGCATACAGATCCTGTACATTTGTTTTTAGATTTATACCTAACTCTCTCCTTCTTTCTCTTTTCCCTCCACCAATTATAAATGGTCTTATGTTTGAATTTGTTTCCAATCATCCATTGCTAGTATAGAGAAATGCAATTAATTTTTGTGTGCCGATCTTGTATCCTGCAGATTTGCTAAAGCCACTTATTGGTACTAATAATGTTTTTGTAGATTCTTTGGTATTTTCTACAAAGACAGTCATGTCATTTGGAAATAACAGTTTTATTTCTTCTTTTCTAGTCTGTATGACTTTCTTTTTCTTGCATTATTGTACTGTCTAGGACTTCTGATACTATACTGAATAGGAGTGATGAAAGCAGACATCCTTGCCTTGTTTCTGATCTTAGGTGGAAAATTCAGTCTTTATCATTAAGTAAAATGTTAGCTGTGGGTATATAACATCTTTTCTAATGTCTGCATAACATTCTGGTACATTTAGCCAATGCTTCTTTCGGCATTTAGCTTGTTTTTTATTTTTTGCTATTATAAACAATATTTCAGTAAATATTCTTACTGCAAAAGCTTTATGCATTTCATAGTTGCACCCTCCTAAATGTTCACACTCTCTATTTTCCTCCTTTTACTATGAATGAAAGGTCCCTGCTCTTATCCAAGACCACTGGTCCTCTGGTTTCCCTCCCACCTTTCCTATAATTGTCTCCACTCCTTTCTTTACCATCAGTTCATCTCCCACTCCTGGATCACTCTCATCAGTATACAAACAAGCTCTAGCATGTGCCGTTAAAAAATGTTTCTTCCTTGTCTCTATGTCATCCTTTGGCTGCTGCCTCCTCTCTCTGTCCCCTTTCACAGAACTTCTCAAAAGAGTTTTCCTTTGTCACTGTCTCCACTTCCTCACCTCACATTTTCCCTTCAACCCATTCCAATCAGCCTTTGTTCTCACCTCTCCAATGAGACTACGCTTGTCAAGGACAGCATTGACCCTTATGTTGCTAATCCAGCGTTCAGTTTCTCATTGTGATTGTCACCCATATACTCTTCTCGGAACACTTTCTTTATGTGACTTTATGACACCACACCCTAGTTTTCTTTTACCTCCCTGGTTGCTCCAGCACATGTCTGCTAATTAATCCTCCCACCAGCCATGGCATCAGGGTTGTGTTCATTTAGTAAAATGAACCAGGAAATTTTTCATTTGTTTTTATCCTACAGAACAGTTTAAAAACCAAAGGCATTTTCAATTCCTTGAAGGTTTGAAAGAACTTGCCTCTGAAACTGTCTGGGCCAGCATATGTTTTTTGGAGATGATTCTTAGCTAATAACACTCAGCTTGTTCTATTGCTATTGACTCATCAACATTTTCCTCTTTTTCTTTTGCCCGATTGTTCCCTGCTTGTTCGATAATGACTTAAAGCGTGGACTACCAGATTAGAAGACTTTATTTATTTTTTTTACATTTAATAGTCCTTATTCTTTTAATTCTAATTTATTTTATTTCAGATAGGTCTAGGGGATGTTGTTGTATAAGGAGAATGAGGACATTTGTAAGGTTAAGCAGTGAATTTGCCCCACACAGACTGTAGAATTAAGGGAAATAAGACAGTTGAAGCATCTCCGTGGTCGTCTTCTCTCCTCTTCCACCTGGCACAAGTTGCAGAATTGTTCAAAGTGACCCTAAGACTCTGCTCTGCTTTGCCTGGAGAATGAGCTCTCTGGGATCTCTCCTCTCTTGGTAGGAGGTGCTGCATCAAACTTAGTCTCCCACAGGATCCTTAGCCTCTTCCCCTCTACTGGTTGGAATGGCTACAAATTCCCAAGGTCCCTAGGTGTTGGGCAGTTGGCTTTCCCATACAACTCTGGCACCCAGATCCATACTGGTGCCCAAGTGGTTTGCACATCCCTTTGTTGATCTGGTTCCTCTTGTGCTTTCCTTATAACAGAGGGCAACGAGGTGGGAGACCTTCCCCTGGAATGCAAACCCACACCACGTCTCCAGCAGAGAGCGTGGCCCTGGAACTCACCTCATGGGAACAATGCTGCTCTTTCCTATTGAGTTTCCCCAGCGGTATGGGCTCAGTTGTGTCTCCCACATTTCATATGTGGAAGTCTTAATCCCTAGGAACTCAGAATGTGACTGGAGATAAAATCTTTAAAGAGGTGATTAAAATGAGGCCATTATGGTAGGTCTTAATCCAATCTGTCTGCTGGCCTTATAGGAAGAGGAAATTTGGACACACAGAGACCCCAGGGGTACTCACAAAGAGGGAATGACCATGTGAGGACACAGGGAGAAGGTGGCCATCTTCAAGCCAAGGAGAGAGGCCTCGGTAGAAAACAAACCTGCTAACACCTTGATCTTGGACTTCCAGCTTCCAGAACTATGAGAAATAAATTTCTGTTGTTTAGTTGCCCAGTAGGTGGTATTTTGTTATGGCAGCTGAGAAGACTAAGACACCCAGTAAAGCCTGTTCCTTAGCCCATAGTTTAGGGTGTGTGGAATTTATTCTAATTCTACTGCTTGACAGGTTGGTAGTGTCTGAAATGGGCCAGATTTGCATGACCTGAACCTAAACGTCTGCCTACTCCCACAGTAATGAAGCAAACTCGCTGATGCATATCAACAGATGTCAATAGAAGATGTCAATATTATGAAGGTAGGAGGAGTAGCTGAGGGAAAGGGAGCTGCTACACTAATAGCATCAGCACTTTAGGGCAACCAGCCCCAAAGATCTCATATTAAATTTATAGATAAGAAAACCGAAGCAACAGAAGTTAAGCAGACGGCCAACGTTCTACCCTAAGTGTTAGAACCGAGACCGGAACTATTACAGCATGGTCTTGAATATGAAGGTGCTTTACTGAACACCCCCAGTAGGATCACATGTGCATGCTGGGAAGTTTACTATAGCTGAGAAGGACCTGTAGAGATCTAGTCATTACCCGCCCTGCTGGCCAATGGGTGCATGTTCAACAAGACTAAGAGATGATATGGGCAGGGTCCCAACATGAACTAGCTGGGGAAGGATGTTTTATTTCCCAGATGACTCATGGTCATGAACCACTGTGCAGTGAGTACGGGTAGGAGTGTCAACCAGCGGCCAAGGCATGAGTTGATTCCTAAAGAGGGAAAAGGACTTTGTGGCTGAGAATTTCTATTTAAGAGAAAGGCACTGGATGCGCCATTATACTTAGATTGTATATCCCTGGGGTGGTTCAGGATGTGGAGAGATGGCGTTTTTGAAAGGCTCACTTTCCCAAACTGCCTTCTACTGTTTCCCTGTTTGGTGTTGCTTGTCAGGGAATGTGACTGTTGATTGTCCCCAAACATTTCAGAGAATTCCTGGGTGTGGACCACGGTGCTGGGTGTCAACATTGGGGTCTGCCCTGTCCTCTTTGGTCCACCTAAATCATTTGTTTCCAAACCTGACTCTGCACTAGAGTCATTAGGACAAGTTGGAAAAGTGAGATTTGCAGGCTCTACTCCTGACTGCCCGAATTAGCCTGTCTCTAAGGGGAACAGTCCAGGGATATGACGTTTGTTGCTGTTCTTTAAAATAGCTTTATTGGGTTAAAGTTGACGTACAATAAACTTGTTCATATTAAAAGTGTGTAATTTGATACTGTCACCACAATCAACTACAACCGCCACAATATTGATTGCCACCTGTTAAACTGTTGTTTTAGGCCCCCCAGTCTGTGGTATTTTGTTATGGCCGCTCTAACAAACTAGGCCCCTCAAACTTCCTTGTGCCCTTTGTAATCCACCCCTCCTGCCCCACCCAACCCCAGGAAACCATTGATCTGCCTTGTCACTATAGATTAATTTGCATTTCCTAGAAATTTATATAGATGGAATCATACAGTATATATTCTTTTTTCGGTCTGGCTTCTTCCACTCAACTATTTTGAAATTCATCCACGTTGCTATGTGTATAGATCATTCGTTTTTGCTGCTGAGTAGTATTCCAGGGATTAACTGTACAACATTTTATTTATTCATTCACCTGTTCATGGGCATTTGGGTTGTTTCCAATTCAGGGCTATTACAAATGTAGGTGTTATGACCATTTATGTTCAAGTCTCTGTATGGACATATATTTTCATTTCTCTTGGGTAGGCTTGGGAGTAGAGGGGCTGGATCATATGTTAAGTATGTGTTTAATTTTTTAAGAAACGGCCAGACTGTTTTCCAAAGTGGCTACACCATTTTATATTCCCACCATCAATGTGTGAAAGGCCAGCCGCTTCACATTCTTGCAGGATCTGAGTTTTTTACTAACCCCTTCTTCCCCCAGCAATTGTGAAGCAACAGGCCCTCTACCACCCGAGACCGTTCTTTGGCCACTACAGATCCAAGCAATGTTTCTAGGGACCCCATCAGCTGGGAGGAGGCGGGGAGGGTTTCGACATAGAATGAAGTGTCTCAGGCTGAGACATGATGAAACATCACATTATACACGAGCTTTAAGCTACTCTAAGACCCTGCTGTTTTCTCGTCAGACATCCCTAACATCTATGCCAGTAGAATCCTAACATCAAAGCTTATCTCAAATTCTCTCTTCTCACTCAGAACCTTCTTATCACTTGACACCTCTTCTATATGATGCCACACACAAAAATATAAGGTTTAGAGGTAGGTACGTGTGAATTTTAAATAGTATTTAGTTTCTCATGCTCAGTTATCTGCAAAATGAAGATAAGAGGATGTGGCAGTTGGATTGTTGTAAAATAATGCAGCCAGGTGAAGCCTCCAGTACCTGGCTCATCACAGACAGTCAACAAATGTCACCTCTTTCCTCTTTTCTACTCTAGACATTTATACACTTGGCTTTTTTCCCCTCAAGGGCAGAAACTGAGTCCACTCAACTTTTTTATATACACAAGACTTTGTGTTTCCACAGCATGTGCTCCATAAACATGTGCTGGGTGGAGGAATATATCTGAGGAAACTGCCTGGTCTTTCTCTCTTGGAAAGGACATTTTGGGTAACATTCGTTTGGGGGCCATTAGAGTCACCGAATGGGGTCTGCCCTCCTGGGAGTCGCAGTGTCGTGACTCTGACCCTACTCCGGAGGCTTTGTCATCTTGCTGAGATTTTCTTTTCTTTTTTTCATTCAATCAACAAGTATTTATTGTGTCTAATATATACCTGGCAGTAAGCAAGGCACTGGAGATCCAGTGTGAGTTGTTCTGGAGCTGATGGTCCAATAGGGGAAACAGACAACCAAATCAGTACAGAAACTAAGGTAGAATTACAGCTATGACAAGCACCGCAGAGAAGAGGGCCCAGTGCTGTGAAGGCCTCCTGGAGATTTCTGCTAGTCAAGGAGGTTGAGAAGCAGGTCTGGGACTAGAGCGAGGCAAGTGAGGCGCCCAGGGTACAGAGTGTAAGGAGTCCCCACTCTCAGTCGTGGCCTCACCGGCCTCTGCTCCAGGTGCTTCTTTCACATCTAGTTGGAAGTAAAGGCCAGCCACTGTTTGGGCACAGGAGAGCTTGCTGATTTTCTTTATGTGTGTGTGTGAGCGGAAACGATATGGAAAGAATGGGATTTAGAAAAAGATCTTGATGAATCGAAATCTTTTATCCGCGGTGAATGCATGCAAACTGCAAGGGGCGGAGGGTTCAGGTCTGGTTCTGGGGGGCTGAGAAGCTCGGTCTGTCCTCTCACCTCCCTGGCGGGGCTGAGAACACACCTGGCTGAGCTCTCCGAGGCGCTGCTCCTCTAGGGGGCGCCGGAAGGCAGGCCTGCCCCGCTCCCGGCTATCGAAGCTTGCCCGCTGCCCACCGCGCCTTCTGTTCCCAGGAAGGTGTCTGTCTCTCCGAGGCTCACAGAACTTTCGTGAGGTGCAGCGGAGCCGCATCTTTCACAGTCATGAAGCTTTGCTCTCAGGGTGCCTTTGTAGCTCCTGGAACTCAATGAAAATCAAAGTACAAAGCTTACAACGTTAGCATCCAAGACAGGGGTGAGGCCTTCACCCTCCGCACCTTCTACCTGAGTCTTGGCCCAAATCACCCCACTGTTTGACTCATGGTCCTGCAGAAAGGCACAAGCATATTTTATGCAAGGGCACACTATTTCTCTGGTCCTAGATGTGGTGCATCTGTAGGCTGGTCAGTGAGGCCAGTGGCCCGGCTCTAAAAGATGAGAGGGGCTAAACACATTTCTCTTTCGGGAGCGTGGGGGTTGTACACGGAGAGGCTGAGGATAGCGGCAGTGTTTTGTTATGTGTGAATGTGAACGGGATAGGATACTTTGAACTGAGACACAGCTTCTATAAGCCAGAAGCCAGGAGCACAACAAGGAAGTGAGTCAGGTAGAGGAGGGCCACTTGGCAGAATCCGTGATGTGGTACAGGCCCCAGTGAAGTGGACACTCAACAGAGGCTAGGCCTCCACTGCAGTTGAAGGACCGGGTCTGTCCTTGGATTTCACCAGCGCCCACTACAGTGCTACAGCACAAAACCCCAACCTGTCCTGGAGCCTCATGGAGGTGAGTGGAGAGACCTCTGTTCCTTACAGCCAAAAGATTCCTGGTGAGCCTGAGAGCTGGAGTTGGAGAAGTGTTTTGTTGAAAATCCCTGGTGGGGAGTGGTAAAGCCGATACCAGACACATTACCTTATGCAATCTTTGCAACAACACTGTGATGCAAACAACACAGCTTTAACTTATTTTCCTCCCTTTTCAGGGAACAGAGAATTCCAGCACCTTGTCCAGAGTTCTAGAGCCAGACCTTAAGCCTATGGCTTTAAATCCCCATTTGGAATGTTCTTCCCAGCTCCACGTTGACCAGTTGCCCATACACCAATCTTAGTTGTGATATAAGCAAGCTATGGTTACAGTTTAACTTCCATACCTTTACGAGGCTGAGGCAAGGAGTGAGAGGCCACGGTGGGCGTGCTGGCCCCGAGGGTCGTGCCCAGAGCCACCGCACGAGGGCACTGTGTCTCCATGCTAGCGCCCCAGCGGCCGCCTCTCAGAGGCGGCTCACTGGCAATAGAGACTTCTTCAGCCTCAGCGTTCATTCAGTTCTTTCTCAGGATGAGGGCAAGGTATTGGAATGGGTTTGATTCATTGGTACATCTTCCAGAAGTTAAAAACAAAACAAAACAAAACACCTCTGGGCTGCATAATGAGGGGCCCCAATTAAAGCGGGGGAGAGAAACATCTTGTGTCTGTTGTGATCACGGCATCTGTTTGCTCTTACTGATCCAGCTGGGGTCTGTCTGTCCAGAGTCCCACCTGGATGCCAAGCTCCAGCCTCTGCTTAAAGCGGGACCAGGCACAGACTTGACAGTGTTTCAATATACCACTTCCCTGAGACAACTACTATGTCGTCAGCCTGGCCTGGAAAACCATTCGTGGTTGATGTGGAGAATTTGGTCCCCAGGCAATCAGTCCTCTGTTCTATAGCAAGCAGCGTCAGAGGTCAGTGGCCACTGAGCTGGCTGCAGCATCCACTCAGGCCTGGTGGGCATTGCCCAAAGGCTGGCAAAGGAAACGTTCTTCCAGGTCCACTCTGCACTGGACTTGATGAGAGAGATGCAGGTTTAGGCCACTGGTGAGTTTTTGTAGCTTATCTTTTTACTAAAAGTGATGTGGGGATTTTGTTCAGTTTCCTGAACAGATCCAAACAGAATGCCATCCCTGTAAATCAGGAGACTCTGGCTGTGACCTCCTGGCCTCTGTGGGAAGGGGCGCCAGCAGTGCCCCCCCTCTGGCGGGCACCCCGCTGAAGGGCTGCTCGTACCCAGGGGGGAGCACCAGCTGCAGCTTTTGACTTGAAAGAAACTTGCTCTGCTCTGGCTTATGTCGGACAGAGCTCTGGAAGGGCTGGCCTCCTCTCAGCTAGCTGGGCGGCCGGCGGCTGACGAAGATGACCTGCAGGCCTTATCAGCACTTATCTCTCAGTAAAGCCCCTCAGAGCCAGCTTTGTGTGTGTCTGGCACTCTGACAGCTCGGGAGAGCAGGGTGGGGCTTTTGTTTCTTGTTCTTCCCCAGCTGTTGGGAACTTTGCTGACAGCAGAAATCTATCCCATGGGTTCATAGCACAGGCTATGAACATCGACACATTTTCTTTCTGAAAAGTTCTTTAAAATTTTTTTTAAAGTTAATGCGCATTTTGTTTTTTAACTTACTATTTTGAAATAAGTTTGGGCTTATAAAAAAGTGGAAAAATTATACAATGTGTTCCCTTCACCCAGACCCCCTCAATAATAGCATTTGAGAGTGAGCTGCAGACACGATGCCCCTTTACCTCTCAATGCTTCAGTCTGTATTACCTAAAATTATGACCAATCTAAAGGTCAAATCGAGAAGTTAACATTGATGCAGTACTATTATTTCATCTACAGACCTTATTCATATTTCCCCATTGCCCCACTGATGTCCTTTTCTGGATCACACCTTGGGTTAGCTGTTCGGTCTCTAGTTTCCTCTAATCTGGAATAGGTCCTCAATCTGGCTTTATCTTTTATGACCTAGACATTTTTGAAGAATATAGCCCGGTTATTTTGTAGGAAGTCCCTGAATTTGGGCTGCTTGACATCCTTTCATGATGAGACGGGGTGGGATCCCACAGGACTCTACCCAGGGCATCCCATCAGGAGGCAGATAAGGTCTGTTTGTGCCATTACTAGAGCAGTTACTTTATCACGCGATTAAGGGGTGTCTGCCAGGTTTCTCCACTGTAAAGTTATGGTTTCCCCTTCCTAATTAATAAGTATCTTAGGGATATCCTGTTTTTCATATACATTGTACATTTTAGATAATTTGAGAAGGAGAAGGGGGGAAAAATCCCTCACAGGCCCCCACCCAGAGATCACCACTATTTTCATGTTGAGTGTTTACTCTTCTTGCTCTCACTGGTGTCTCTGCTGCCAATCCTCTAATCCAGCCAGAAGTGGTGGATTCCTGTGGCTGACAGGCTCATGTGCCCTGGCCCGGCACCCTGGTCCCATTCCTCTGTGGGCATTTGGAGACTACCTAAAACAGAGGTGCGATTCTATTGAAGTTTTAGGTCTGGCAGTGGGAGGAGGAGATGTTTTAAGTAGGTGAAGCTTTTTGTTCCTCCGGAACTGGGGCATCCCTCCAGGTGGAGAATGAAGGCAGCCACTCAGGCGACCTGGGCCCTCATCAATTGAGGACTACAGAGGGCTTCGAGTTGGCCTTGTGTCCAGGGGAAGGTGGCCAACAGCGGGTGAGCACTAAACACAGTGGAAGGTTGGAGCACAGTCCCATGGGGAAATTCGGGACACTCACATTTCAGAATTAGCCAACCCAGGGTGCAAGGGAGCCAGGGGACTGACATGTCAAACATAAGAGTAACTAACTTAGGATCATTAGTGGAAGTGGCAGGGTTGTATTAATTCCCCAGGCCTTCCTGCCTGGTGTAGGCACATGGCAGGGTGACTTCTAAGGTTCTGGGGGAAAAGACTAAGGCCAGAGATGCAGATACTGTCAGTGGGAAGCCAGAGACCCTAGGGATGTGGCTGGGGCAGTGAGATGTATATTGTTTAGCAGCAAGTCCAGTGAGCTCTCTGTCCAAAGTATATCCTTGTCCACTCATTTCTCTCTAGTTTAACTGCTATGAGGGCCACTATCCTAGCCTAAGGCTCTGTCCCTGCAGTAATCTTTTAATGAACCTCACTCCCATGGATCATTCTCCACACAGTAGCCAAAATAATGTTTTTGTTTGTTTGTTTGTTTGTTTGTTTGGCTGTGCCGCACAGCTTGTGGGATCTTAGTTCCCCAGCCAGGGATCAAACACAGGCCCTTACCATATGACCCAGCAGTCCCACTATTGGGCATATACCCAGAGAAAAGCATAATTCAAAAAGACACATGCACCCCAATGTTCATTGCAGCACTATTTACAATAGCCAGGTCATGGAAGCAAGCTAAATGCCCATCCACAGACAAATGGATAAAGAAGATGTGGTACATATATACAATGGAATATTACTCAGCCATAAAAAGGAATGAACTTGGGTCACTTGTAGAGACATGGATGCATCTAGAGACTGTCCTACAGAGTGAAGTAAGTCAGAAAGAGAAAAACAAATATCGTATATTAACGCATATATGTGGAACCTAGAAAATGGTACAGATGAACCGGTTTGCAGAGCAGAAATTGAGACATGGAAGTAGAGAACAAATGTATGGACACCAAGGGGAGAAAGCGACAGGGGCGGTGGTGCTGGTGTGATGAATTGGGAGATTGGCATTGACATGTATACACTAATATGTATAAAATGGATGACTAATAAGAAAAAAAAATAAAAAATAAACATAAACAAACAAACAAAAAAACACAGGCCACTGGCAGTGAAAGGCCGGAATCCTAACCACTGGACCACCAGGGAATTCCCCCAAAATGATTTTCTAAGAATATGGTTCAGACTAGCTATTTCCTTGCTTGAAACCCTCTGCCAGCTTTCCATGGGATCAGGGTGAAGTCCAAGGCTTTGTCCTAGTCTTTTGTTCTTGTAGGATCTGCCACATTTGACTGTACTTTCAATGCAAGAAACCTGGGAGTGTTTGGATACCATTGTACAGAGAAGGAAAGGAAATACAAGTTTACTGAGCATGTGCTAGTGCCAATCCCTAAGCTGTGTTTTCACATGTATACATCTATTTAATATTGCTTCTTGTTCTCCTGCCACACCTCCCTCATTCACCCCCATCCAGGGCTCTGGCCTCTTTTATGTTTCTTGGACCTCCTAAGCTTGTCCCTACCTCAGGGCCTTTGTACCTGCTTACTGTTCTGCCTGGAGTCCTCCTGCCTTAGATTTTTGCATTCAGGTCTCAGCTGAGAGGTTAGCAAACCTAGCATAGATTCCCCCAGTGGGGGGCAGTGTTACAGTGATGGGCCAGGAGCTCAGGCTGGGTAGAGAAATCAGCTAAAGAGAGGTGAAGGGGCAGGGTATGGAGTACGCAGTCGCTTCAGCAGTGGGGAGGTAGAAGGGCCCTGAGCTGCAAGGGGACGGCTGGAAGAGACCAGGGAGCCCTGCTTGGTTCTGAGAGGTTGAGGGCTAGTGGTGCCACGGGTGGTTGACTTGAGTGCTGGTGAAAATTGTCGGGGTCGAGAAAATAGAGGGACTATGGACCAGACCTCACGAAGAGAAAATGGTTATTCAGAAAAGACTGTCAGTATCTTGAGGTAGATAAGATGGTTTTTGATCACCATTAGCCAAGCTGGTCAGATTAGCAGAAAACGCATTAGTTTCCGTGGAATGAACTTTGGCCAGATTAATCTTGAGGGTGTCATGAATGAGGGAAGCCTTCCAGGTCTTGGGGCACCAAGAGCAGGCTCTGGCAGGTTACTTAAAGAAAGGAGGTGGGTCCATCATTCACGGAGGAGCAGAGGATGCTGGCTGTGGGAAATATAAGGAATGTGGCAGCTTCTCTCATGATTTAGGTGGAAGTGAAAATACAGGGGAACAAAGAAAGGGACAGAAGAACCCCCCAAAGCACATCTTTAATTTTCCAGCAATTTTAAATTTCAATGAATCAAGCTACCAGTCGACCAGTGTGAATCTGTGTGTTGGGGACAATTCCCTGGTCAAATGCTCTGTTCTTTTTTTGGCTCAGATGTTCTCAGCTCTTGGTGTGGTTGGATGTGGTCCATGTGGCTCTTCTGTAATAGACCTTGTAGGCTCTAAATGAAAGCCTGGCACCTTGACTTTGTTTCTGCTGCCTCTCGCTCATGATGCCTTTGTCCTGGTGTGCTTGGTTATTTTTTACTGTGTTACTTTTTGCCCTTAGAAAAGTATCTGTGGGAATTCTTTGAGGCCTAGAATGAGGGAGTTTCTTCAGAGACCATCTGTACTTTTCTCTGCCATCTGAGGCCACTGTCCATCTGGAGCACTTTTTAAAAATTAATTAATTAATTTTTGGCTGTGTTGGGTCTTTGTTGCTGTGTGCGGGCTTTCTTTAGCTGCAGCGAGCAGGGGCTACTCTTTGTTGCGGTGCCCAGGCTTCTCATTGTGGTGGCTTCTCTTGTTGTGGAGCATGGGCTCTAGGCGCGTGGGCTTCCGTAGTTGTGGCGCATGGGCTCAGTAGTTGTGGCACACTGGCTTAGTTGCTCTGCGGCATGTGGCATCTTTCCGGACCAGGGCTTGAACCCGTGTCCCCTGTATTGGCAGGCGGATTCTTAACCACTGCGCCACCAGGGAAGTCCCTGGAGCACTTTTAACTAAATTCACAGCTTGACGTTTTGCGCGTTTGGCTGCAAACACTGCTGAGGGCAGGCTTGTTGGTACAACTTCTCCATGATGGTTCTCCCTCCCCCTGCTCTGCTCAGCACAGAGGCAACTTTTCTTTGATGTTCCCTGGGAGAGGAATGGGGCAGCCTCATGGGTCACACTCTTATACTAGACTTCCCACCTTGGGTGGTTCCTAGGTGTCATCTTCTTCCCCAGTGCTTCCTGGGGCTGTAAAAATTGGAGCTCAAATGTGCCAGGTTCAGCAAATGCCCCCAAAACCAAGAGCTTCAAATCACAGCTCTCTCTTGGGTTTCTGGTTTCATTTAGATTTGGCCTGATAATGATCAATTCTTTGATGCTTTTAAAGGGTAAAACAGTCATCAGCATTTGGGGATGTTTTCAGGGTGTCTGTGTGTGTGTGGGGTGGTTTAAATACTAGCTAGCCACAGTACCAGAAGTCTTAGCAACTCCACCTTGAGACCTCATGCCGTTCACCTTTTACCCCTGGGTCTTGCCCTCTATCAGTAGTGTGGGCAGCGGCTATGAAGCAAAATGATGCTGCCCCAAATGGATTTCGCCTTCTACCTTCCACATCTTGATGCCTTTCACGGTAACCCATGAGCTGAGCGATTCCTAAGTGCTCAGTAGTTTGGGGCAACCAGTGTGTTGGGCCTGGTAGTTGTGGGAAACGGCTTTCTTTTCCCTCCACCCCCAACCCTGAGATGTTGTAAGTGGCTTGTTTGACACCCAAGGGGCTTCCACTCTAGGGATTTTATACAAAGCTCAAGAAAGACAATGTTGTTTTCCTGGGGCATGAGACAGACTCTAAACAAAGGACTTTATACTCTAAGGTTTTAAACAAAGATTCCATAAAGCATCTTTTCCTCAATCTTACTTTAAACCAGATTTAAAGAACTTGCTCAGCTCATCCCCAGAAAGGAGGATTTCATTTTATTATTACTGTTTTGTGCCTGTCACAATTATACCTGGAGCCATTGGGTGATGATGGGTCCTTTATGTTTTGTGTGTTTGTGTGTGGGCATGAGTGTGTCTGTTATAGATAATGGAAGACTCAGAATTTCCCTGTCCATCTGAGTTCTCACCATAGTCCCTGGTTAGACAAATTCTTTAGTCTTTGGTAGATGATGAACAAAATTTAGGACTCAGAAGTGCCCTACTAATTACTGAGTGAATTTTGAATGGTTCACTTAGCTTTTCTGTAAATTGAGAGGAATAACACACACTTCTCTGGGTTGTTGTAGGTATAATGAGATAGAGTATGTGGAAGGACTCTGATGCTCTCCCCACTATGTTGTTGTCATTTTGACTGACTGTATTTCTGCCTGTGCCAAGCATCTTCTGTGTTAGGTTCTCTGTTCTAGGTTCAGGGCATTCAGAGCTGAGTGGGAGATTGTTTTATACATCAGGACACAGGTCAGCCCACTGTGTTATACGGCCTTGTAGTGTGGCATGGGTACAGCGTCTTCAAACCATGTGAGGTTTGGCAGTACAGCTTCTCACAATGATCATTAGACTTCTGGAAAACTCATAGACAATAAGAAGATAATAATACATTGCATTTGTTTAATATTTTAAAAGTATTGGATTTTAACTCAGTCGATTCTCATATTAGTCCTGAGTGATGGGCAGGGACCTGTATCTCCATTTTACAAGCAAGGAAACTGAAATTCAGAGGAAACCAGGGATTTATGTGACAAGTGATCACCCAGGCCTGTAACTCAAGTTTTAAGTACTGCCCAAGAGAGACTGCTGGTGTGCTAGTGAACATGCTATCCTGGGTTAGCCCGGCAGTCCAGTGTCATTTCTAACAAGAATATCAAATATTCTTTGATGAAAGAATGTGATCGTTTTCTCCTGCCATGTTAGCCATGAAAGCTTAATGATGCTTTCACCGTAGTCTCACGGAGTCCATGTTTGGTTCTTCTGAGATGGTGTAGTTGAGCATGCTGTTCATTACATGGAGTCTCCGTGAAAACTCAATGCATGAGCGGTCATTATTTTCCTGACAATGGGCAGAGGCTGATAATTTAACTTTCTCAAGGTAGATTCTGTCTGGGTGCTCATATTTGAATAAGTGAACTAGTTTCCCCGTTTGTATTGACTACTAGAAAACTCAAGCCAGTTTTAAGGTCCACCCACCAAGGATGTAGGACTCAATACATGATAGTATGCGCTCTTACACTGGTTCCACTTTACATGTCTCCTCTGGCTTTTCCCTTTTCTTTCCTATACTCTTGTAATGTGTGTTACTTATAATGTTAGTTGTATTATAATGGTTAATTATATTTTATTCCCCCTCATAAACCACCTAAAAAAACTTTTAGAAACAAGTTAAAGAATGACTGCATAAATAAAGAAATAAATAGGGTTAGAATATATGGTACAAGACATAGATGTTAGAAGAATTTGAGAACAAATGTTATTATGAGCTGAACCAGTCACTGAATACTTCATGAGGACAGTGATATTTGAGGTCAAATTAATTCAATAAATATGGAAGTGATACCAAGTGAAGAAAGCAATGTGACCAAAAGAATGAAGTTGGGAATGGGTGTGGCATTTGCTTAGAGTTAAAAGTCTGTATGACTAGATAGTGGGAAACAAGAGTGGGTATATAAGTGGGGCCAGTTGATGGATAAAAGCTGTGTAGAGAACTTGAATTTGATTTTAAAAACAAAGGTGTCTTATTAACATGGTGAATTTGGCCATATGTGTTTATCTCCTATCCCTCCAAAAAACTCACCAAGGTGACAAAAAAGGAAATACAACCTACAAGGGCCAACATAAGAGGAGAAGAGAGATTTCGGGGAATCTTTGAAAGACAGAGACCTGAGAGAGAAGTAGTAAGAGACAGAGCAGGACCCAAATTATCCATTCTAAGGTTCAGCAGAGGGGAGGCAGGTGAGAAGAGAGCTTACTTATCACCCAGAACCTGTCAGGTCTCAAAGGCATCAGGAACTGTGGAAGGTGAGAAGCCAAAAGCTAAGGGTTGATAGAGGTCTGGATGAAGTTGCCCATACACCCAGCAGTTATGGAGGCTTATTTGTAGAGACACTGAGCCAGATCATCTGGGGTAGAAGACACTAGGCACAGCAGAGAAGAGAAGAAGGGGCAGATGTGGGTTGAAAATGGGAGGATATGGTGAAAGTCGTCATATGGAGAGGTGGGAGCTCCAGATTTCTTAACCTTCTTTGTTCTCAGAACATGAGAAAACAGACACACACCACTGGCCCTGGCCGATCACAGGCAAGAGACTAAAGGAGACTTCTCTTAGGAAACCAAATGGCCTCAGACAAAAGAGCTCCCAATACTGATATGAAGGATCGCCATCAAAAATGTGGGCTTGGGCTTCCCTGGCGGCGCAGTGGTTGGGAGTCCGCCTGCCGATGCAGGGGACACGGGTTCGTGCCCCGGTCCGGGAGGATCCCACGTGCCGCGGAGCGGCTGGGCCCGCGAGCCATGGCCGCTGAGCCTGCGCGTCCGGAGCCTGTGCTCCGCAATGGGAGAGGCCACAACAGTGAGAGGCCCGTGTGCCACAAAACAAAACAAAACAAACAGACAACAAAAAAAAGTGGGCTTCTCACCTGATGACCTAAAGGGAGCTCCACCAGTTGAGATGTGCTGGCCTCACAAAAAGGTTTCAGTCAGACTTTAACACCTAAGTTTTAAATATAAGCAAATAGCCCTGGATCATCAGACATTTAAGGAATATCGCTGACATAACAGAGGCAGAATCAAGGAACCTAGAGGAAAGAGAGAAAATGCACAGAACACAAGAAAAGTTAAGAAGAAAATCCCCCAAAAATCCTAAGAAAAAAGTAATACAATATGTCATAGACCAAGTATAGGACTCTTTTTAAAAGAAACAATACGAAAACCAGACAATAAGAAGAACTTCTGAAACTTAACCAAAAAAGCAAAAATATTAATAGAAAAGTTAAACTAGAAAATAAATGTCCCAAAAGGAAGAACAAAGAAACAGAGGTGGGAAAAAAGAAGATAAAATATAAGAAACTTAGGAGGATCCATCAATGGTGTTAAAAAAATGAAAAATACAAAGATGGAACCTGAAAAAGAAGAAATAAAAAGACATTTTATCAGAATTTATGGATGCATCTCTAGAGCTACGCTGTCCAATATAGTTACTGTTAACCACCAAGGCTAAGTAAATTAAAAGTCATTGAAATGAAATGAAATTAGGATTTCTGTTCCTCTTTCACACTGGCGACATTCTGAGTGGTCAATGGCCCTGTGTGGCTAATAGCTGCCCTATTGGACAGTACAGGTTTCCATCACTGTGGCGAGTTGTATCAGATGGTGTTGCTCTAGACTAGGCACCCAGCTCAATGAGTAAGAAAACACTCACTCACTCTACGTTTTATTGCATAATTTCCTCTGACCCCAGGGATAGAGATAATATATGAGGCCCTCTGAGGGCGAGGGCCCCTCCTGGCTGCTGATTTACCTAGCCCCATCTGACCACACCAGCCACAGGAGAGGGAAGCGTGAAAGCTCTTTTCCCTGGCTTAGTTACATCCTCTCATAAAAGCTTCACATTTAAGGATAAAAGGAGCTCGGGGCTCACCCGACCGTCTCTAGGGGCCAGGCACTGCTGATAAGCATGTGACATACCTTGTGTTGTTTTTCTGTCATTCTAAGCCCAAGAAGTTGGTTTCTCTGTGCTCATTTTCGTTAAAAGAGAGGAAAATTAAGTAACTTGCCCGAGGTCACACAGCTAGGCCTTCTGCTTCTAGGATATTCTACCCTAACCATTGGACTCAACTGCTGCCTGTAGGCTGTGTCTTGGGGTGGAGGTGGAGGGGTGTCTTTTTTTTTTTTTTTTTTTTTTTGCGGTACAGGGCGCTCTCACCGCTGTGGCCTCTCCCGCTGTGGAGTACAGGCTCCGGATGCGCAGGCTCAGCGGCCATGGCTCACGGGCCCAGCCACTCCGCGGCATGCGGGATCCTCCCGGACCGGGGCACGAATCCGTGTCCCCTGCATCGGCAGGCGGACTCCCAACCACTGCGCCACCAGGGAAGCCCCGGAGGGGTGTCTTTGATTTGACCTTTGACTTATTACAAGTTTTCCTAGTGAGGGGGATAAGAGCATAATAAAAGCAGAAGCCTCATGGGAATGACCCTTCCCCATGATAAAATGTCAGACTTGCAGTTCTAGACCATTTAAGGAAAGATTTCCCTAGTAAGGCCTCAAGAGACAACCTACAAGTTGTACCTAATCCAAGTGACTCCCCAAACTGGGTCCCATCATATGGGTGCCTTCTGCTGGCCCCCACTCGTGGTTCTGTCCCTCAGCAAATCAACTGAGGGCCCTGAGGGAGAGTGGGGACCCCGAGGGAGAGGTAGAAATGATGACTCCTGCTTTAAACTCACAAAACCTCACTACTTTCACTACCAAGGGTGCAGAGGGAAGAATTAAGGCCTGAGACCACTTTCAGTAAAATCTACAAAGGAGGCCCCAGCTGTGGCATCTTAATGTGGGATACAGCAATACAGCAAGCCTTGTGGGAGGCTTCGACTTTTTAAAACCTGTCTGTACCTGTTCTGGTACTTGCCCTGCGTATTTCAGAAGTTCCTTCCTTCTCTTTCCCTTCATTTATTTGTGCTTCAGTCCAAGGTGTTTCAGAGTGTGGTGACAGCGCACACTTTTTCTTTACAATATATTCCTTTTTATATGCTTATTAACTCATTTCAAAGACAGCATTAGATTTTGATATCAGTACATTTTTTTTCTGCTATAAAATTGAGGCTTATTCATGGGCAAAATAACAAGACCACGGGAGCAGTTCCAAGTTGAGGAGGCAGGAGGGGGTGTGGGGTTGTGTCTGGGGTGAGGATGGGAGTGGGAGGGCACACGATGGCCTCAGATGCCGATACTGGGAGGGGAGGAAAGGAAAAAGAGAGAAAAAAAGCAAAAAACAAGAAAGAAGAAAAAGATTGTGCTGGCAGATGATAGTTTTGTGGCAAGGCAAGCATTTCCCTACTCCAGAGCCATTTGCCACTCGTATGGGCCATCCTTGCCTCTGCCACACAATGCTGTCATTGGGGGTGGAGACATCCTAGGTATCCTGGGCTGGCATCTGAAACACATTGTAAGAACGCTGTCCTTGTGGCAGAGGGAGTGTTGCCATTTGACACACGTAACCATATATGTTTGTGTAAACAGCACGAGTGCCCCCAATTCATGTTACTTTCACCTGTGAGAAGTGCACCGTTGTTAGCTGAACACTAAATCAGATGCAGGTTTTTCAGAGCCTCTTTGAGATGGGGGTGAGCCCACTCTTTTGTTAACTGACAACACAACGGAAAATGTGAAGTTCAGTTCTGAGAGCCAACTCGGGCATCTCAAGGGAACAGCTCATGAGAAAGATGTTTGGTTTTATAGCAGCCAAACTGGAAATGTCCTGGTAATCAAATGGGAAGCCTCCTGGCCACAGGTAAGTCTCTTGTTCTCAGCCAGGGCTCTGGGGTATGCAGGTAATCCTCATACCAGAAAGACACGCCGATAAGCTTGGAACTGATTGAGAGGAGCAGAATTCTGTTTTCTTCATTAACCAAAATAGGCACTACTGTTAAAGTTTGATTTTTACCAATCCATTGCCAGAAAGATTAGATTACACACCAAGATGAAAGTTTTGGAGATATAGCCAGATGACAAAAAAAGCTCGCAGGTGTGTAAGGCAGAGAGATGCTTAAATAACCCACTAGGACATTTTGTCCAACCCCCTCTCCTTGCCCTAAATCGCCATCTCATACCCTTACACCACGATATCATTTGTGGGGAGATTTGAGACTTTTTTGTCTGGGTCTACAACTTTTATTTATTTCTGTCACAAACACAATGCTTCTTAAGCAACCTTCTTGTGGTTCCAGGCCTGGTGCTCTTCTAAGTTGTGAAAACCTAATGTGCAATTGGCTTTAATTAAATCTCCTCCTCCAGTTTTCCCTCTCCATTTTGTTGCTGCAAAGGAATTTTTCCTACTTCCAATTGAAACTTCTGATACCTCACAGGTGTGTGAAGGGCATGGTGGTGGTGTGGGCCGGAGAGCGTATCAGTCAGGATACACTAGGTTTTGCTGTACAAACAGACCCCAACTCTCACTGGTTTAAAAAACCCACATCATAGGGCTTCCCTGGTGGCGCAGTGGTTGAGAATCTGCCTGCCAATGCAGGGGACATGGGTTCGAGCCCTGGTCTGGGAAGATCCCACATGCCGCGGAGCCACTGGGCCCGTGAGCCACAACTACTGAGCCTGCGCACCTGGAGCCTGTGCTCCGCAACAAGAGAGGCAGCGACAGTGAGAGACTGGCGCACCGCGATGAATAGTGGCCCCCGCTTGCCGCAACTAAGAGAAAGCCCTCGCACAGAAATGAAGACCCAACATAGCCGTAAATAAACAAATAAATTAATTTAACCCCCCCCCCCACATCATAGCGTTATTGTGGGTTGGCTGCCACTCGGCTCTCTGTTAGCTGCGCTCTGGGATTCAGGCTTAAGGATCATCTGTGCCTGGAGCTTGCCAGTGTGGCAGAAGGAGAAGAGATACAATCAACCACATATGGCTTAGAATGCTTCTGCCTGGAGCCAGCACATTTCATTTCTGCCTGCATTTCATTGACCAAAGCGGGTCACTTGGCCATTCCTGCATTCTCTGGGAAGGGAATACCTAACGCTTCCTGGAGGAGGGTCACCGTAGGGGGAAACCAGAATACTCCATGGAGTCAGCAGGGGCTGGTACTGAAAAGGGGCTTTCTGTCCGTTCTTGGTCTGAGGCCTGAAATTACTGTGTATCTAGGTATACACATTTTCAGGAAAAGCCTGAAGTTGATTATTCCATTGCAGGAGGCGCCCTGCAAGCCTGACGTTCCTGTTCCCTGAAGGATCATTTGGAGCAGGGGTAATCGTGAAGAACATTTTCTTTCAGTTCCACCGTTGTCGTTGAAGCTGAGCCACTCAGAAAAGTCCCAGCTCAGGCCTGGGCCTCCTCAGCCTGGGCCAAACCACACTCTCCTCCCAGCCCTGGAGAGCCTGCCTGTATACCCTGGGTGGCCCAGCCCTCTGGAGGTACCTCCCTCAGGAGAGCAGGGCCCCTCCATCCCATCTGGACCCCAGAGCACAACCGTCTTGGCCGAGACTGCCCAGGGTGTCTGTCAAACTCAAGAATATTCTTTTAATACTGAATTACCATGTAGGGCTGGCAGGGTTCCCTCTGCCTGACAGATGGGGAACACATGCCTCGGGCAGCCCAGCTCTCCACATCAATCTCTCTCTGCTGGCTTTCAGCACATCCTTTCAGCCAAAGCCTCTTTCTAGCTAGCTCACGATTGTAATGCAGAGCCTCTTCTGAGGGCTGGGGGGTGGGGTGGGGCAGGAGGGTGGAGAGGTTTTTTGGAGGAGGGGTAGGAAGTTTGGGTGCTGCTATCGGATACTGTTAGGTAGATAATCAGATTTTCCTCTGGCCAGATCTGGCTGGTTCTCTGCTGATTGGCCACTGTAACAGCTCCTGTGTGGGCAGAAGGGCCTGGAAATCATGCCAGCAACTGGGAACCATTTTGGGTTTGTAAGATCAGACCCTTCCCATTATCACTAGGCTTTTCTTGTACTTTGGATTTCAAAATCAATCTTTTTTCACATCCCTTTAAGAAGCTTCGAGCATGTTGGAAAAGACAGCTTGTACAGTTTCTCAATGATTGGGTGAGAGAGAGGGGGATTTCTGTGAGCCTGTTCAGTAGGGCAGTAGAGCAGTTGAGGGCAGGGCGTCTGGATAAGGTCCTAGCGTCTGAGCCCCCAAGCTGTTCCCACTCGTTCCCAGGGCCAGAAGGACTATCTGCACTAGCACCTTCCAGGTAACTATCTCCAGGTCAGACGTTTCCACAGAACTCCAGCTCCACTCTTGCGTGGCTAACTGCCTTCAGGATGTCTCCATTTGGATGTCCCACGAGCATCTCACACTTCCCATATTGAAAACCAAAGTCATGATTTTTATCTTGAAACTCGCTTCTCCACCGGTATTCATGATCTCAGTAAAGCTTGCCACCTTCTTCCTCTGCTCAAGGCTGAAACCTAAGAGTCAGTCTTGGTTTCCTCCTTTTCTCTCCTCAACCTACCTTACCCTTCACACATCTGTTCCACCAGTGAATGCTTTCCAATCTGCCTCCAAGATATATCTTGAGTCTGTTCACTTCTCTTTACCTTCATGGTTGCCAGTCATGTGAGCCTCCATCCCTTCACCTCAGACCATTACAATAGCCCTCACTTCTGCTCTTGTCCCATCCCCACCCTGTCCAGGTTTATTTTCCATGCAGCAGCCATTGGGATCTTCCAACATGAACTAGGCCATTTCAGCATTGGTCTAGGAGCCCTTAGAATGACTGAAGAGGCAATCCTTCTCTGTGGCATACACAAGCTGGTCCTTGGCTCTCAACTCCACCCCATGTTGAGCTGCTGCACCCCCTCCCCCCTTTTTTTTTTGGCGGTATGCGGGCCACTCACTGTTGTGGCCTCTCCCATTGTGGAGCACAGGCTCCGGACGCGCAGGCTCGGCGGCCATGGCTCAGGGGCCCAGCCACTCCACGGCATGTAGGATCTTCCTGGACCGGGGCACGAACCCACGTCCCCTGCATCGGCAGGCGGACTCTCAACCACTGGGCCACCGGGGAAGCCCACCCCCCCCCTCCTTTTTTATATAACTTTCCAACAATACTGGCTTCTTGCAGTTTGTTGCTTTTGCCCAAACTCTGTCTGGCCCCAGCGACTTTGCACACACTTTCTCTAGTGCCTGGAATGCTCTTGCTAGCTCTCCACTTGATCAACTCTTTTTGGCCATTTAGGTCTTAGCTCAAAAGTTTGTAGCTTGGGAGAGGCAGCCAAGATGACAGAGTAGAAGGACCCTAAGCTCACCTCATCTCAAGAGCACACCAAACTCACAACAATCTGCAGAACAACCATCGTTAAAAAGACTGAAACCTACCAGAAAAGATCTTCCACAACTAAAGACATGAAGAAGGAACCACAATAAGACTGGTAGGAGGTGTGGACTCATGATATAATGAAATCCCATACTCCCCCAAGTGGGTGACCCACAAACTGGGGAATAAATATATTACAGAGTTTCTCCCAAAGGAGTGAGAGTTCTGAGACCCACGTCAGGCCCCCCCCAGCCTGGGAGTACAGCATCAGGAAGAGGATACCCCAGAGCATTTGGCTTTGAGGGCCAGTAGAATTGATTGCAGGAGCTCCAAAGGACTGGGGAAAATAGAGACTCCACTCTTAAAGGCTGCATACAAAATCTCACATGCACCAGGACCAAGGACAAAAAGCAGTAGTTTGATAGGAGCTTGGGCCTAGACATAGGAGTTTGGGCCTAGACATAGCTACTAGTCTTGGAGCGTTTCCTGGGGAGGTGGGGAGTGGCTCTGGCTCACTCTGGGGACATAGACACTGATGACTTATATATCAGGGAGCTTTCATCTGTGTGAGCTCTCCTGGAGGCTGACATCTTGACACCAAGACCTGTAGGCTCCAGTACTGGGATGCCAAACAACAAATTGGGCAGGGACACAGCACTACCCATCAGCAGACAGGCTGCCTAAAGATTTCCTGAGCTCACAGCCACCTCTAGACATGCCCCTAGACATGGCCTTGCCCATCAGAGGGCCAAGACCCAGCTCCACCCACCAGGGGAAGGCATTGGCTCCTCCTACCCAGATGCCTGCAAAAGCCTCTAGACCAGTCTCACCCACCAGGTGGCAGACACCAGAAGCAAGAAAACTACAGTCCCACAGTCTGCAGACTGAGTCTGCAAAGGCAGGCCAGACACTACCCTGGGATCAGCTGGCTCCTGGCTCTTGGGTGATGAGAGTGGAGTGCACTGCTGGGACACATAGGACATCTCCTACAGAAGGCCAATCCTCCAAGGTTGAGAAATGTAACTAACCCACCTGATATGTAAAAATACAAATAGCAATTTAGACCAAATGAGGCAACAGAGGAATATGTTTCAGATGAAGGAACAAGATAAAACCCTAGAAGAAGAAATAAGTGATGTGGAGATAGGCAATCTACATGAGAAGGAGTTCAGAGTAATGATCATAAAGATGATCAAAGAACTCAGGAGGAGAATGAATGCACAGAGGGAGAAATTAGAAATTTTTAACAATGAATTAGCAAATATAAAGAACAATCAAACCGAGTTGAAGAATACAACAACTATGAAATACACTACAAGGAATCAATAATAGACTAAGTGAGGCAGAAGAATGAATCAGTGAGCTGGAAGACAGAGTAGTGGAAATCACTGTTGCTGAACAGAAAAAAGAAAAAAGAATGAGAAGAAATGAGGACAGTTTAAGAGACCTCTGGGACACCATCGAGCACACTAATATTTGCATTGTAGGGGTCCCAGCAGGAAAAGAGAGAGAGAAAGGGCCTGAGAAAATATTTGAGGAGATAATAGCTGAAAAGTTTGCTAACCTGGGAAAGGAAGCAGTCACCCAAGTCCAGGAAGTGCAGAGTCCCATACAAGATTAACCCAAAGGGGAACACACTGAGACACATTGCAATCAAAATGACAAAAATTAAAGATAAAAAAGAGAGTTAAAGATAAACAGAGAATATTAACTCAACAAGGGAAAAGCAAAAATTAACATACAAGGGAACTCCCAAATGGCTATCACATGATCTTTTCAGCAGAAACTCTGCAGGCCAGAAAGGAGTGGCAAGATATATTTAAAGTGAGAAGGAGATTGGGCGGTTGGTGCAGCAGATGCTGAATGACTTTGGGCCATAGTGCTACATTGCCAACCTGGGCCATGGACTTTACCCTGACAGGGACCCAGAACATGTGGGAGCCTTTGTGGATGCTGTGCACAAACACTTATGCCTGCTTCAACAGAAAGAGAAAAACCTGTAACCAAGAATACTCTACCCAGTGAGGCTCTTGTTTAGATTTGATGGAGAAATCAAAAGCTTTACAGACAAGCAAAAAAAAAAAAAAAAAAAAAGCTAAAAGAATTCAGCACCTCCAAACCAGCTTTACAACAAATGCTAAAAGAGCTTCTATAGGTGGAAGAGAAAAGGCCACAATTAGAAACAAGAAAATTACAAAGTGAAAAACTCACTGGTAAAGGCAAACATACAATAAAGGTAGGAAATCATCCACACACTAAGCTAGTAGGGAGGCTAAAAGACAAAAGTAGTAAAATAATTTGTATCCACAATAAGCAGTTAAGGGATACACAAAACATTTAGATGTAAAATATGATACGAAAAAGAGTAGTCATGAGGTTAGGAGAGTACAAATGCAGGGTATCTAAAATGCATTTGAAATTAAGAGATTAGCAACTTAAAACAAGCATATATATATATATATATATATATATATATATATATATATAGAGAGAGAGAGAGAGAGAGAGAGAGAGAGAGAGAGAGAGAGAGAGAGAGAGGACTGCTATACAAAAACCTCATGGTAACTGCAAACCAAAATTCTGTGATAGATATACACACAAAAAATAAAAAGGAATCCAAACATAACACTAAAGATAGTCATCAAGTCACAAGGGAAGAGAATAAAAGAAGAAAGGGGAAAAAGACCTACAAAAAAAAGTGTAAAACAATTAATAAAATGGCAATAAGAACATACATATCGATAATTACCTTAAATGTAAATAGAATAAATGCTCCAACCAAAAGACATAGACTGGCTGAATGGATACAAAAATAAGACCTGTATGTATGCTGTCTACAAGAGACTCATTTCAGATATAGAGACACAAACAGACTGAAAGTGAGGGGATGGAAAAAGTTATTCCACACAAATGGAAATCAAAAGAAAGCTGGAGTAGCAATACTCATATCAGATAAAATAGACTTTAAAATAAAGACTGTTACAGGAGACAAAGAAGGACACTACATAATGATCAAAAGATCAATCCAAGAAGACAATATAAAAATTGTATATGTGTATGTGCCCAACATAGGAGCAACTCAATATACAAGTCAAATGTTAACAGACATAAAAGGAGAAATGGACAGTAACATAATAATAGTGGGGGACTTTAACACCCCACTTACATTAATAGGCAGATCATCCAGACAGGAAATCAATAAGGAAACACAGGCCTTAAATGACACATTGGACCGGATGGACTTAATTGATATTTACAGAGCATTCCATCCAAAAGCAGCAGAATACACATTCTTGTCAAGTGCACATGGAACATTCTCCAGGATAGATCACATGCTGGGCCACAAAGCAAGCCTTGGTAAATTTAAGAAAACTGAAATCATATGAAGCATCTTTACTGACCTCAGTGCTATGAGACTAGAAATCAATTACAAGGAAAAAACTGCAAATCCACAAACATGTGGAGGTTAAACAATATTCTACTAAACAACCAATGGATCACTGAAGAAATCAAAGAGGAAATCAAAAAATACCTAGAGACAAATGAAAACATGACGATCCAAAACTTATGGGATGCAGCAAAAGCAGTTCTAAGAGGGAAGTTTATAGCGATACAAGCTTACTTCAGGAAACAAAAAAAATCTCAAATAAACAAAACTACCTTACACCTAAAGCAACTAGAGAAAGAAGATCTAACAAAACCCAAAGTTAGTAGAAGGAAAGAAATCATAAAGATCAGAGCAGAAATAAATGAAATAGAAATGAAAAAAAAATAGAAAAGATCAATGAAACTAAAAAGCTGGTTCTTTGAAAAGGTAAACAAAACTGATAAACCTTTAGCCAGACTCATCAAGAAAAAAGAGAGAGTGCCCAAATCAATAAACTTTGAAATGAAACAGGAGAAGTTACAACTGACACCACAGAAATAAAATGGATCATAAGAGGCTACTACGATCAACTACATGCCAATAAAATGGACAATCTAGAAGAAATGGACAAATTCTTAGAGAGGTACAATCTCCCAAGACTGAACCAGGAAGAAATAGAAAATGTAAACAGATCAATTACCAGTACTGAAATTGAATCAGTAATTTTTTTTTTTGTGGTACGCCACTGTTGTGACCTCTCCCGTTGTGGAGCATAGGCTCCAGACGTGCAGGCTCAGCGGCCATGGCTCATGGGGCCCAGCCGCTCTGCGGCATGTGGGATCTTCGCAGACCGGGGCACGAACCCATGTCCCCTGCATTGGCAGGCAGACTCTCAACGACTGCACCACCAGGGAAGCCCGAATCAGTAATTTAAAAACACCTAACAAACAAAAGTCCAGGACCAGATGGCTACACAGGTGAATTCTACCAAACATTTAGAGAAGAGTTAATACCTATCCTTCTGAAACTATTCCAAAAAATTGCAGAGGAACTCATTCTATGAGGCCACCATCACCCTCATACCAAAACCAGTCAAAGATGTCACAAAAATATCTACGAATCAATCAATGCGATACACTACATTAAAAAACTGAAGAACAAAAACCATATGATCATCTCAATAGATGGAGAAAAAGCTTTTGATGAAGTTCAACATCCATTTATGATAAAAACTCTTCAGAACGTGGACATCATAGAGAGAAAATACCTGAACATAATAAAGGCCATATATGACAAACCCACAGCTAACATAACACTCAATGGTGAAAAGCTGAAAGCATTTCCTCTAAGATCAGGAATAAGACAAGTATGCCCACTCTCAACATTTTTATTCAACATAGTTTTGGAAATCCTAGTCACAGGAATCAGAGAAGAAAAAGAAATAAAAGGAATCCAAATTGGAAAAGAAGAAGTAAAACTGTCACTATTTGCAGATGACATGATTCTATATACAGAAAATCCTAAAGACATTACCAGAAAACTATTAGATCTCATCAATGAATTCAGTAAAGTTGCTGGATACAAAATTAATATACAGAAATCTGTTGTATTTCTGTACACTAACAACAAAATATCAGAAAGAGAAATTAAGGAAACAATCCTGTTTACCATTACATCAAAAAGAATAAAATACCTCAGAATAAACCTACCTAAGGAGGCAAAAGACCTGTACTCTGAAAACTATGACACTGATGAAAGAAATTGAAGACGACACAAACAGATGGAAAGATATATGTGTTCTTGGACTGGAAGAATCAATATTGTTAAAATGACCATAGTATGCAAGACAATCTACAGATTCAATGCAATCCCTATCAAATGGCATTTTCCACAGAACTAGAATAAAACATCTTAAAATTTGTATGGAAATACAAAAGACTCCAAGTCGCCAAGACAACCTTGAGAAAGAGGAACAGAGCCGGAGGAATCATGCTCCCTGACTTCAGACTTTACTACAAAGCTACAATAATCAAAACAGTATGGTTCTGGCACAAAAACAGATATGTAGATCAATGGAACAAGATAGAAAGCCCAGAAATAAACTCATGCACTTACGGTCAATTAATCTATGACAAAGGAGGCAAGAATATACAATGGAAAAAAGACAGTTTCTTCAGTAAGTGGTGCTGGGAAAACTGAATAGCTACATGTAAAAGAATAAAATTAGAATTTCTCTAACAGCGTATACAAAAATAAACTCAAAATGGATTAAAGACCTTAGTGTAAGACCGGATACTGTAAAACTCCTAGAGGAAAACATAGGCAGTACACTTTTTGACATAAATTGCAGAAATACTTTTTTGGATCTGTCTCCTAGAGTAATAGAAATAAAAATAAAGAAATGGGACCTAATTAAACTTAAAAGCTTTTGCACTGCAAAGGAAACCATAAACAAAACAAAAAGATAATCTATGGGCTGGGAGAAAACATTTGCAAATGATGCTACAAACAAGAGATTAATTTCCAAAATATACAAACAGCTCATACAGCTTAATATCAAAAAAACAAACAACCTAATCAGAAAATGGGCAGAACACCTAAATAGATATTTCTGCAAAGAAAACATACAGATTGCCAACAGGCTCATGGAAAGATGATCAATATTGCTAATTACTAGAAAAATGCAAACCAAAACTACAATGAGGTATCACCTCACACCAGTCAGAATGGCCATCAATAAAATGTCTACAAATAATAAATGCTGGAGAGGGTGTGGAGAAAAGGGAATCCTCCTACACTGTTGGTGGGAATGTAAATTTGTACAACCACTATGGAGAACAGTATGGGTTTTTTTAAAAAAGCTAAAAATAGAATTACCATATGATCCTGTAATCCAACTCTTGGGGGCATATATCTGTAGAAAACTCTAATTTGAAAAGATACACGTACCCCTATGTTCATAGCAGCACAAGTTATAATAGCCAAGACATGGAAGCAGCCTAAATGTCCATCGGCAGATGAATAGATAAATATGTGGTATATATATCTCCAATGGAATATTAGCCATAAAAAGAATGAAATATTGCCATCTGCAGCAACATGGATGGACCTAGAGAATATCATACTAAGTGAAGTCAGACCAAAACAAATACCATATGATATCACTTATATGTGGAATCTAAATAAAATGAAACAATTGAACTTATTTACAAAACAGAAATAGACTCACAGACATAGAAAACAAACTTATGGTTACCAAAGGGGATAGTGGGGGGGAGGGAGATAAATTAGGAATTTGGGATTAACATATACACACTACTGTATATGAAATAGATAACCAACAAGGACATATATTGTATAGCACAGGGAACTATATTTGATATCTTGTAACAACCTATAATGGAAAATAATATGAAAAAGAATAGATACTTATATATGTATAAATGAATCACTTTGTTGAACACTTAAAACCAACCCAACACTGTAAATTAACTCTACTTCAATTTTTTAAATGGCTAATAAAAAATATAAAAGCTGGCACAAGGTAATATTGGATTAGTTACCAGATAAATGGCACATACAATAAATGGTCGGGGTCAAAGAGGAGAGAGGTCATTTAAAAAAAAAAAAGTTTGTATCTTGAGGGAGATGTGGAGATGACTCTGGAAAGGGTGATTGGAGGCTAAGTGCCAGGGAAGGATTTATAGAAAGGCTGCATACTGGGGGTGGCCTGGCTAAAGTGGCCCTATTAAGTATTCGGAGAGCATGTTAGACTGCAGACATAGTCCAGGCCAGTGGACCAGTTTGAATGGTGATGCAATAATCCAGGTGAGAGTTTAAAAAGAGCCTGACTGGGGAGGTGGCCTAACTTCAGCAGAGTAACAGGGGACTAATAGCGGGTAGGTGGTGGGTATTGGTCCATCTGGGATTGCTGACACAAAATTATCTGAGAACCTGTGTCTGAGGTAAAGGGAAACTCTTGTACTAATTGGTTTTCTTTTCTGAATCCCTCACTGAACACTCACCCTGGGGGCCGTGGGGTGGCTGGCATTTCCCATTTATATGATTCTAAGGGATCATTTTGCATCTATGGTTCTTGGCTACACAGACTGCCTTGCCTGGGATTTGGGGTAAATTACCATTGCTTAAGTTAAGCAACTCTGGTGTCTTGCACATGTGCTTGAAGAAAAGGAATCTTCAAGGGGGAAAGTGGCCAAGTCCCCTTCAAGGAAGGGCTGCAAGATTCCCATGAATATTTTCTGGGACACCCACTGGACGATTCAGGGAGCCTGTGTTCCCAGGGGCACCCTTGATGAAACATCCTGGGACCATCTGTCTGACACTTCAGCCAAGTAAAAACCTTCCAGAAATCATGTGAATCATTGCTTACCAAAAATAGTAATGGTGGGAAGAAAACCTAAAGCAAGGACCAGCCCTCCTTTGTGTGCTTTTGCACACCATGTATTTAAAGTCCGTTTCCATGTTGTTGATTGACACTGAATTTTGCATTTAGTGATTTTCCTCATTGTAAAGGCTTGTCTCAACTCAGTGCATCGCCTGCCCTTTGTGTCCGTGGTTTGTCCGCCGTCTGGATGAGTAACAAGCTACTCCAGGTTAGTGCAGAGGCAAAAGTCTTCCTTATTTTCTCCCTTAGCTTGAATCAATCTACTAAGGAGAGAGTTTCACTACTTTATAATTCTTCATTCACTCCTGAGCATGCAAAGCCATGTTTAGTGGGGAATGAAAAGAAAATGCTAGTTTTGAGGAATAGACCTAAGGCCTCTAGCAAGTAATAGAGATATAGGGATGGACAAGGAGACCCTGGCCGCTGTCTGGATCATAATCCACTTAAATGGTTATAGAAATGCAGAGTTTAGGGCATTTTAACTCTTCTGATGCTTAGACATGAAAAGAAACCACAATTAGATACTATGAAAAAACTAGGCACAGTGGTACTTTCTACAGATAATTTTTGTAGACAGTGAATGAGTTATTATTCCAGAGGACATGCCCAAACCCTGAGTAAATTCACATTTGAGCAGATCATTTTGTTTTATATAATGCAAGCCAAGATTTGCCCCCAAGAAGATCAAAGGAAGGAGGCTGGGGTTGATCCATCTGTGGTATCATACTCTCTCATCTTGTGGCTCGTTCTGTTGAGATGTGGAGATAATGTGAGGGATGTAGGGTTTTGAATGAGATTTACTTTGTAGATTCCACCCCCCCCCAACACACACACACACACACATTTTAATCTTTGTATGAAGCTCAGAAAATATTCATGAGTTTTTTCAAGGGCTTATAATATTTTATCTATACTTTTCCTCTATCTCTATTTTTTAAATGGAAGTATAATTGATTTAATAGGTAATTAGTATACTATAAAAAATGCACTGTTTAAAAGGGTATACAGTGAAGAGCTCTCCTAACCCTGTCCCCTACCAACCTCTGTTATCAGTTGCTTTTATCTCCTCCAAGAGATGACCCCCACACAGACATACGTGCGTGTGTGTGTGAATATATGTGTCTTTATATGTGCTAAAGAATGTAGCTGGTAGCATGCTATAGCCACTGCTCTGCACTTTTCATTGTTTACCTAAACATATTTCTTTGGGATTGAAATTGAACTATTAAATAAATGAGCCCAACTAGGAAACTCTCTTCTGTGAACTACGTTACTGGTAGCAGCTAGTAAGGGCGTGGTTTGCTCTGCATGTTACATATTTCAGTTGCTGAAGACAAAGAACTGTTATGTGCATATTTCCCAACTTTCTTTTAGCTTTTTTCTTCAGCTTCTGTCTGTTATTACCTTCCATTTTCTTGTGTTTTTCAATGTCTCTCATCTTTCCTTCTTTTTGCTCCCATGGCTATTTTGCTTCTCCCTCTTTCCCTCTTGCATACACTCTATCTTTATTTCAGCTCGGCCCCCTAAAAGCTGTTCCTGCTCCCTCTGACATGTTCTCATTTCTCTCTGGTGATCTTCCTTCTCTCTAAAGATTTAGTCCAGCTTTGCATGAGGCAGCCCCTTCATGGCAGTGATTGACACAAGATGCTCTTTTTGGCAACTGAAGGTCTTTCCTTTTGGTAAGATATATTAATCCAAGAGGGTTCTGCTTGGAACTGATGTTATTTCTGCTGTGTAGCGAAGGGTTGCTCATCCTTGCAGCTTTCCAGCTGTGTGGAGCGGAAGGAGGTTGAAATGACTTAGCCAGCATGTCAGAAAGGGAGTTAGCGATTGAGATCAGTATTTGTCACCATCCTGTCCCCCTTATGCCAACAACAAGCAATTGTCTGTGAGAGACAGAGAGACAGAGAGAAGGGAAAAGCAAATAGAGGAGGAAAAAGCAGGGAAGATGAGAGACACTGAAAAAACATGAGAAAATGGATGCTAGTAATAGAAGGAACTTCTGCAGGAAGGTCCAGCAAGCAGGAGGAGGTCGCTGCAAATGAAGAGGACTCAGCATACTCCACATTTAGGCCTTGAGGAGGAAGGATTTCCCCTCTCTGTCCTTGCACAGACCCTGCGTTCAGACATCAGTTATAAGTGCCGCGTCGTGGGCCCAGGGGTGGAGAATGACGTGGACAAGTGGAGGAGGCTGGCTGGTGGAAAGTGGCGTAAGTGGGAGAAGCAGGACCCTGGGGCGGGAGGAAAGACGGAGGGGGTGATTCCATAATATTGAAGGCAGGGCACTGTACTTGCTACTCTACTCAGGACCTTCCAGAAGGCAAGAGGTGCTGGGTGGATGTAGATGCTTCTTCTCCCCTTGGGTGTAGCCAGGAGAGAAACCAAGGGGTTCCACAGAAGTGGTTTGGGCCTATCCTTCAGGCTTTACTCGAAGGTCTCCTCCTCTCTAAGGTCTCCCCTAACCACCCTGCTCCCCACACCAATATTCCTGACCCAGTCACCCACTCAGCATTGTTTTTCTCCTTAGCACTTGTTACCTGCTAACATGCTATTTTCCTTGCTATTTTATTGTATTTTGTAGAACTTTTCATCTTCCCCCATCAGAATATAAACTCCACAAGGGCAAAGCTTTTAGTCTTTTTTTTTTTTTTTTTTTCTAATTCCCATTTTGTTCACTGCAGCACCCCTAGTGCTCAGGACATGGCCCGCACAGAGCAGGTACTCATTAAGCATTTGTTGAATGAATGAACAGACAGTTAATATGAGGACACTTTGCGATATAACCAGGGCAGGGATGGCATATTCCCCTAGCAAAATTATGCCAGGCTTATTATGACGTAAGAAATATGGCCAACATCACATTAATGAAGGAGCATGAATCTCTAGTACAGATTAGAAAGGAGCATCTTAAGAATGAAATCAATCCTCCCTGAAGCATGACATGTTTGCTTTTGGATGTTTTGAGAGCAAACCAGCTGCAACTGAATGGACGCTGCTGGCTGTTCCCTTGGGCTTGTTCCCCTACCCAGAGCTGTATCCGAGGTGCCTCAAGTCCTGGGACTTCCTCACCGTAAGGGAGGGATGACCCTTCTCAGGGAAGAAGAGAGAATGGGGCAGGGAGTGGGGAACAGCTCAGAAGCTCTGCCTTCCTCCCAGGAGTGAAGCCTAAGGGGGCGACCCCCACCTGATCACACCCACTGTACTCACCACTCCTGTGTGGCCTTGGGCAAAAGCCTTCTTGAGAGCAGTTCCTCAGAGGAAAGCGTTCTGGGTCACAAGTTTGATTTTCTCATCTTCCTCCCAGACCCACGACAGGCCTCATATTCTGTTTACCTCGGGCACCGCAGCCTCCTCAGTCATGCTCAACCTCCAAGGCTCCAGGCCTTCTCTCCCCCACACTCTGGGGGACTCTTGGTCTGGGATGATCTGATCCCCCCCACATCCCCAGTCACCTCCGAATGCTGTCCTGGCATCTGGCCTTTGGGGGTGCCTGCTTGCCACAGAGTGCTGGGTGTCATACTTGCTGTGCTGGGGCAGCTTTTCTCCTATATTCTGGGCCCTTGGGGCAAGAGATGGAGCTTGTGGCCTCCTTATTCCCTGTTTCTGCCTCTCGGATGTCTCTGTCCCTCTTCCTGCCAAAATCCCTGCTGCTTTGAAGATCAAGCCTTGCAGTTATGTCTCCTCTGGTTCCTCCTTACAGTGATGTTGGGATTCCTGGTACTGGCCTTCTGGTTGGTTCCTCCTGCGTACCGATGGGGGCCCATAATCTTCTCTTTCACCTCAGCTCATGCTCTTTCTCAGGGACTTCAATATCCACATAGATGACTCATCTGACCCCTTGGCCATTTGTCCTTGACACTTCACTGCTAATGAGCCTTTCTTTACCTCCACTTTAACCATCCACTCCCAAGGTCACACCCTGGGTCTTGTCCTTTGCAGAAGCTGTTTTGTCCAAATCTCATTTTCAAACATCCCATTCTCTGACAAGCATTCCCTATTGTTCTAGTCTTCTTGCTGCTAAAATACCTCCTTCTCACAAGACTTCTAATCCATCACACCATATACCTTCTACCTAAAGTCTGCCCACAGGCTTTACTTAACTCACTACCCACTTAGATTTCATGGTTAGATGTGTAGTCATTCCCTTGCTCTGTGAGAGCATCCCTTCGGAATGCTCTGAGAGGCAGATGGTATTTTTCAATCCAAATAGCCCTTCCACATGCTCTCCTGTAATGTGACCTTGTGATTGCCAGTTGAGAGCTGGAATCTAATCCCTTGCCCTTGAATCTAGACTGGCTCATGACTTGATTGTAACTAAAAGGATGCAGTAGAAATACTGAGTAAATTCCAAAAGTAGCTTAGAAATGGCCATGCAGCTGCCCCATGGTTCTTTTGGGATCCTCACTCTGAGGAAGCCAGCCAACCAAATAAGGAGTCCAATTACCCTAAAACTTCCATGCTGGAAAGACCACCTATGGCTCTTGAATCAGCAGTTCCTGTAGACCCAGCCTTCCAGATACCCCCACCAAGGTGCCAGACATGTGAGTGAAGTGGTCATGGACGCTCCAGACCAGCCTATTTGCCAGCTGAGTACCATGGAGTGACCTCTGTCATGCCCTGAGGAGCAGAAGAATCATCCGTCCGAGCCCTGCTTGAATTCCTGACTGTGAAACACAAAAAAATCATTGTCCCTTTAAGCCACTAGACTTTGCAAGATTTTTCATGCAGTAATCATAACAAGCTTGAAAACCGCAGGCTTGGTTGAACCCAATCATATGCCTCCTGTGTTCCTATACCTGAGCCACTGGAGAAAATTACAAAGTAGGGATGATTGGCTTCACTTTAAACATCAAATGGACACCATGTTTCACCATGCTCCCAAGCTCTAGTGAGCTTGTCTCTCCCAGAGTCATCAGTTTCATATATTCCGTCTTGCTTCAAATCTCTTCCACTTACTTCTTCTTCCCCAAATCATCAGAGGAGAGATGTCAAAGAGGCAGCTGGATGTATGAGTCTGGAGTTTAGAGGAAGGGTTGGGGATAGAGATAAAGATTTGAGAGTCATCAGGGTATAAGTGACATTTGAAATTACAAAACTGGATGATATCACCAGATGAGGGTGTGCATGGGTAAGAGAAGGGAGTCCAGCTCTCCGACATTTAGAGATCCAGTAGAGGAGGTCAACAAAATAGACTGAGAAAGATGGCCACAGGGGTTAGAGTAAAACTAAGAGAGGGTAGTGTTCTAAAGATGGAGAGACGAGAGCTTTTTCACAAGGCAAGTCCCGAGTAGGTGAAAAGAGATAAGGGAAAGAATGGAAATGGAGGGATTGGCCTTTGACATCTGGAGCTTCCTCCATGGCCATGGGAAGTGACAGAGAGGTGTGTACAGATGTTTCTGGATTCTAGATTAGATGGTGGGAAGGTGAGAGTGCTCCCAACTCATCTGTTTAATTTCTGCGAAAGGATCCATGTTTAATAGAAATTTCAGCCCTAATATGCTTAAAACACAATTCCTTCCTCACCTCCAGTCTCTCTCCTACCTCAACCTTTCTCAGCTTAGTTAACGGTACCACCATCCACCCAGCTGCTTTGACTAGAAACACTTGTTACCTCACTCTCACTCACACCCCTTATTCAATCCAGCAGCAAGTCCTTCTGGCTCTACCATACAAACATGCCTCACATCTGATCCCTCCCCACTGTTTCTGTCACCCTTGTTCAAGCCTCCCTTGTCTATCACCTGATTACTGCTCTTGCTTATCTCTCTTCCTTCTCCCAAATCCATTATCCACAGTGCTCTTAAAAGGGAGAAATTTAAAAACCATAAATCATATTTAACAGCCTCCACTTAAAACCCTCCAGTGGTTTCCATCACACAAAATAAAATCCCAACTCCATGGGCATGAATAGGCATTGGTTTTGGATTTGGTAAATAGATGACTCAGCAGGAGAAGTAGGAGGCTGAGACCCTGATAATCACCTCCCCAGAATGGATAGGTCTTAAAATCCAGGTTACAATTGGAGTTGTTTTTGAAGTTGTGGCTATAGTTTAGGGCTGTTCCAGCCACATGAATGAGGTCTTGTAAGACAATGGGACAGGCTCACATTGAGAAAATAGTCCTATGGCCTAGCAGTAAGGCTATCACCTACGCTCCCCCATCATCAGGCCTATGTGTTCACCAGCAGAGGCCACGGAGTCTCTGGCAGGATGAACTATATTTAAATTTCAAAATTTAGGCTCCCCACTAGGCTTCCACTGATACCACCCTAGCTGGGGAGTGTTGCCTTGTTACTGCTCCCCACATAGCCTCCACTGACCGTTGGGGCCATGACGTTGTAACTGCTGAGCGGTGGTGAAAGCCCTGACCCTCCATTGGGCCTCCAGATGCCACCCCAGTGAGGAGGGTTACTGCTGGTGGGGGCTGAAGTCCAGGCTCCCCACATGGCTTCCACTGATGGGGTAGATGGTATGGGGGTGTAGGAGAGGGGCTTGTTACAGCCCAGTAGGTTGAAAGTCTGGGCTCCCCTCTTGGCCTTCTCTGACACCCCCCTGGTGACAAGGTTGGGCACCTTGTTACAGTTTGGTGGGGATGGAAGTCTAGGCTATTCAGCCTTTGCTGGCAGAGGTGTTGGGGGTCTCAGTTTTTTCTGTGGTGTTGGCCGGAGGAGAGCCATTGTTGCCTAAAAGTTCTGTCTTTGTGGGCTGCCCCTTTTCTGGTCCTTTGACTAAAGACAAGACTTGCAGATTGTTTTTGTATGTGCCCATTAGCATTTTTGGATTGGAAAAAATTGCAGGTATCCACTACAGAATTAAAAACTTGCTGATGATGGAGGCAGAAGCTCAGACACTGACATTTTCAAAATAGTTTTAATCCTTACCTAAAGTTATTGAAAAAGAAGTATATTAGAGGCCCTGAAAGATACTTAAGTATAAGAACAGAAGACTGTCCTAATTATCCATGGGTATTCAGAAAGTTTTGATGAATTTGATGTGCAGGGTATCTGCACATCAGATACCTGCAAGGGCTCCCAGCACCTTCCAGGGATGCCTTAGAGTAAGTTGTGCTGCTGGGCAAGTGATGCTCAAAGGAAGAGGGCACTGAGTTTAGCAGCAGTTCTAAAATCTTAAAAACATTTATGAAAATCAAAAAACACCACCAGTTATATGCTAAGGCAGTTGCCCAATCCCACCAACCGCGTTTTGCCTCAGAATATTCCAACCACACTCCTGTTACCTATTAAGCCTCTGTGTCCTAAAGACACAGAGAATACTCCCTCCACAGAGAAGCCTCTGCATGGCTGTGGTCTCCCAGTCATTCCCCAAGTTAGCACTTCTTTCTTGAGTTGGCAGCTGGCTGTCCAGCTGTTGAATCTTCACTTGGGGATTATAAGTATTTCTTTTTATAGGCTCAGACTGTTGGGTGGTATGAATTCTTTGCTTCACCAAATCACATGAACCCTTTTAGCTTTAATTTTTAAAATCAGATAAGTGGAAATCCTCGAGTCAAGAAATTGACAGTAAATATAATATATTTTCCCCACTCTGAGGATGAATTCTGGGAGACTGGCTATTTAAAGATAGATTTTGGGGTCTTTGGAGCTGTCAACATGAACCTGTTATTTAAAGACTATCTCTTCTGATTGGACTTGAAATTTTTAATCGACCTTAAGTTTTACTAAGGCTATTAGTCCAGTTGTGCCTAAAACCTACTGGACTAATCCCAGGTAGCAATCGTGGCAATTCCAGGATGATGGTCCAAGTGCCCACCCTCTAGCAGGTCCAGTAGCAATGTTCTCAAGGAGACTTAGTCTAGCCAAGGAGGTGGGACCTCATCATCTAAAAATCTGAATGGCAAGAAAAGATTTAAATAATTTGAAACCAAAGCGTGCCACGTGATTAATCAAACAATGACTTGCACATATCATGCTTTGCAGGAAGGACAGAACCCTTTCCCGTCCTGAGGGGTTGGAGTTTGAGCTAGTTCAGGGAGAAAACAAAGGTGGGATTTGGAAATGTGGAATGGCCAGAGGAGTCAGCCCTAGGTATGCAGGAGGCATATTCCCAGCAGGGGCAAAAGCATAGATGTTGGGACCCACATGGGGCCTTCTCAGGCAGCGAGAAGACCAGTCTAGCTTGGGCAAAGTGTCAGCTAAACTGAGCGAAGGAGAGAAGATTTTTATCAGTGTAGGATAGGGGCTTGGTTGTGAAGGGCTTTGAAAATCAGGTTAATAATCAGTTGATACTTATTGATCACATCCCAGGTGCCACAAAATGTTCTAAGACTTTTACATGTGTTTTAATTCTCCTATTATTATTATTGTTATTGTCAACACCAATGTATAGCTGAGAAAACTGAAAAACAGGGAAGTTAAATGACTTTCCTAGTTGGAGTAAGTTTGAGGAGCAGATGTGAACAGAAGCCAGCTCTGCTCTACTGCCTCTTGTTACCACTGAGCAGTTTAACCAGCCCTCTTGGCGATAGGGACCCATTGACCAATTTGGTGCACAGGTTCTCAGCAAAGACCAGATTCACTATTAGATTATGGTGCATATTCACCTGGGAGTGCTATTGGATGCCCAGACTTTTCCTGGGACTGCATTTGCATCTTGTTCCTGTGGGACCACCGAAAGGCATTACCAAATCGCTTGGATATCTGAGTCCAGGCATCGCAGGAAGGGTGAGATGGGATGACCAATTCCCTACAAGTGATTCTGGAGGTGGAGGGCTCTGATCCATTTGTGCAGAATCTCACACTGAGCCCAAAGGAGTCTGTGTCCTGCCATTGGAGTTGAGAAGTCAGTCAGGGGAATACAATTCATTTATTCTTTTCTTTATTCACTCAACCACTACTAGTTAAGTGCTGTCCAAGTGTCAGGAACTGAGCTGGGTGTAACAAATATAGGCAATCCAGTCTTATGTAGATTAACATTAATTAATGAGATAATCTTAGATGTCTGTGTGAAGTCAATAGAATAGAGTGATGAATGAGGAGTAAAATAGCTGGTGGGGAAAGGCCTGAATTCATGACATGTAGGATGGACCTAAAAGATTCAAAGGGGACAGCCATGTGAAGAGTGGGAGGCAGACATTCTCAGCAGAGGCAACAGAAAGTACAAAGACCCTGAGGGGAGAATGAGCCTGGTGAGGTGGAGAAAAGAAAGGCCAGTGTGACTGGAGAGGACAGTTGAGGAAGAGCTTGAAGAGAAATGAAGGCTTGGAGAAGTGGCAGGTTCAGGCCAGCCAGGGCCTTTAGAGTCTGCAGTAAGGAATTTAAATTTTATTCTGTGTGTGATGGGAAGTCATTGAAGTTAATAAAGAAGACTCATTTCATTAACATGTGTCTGGAGAGGTTTGAACAAGTTTTGTCAAATTGCCCTTCTGAAGAAGAGCCTGGCCCGGGTCACTGGTGACACATACCTGCTGTTACAGTTAATGCTTGGGTGGGAGGTGAGCACACTCCCATAAGACGTCCTCTAAGGTGGGACAGAGGGTGAGTAGTCCTGGACTCTCTAGGTACTGAGAAGACCAGAGAAACCAGAATTCTGAGGAAGCAGCTCTCAGGAATAGCAGAAGAGGCCTCCTGTAGGTTTTGGGCATACCTCACACAGAGAGGTGGGATCTGTGTCCCCGTCCCTTGAATCTCGGCATGTTTGTGACTCTTTTGGCCAATAGAATGTAGTAGAGCGATGCTATGAGACTTCTGAGGCTGGGTCATAAAAAGCAATACATAAAAAGCGTTCTTGGAGGCCTGAGCTGCCATGCAGGGAGTCCAGCTTTCTTTAGTTCCAGCCCACAGGGGCCATAGGGGTGACAGTCCCAGGTGAGCCCAGCCTTCCAACCATCCCTGCCAAGGTGCAGGGCATGACAGTAAAGCCGTCTGCCAGCTGAATACCATTGAGTGACCTTCGTGGCTGCTTCATGAGACTGAAGAATCGATCTTCTGAGCCCTGCACAAATTCCTGGCCATAAAATCATGTGATGCAATAAAACGGTTGTTGTTGTAAGCCACTAAGACTTGGGATAGTTGGTTAAGGAGCAGTAGTTGTTTAAGGATCATATGAGGACAAGAAAGAATAGCCAGACCTTGGGGGGCCAGGCATTCTGTCTGCAGAAGTCCGGGTTCTTCAATCATCGCTGACATGAGGGTTTTACCAGTCCCCAGGGGAGGCCAGAGACGTGCCCCGTGTCCAGTGGCTATTCAGGAGGGACCTCAGACATATCTTTCTTAGGATCATTTCCTCAGGGACTTGCCATGAAAACACAGCTCACTGTGTTTAAAAAATCCTCAGCTACCTTTGGAGGCTAATGCCTTAGGCCACAAATCAAAAACAGCAGACTACTAACTCCAGAGCTGCTGAAAGACCTCAGTCCTGGCTTCTGTGTCATCTTGGTTTTGAGAACTGATTCCATTCCGAGACAAATATGGGCGTTGTTTCCAAATAAAAGAAATCAAGATTCATAGTCTTTCTTCATAATTAAAGTTTCTGAAAAGAAAAACTGTGTTGGTCTCAGGTCTCTGGGTTGGTAAGGTCACCTCCGGTTTGGCTTCTTTTCTGTGTGTCACAAAATGAGTTTATAAATGAATGCTTAAGAAAACCCCAAAACAAAAGAGAAAAACTTCTTTGGAAAAATGATAGTGAGAATGGAGCTTTCTTGCTCTGGAGCAAACTTCTTATGAGGATTCCATGTGGCTATCCCTAGTCGCAATGTGAATTGGGTTTTCTTTATTTCATTTATGTTTTATAAATGGTTCTTATTGGCCATGGGGCCTTATTCTCATTTCCAAAGGTGAGGAGCCTGAGGACAAAGGCAGGATGACTGACTTAAAGTCAGAGGTAAACAGTGTCCACACAGTTCTTCCCCTGGTAATTGATTAAGAACCACGGGAGATAATTCAGCCTGTCTCAGACCCTGAGTTCCATAGTCACTGTAGGTCACTCCACCATATCTCTAACAAGAATGAGGTAGTACCAACAGGTAGAAACTAACAATGGGAATGCAGATTTCCACTCTGCAGAAGTCATTGACTATACTTTGGTCTTTTTACATTTAATCTCTCTTGCAGACTATTACTTACTGTTAAATACTTTTGAGAACATATTTCAGTTATGTCTATTAAATTAGCTTTTCAAGAACATTCATATATATATATATATATACACACACACACACACATATATATACACACACATATGTGCATGTATTCCTATCTAATTTTTGTCTAAATTTTCTGTTGTTCACTGATTCCAATTTGGACTCATTTATTTAATAGTTAGCGAGTGTCTACACTATGAGGATTCTTTGTAATTAAAAAAGATGAAACTAATAACACGGGTTTCCTATCTCTTGAGTCCATACTTATCATACTCCCTTAGGGGATTACAGTTATGATCAACATGTGGATGCAAATAGTTTTAATGTAGGCAGAACCTCTTAGTTAAAAGAATAATTCTGGACACTGAAAAACAGAAAAATCAACAGAATGCTAATTGTTCTTATGTACTGAGACCTTAAATTGTTAGTCTTCTTGTGATTCATATAATTCCATGAATCAGAAGCCCAAACTCAGAGATGGAAATCTAATTTACAAAATGTTCTTCTTTAAGGATTTTATATGAGGAGATAATGGATCTTTCCTCTTTCCTGCAAAAACTTATGAAACAAAAACTTAAATTAAAAATACTAAGTATTTGAAAATCAATTTACTTAGAACAGTTGTGCTGTGAGTTAACACACATCCTGAGTAATTTGCCTTCATTTCATGTTTTAATATTTTGGCTCACTGGGTCACAATTGTGAGAATCCATCCTGTTTTCATTTGCCTTCCCATTCCTGATGCTCCATCACAACGCCGCTACCTTGTACACAGTCTCACCAGAGACGCAGTATTTGATGTACCTTTTTATGAAGCCACCTGGAACCCGTTTTTGGGGAAGGGTCAGCATTCCCTTCCCTGGACAGGTGAAGCTGCTGCACGTAAAGGTTAAACGTCTTGGACAGATTCAGCCAGGCTGCTGCCTCCTGAGCGCCGCATGTTGTTTCGTTTATTATTTCTCTTTATTGCCTCTGTGCTGGCAATAAAGTTGGGTTATAAAATTAGAGTGCGGTCGCCACGTCTGGTTTCCCAGATTTCCATGTCATCTTGGGAAGCCCCAAAGTTCCTGATTGGTGCCACTGGGTATTTTCATCTGTCTTGTTGAGGGTTGTGGAGATTGACAGAGCATAATTTTTAAAAAACGGGGACAGGGAAGCAAAGCTAAAGTTGACATTTTGGAGCAAACTCGTATGAAAGAAAGATTAGTTATTCAAAGCAAATTCGCCACCTTGAAGGCCCTTCTCTTGCATGAGGACCATGTAGGTCGCAGGCAGCCCCAGGAATCCCCAGCAGAGTCCACACAGAAAGAGCCCGCGACCAGCAGGGTGACCACCCACAGAACCCAGGGGAGCGCCAGTCTGCCGGCCACCCCGAGAGCGTGTGCGCGGGAAGCTCAGGTTCCGGAAGGGCGGCCCACCATCTCTGTCCCAGCACAGCCTCTCCAAGCTTTCAGCTAACCTGACGGTCGTTTGACTTTTGTCTCCACTGGCCACTCCCTTCTAGGCGAGAAGGAGTGGCTCTCTTTGAAGAGGGGAAACTCAAGGAGGTCTAAACACAAAAATTATCCTCAGAGAAGTTTTCTTTGCTTTCTTTCTTCTAAAGCATGGAATCGATTTAAAAAAGAAAAGGAAAAACAAACAAGCAAACACTCCCCGTGCCCCTGCAAATATTCTCCCGAGACACACAATCTAAAAAAAATATCTGTTTTATTGTGAGGAAAACTAGCTAATCGTATTGATAACTACCTTTGGATGAGGCCTACCTGTATTTGATCTCCTGTGATTTTTACAACCACTCCATGAAGTAGGAACTGCAATATCCCCACGCTACACAGAAGAGGAGCTGGACCTACGCACCCAAAGTACACAGCTGCTGACTCCAGCCTGGGTCTGGCTGACCCTGGAGCTCACGCCCATGACCCTCAAGCAGTATTTTGCCCTTGAACTTAATGCTCCTGGCTGGGTGACCATAGCTGCCTCCAGAAAGGAGCTCCCCCAGGGCAGTGGTTCTTAATGGGGAGCGAGTTTACCCCCTAGGGGACATTTGGCAATGTCTGGAGACATTTTTGATTGCTGAAACTTGCAACTGGCCAGGGATGCAACTCGACATCCCATACTTCAAAGGATAGCCTCCACAACAAAGAATTATCTGGCTGAAAATGTCAAGTGTCCAGGTGGAAAACCCTGCCATAGATGCGTCCTTCTATTTTGTGACATTTAAGTTTAATGTGGTTTACTATGTTGTGAATAATTGGAAAGAGAGGAAACCGCAGGGTGAAAATGAAACTGTTCCCATAAATCGTCACCCATGGCAATATCAGCTCATGCCGTTATGCACAAAATGCTGCAGAAATCACACCAAAGCCATTACTGTAGCTTTGTAGTATAGTCTGAAGTCCAGGAGCCTGATTCCTGCAGCTCCGTTTTTCCTTCTCAAGATTGCTTTGGCTATTTGTGGTCTTTTGCTTTTCTGTACAAATTGTGCAGTTTTTTGTTCTATTTCTGTGAAAAATGCCATTGGTAGTTTGTTAGGGATTGCACTGAATCTGTAGATTGTTTTGGGTAATATAGTCATTTTCACAATGTTGATTCTTCCAATCCAAGAACATGGTATGTCTCTCCATCTGTTTGTATTGTCTTAAATTTCTTTCACCAGAGTCTTATAGTTTTCTGCATACGGGTCTTTTGTCTACTTAGGTAGGTTTATCCCTAGGTATTTTATTCTTTTTGTTGCAATGGCAAATGGGAGTGTTTCCTTAATTTCTCTTTCAGATTTTTTGCTGTTAGTGTGTAGGAATGCAAGAGATTTCTGTGCATTAATTTTGTATCCTTCTACTTTACCAAATTCATTGATTAGCTCAGGTAGTTTTCTGGTAGCATCTATAGGATTCTCTATGTATATTATTATATCATCTGCAAACAGTGATAGCTTTACTTCTTCTTTTCCGATTTGGATTCCTTTGATTTCTTTTTCTTCTCTGATTGCTGTGACTACAACGTCCAAAACTATGTTGAATAATAGTGGTGAGAGTCGACAACCTTGTCTTGTTCCTGTCTTAGAAGAAATGGTTTCAGTTTTTTACAATTGAGAATGATGTTGTCTGTGGGATTGTCATATATAGCCTTTACTACATTGAGGAAAGTTCTCTCTGTGCCTACTTTCTGGAGGGTTTTTTTCATAAATGGGTGTTGAATTTTGTCCAAAGCTTTTTCTGCATCTATTTATTGAGTTGATCATAGGATTTTGCTCCTTCAATTTGTTAGTATGGTTTATCACATTGATTGATTTGAATATATTGACGAATCCTTGCATTCCTGTGATAAACCCCACGTGATCATGGTGTATGATCCTTTTAATGTGCTGTTGGATTCTGTTTTCTAGTTTTTTGTTTTTTTTTTGCTGTACGCGGGCCTCTCACTGTTGCGGCCATGGCTCACAGGCACAGCCGTTCCACGGCACGTGGGATCTTCCCGGGCCGCGGCACGAACCCATGTCCACTGCATCAGCAGGCGAACTCTCAACCACTGCGCCACCAGGGAAGCCCTGATTGTGAACATTTAATCCAGTGCTCCTGAGGCTGCTGGGAGGGATATCCCTTTGTCTACTTTGTTCGCACAGCTCCCGGGGTTCAGCTTTGGATTTGGCCCCGCCTCTGCATGTAGGTCGCCTGAGGGCGTCTGTTCTTCGCTCAGACAGGACGGGGTTAAAGGAGCAGCTGATTCAGGAGCTCTGGATCACTCAGGCCGGGGGGAGGGAGGGGTACGGAGTGTGGGGTGAGCCTGCGGCGGCAGCGGCTGGCGTAACGTTGCACCAGCCTGAGGTGCGCTGTGTGTTCTCCCGGGGAAGTTGTCCCTGGATCACGGGACACTGGCACTGGCGGGCTGCACAGGCTCCCGGGAGGGGAGGAGGGGATAGTGACCTGTGCTCGCACACAGGCTTCTTGGTGGCGGCAGCAGCACCCTTAGCGTCTCATGACCATCTATGGGATCCGCGCTGATAGCCGCGGCTCGCGCCCGTCTCTGGAACTCCTTTAAGCAGCGCTCTTAATCCCCTCTCCTCGCGCACCAGGAAACAAAGAGGCAAGAAAAAGTCTCTTGCCTCTTACGCAGCTCCAGACTTTTTCCCGTACTCCCTCCCGGCTAGCTGTGGCGCACTAGCCCCCTTCAGGCTGTGTTCATGCAGCCAACCCCAGTCCTCTCCCTGCGATTTGACCTCTGAAGCCCGAGCCTCAGCTCCCAGCCCCGACCGCCCTGGCGGGTGAGTAGATAAGCCTCTCGGGCTGGTGAGTGTTAGTCGGCACCAATCCTCTGTGCGGGAATCTCTCTGCTTTGCCCTCCGCACCCCTGTGGCTGCGCTCTCCTCCGTGGCTCTGAATCTTCCCCCTCCGCCATCCGCAGTCTCCGCCCGCGAAGGGGCTTCTAGTGTGTGGAAACTTTCCTCCTTCACAGCTCCCTCCCACTGGTGCAGGTCCCGTCCCTATTCTTTTGTCTCTGTTTATTCTTTTTTCTTTTGCCCTACCCAGGTACGTGGGGAGTTTCTTGCCTTTTTGGAGCTCTGAGGTCTTCTGCCAGCGTTCAGTTAGGTGCTCTGTAGGAGTTGTTCCACATGGAGATGTATTTGTGGGGAGGAAGGTAATCTCCTGTCTTACTCTTCCACCATCTTCCTCAACTCCCAGGTACCAAGATTCCGGCCCGCGGTCCCCAGGACTGTCACGGCTTCGGCCGCTGGGGGGCATCCTCAGTGAGGCCGCCCTCCCCTCGGGCTCCAGGGCAGTTCCGTGAGGGCGGAGGGAAGAGACCCCAAGCCGGGAGTTCCAGCTCTGTGGAAAAGCGAGCTCTGTTCTCCAGATATATTTTTAAGGTTAGAAAAAGATATAGCACTCACCTAGCCTTGTTTTTTTTTTTTTTTTTTTTTTTTTTTTTTTGCGGTACGCGGGCCTGTCACTGTTGTGTCCTCTCCCGTTGCGGAGCGGGGCACGAACCCGCGTCCCCTGCATCGGCAGGCGGACTCTCAACAACTGCGCCACTAGGGAATTCCTAGCCTTGTTTTAATCCCCTCCTTTCCCTCCTCCAATTTTTCCCTGCCTCTAGCAGGTTCTGAATTTTGGGGGTTGATCCCAGTATCCCATGTTTTATCCTCTTTCCTTCGTATACCATTGAGATGTCCAGAAGTCTGAAAATAATCAGTGTTCAAAGCCCATCTCCCATCCTGTCTCTTGTAGCTGGAAGTTACCCCATGGGTCTGTGTTGAACCATGTTTCCCAGTTAGGGATTTGAAAAGATGGTTATCATAACCACTGGACCCTGAACTCACTCCCAGTGACTCTGGGAAACGGTGAGGGGAGGAGGTGATGGGAGGAGGTGATACCACCAGCTGGTACAAGGAGAGGCCTGAGGCTGAGCTGCAGTCAGTCCATAAGCCTCTCCAATATCAGTGTGGCAAACGGTGCGGCGTCTACTCTCCTTTTCTACACACCCCTTGGGATGCGCCTAAGTTTTATTTTCCCTGGAAGGCTTTTTATGACCTCATTCACGTAATTGATTGCCTATAATTGTGAGTGTGTCTGTGTGTGTACGTATGTGTGTGTAGGTGTACACACACAATGGCCTCACCCATGGCTCTGGAAGAAAGATGCCATCACTATGGAGTCCAGGGCTCATGGGTGGGATGGAGAACTCTGGATGGAGATTCAAGACACCTGTGTTCTACTTAGTTCCTCCTTTGCCATCAACTTGTTTTGTGCAAGTCACTGTGTCAGCTCCAGTTTCCTCTTTGATAAAGTTCAGAAGCTGGTCAAAATTATATCTGTGGGGCTTCCCTGGTGGCGCAGTGGTTGGGAGTCCGCCTGCTGATGCAGGGGACACGGATTCGTGCCCTGGTCCCGGAGGATCCCACGTGCCGCGGAGCGGCTGGGCCCGTGGTCCGTGGCCGCTGGGCCTGCGCGTCCGGAGCCTGTTCTCCGCGGCGGGAGGGGCCACAGCAGTGAGAGGCCCGTGTACTGAAAAAAAAAAAATCTGTGGCTCTTTCCTCTTGAAAAGTTTAAAAGGGGCTATTTACAAAGATGTGGCACCCTGTAGGGAAACCACAAGGCATAGTGCAGGACCTGAGCCTGGTAACGGAGACCTGATGTATGAGGATAGGACCTGTTACAAGAAACTAGAGTGCTAAAGAGGGGCCCTTCCTGACAGGAGGCTGCAGCTGTGGGGAGTAGACAGCCTGAAGCAACCCCATTGGGGGAGGGGGAGAAGGTGAGAATATATGCCAAAGCTCACTCTCTTCCCTCCTGCCGGCCCCTCTGGGGCTCCCCGTTACCCAAACCCAACAGGAACTCTAAATCTTGTGTTGCCACAGGTCAGCCTCCAATGGAAGAGGCGCAATGGAAGGGCTTGTGCCCAGCGGGCCTGTCACTTACTATCTATAAGTCCACTGGGAACTCAAGGTTGTTTTAGCTTCCTCACCAGCCTCTGCTCCCTCCCACCACCCTTTTTTTTCCTATCCAGAATAAAGAAGATCTGACTTCAGCCAAATAAATCAATTTTAAGGTCCTCACTTTTGTATCCTCATATATGCATGGACTCCTGTTAATAATCCACAGCCAATCAGGCTTCAGAATGTATTGATTCTGCATCTCATCCCTTGTTTTGGTCCCCACACCTAGGCCCCTAACTCAGATTCCCATGACCTCTTCCTTTTCCTGTGGCAAGAGCCTCCTAATTAACTTTTTTGATTCTGCTTCCGGAGTCAAATTCTAAAGGCAGAACTCTAATCCTTTTCCTGTTCAAAACTCTTCCATGGGCCCTCTTGTCTGAGACGATCATCTGAAGTCCTGAGCATGGCCTCTGATATCCTATGATCTGGATGAGATTCCTCTTTTCAGTCTTATCCTTGGGCCCCCCTTTATGGCCCTGTGTTCCTGCAAACCAAACTGTCCTGCAGCCTGTCCTGTCTCCATGAGGATAATCCCCAGTTATGGAGCACCTAGTGTGTGTCGGGAGCTCTCCTAGGTACCTCACCTACACCATTTCACTTATTCCTCACAGACATCCAGTTCACAGTCCCCTCCTGCTGCCTAAATATAACAAATTTAACACAAAAATTTATAGGGAGCTCAGAAGTTTAGAAAGGGAAATCCCAGGTGCTAGAAGCAAAGCCAAAGTGGTGAGCAGGACCTAACTTCTGGGTCAATGAGAGGACTGGACCCAAGAATGCTCCATAGTGGGGAGGGTCTTAGGTCCAGGCAGGGTTGGGAGCTGGAAGTGAGCCCCCTGCACCAAGCCAGACATCTCTAAGGACTGTCCTCCACCACTAGAGAAAAACTCTGTTCCCTGGCTGTGGGCTGTGACAAGGAAAGGTTGCTCATTCAAGATGGGGGAGTAAAAAGAACCTTTGGCAAAAATTTAAACTCCAGTCTGCCCCTGCCTGTCCTGTTGGGCGTCCACATTATTCATGCACTGTGGGAATCCTGAGTCCCTAAGTTAATATAAAATGTAGGCTAGACATGCACAACTGCATCATGTTTTTAACAGAGGCAGTTGTTCTCCTACTGAAAAATTCCTTCTGAAGATGATCCTTCACAAGAAACTTCAAGTTGCAGCAGGAAACAAGCACTCAGTGAAATAGTGTACAGAGGTAACACCTAAAGATTTCACACCCTAACAATGCAAATAGTAGGACATTTTGAGCACCTGGCTTAGGGAGATGAGAGCAGTAACGATCCTGAATAAGGTAAAACTGAGGTTTTTATTTAAGAATAACAGAAACGTTTAGAAAAAGAACCAAATAAAAATTCCAGAAAGAAAAAAATGTGGTATTCATATAAGGGTAAGGATTAAACAGGAGGCCAATCGCAGTTGTGAGGTAATAAATTAGAAGGCAGATCTGGGAAAATCATTTAAACCTCACAATAGCACTTCAAGGTAGGCGATTGTTCTTCCTTGTTAACACAGGAAGAGTTAAGAAACTTCATCAGGAGAGCCTGTCTTTGAACTCAGATCTGTCTTATCCAGCAATATGCTGGGGCTGGTTTGTACCACCTGTGAGAGCCCTTTGTATGTATCTCTTCCCAACTCCACTTTCAGTGACATAACCTTAGTAGCTTGAAATTGACCATGGTGAGAGTATTTATACCACAGAAATTGCCAAGTACTACAATTGGGGCTTTTTTTTTCCTTAGAGAGTCTGTGGTTAAACATTTACCAGCATACCACTGGTCTGACCCGTGCTCACACTTTAAATTGGGAATCACAAGGTAATCTCCCACAGGGGACTCACGGGACACATAAAGGATGAGGTTGGCTGAGTGGGCTCACCGTGTGGGCTGTGTGACCTTTCTAAAGTGAGCAACTGCTGCAAAGCTTTTGGTATTATGTGGGCTGTGGACCCAGTGTTAACATCTTCTGATTTCTTTAAAAGCAGCTGCAAAATCCAGAATTTTACGTGAAATCTCAATTTTATTTATTTATTTATTAGCATGATTTTTTTTAAATATATTTTTTTAATTAATTAATTTATTTATTTATTGACTGTGTCGGGTCTTAATTGCGGCATGTGGGATATTTCATTGCGACACGCAGGCTCTTCGTTTCCGTGCGCGGGCTTCTCTCTAGTTGTGGCACGTGGGCTCCAGAGTGTGTGGCCTCAGTAGTTTCAGCGTGGGTTTAGTTGCCCCGCAGAATGTGGGATCTTAGTTTCCTGACCAGGCACCAGGGAAGTCCCTGAAATCTCAATTTTTAAATGCTGGCAACAGATTCAAAACATTGCTCAGGTCAAAAAATAAAATAAAACCCACATCTGCTGGCTGAATTTGGCCATGGGCTGCCAGTTTGTAATACCTAGTTTTAACCAATAAACTCCATTGCTTTGTGTTATTGTTCCTTTCTCTAAACGCCCTCCTACTTGTCAAAATCCAGCTTAAATGACAGCTTCTCCATGTTTCATCCCTGAGTCGCCCATCTAAAAGTCATCTTCTGAACACTAAATAGATGGTTCTAAACACATAAGTATTTTCTTTAAGGGAAATGTATGTGTTATAAGAATTTTTCCTTAAAGAAAATAGTTATGTGTTTGATATTATTTGTGCACACATTTTTCTTCTCTGGTAGTTTGTAACTTCCCTGAAGATCAAGATCTATGTCTTGGTCATCTTTGTTTCCCTGGAAATATTCAGCAAGTCTCCTGTATATAGTAGACATTCAGTAAGTATTTGGTAAAATTTAAAACTGGAAACTCAGTACATGTTTATTTGAATCACATTTTATACTTGCCTTCAGAATTGTGACTTGTGTGTTTAACCAGGAAGATTAGGAATTTAGATAGGAAATTTCAAAGCCATGTTGATAGCACAGAGGATGGTTATCATTCCTAGTTTTATGAGATGTGCTCACGGGAAACTTTTATTTTCCTGTCTGTGTTGATGCATGTGAATGGGTGTTTCTGCACTAAGCTCTGTGATTCAAAGAGATGACTTCCCATAGTCATGGTTGACTGAGATGTTAGAATACAGAGCATTTTCCTATTTAATGAAACTTTTTTCCTTAATCAAAATGAAACTTATTAAGACCAAAAACATAATGTTTACTAATATTTGTACTTAAAAGAATTTTCAAGGCTTTTAAAGTATAATGTATTATAGAGCAAAATTTAAAGGAATACAAGTACTTTGGTGCAAAACTCAAATTAAAATTTGAGAGTTACTACTTTCCCCCTTCACTTTCCTATGTTGGTTAAAATAAAGACTTTTTAGTTCTTTCTTTCACTTTCAATGCAATAGATTTGTAAAGCTTGCAGCTCTTCATCTCTTAAAGTTCCCTTGGGATCTTCAAATGTCCTTAGATAATCTTTCCTTGACTGCTTGCTGCTAATTTTAGAAAAGAATTAATTAGTTATCTCTAAATTCCAAGAATTACAAGGGTTCCTTTTCTTTCCTAGTTACATACCCTCTGTTTCCTTCTATAGTATTGTTTTCTAAGCAGGACAAATAGAGCCTCCTGCTCTCAACTGGTTTCTGTTTTCTGTTAAAGAGCTTAAAATTAGGAAAACCTCAACCTTATCAGTACTCTATGTTAAAAATAGATTTAAACAAAATAGTAAAATGATATTAAAAGCAGAGCCGAAATTTTTCTCTTCCCATTAATGCTTAACTTTATTATTTGCATCCTTTGGGACAAGGTGGTAAAAATGAAAGTATAGGCTGGTCATTCTTTTCAAACCTACTCACAAGTGTATTTTAAACATTGGGTCTACTTGGAGCTATTACACAATTTTTTAAATTGTAAAAATTTAGTCCGAAAATGGCATAGAAATAATCTGTAAGTATTGTTTAAATATAGGTTGACTTTTCTTCTCATAGTTCAGAAGTTTTTCGCTCTGCTAGCCACTCAACTTATCCTATTTCTAAAGCTTTGGAGAGTCACGTGCATTGTGCACAATTTTGTAAAACTAGGTAATGCATTAATTCAACAAATATATGTTGAGGATCTGCTCTGTGCAGGCACTAACTACACACTGATGAACAAAACAGACAGTCCTAGGCCCTACTCTGTGCTCTCAACAGCGTGTGGCCACACAGGGACTGAGCCTACAACTTGGACACTCACTACCACATTCTAACTTCAATGGTTAAACAGCTTTGAGGTATAATGCATTTGCTTTCAATTGCCAGTGAGAGGTGGTTGCCATCACAGCCAAGACCTAAGTTATTAAAGTTTGACAGGAAACTTTTCATGACATATACCTTCATCATCAGTGTCAGTTCACCCTGTCAGCTGAGGTCCGCAGTCTCTGCTCTTTACCCGTTATTTTCTGCTGTACAATATTGGACCATCCATAAAACAAACAGACAAACACTGCATGTGTGTGGTGGAGGCAAACCTGTCACCCCAATGGGGATGATTACCTTTTGCCTTTGCTCCTCTTAGGTAAGCACCTTGAACTAGACGTTTGGGGAGGTTTCCTTCATCAAGGCTGGAATTAACTATTTTGAAAAAGTGTAAGTTAAATGATGAGTTTTGTTGTCATTTATGTCATTATTGCCCACCCCCTCATGTACCTTCTCACTATTTAATATTGTCTTTCAGGACAGTCATGGTGTATACATAGCTCTAGAAAGTCAGACTGCTGTTGGGGAGGGACAGCCTTAGATGAACTGAATCCCATCCCCTCCTTTGACTGCTAAGGGATCTGAGGCTCAGACAGGTGAAATGGATTCCCAAGGGCACAAAGCTGGTCATGAAACAGGATCCTACCTCTTGGTCTACATAAGAAGAATGATGCTCTCAATATTCCGATCCCATATTTTATGGTTCCTTATCATGTTACTCTATTACAGTTATAGTTGTAGAATATTAACTTCACTATGCAATATGTTTACCAAATAGGAAAGTTTCAGGTTTTATTCCATGAAGGACACTTTTCTGCTCAGCTCATGACTGTTTTTTTGGCAGTACACGGGCCTCTCACTGTTGTGGCCTCTCCCGTGCGGAGCACAGGCTTTGGACGCACAGGCTCAGCGGCCACGGCTCACGGGCCTAGCCACTTTGCGGTATGTGGGATCTCCCCAGACCGGGGCGCAAACCCGTGTCCCCTGCATCGGCAGGCGGACTCTCAACCACTGCGCAACCAGGGAAGCCCTCATGACTGGTTTTGAGTTGGTTTATCTTAATGGACTAGCCATTTGAGCATTCACCAAAAGAGGTATCCTGTTTACAGCAGTTGATTTTTCAGAGATCAAAGGAAAAGGGCAAACAAAAGGAGCTTGGAGTTAGGACATATTGTTTCTCACCTATGATCTGTGAGATAGCTGATCTAGGGCCATTACATCTCTTGCTTTTGTTCCACTGAGGAAATAGTGGTCACATGGCTTAAAGGAAGTGGCTGGAAGTAGAACTGCCCAGATTCTGGGAAAGGGAATTTGTATATACCAGGTAGGTCAGTGCTTCTCCTACCTATTAAGTTGAACCACATGAAATTGTCCCTATCGCAGCACTTTTGACCTACAAAAATGGTAATTTTTTTTTTTTTTTTTTGCGGTACGCGGACCTCTCACTGTTGTGGCCTCTCCCGTTGCGGAGCACAGGCTCTGGACACGCAGGCTCAGCAGCCATGGCTCACGAGCCTAGCCGCTCTGCGGCATGTGGGATCTTCCCAGACCAGGGCACGAACCCGTGTCCCCTGCATCGGCAGGCGGACTCTCAACCACTGCGCCACCAGGGAAGCCCCAAAATGGTAATTTTTTATGACTTAATCAAATACAATTTTTTTCTCCTTTCCCCTTTTATCCTTCCAAGCCCTTGCATGTATTTTTCCTCGGCCTGGTGTAGGATCAATTCTTTGACTTACTATCAAACTTGCACTTATTCTCTCCTCTTGTCATTAAAGACTTTCAGGCTCAGTGTCAAAGATTTGCTCCTTGAAAGGCACAACTGGATTCAACCTAGGTTGAACTCGTTAGAAAATCAATAGCTCAGTGCTATTTCATCACTGGAAATGGTTCAGCCCAATAATTGGGGTCAATATGGTTAATATAAACATATCTTGAGGGAAGATGCATCTCTCTTCTTGCCTGGGCAGGTGGAGACATGGCATCTCTGTCTTATTACCTAGAAGAATATTATGGTTGGATCTCTGCCACCCATAGGTCTGAATGGGGCACCCTGTGTTTCATCAGAAAAACAGGATGCCTAGTTGTACTCATCAGGTAAACAAACTTCTGTGTAATTAATGAGCATCAGGCCAACTGTTGGGAGGATTATTGGTCATGGAGAAGCAGATAATCCTACCACAGTCATGTGAGTGTTCAGTTCTTAGGACAAATCTCAAAATCTCAGTTGACTGCCTCAGTCCCTTCATCCTTAGAATAGAGGAACCAAGGAAACTTGCCTAAAATCAGAAATGAATGCAAAGTTGTATGTGAAGACCCATAAGGCCTTGTAATGGAACTAGTTCTTGGTTGTAGAAATAGAACAGTAGGATGACAATTCTGGGTAAGTACTCAGGGTCAACTAGCATTGGGAAAGGGAAAGGCAGGATGGATTGAAAAGTTACTGGATGCTCTTCCTTTTTTTTTTTTTTATTGAAGTATAGTTGATTTGCAATATTGTGTTAATTTCAGGTCTACAGCAGAGTGATTCAGATATGAGCATATATATTTTTTCAGATTCTTTTCCATTACCGGTTATTACAGCATATTGAATATAGTTCCCTGTGCTACACAGTAAATACTTGTTGATTATCTGTTTTATATATAGTGGTGTGTATCTGTTAATCTCATATTCCTAATTTATCCCTCCCCACTCCCACCCTTTCCCCTTTGGTAACCGTAAGTTTGTTTTCTATGGCTGTGAGTCTGTTTCTGTCTTGTAGATAAATTCATTTGTATTATTTTTTAGATTCCACATATAAGTGATATCATATAATATTTGTCTTTCGCTGTCTGACTTACTTCCCTTAGTATGATATTCTCTAGGTCCATCCATGTTGCTGCAATTGGCAATATTTCATTCTTCTTATGGCTGAGTTTATATATATATATATATATATATATATATATATATATATATATATATACACCAAATCTTTATCCATTTATCTGTTGATGGACACTTAGTTTGCTTCCATCTCTTGGCTACTGTAAATAGTGCTGCTATGAACATTGGGGTGCATGTATTTTTTCGAATTAGAGTTTTCTTTTTATTCTGGATATATACCCAGGATTGCTGGGTCATATGGTAGCTCCTATTTTTAGTTTTTTAAGGAAACTCCATACTGTTTTCTATAGTGACTACACCAATTTACATTCCCACCAACAGTGTAGCAGGGTACCCTTTTCTCCATACCCTCTCCAGCATTTATTATTTGTAGACTTTTCATGATAACCATTCTGACTGGTGTGAGGTGATACCTCATTGTAGTTTTGATTTGCATTTCTCTAATAATTAGAGATGCTGAGCATCTTTTCACGTGTCTGTTGGCTATCTGTATGTCTTCTTTGGAGAAATGTCTATTGAGGTCTTCTGCCCATTTTTTGATTAGGTTGTTTGTTTTTTTGATATTGAGTTGTATGAGCTGTTGTATATTTTGGAAATTAAGCCCTTGTCGGTTGCATTGTTTGCAAGTATTTTCTCCTATTCCATAGGTTGTCTTTTCATTTTGCCGATGGTTTCCTTTGCTGTGCATTAGGTCCCATTTGCTTATTTTTGCTTTTATTTCTTTTGCCTTAGGAGACTGATCTAAGAAAATATTGCTATGATTTATGTCAGAGAATGTTTTGCCTATGTTCTCTTCTAGGAGTTTTATGGGGTCATATCTTATACGTAAGTCTTTAAACTATTTTGAGTTTATTTTTAATATGGTGTGAGGGAATGTTCTAATTTCATTGATTTACATGTAGCTGTCCAGCTTTCCCAGCACCACTTGCTGAAGAGACTGTCCTTTCTCCATTGTATATTCTTGCCTCTTTGGTCAAAGATTAATTAACCATAGGTGCATGAGTTTATTTCTGGGCTGTCTATTCTGTTCCATTGATCCATATGTCTGTTTTTGTACTAGTACCATGTTGTTTAGATTACTGGAGCTTTGTAGTATTGTCTGAAGTCTGGGGGGGTTATGCCTCCAGCTTTATTCTTCTTCCAGATTGCTTTGGCAATTCTGGGTCTTTTGTGGTTCCATGTAAAGTTTAGGATTATTTGTTCCAGTTTTGTGAAAAATGTCATGGGGAATTTGATAGGAATTGCATTAAATCTATAGATTGCTTTGGGTAGTATGGCCATTTTAACAACATTAATTGTCCCAATCCAAGAGCATGGAATATCTTTGCATTTCTTTGAATCATCTTCAATTTCCTTTATCAATGTTTTGTAATTCTCAGTGTATAGGTCTTTCACCTCCTTGGTTAGGTTTACTCCTAGGTTTTTTTGTTTGTTTTTGGATGCAATTTTAAATGGGATTTTTCTTTTTTTTGTAACATCTTCTTTCTGATAATTCATTGTTAGTGTAAAGAAATACAACAGATTTCTGATATCCTTGATGCTCTTGTTTTTCTTTTAGGCACTGAATAGATTTGATAAATAAAACCTGGCCCTATGGAAATGTCTACCTTGGCTGCGGTTGGACCAATGACCGTTAAGATTCCTCCTAAGTTCTAGAAACTCTGCAAAGCAATCCAAAGCACTCAGCCTTCTCCACCCTTCACTGTCAGAAACACAATCCAAGACACTGCCTTTTCATGAAACCAGCACATATTTATTGAGGACCTGGTATGCACCAAGTCTTATTCTATGCCAGTGGATATCAAATGTGGTCTCCAGACAAGCAGAATTAGCATTACCCGGAAACTTGTGAGAAACCCAAACTCTCAGGCTCACCCATGACCTGCTGGACCGGAAGCCCTGGGAGTGGTGCCCAGTGTCTGTGTCCTAACAAGCCTTTCAGGTGATTCTGGAGCAACCCCAAAGATGGAGAAGGACTTTTCTGGGTGTGGGACATCCCCAAGCTAGCAACACTGTTGGGCATGGCTTCGGTGGCTTTGTTCCTGTGTAGTAAAGATCATAAAATGTGCCTGACAAACTGCTGCTTAGAAAAAATTTTTTAAGGTTGCCAACCAATGAAAAGGAGGCCACATTGAAGAAACAATTTATGTTTTGGTGAAATGTCACCATTTCCTCTGAAGCTAGGACACATATTAGGAAATTCTGGAATTGTTTAGCTGTGATGTAATGTTGCAGTTTTGCTGTGAACAACTTTAAGAGCCTTGATGAAGATTTTCCCTCTTTCCCATGGTTCTTAACCATAGCCTGTAATGGAGTTTTGATACTAGAAAATAATACTCCTTGTCACTGCCTCCACCTAAAAACTGAGGGTATAGCTGAAAAACTCTTCTATCAGTGCTATTAAAAAAGCATGGCCAGTTACATTTTGGGTTTCCTGCCTCCCTCTCTTCCTCTCTTCCTCTCTTCCTCTCTTCCTCTCTTCCTCTCTTCCTCTCTTCCTCTCTTCCTCTCTTCCTTCCTTCCTTCCTTCCTTCCTTCCTTTATTTTATATCAACAACTTTAAATCTGTTGAGATGTCTCTATCCTCCAGCACTCATCTAAATACCTGTTTCTTTTATAGAAAAGAAACAATAAAGAATAAGTTTGTTGTATAAACATTCATCATAGTGAAGGAACCTTTATAGATACTTGTTTTCTACATCTTCACAAGATGTGCCTTCTGACTATTCCCCTTTGCATGTAGGACACCAAGGTTTGGAGAGGTAGAGTGACCTGTCCAGGATCCAGTTGATAAATGGCAGTGGCATTGTCATCAATATATTGCCCAGAATTTCTGCCTTCTAACCTCATGTGTGCCCACTAGGTAACATATGTGATACGCCATAGTTTCACATTTTGCATCTTTTCATTTGTATACAAGTAGAACTGGGTCTGAAGCCTACTCTGAGGTAAGCCAGGTTTATTGCTGACCCCACCCCTTTACCCTCTTGGTGCTGCCTCCTACTCCATCTCTTCAGAGTCAGTATCAAATATGCTGCTAGAGGAGGCTCTGGAGGTGTGCCCTGACACATTCATGGCATGGAAGAAAGCTCTGGTAGTAGAATTTCAAGTGTCAGTAGTCAGATAGGGCACTGGGGGCTCCAGGCCATCCTTCTTAGAATTGGGTGGACCTGGTAGACCAGCAGGGCCTTTGTGCCTGAGCTTCCACCAATGACTGGGACCTGAACTTCCAGTCCAAGTGATGAGGGCAGCATGTGTCTCATGCTTGCCTTCTGGGAAATGTCAACTGCACTTATTCTAGCAATTGAAGTAGCTATTGCCCTTCTTCAAACCTTTTAAAGTTAAAGATTAGACAAAAAAGAAATTTCTCTCCTAATAGATGAGTGGCATATAAGTGCCCAATAGGAGATACTTCATATACTGAACTTGATTCTCTTTGAAACATAGAATTTATCCAGGTAGAGCACAGAGAGAATTTTTAGGGCAGTGAAATTATCTGTATGATACTATAATGATGGATACATGTCAGTTATGTCTATCAAATAACATCTGTCAAAACCCATAGAATGTAACAGATTCAGAGTGAACCCTAGTGTAAAGTATAGACTTTGGGTGATAATCATGTGTCACTGTAGGTTCATCATTGTAACAAATGTACCACTCTGGTGTGAGATGTTTTTAGTGGGGGCAGGCTCTGCATGTCTGGGGACAGGGGGTATATGAGAAATCTCTGTACCTTTTGCTCAGTTTTGCTGTGAACCTGAAACTGCTCGAAAAATATTCTATTTTATAAGTTGAATTTATCTTTAGCGTATGGAAACATGATTTTTAAGACAAACCTTTTCCCCTTCAGTCTGTGTAGCACACATCACCCTGCAGTTGAGAAATTATTAGAGCAATCTGGATATCAATCAGATATCATTTTTAAAAACATAGCTGATTTAGTGGGTAAAGGATAAGTGAAATAGATAAGAAGAAAAGGCCAGTCAGACTGACCCATCTAACTCTGCACATGTCCATTTACCTAAGTTGAGGAAGCTTTAGAAAAATGAAAAACAAACACCCAACCCTCCCTCAACTTTGCAATAAGAAAAAAATCTGGTCAGCAATTTCTTATTCAAGGCATTGGTGATCTGTCAGAAAGAAAGTAATCGTATAGGACATGCTAGAAAAAAGGGAAGATAATAAAAGGCTTGTTTTATTTCATCCCGTTTCAATGAGGTTTACGGTTTCCAAAACCGCCTACTTTTTCACAGGCAGACCTGTAGGGTTTAGACTCCTGATCTAAATTACCGACGGTCCACACCCCCTCCCCTGCACACAGCCCCGGGCCCAGCCCTCCCCCCACTCCCGTCCCTCTGCTGCTCCCAATGCAGCCCTGTGGCCGCAATCGAAGGCTATTTCCAAGTCCATCTGGTTCTTTGAGCAATAGTCTTGTTTGTTGTCTTTTCAGTGACATTCTGTTTGTTCAACCCCCTTTTTCCCTTCTGCGGGAGACAGCCTAACATTTTTTTCTTCTTCTTTAAAAAAAATGTTATTTGCTTTTCTTTATCAGCGTCGAGAAGAATGAAAACTCTGAAGGCAAAATAAAGGGAGACTTAAAACCGGGAAGAGAAAGGCGCGCCGCGGAGGAGGGAGCCTGCCTCGGGCCACTGCAGCGGCTCGGCGTCACCCACATTCCTGGGCCGCCGCGACGCCCCAACACAGCTTGTCGTTTCCTCCGACGGAGGCCGGCCGTGAAAGCCTCCCGGCGACGTGGGTGGGCTGCTGCGAAGACGCAGCGTCTCGTCCCATTCAGGAACTGCCCCGGGCCTGGCCCCGCGGAAGGCGGGCTGCGTGTTGTTTAAGTAAATAGACTGGTCGGAGGCCGGGCTGGCCGGGCCCCCACCCTCCCTCGCCGGCCCTGACCAGGAAGGGCCACCGGCGGGAGCCACCGCCGCCACCCACCGCGCAGGCGGGACCGCGGGCCTTCGCTGGACTTTCCAGTAAACAGAGAAGGTCTATCTTTGTCCCGTGCCACAGGGAGGCACTTGGGCCCGTTCAGCTTGTGTTTTCAGATGTTCTCTTGGGTCCTCTTCCTGGCCCATCTACTGCCCCAGACACTTCCCAGCGGCCAGTTAGCATCTTCTGTGCGGAAGCGGGAATCCAGGGCGGCTCAAAGGGTGGTCCTGGGACGGCAGCGCGGCCTCAGCTGGAAGCTTGTCAGGAATGCAGTTCTCAGGCCCTGCTCCGTACCTGCTGAATCAGAAACTCCGGAAAGGGGGCGCAGCCGACGTTTCTACAACTTCTCCAGGTGATTCCATGCACACCCAAGCGTGTGAAGCAAGGAGCCTGGCTGCTGGCTGACCCCGAGCAGGGCTTCTATCTGTTCTGTGCAGCTGGGTCCCCAGGCCCTGGAAGGCTGTCCAGCCTTGAACAGGTGCTCAGTGCGCATTTTACAGATGAACAGGTGATGCATGGGGTTGGGCCAGCTAATGGATTTGTTTTTGTGTTTTTTGGCGGTACGCGGGCCTCTCACTGTTGTGGCCTCTTCCGTTGCGGAGCACAGGTTCCGGACGCGCAGGCTCAGCAGCCATGGCTCACGGGCCCAGCCGCTCCGCGGCATGTGGGATCTTCCCGGACCAGGGCACGAATCCGTGTCCCCTGCATCGGCAGGCGGACTCCCAACCACTGCGCCACCAGGGAAGCCCCAGCTAACGGATTTGGATGGGTGTTTTCCTCTTTTCCTTCCCACAAGTTCACCTCTGCCCTTGCCCCACGCAGCCCATCTATCTCAGTTGAGGGCCCAGGGTTTGTTATTGGGTTTTGCCATCCACTTGTCTCTTTGAGGGGATTAAGCACAGACGAGTTCAGGGATGGAGGGGTGGGAGGGCTGTGGGACAGAGAAAACGTCTCTTCCAGGACTGCCTCCGAAATCTTCCCTCCCCACAAATTTCCTTCATATTGCTGAGCTTACACACACACAGACATGCCTCCCCTCCACTCTGTCTCAAAGCAGATAGATATTTTAAATTGAAAGTACTGCAAAAGTCCCTGACCATGTACAGTCAAGCATTCAGGTTGGCCCAGTTCACCTGATTACCACTTAGTGCCTGAAGACACCTGGACAGGATCCCCTTCAATGTCCTCCTTCTCCTGCCGGGTCTGATCCCGTGCAAGGCTGCCCCTGATAAGTACTAAGCACCTACTGTGTGTCAGACACTGGGGGTAGACGTCTGTGGTCAACAAAACAGAGTCAGAGCCTGTGCTCATGGCATTTCCATTTCATATTAAGGAACATAGATAATTAAATAATTTCAATAAAATACAACGTTACAAGTGTTAGGAAAGTGTTATTTAAGATCCTTTTAATTACATACCATCTTGTGACATCTCTTGTTATCTTGATCTGTTATTATGTAACTATTTCACTGATTTAGCATGTTTACTTCTTTCTAGCTGGATGTTAAGTTCTTGGAGGATAAGAACAACGTCTTACATGCTTTTTCTCTTCTGCAGTTCTTAGCCCGGTAAGCTTGGTGTACACCAGTGGTTCTAGCTTGGGCGCTATTGCTGGGGCAACGTTTGGAGACATTTTTGGTTGTTACAACTTGCACAGATCGGGGGCAAGGTCCTACTGACATCTAGTGGGTGGAGGTTCAGGATGCCGCTAACATCCTGGTGCACGGGGTACTCAAACTTCTCATCGTCAAGAACCTTTCGTCACACCAGTCTGGCTGAGGCCTCAGATGGAGCCACACTGGTTGATGCAGGCTGGACCTGGAGAGAGATATATATATCTTCTGGACCTTGTGTTATAACATACGGTGCACGGGACAGCCCCCGCCCCCAACACAGAATCACCCAGCCCCAGATGTCAACAGTGAGAGGCCGAGAAGCCCTGGCCTGGGGAGACCCTTTGTGTTCTCCCCACAGCATCCTCTTCCTAACAAGCCAGTGCCTGGTAAACCAGAAGAGCTACAACAACTCAGCATGACTGTGGGACTCTCCTCCTGCCTTCTTGTCCACCAGTCAGCCTGGCTCCTCCTCTGCCTGCCAGACACCTCTGCTTGTCATTCCCTGTCCTTGTTTGTGACAATAAAATCTGACCTGACTTATGCAGATGGAGACATGGACTCACGCCTCATTTTCTTTAGCCTTTGAGACCAGATTTCTAGATACCAGATTCCGAGGTCCTCATTATTCTGATTATAACTCAGGTCATCAGTACTTAAGGTGTGTCCAGGGACTCCAGGTCCAGCCTGCATCAGCCTGTGTGGCTCCATCTGAGGCCTCAGCCAGACTTGTGCAACGAAAGGGTCTTGACGATGAGAAGTTTGAAAACCACCACTGGCTCTAACTTGGCTCTTTGAAAGTGGCAGAGTAAGGATGTTCCTGGAATGGTGATGAGTAACTGCTACTCATACGACTGGTGTACCCCACGAGGATGATTCTATGGGGCAAAGATCAAAACTGGAAATTTCGTGGCTTTTTAGCCCCCCAGCATTGGAGTAATTAAAATGGGAAGTCATGTTTTAAGCCTGCATCAACTTTGATTTTGGTCGCCGGTGTGATGCTAAGAAGGAACAAACCTGAAAGACCGAACGGGGCGCCCTGGCTTTGTAACCATTACTTCATGCAGCTCATGAGTCTTGGTCTTTGATCAGGAAGTTGCACCTGAAACACCTGCTCACTCTCTTTGTGGGAGTCCTGCCCAAGGAAGTGTCCAAATGCAGTTGGTTCACACATCAGGCTAGAATGTTCAGTATTTTGTTTAATGAAGGGCAAATGCTGGCCTTCACTGGGGCGGGTGCATCTCTGCAGGAATTACTGACCCTCCTGGGGTGGGGAGTGGCAGCGGCAGGGAGGAGTGTGCTAGGCTGGTGGTTGAGGAGAGACCAGGGGGAGATAGTCCAATACAGAAACGCGGTCACTGGTGTTTGGGAGCTGTGAGGGCTAATATCTAATGCCTATCCCTCCTTTTACCTTGTAACTTCTCAAGGTTGCTAGTTAACATCATTAAGCGTGACCGTCTCCTTCTATTATGGCTTAGAGAAGAGCCTGGTTGGGCTGAGTGACATTCTGGAGCAGCAAGGCAGTAACAAGAGGGCTAGGGGAGAGTGGGAGAGCTGCTATCTGCAGAAATGCCCAGGAAAAGGTATTCTTGTCATTCCTCAGGAAAGGCACTCAGATTGCAACAATCTGAGCATTAGTGGGGAAGGGCAAACTTGAATTGCTAGGAAGCTCAGTGACATCTGTATTACAGGTGTTTTCAGACATGCAAGAGTTTTAATGTCTGAAGATTGTGTTGAGAGACAGACCCGGGGGGATGAGGTATGCCTGCTGCCTTGGGGGAAAAGCAGCTCGAGGCCATCAGAACTGGCTGGGCTTCACCTGACTAGGCCAGTGGTTCTCTAACAGGATGATTTTGCTTCCCAGGGGACATTGGGCAACGTCTGGAGGTGCACTTGTTGGTCACAGATGGGGAGGCGGGTGCTACTGGCATCTAGCGGGTAGAAGCCAGGGATGTTGCTAGATTTCCTGCAGTCCACAGGAAAGCTGCATGACAAAGAATTATCCAGCCTAAAATGTCAATGGTACTGCTGTTGAGCAACCCTGGACTAGAACAAGGAGAGAGAAGCTTCTTGAGAAAGACTTGAAGATAAGGTTCATGTGGGAGAGCCAGAATGGTGCAGGAGGTCTGCGCGAGATTCCATTCCGCTGAGGAAAGCATTGCAGACACAAGCCACCCGAGTCTGCTTGATATGTGCTGGCCTGTGTCCTACTCTGCAAATTTAGCATCAGGGGAGAGCTAAATCCTAGAATATTTTCATGCATGTGTGATTCTGAGCCAGTCTCTCCCAGCCAAGTCTTTTGAAGGAAGATTGGATGATTTTCTGTACTGAAGGGAAGTGAAAATCCCCACTACTTCCTTGAGGGACCTGGAAGAATACCTTAGCTGGAACGCTGCCAGACTCCTGCTGAGTGTGGCTGGACCTAGAGGCCTCGAGGATCAGTCCTTCCTTTGCCAGAAACATCATATTCAAAGCACAAAATAGCTCTGTCAGTGCCCCTAGTGGTGTGTTGCAGTGATAGCCAGGGAGAAAGTGGATTGGCCTTTACTCAGGCTGTTCCAGAGGCCCAGACTTCCAGCCACTAGACCTGAATTCGGCGGGGAGAGTTCAAGGGGAAGGCAGATGGGAGAATGCCTCCCAAAGGGAGGACTGGTCTAGATGAGCAAGAGAAAGACCAGGGGGGCCTCCTCTGAGGGAGGTGCCTTCTTCTATGTCTTTTCTGGCTCAGCATCTTTAGACTGCCTTGCCCACCCTATCCAGAGTCTCCCGAGATTCCCAGCCAACAAGGAGGTTTTTCTGTGCGAGCTCATTGGCGGGGCATCTGTGGACACGCTCTACCTAATCCCTTTAATCCTGCCATGAGACATGAGCACAAACACCGGCAACACGAGTTGGCGCCTTCTTATGAATAGTTGCGTAGGACTCACTACCAAGCACACATGGAGCAGCAAGGTGACAACTATTAATTTGATTTCTCTGCATTTGAAAGAGCAAAGGTCTTTGGAAATAAATGTGCTCAATTTGACCTCAGTTCTGAAGGGCTTCTAATGATCATTTCATTTTTCTGAGCCTTGGATTTCTTATCTACAGAACTGTTAGAGGATTGAAAGAATCCATGTGACACAGTTAGTACATTATCTGGTCCAGAGTAGGTACAATAGGGAAGGGGCTTTTATTATTGCTGTTATTATTTCCCAGGATTCATTCAAGGCGGGGGAAGCCTGAACTGATACAATATTTTTGCAGCTGGTCAATAGGGTCCATGTAGTTAGTTACTGTTCCTTAACCACAGCTTACTTAAAGCTTCTTAAAATTTTGGTAGTATTTGTTATATCTAATATAAGTAGAGGTGGATTAATCAACACATAAATCCAACTATTGACTAAAATAAAATAAGATAGTTTCTTTAATAAGTACTTGAAAATAAATTCTCTTTGAAAAAGAAGGTACACTAAAACTCCTACTCCTAAATATAGTAACATCACCTGGATCAAAGTGTTGCCAAAATTTTTGTCACTTGGTAAATGGCTCAGTGAATTATTTAAGATGTTATCACCATAGATTGGTACCTAAAAAGGTAAGTTTATCATTATACTTTTATATTTTAAAGTTTAGCTTTCCAAACCTTTCACTAATTTTGCATTACTTATCTTGAGATTCTGTATTTGAATAAGATGGATGTGTGTGTGTGTGTGTGTGTGTGTGTGTGTGTGTGTGTGTGTGTAGAAAGACAGCTGGCAAAAGTCTCATCCATTTAAATAATCTCTTAGGGTAACTTTTCTAAAAGTTAGTAACAAAACCCTTTTAGATTTAGGACCCAGTAATTGGAAACTTTAAATTCAGTGTTGACGTAAAGAAACTCAACATTATCTTTGGTTATTTTTGGCTTCTAAAAATGTCCACACATATGTTCTCTTACTCACTAACACCTATATCTATATATTAATTCTTTAATATTTTAATTTTAATATTGAGTACGTTCGAGATACCCAGGTTAGATAGGCATTGTGGGGAATACAATGTGTGGGACAAAGTCCCTTTATTCCAGGAGTGTAAAAGAAACGAGAGAAAATTCTCCCCAATTTCTCCTTGAAATAGTTAAATGTGGAAAGAGATTGCTAGTTCTCCAAATACCCATTCTCATCTTGCCAGTGGGATATGTTCAAAGTAGAGGGTGAAGCCTTTAAAAGGAAAGAATGTGTCCTCCCTTCCCCCTTCCCCATTCTGATGGGGATGCAGTGGTGGTGAGCCATCATAGAGAGCGAGGCAGAGCAACAACATGGAAAGAGCCTGGGTCCCACACTGTGGGGTGTTGTGTCAGCCCAGGGTGCATGTGCTCAGACAATTCTTGAAAGAGAAATAAACTTGTATCTTAAGTCATTGCTTTAATCTCTGTTCTGGCAGTGGAACCCATCTGCTAATTACCATGGGAAGGGACAGGACCTGAGTGAGCATTACACATGGTGACAGAGTTAGCAGTCAGAGGAGATTTTATGGAGAATTCACACTCGACTTGGTTTCTGATGCTAGAATTTGCAGGAGGAGAAAACAGATCTCACTTCAAATGGTTCAAAGAATGATGCCTATTTGGGGATGACAAGGAGGGCAGGCCAGCTGGAAGGAATGGGGTTATGGAAGGAAGGCCTGTGTGCATGGGGTATGGACAGGATTTGGGAAACCTGGAATTCCCAGTGCAGAATTTCAAAACTTATCCTAGAAGCAACAAGAAACGTTGGAGTTTTGGAAGCAAGTTGGAAAACATCTCTGGAGCTGGCAACTTTATCGGTGGAAAGAGATCAACTAAAGACCGTTAAGCGTTTTCTAACTGTGTTTCACAGAAGCTCCAAGGCTCTGCAGAACCTTCTCAGGCACCAGGAAGAGCTGAGTGGAGGTGGGACAGGGAAGAGTCTTTGCTTCTCCATCTGATTAAACCTTAATTTTATCTATTGAATATAGATTTGGGGCTTCCGTGCAAGGTTTTACTTGAAGAAAGGAGCCCATGTGGTTAAACATTTTGAAAGCCACAGGACTGTGGGTGGTCTGGGAGAACAGCAAACCCAGCCCAAAGTCTGTATCTGATGGAGCATGCTTAGTGTTTAGATGTTCTGTGTTTATGAGGTTAGGAGCTCTGGAGTCACTGCCTGTAAGCACATCTGGCTCCCTGGCTAACTCGCTGAGTGATTTTAAGCCTCAGTTTCCTCATCGGTAAAATAAGACTAGTTCCTTCTTTAAGGAGATGTGGTGAGGCATGAATTAGTATATATAGAGCACATAAAATACTGCCTTGCCCATATTAAATGCTCAATAAACATTGGTTAATATTATCGTTATTACTATTATTACCATACTTATAATTATCTTATAAGGATGAAACTTGCAATAGATTATCAAGCTAATATTGACAGGTGTAGAACAAAAGGTTGAGAGTGGCAGTTAGAAATTTGTAGCTTTCACTGAAAATTCTCACTGGGAATTAATTCTAATTTGGGTGAATTCAGGTATTGTTGATGTTACTTCAGTGATAACTAACAAGCTGTCCTGAGAACCTGAAGTATGACAGAAAACTACTGTAGCTCAGCTCTGCATAATCCAACATATGCTTAGCGCTCAACGAAGTCTATCGGGAAGTTTCTATGACTTGATGTCAGGAGGGAAGTGACTATCACGGAGGTAAATTCCCTAGAGACAGTTCTCCCCAAGGTGAATTTACACTTTCTCTGTTTATTTTTCTCCCAGAGGACTTAAGGGGTTGCCTTTCTTTCTAATCTGTTTTCATCTGCTTTTCTCTCAAGGTTCTTTTCCTGATAGTACAGAAGAGCAATGAAATAAGATATATCTCTCTTGCTCTCCAAAATAAATCTCATAGCCCTTTTGCCATTTTTGCTTTGTTTCAAGATTTGTTACTGCTTATAACTATAGGGAATAGACAGGTATTAAAAAATAATAATAAACAGTGAGAACATTACAAGTTCTTAATAAATCTATAAAGATTCTGTGCAGGATTTCTGGCCTCCACTTATGTGCAATAAGGACTAATTTTTTTTTTCATTTTATCTTCTTCTCTGACTTCCTTCTTAGATGTGCCCCTGGATTTCTTCTAATTCTTATCCTGAAAATGGATCTGCCCAACTCTGTGTAGGTGGGGTCTTAGATCAAACAATGTAGGCTTTAGCTCAAGAACCACAAAAAAGGTGTGTCTAAAAACTCCATTAGAAATAAGAAGATGGAAAAAGAGAGACATCACCATTTGGAATGCAAGTTGTGTAAAGATAACATGAGACAGAGAAAGTGGGATCACTCATCTCTTCTTTACTGTTTGTCTCCCTTCCTTCCCTCCCTCCTTCTCTCCTTCCTTTCTTCCTTCCCTCCCTTCTTTTTCACTGGTGGTCACAAGTCCTTGAGGGTAGACGTTCTCACCTGAGAAGTGGGCCTCCTTTCATCTTCTTCCTGCTTCATCTTGTTTTCCCTCCATCCTGGACATCTCAGCAAGTTCCTATCTCTGCTTGGAAGCATGCCTGGGCTCTGTGGATATAAATCATTTGTGGCCCTCCTCTTTCTCCAATGCCCCATGATGAAGATTCTCACATCCAGAGGTGTTTGCCCATCCTCTTGGCCATGGTCTTTATTACAGAGTCATCAGTCTAATTGTGTTTCTCTGGGAGAGTTCTACCTCAAAAGACATATAGGAGCTATTTATTCAGAGTCCCTCAGGTGACTTATTGGCGAGAGCAACTTCACCCGCCAATGCTAACACCAGAGAGAGGGCAAGGTTGGGGGAAATTAGACAGTGTATCAAGAGATGGTTATTGGAATAACTACTTTTATCTAAAAAAAGTAAATCAACCTATTTAGCACTTAAAGCCATAAACATGTGGTGAAAATAAGGTTTAGTTCCCAAGGGAAGAATAGATTTGTTGCTTCTCTATTCGTAACGATGTTCATAACTTTGTATAACCTTGAGGTGATGAGCCGGATTTCAATGTGGCTTAAACCTGGGGCTCAGGGGTTAATATGGCACAGGTACCAAGGTCTGTGCTTATATTCCCAGAGTTGGTCATGTTTAAAAAACTACATTTATTGAAGTGAATTAACATTTAATAATCAACTACCCAATAATTAGAGAAGTTGCTCTAAGCAGAAGAGGAAAAGATTCACTGTAACCAATAAATGTCTTTGCAGTTTCCTCCTGTCATATCTGAGCTTAATTTTTTTTCAGAGGAAACCACAAAAAATACCTAGTACAATTGTGTTGAAGGTTCTTGAGGCAGATGCTAGGAGTGGTGGTGGAAGGGCTCTTGTGGAGGTGTGATTGAATCACCTCCAGGACCAGTGGGATGTCACCAGCGCTTCTTGCCTTAGAGACATTTATTTCTCTTCTAATGTGATCTTAAGACGTCCTGCCAGGGTGAAACAAACTCGAATTGCTCCTGGCCTGTTGCTTTAATTTAATTTTTTTTCCTGTTCTTTGCGAGTGTGGATGGTCTGAGTTGTGCTAATTATGTGAAGACCTCATCTACTGTTATTTGTGGATTTTCATGAAAACCGGGATGCATCTCAGAGAGCCACCCCCTGCATGCAGTCTTCTTTTTTTTTTTTAACATCTTTATTGGAGTGTAATTGCTTTACAATGGTGTGTTAGTTTCTACTTTATAACAAAGTGAATCAGCTATACATATACATATGTCCCCATATCTCCTCCCTCTTGCGTCTCCCTCCCCCCCTCCCTATCCCACCCCTCTAGGTGGTCACAAAGCACCGAGCTGATCTCCCTGTGCTATGTGGCTGCTTCCCGCTAGCTATCTATTTTACATTTGGTAGTACTTATAAGTCCATGCCACTCTCTCACTTCATCCCAGCTTACCCTTCCCCCTCCCCGTGTCCTCAAGTCCATTCTCTAGGTCTGCGTCTTTATTCCTGTCCTGCATGCAGTCTTCTGAAACAATGGAGTCGATGAATCCAGGAGTGGGAAAGCTTTGCCAAAGGAAATGCATACATCCTCGGAGAGTGCTGGGGTCGCGAGGCCATTCAGCCAACTCCAAACATTTATGGAGCATCTTTTGTACACCTGAGCTCCACTAAGTGGTAGACGGGTCACAAGCAATGGGTAGAAGGCAAAAAGAAACCCAGGTGGAGTCTGATTACTGAGCTAGGAAACTCTGAAGAAGACCACAGCTGTGGTGGTAACACAAGACCAGTTTTCCAGGTTTTGGAATTCTTCGAAGGGGGACATCCCGCCCGAGCTGGTAGCATCCCAAGCTGACAGAAAAGTCATATCTTCTCCCTCTCTTAGCTTCAACTTCAAATTGATGAGTGCTATTGTACCCACGTGTGCAATTTCAGCACGACACAAAGGGCCCCCAAAAGGGGCAGGGGCTAGAATTCGGCCTGCTCTGTTTGCCAAGCTGTGTGCTCTGGGGAGGGGCTGTGTCTGCTCATAGGGTGAACTTTTTTCTCATTCTCATGGAGGTACCCCACAGGTGTGTGGCTTTGAATTTGACCCACTGAAGTTCCCTGCTAGACCAGCTACCTAGTGGACAGGGAGATAAAGGAGCAAATGATATCTGTGTGTCGCCTGAGGCAAAGGTGGAGACCTGAAGACATTCCTGGGTTTTCTCAAAAGCTGTGCTGAGGACATACGCTGCCTGTGTGCGCGCGCGCGCGCGCGCACACACACACACACACACACACACACACACTTTCCTTTCTCTGACTTCTGGCTCTGTTTTTTATTTGGAAAAGCATCTAGGTTTTTATCTCAGGGAGAACGATGATAAAGGCCAAAATGTATAATATCTTATGATAAAAATTGTAGCTGTCAAATACTGAGTGCTTCTTTTTTGCTCCTGAGACACATTGCTAGATTCTCCACATGGATCTTTCTCTCGAGTTCCTGAGGTTTGAGGTGCCCGACACCACTTCCTACACACGGCCTTACAGAGTCTACCTGCTCAACAACACATGCTTCTCCCTTCCAAAAGAGCTGTATTTCTGAACAGATAGAGGTTCCAGAGAGAACCAGGGCTGAGCTCCCCATCAGATAATTATTGAGGGATGACACCTGGGCAGCCTCTCAGAGCTGGTACACCTGGACCCATGCAGAGAGGTCTTAGCTCTTAGAAAAGTTAAAGGAGGTAGCTCCCGTATTAGTGGAGCTGACGTTGCAGCATCTGGGGAAAGAACAAGAAAACAGCGTTATTTAAGCCTCCATCCATTTCTTGAGAAAAATAAAATCCAGCACTAAACACTGCAAACAAAAAGAGAAACAGGGTTTCCCTATGGGACATGATCCACATACCCAGGGAAAAATTGAGGCCCGATTCTCTTTCAGCATAATTAACATTTGCGCTAATTACAAATGCATTCCCGTCTTCAGGACTGGTGTTAGGCTTGGCTGCCCCTAGCTCCGGCTTTGGCATTTGACTCCTGCCTTTGTTAGAAGCAGAGGAAGCAAAGACCCACAGAACCCACCCTTGCCTTCCCTTCTGCTCCTGCCCCTCCAGACACACACTGAGCCCCTCTCATATTCAGAGGCGCTAATGGAGGCTGGAAGCTTCAACACCTGGCATTTCCAGTGTCAAAAACTTCATCAGATGATGCCCAGCTGAGCTGTCAGCAATGTTATGATTTGGCCACTTTTTTGGAAAAGGAAATGGACTATTCTCGAGCATTGATTTCAGTGATCAATAAGTGTACGATATACATTGGTTTGCGTACACACGTATGCGTGCACACACCCGCACCTGGGCACTTAAGCCCACCTGCTGCTGTCTCAAAACCCTCGTCAGTTGCACTTTCTCCAGTAACAGAACTGATTACTCTGATGGGAAATGCAAAATTAAGCTCTGGAGTGATTTCCTTAGAAATCAGTAAGAAGGGTTTACTGGAACTTTTTTTTAAAGATGAAAAGTTTGTTTTCCTTAAGGGTTTGCTCCAAAAAAAGCAGTTCTCACCATATGTTTTCCTGGAGGGAAGAAGGAGGGGACAGAATGTACAAGCTGAATGCTGACTAAATATTGCAGCCTTGGATTCCACTGGCAGCTAGTCACTAGGATCCTGGAAAGACCTTGGCCAGCCTGTCAAGTTGAAGGCTATTTAGGAAAGTCCTGGGCAGACTCAGTGCCTCATGAGTATTGGAGTGGCCAGTAGCTAAATGTATGATCAATAAGTGCAACTTTTTCCCTGGGATAAGTGACGGGGGGGGGGATCAGTCTATAACAAGTTTTTAAGATTTTCTGAGCCAGAGTTTTACACATTTTAAAGGAAGGCTTTGAACCATGACTTGAACATGGTGAGTGGCCAGGCCCAGTGGAACCAACACTGGATAAAGAGGCATAAAGCCATAGAATCAGGACTCAAAGTCACTGTTAGAGTTCAAAGTAACTGTTAGAGTTCAAAGTAACCGTTAGGACAATCCTCTTGTCCTCCAAGTAGTTGTATCACTTAACTCGTTTGGATAGGGTGCTGCCTGCCCTTGTCTTAAAGTTTTCCAGGGAGTAAAATATTACAAGTTACACTGGTAATTCCCCAGAGGGATTATCATAAATTCATTCAACAAATATTTATCAAGGGGTCACTCTGTGCCTGGCCTTTTTCTGAGCTCTGGGGACACAGTCATTAATAAAGTGCCCAAATTCCAGCCTTCCTGGGTCTTACATTCTAATTGGGGGCTGGGGGAAATTGGGAAAATGTGAGGATAGAAAAGAAACAAAAATAAGTCAAACATAGAGTATGTTAGATGGTGAAAAGTACTATTATGAGTAATTCTAATCTGCCTTACGATTGCATGAGGCTTCCTCATTTCCATGTTCCAGACATGTATATTCTATGTGATCTTCATAAGAATAGACAGCCTGGAATGTTAAGGAAATCCCTCAGGGTCACATGAGTAAAAGTGACTTTTCTGGAATTAGAATGCATGTCACTGGATGCTCGGTGTCCTTCCCTTCTATCCAACTTAAGAAATAAGTACAGAAACTCAAACACCTGTCTCTTCTTGGTACTCAGTGGAGACTGGATGAGAGCTGCTCACTTTCCTGCCCCAGGAAGACTGGGAATTCCGAGGGAGAGCTGGCGGCGAGGCAGCCTGTTTTTCAGTTTGAATATCAGGGTCTTTAATAATGGTGACTTTAGTTGCAAGGGCCCATGAGGGCTAGACGGAAATAACAACTGAATGATGGCATCAGAGAGGCACCACCCAGGAGGCCAAGTGTGTCCTCAGCCAGGAAGAGTCCTGCTGGCGAGGAAACAAATGATTACACTCCTTCAAATGTTTTCAAGTGGGGACATGAAAAGACAGCCTGGGCCAGGCTCTGCCCACGTCATCTCGCTGTAACACAAAGCTGAAAACAAGAGGGGTTTTAAGAGAAGAACGAGAGACCAAGTGTTTCCTGTCATAATGTGCTGTGATTCCTTGCACTAGGAAATCCAATTCCCCTTTTATTCCCACCTGTTTTTCCCTACCATAAAACAGGGGAAAAAAGAGAACCAGATGTTCAATAGTCATCAAAATAATTAAATAATTTCAGTAGCTTTCTTTGAACTCAAGTTGGAGAGAACCAGGGGCTTTTCATTCTCAAGGGGAGGGAGGAGTCATAAGGGAACATGAATATTTGAGACTGATATTGGTACACCACATGGTATGGGAAATAAAAGAGTAGGGATTTTGGAATCAGGCAGAACTGGATGTGAATTCCAGCTCTGCCACTCAATGGTCTTGGACCTCAGGTCCAATTTTAAAATCTCAAGTCCCTTATTCACAACATAGAGATGTTACCTTCCTGGCAAGACCATTTCAGAGAATGAATGGGATCATTTGACATCCATGAGACATGGCAGCAACTCAGTAAGTATTACAGATCAGTGATATCACACACGAGTTAAAGCTTTGCAAATTCAACTACTCACACTTGGCAAGGAAAGAGTTGGGAAGACACAAAGTTAAATATGTGGGTAGTTCCAGCTTGTTTAAATACCTTGTTCAAACAAGGCAGCTTGAAAATCTCCTGAGTTTATTCACTCTTCCACTCAATGAACTTATATTTGGGGGTAAGTATCTGCTGCTCCCTGACAAAGCTCTGTTTCCTCATCCCCGTCAGTGTGAGCATCTCACCAGGCCAAGTGTCAATCTAGAGTTTAAAGCTGTGTACATTTCATACCTCGTGCGCCCTTACTGCAATCCAACTGTGTCATCAGGGGCTCTACTAAAGAACAGTGATTGATGGTCGTTTTGACACTATGCAATTTTTGTTGTTTTTTCTTAAACCAAAGAATTGTGAAATAATAAAAAGAAGGTATGATGTCCCCCTATCATATTAATAAAGATCTTTGAAAATTTTATAACACCGAGGGTCCACCAAGACACTCATTGCTGATAGTATGAAGGAGGACACAATAATAAGTATAAAAAAACATAAAACTGTTCAGGCCTTTTGATGCCATACTTTCACTTCTAGAAATGTTTTTGAAGGGGATAATTAAATAAGACCTCACTGCTTTCTGATTAAGAAAGTTCATCACAAATTCATGTATAAGACCAAAATATTGCAAACGACTTCAATGCTCACCCACGTAGGACTGGCCAAGAGAATCATTTGTTGAACACCCCACTGCGGTGCCCACTGCCTCTGGCCTTGGTCCTGCTTCAGGAAGCTTCTTCTCAGACATGTGCTCTGAATGTGAAGTTTGACCCCATGTTGAATGCACACATTTGTAAACTGATATTCTGTCAAAGTCACATATTGCCATCTTAGAACTTCTGGGTTACATGGATACATCTGAAATTGTATTTTAAAATGTAGGTAACATTTCAATGTTCACTTATGAACTTTAGTAGTTAAATTTTTAGAGTTTGATTGTATACTGTAACAATGATGTCTCAGCACCATCGACCGGCAGAGGGCCCCTGGATGCTGTGCTTATACCTGTGAGCGAAACTGAAGCCTATTTCCAACTGGAATTCGTGGGAAGTGTGGTGTGTGTGGCATCTTTGTCAGTGTTGGGTTCCGAAGAAGATGCTAGGGGCTGAACAGGGTTAATGGCAGCATCTTTACCAAGGGTTATCAAGTGCCATTAGAAACGCCTGTACTGTTAAGATTTCCTTCCTGTAAACGAGTGGTTCTCAGGGTGATTTTCGATTTTGCCCCCTACGGGCCATTAGAGAATGTCTGGAGACATTTTTGGTTGTCCTAACTGGGGGAGACACGTTACTGACATCTACTGAGTAGAGGCCAGGGACGCTGCTAAACAACCTACAGTGCACAGGACAGCCAGCTGCTCACAACAAAGTGTTACTGACTCAAAATGTCAAGAGTGTAGATGTTGAGAAACCCTGCTCTAAACATTAATAACCAACTAAAGTCAAGTGTTTTCTCCTCTTCATCTCCTGCGCTTGAAGATTGGGTCTATGGAGCCGAAGCAACACTCAAACCAAAGCTGTATGTACTGCTTGGAAAGGCTTTCTTGATATTTCAGAAGCAGAACTCAGATCGTTGCCTTCCCTTGGTCATCTTTATTTCTAATATTTTTGCATGGACTCTAGGAAAATTTTGTCCTTAAATGTTTGATCAAAAACTTGAACAATGTATAGGCATCCTCGGCTCTTCCAAAGTTCACTTTTCACCACTTTGTTTTTATAAAAGACCTACATTAGCACCTGCTTTGGCTCACAGAAAGGAATCTGAAGAGGATTTTCAGTTTTACAGGAAAGGGTAAAAATTCAAACTGTCATCAGAGTTTGTTTTGCAGTGAGCTGTTATAGAGTCAGCACACACCCCAAGCCACGGTGAGAGAGGCGCTCCAAGCTCCTCCCCAGAGAACTGCACTCAGCATCTCAGCCTCAAGTTGCTAGAGCTTTGAGCTGTGTTGTATCTGTGCTTTATCTCTATTTATTCTGTGCCTCCGTTAGCAAGATGTGTCCTGAGATAACTGCTTCTTATCTTCACTCTAGAAAGTTTTCATAGGAATGCTCTACTTTTGGATGGGGTGGGGGGACCTGTAAGAACCTGTAATTGGCTTTTAAGATAACACTATTATCTGGGAATTTCCACCTGTTCCTCAGCTTCCCTTGCATGCATGCCAAGTCCAGCACCTTTTCAGCAGTGGGAACGTAGGAGGACCTTAAAGCAAATTTAAGAATGAAATAGTTGCCTTCTCAAAATCCATTAGGTGATTCACTTCGTCAGCATGTTTCACAAATGAACTACTTTCTCTGCAAGCAACATTTGGTTGTTAGTACCCCTGCTGAATTGGCATTATTTTCTGCATGTTACAATTTAAAGGCTTTTTTGGTACAAGCAGCCTTTGAACATGTAATGGCTGCTGTTCTAGTTTGTTGAAACGTTTTGTAAAATTACATAAGGCAGTTCCAAAATCTCTTCTATGTCACGTAGTTTATCTTTGGATGAAAAAGAATGATGAAAAGCGGCGCATCCCTGGTGACTACAGGCAGCAGTTTTGTGCCATAATAGCTTTCTCAATATGCAGCTGAAGAGTGTGAACAACGTGGAATGTTTGTGATCCTTAAATCACTCATAGCCGTCACTGTGTTTGTTACATTGTCAGAGACAATTGCCCAACACTTTTCTTGATGGACTTTTCGTTTCATAAATATTTCTTCAATCAGATTCACTATGCTGGGAAAAACCAGAGCCTCTTGGCACCGAAATAAAGATGAAGTGCACTTGACGTCACCATTAATCCACCATGCTGTCAAACTGTTGTAAACGTACAAAAGTAGCGTGTTTGATAGCACCATTACACTTTGTGCACGCAGCAAAATATAATTCAGGAAAAAGAGCTTTTTAATATTATGTTTACTGGAAGGAAATTTGTACCTAATCACTTGAGTAAGTCACAAAGTCTTCTGTCTTCATCTACTGAAAACAGTTTTCGGTACACTCTTCATGGCTGCCTGGGTGCCTGTGAGGGTGGGTCACTAAGCCGTGGCTTTGGAACGGCCGCGAGGGCCTTCAGGTCTCAGGCAGTGGTCAGTGGGGAGGACCATCCTGGTACCATCTGGGGCAGATGTGCCTACCCATGGTGAAGAAATGCTGTCCAGTGGCAGCAGTGCCTTTAGCTGATGGTGCATAGTAACAGCAGTGACCACCCTGCAGCAAGGACTGTGCCTGCCCCTTTCTCCAAAAGCACAATAGCCCAGGGTTCTTAATTGATCCAATATAAGGCATAGGATAGAGCCCCAAAAGGACTGTCATTGGCCTTCCCACCAGGCTCAGCCAGAATGAGATTTGGTTTAGAAAAAATAACGTGATGTCTCTAGTACTCAAATGTCATGGAATTGTTAACACTTGACAGGTAGTATGTACCTACACAAGCAAAACCACACTGTGTTTATATCAACAGAATGACACTAGTTTCTCTGAGTAAGATGGTCAGGGGAGATTTTAATTAATTTCTAGAATGAATTCATATTAATTTTACAATCAGGAAAAATAATTCTAATAAGCCAGCAGATGCCTTTAAAACAAAGAAAATCTACAGGTAATCCAGAATGGCAAGAATTATGTCTTACTATTGCACCTCTTTGTTTCAGCATTAAAACAATGGCTGTTATTTTTCAAGAGCTTTTTATGAACCAGGCACTGTGCTAAGCATTTAATGTTAGTTAATTTAATCTCCACAACAATAAGATGGGTCCTATCATTAGCACCCTTTTAAAGATGAGGAAAAATTATAAAACATTATTAAGAGAAGTAAAATAGGGTCTGAAGAAATGCAGAGACATTCAAAGATCCTAGAATGCAAGGGTTGGCAGATCGTTTTCCATAAAGAACCAGATAACAAATATTTTAGGCTATGCGGGCTCTAGGTTCTCTGTTGCAGCTACAGAACTTGGCCATTGCAGTGCAAAAGCAGGTACAGGCAATATGTAAATTAATGAATGTGGCTGGGTTCCAATACAATGTTATTTAGGAAAGCTGACAACGGGCTAGAGCTGACCCACCGGCCGTGGTTTGCTGACCCCTGCTATGGAGGAAGACAATATCATAAACATAAAACTTCCTAAACCAATACCTCATTTAATGCAAATCTAATCAGGAATTTAAGATAATGTTTTTCAACCTTTCAGAGAGGAGACCTTTTTAACCAGGACAGGAAACCAAAAAGTCTTAAGGGAAAAATCTGACGATTCTGACTCCATAAAAATTAAATATTTTTGCACTGCCAGAGACAATACAAAAATATTGACAGAAAGATGACGGTACTAGAGAAAATATTTGGAACACATATGATAGAGTATTAATCTCCCTAATATCGATAACCTCTTATAAATTATTAAGCAGAAAAAAAAGTAGGGAAGTGAGCAATTCAATGAGGTTGAAATGAAAATGAATATCAAACAATTGAAAATATGCCCAACATTACTAGTAGTTGGGGGAATGTTATATAACAATAAAGAGAGCCAATAGTTTCCCGATCAGGTTGGCAAAAATGAGTGATAATATTCAGTGCCAGTAAAGGTGTGGGAAACTCCTCCCTCACGTCTTATGATGCTGGTGGGGCCCGGACTGGCACACAATTTGGGAAGATAATCTGGTGGTACCTATTAAAATGAAAAAGACAAATTTAAAATGACAAATTATCTACAAATTAAGGAAAAGAAAAATACTTCCTATCAAAAACTATGAGTTATGGTCAGGCCTGTATGCTGAGGAAAATCTGTAGTCTCCAAATGATCTTTCAAAAGAATATTGTGCTCCATTTCTATTTTATACGTATCATAGTTAAGATTGCTAGTCTCTTTGTGACATCAGGAGGATGGCTACTTCCTGACTTTGATCAAAATGGGGCTTTCCCAGGGACACTTCTTTTAAAGTATTTTCCTTTGTCTCTCATGCCCATTATGGGGCTTACTTTATTTTGTGCCTCGTTGGTCTATCCTTATGTAGCTCTGTTGGCGGTGTTGGCTCACAACATTACCTGCTAAGAGTCTGTGCCTCTCTACCAGGACGTACCCAAGGGTTAATGTCCAATCACTTCTGGTCTCATGAACAGCAATCATTATGTGAACAACTCTGGGGCATTTTATCAAAAAGGGGTCCTATAAAAGTCCAGGCTGAAAGTTAGTACTCAAAGGAACAGAGGTGAGGATGGAGTCGGGGGTGGTGGGCAAAATGACTTCTTAAGGTCTCTAGAGCCCTTTGCTCCAATAATTATGCAACTTCAAGGCATGAATTATTACGGTAAAGAAGTGTAGTTCGTGTTCTTCCAAATCAGGAAACTTCCAAATCAGGATAGTGACAGACTCTCTATGAACCTAGGCTAGAAGCTTCAAAAAAATAAATGCAATGAATTTATGTTATGTCTTCCTCTGTCTTCAAAGATGAGCACACATCTGGTGGCCTCTTAGCCCACCCATATATCCACAGCCGAAAGTCGCCTGCGAATCCTGCTAAGTAATCTCCCACAAGCAGCTAAATGTGTTGCAGGGCCTGAATCAAACAGAACCCCAATGTGAATTGGATAGAACCGAGTGAGAAATAAGAATGGAATTTTCTCCATATGGCTCTGTCTCTAGAAATGTCACTAGGCAAAAAAATGAGGGATGACAGGAAAAGGTTATGGGCACAAGGCTTGGAAGTTTGATTCAGACTTGCATATCATACTCCAGCTCTTATCTGAACTTCTTTAATAGGAAAGGCATTCCCTCATATCTGCTTGTCTTTCCCAATCATCACATTAGTGCTGTGCTTCCACTCCCAGAATTGCAGTAGGGAAGTGTCAGACCTTGTATAGGTTATTTTAATTTTATTTCTCATGACTATTTAATACCATACCCTCCACATGAAGAGTTAGAGGTCCAGTCCCATCCCAAAGTGAGAAACGGGCGAGGCTTTGTTCCAACAGATCCTGGTGCGCCCACCTTTCACTCCACTGCTGGCCAGTTTTCCACCCCACTCCTGGTTAGGACCCACCCTTCCACCTCTGGTTTAGCAATGTCCCAGGAGGATGCTAAGTGGGAACTAAAACACAGAATCACTCTTCTTTTGGCCTGAGTTTCGGGGGGAAATTATTCATCACGGATGCATCAAAATGTGAGTTTTGTTTGGGTCACACGTGGCCCAGGACTCTGTTTGCAAACGTCCATTTGGGTGCCCCAGGGCTGCCTCCCTTCCTCCCGGAGATGGTCTGCGGCAGGCTCCGGGTGGTGTGGTGCTTTAGATTCCATCAGAAATCTAAAACCTGTAAACACACTGACAGCAGTCGGCCAAGGGATGTGAGAAACTCACAAATGAACAACAAATGCAGGGAGAGAAAGGCCAGACCAAATGGACTGATGTTTTTCACAACCGTGGAGGGTTTAATCCACTGGTCTCAAACCATATGGCACGCTGAACACGAGCCGGGGGAGGCTGGGAGGTACTTGGCGACAGCCCATGGAAACATAAACGCAAGGCATTTTGTTTCCTTGTGTGTGCTTTTTTCCCTTTAAATATTTACTTTTTGTGTTTTGCCAGGACACAGTTTCCATCCCATATGCAGAACAGGCTGTTTTTGCAGATGGGGGTGGGGTAGGCAGGAGACAGCTTGGTTCAGGGGACCTGTAATAGGATACTGATTCTGTCATGTCCAGGTTGCTGGCTTTCCTCCCCAGGGTGGCGCTGAGTAAAAACCTACAATCTTTGTGTCTAGGTCTGGTGCCTCCTGGAAAAAAGAGCCCAGACCCACACCCACACGGTTATAGCTGTGCCCCCAAAGGGAGAAGGCTGGCTGGCTTGTGGAAAAGGCAGGCCTTTGTTGGGCCAGCAGTAGGTGGTCTCTGCCTGTCAGGTCTGAGGCTGTGGGTGGGAACATGCAAGTGAACCACAGTGGCAAAGAACAGAGTCTCTGGCTTGGAGGCTGCTGATGGGACACCTTTCACAAACTTTCTACCCGATGGGAGACAGGAGAGGCAGGCCCAGGAAGCAGGGTGGCAAGGGGAGGGGTAGGTGGGCGAAGGGAGAGCAGCTGGAAGAAAGAATGGGGGGTGGCAAATTCCCAAGTGAAATAGAAATGTACCATACAAAAATAAGTAAATTAGTCCTGGGACGTGAGCCATGTTTGAACCAAAATAATGTAAGCAATCAAATGCTTACTGTCTCTGATTCACTCAAGCTTCCAAACACATTACTTAACAGAAAATGTCATAAAGGAGTGTGGTAGTTGCACAATGCTGGCCACGCGGTTAAAGGCGGGCTCAGAGATGGCAAATGCAGACGTCTTGAACTAAAAATACACAGCCCTGGCATTTTTTCATTGGTTATGAGGGATGAGGGCTGGAAGAAGCATCCTGACATTCTCAGGAGGTCTCTGAGGGATTCCATTTGTTCCGCACGCAACCAGAGGAGTGGATGTGAGAGATGCCATGTAAATACTTCTATCGGGGAGGGCAGACGCTCCTCCACCGACATGCAGAGGGAGCCCATGGAAACAAGACTCTTGCTAGAAAGAGGGAGATTAGTTTGCGCTTGTGAACTGCGTTTTAGTTTATAACATCTTCTCACGGTCACCACCCAGAGACATTGACATTATTGTCCTTATATTCTAGTGCAGTGCTTCTGAAGCTGTAGTGTGCAAAAGCAGCTGGATGGACTCAGGGACTCCACCCCGGAGCTCCTGGTCTAATCCGTCTGGATAGGACCCAAGAATTTACATCTCTAACAAGCTCCCAGGTGACGCTGATGCTACTGGTCATGGACAACACCTTCGAGTTGTACTGTTCTCAATGAGCTTAAGTGACAAGAGCCTTTATTCAACCAGGGTAGCTGGACTCTAAGTCCAGGTTTCCCGCCAATACTATGATTCTTCTTACTCCTCATGTGCTTTCCCTGCCACAATGGTGGCCACATCAGCTGAGCCTGGACTTGTACTCAGAGTCCTTCCTGACACAGTCTTCTTGGTAGCCACCAGCAATCAACCAGAGTTGATATATGTATAAAGTTACTTGTCACCTTTGAGTTGGTGGAATGGGCACTGGTCTAAAAGTTAGAGAACCCGGACTTAATCGTGACTGGGCCATTAACTAGGTGTGGGGACACCATATGAGGATTTTAACCTGACTAAATATGTACAGATTCTGAAATAATGGGTGGACTTCCGTATTGAATGATGTTGAATTCAGAGAGGTGACAGAACTTACTAAAGTGGATAAAGTGAAAATTGTAGCCTGTGATGCTAAAAATACTGACTCCAATACTACAGAATAAATAGGGAAAAAAAGGCTTTTTTATGCCATCTTCTGTAATTGTTCATTGCTTTTTAAAGAGAAGCCTAGAAGAGACTTTCTAAAAAGTTTTTCTAGCATTGCAGAATGACTACACTATGCTGTACTGTCAGAGAATTTCGTAGAATGAAGCTTATAACTCTGTGCTCTCTTACATTATCTTCATTGTATAGTAGGAAGAAACAGAAAATTTTAAAAATAAATCAAATGTTGTTGCCTTCCTAAGATCATTCTTTCATAAGTTCATTTTAAAACTCAAAAAAAAAAGTTTCCTCACCTGTTAAATGAGAAGCCTGGATTGGGTCAATGGTTGTCAATCGTGTTGATTCCAAGAATTATATTGTATTAGTCTGCTTGGGTTGCCGTAAAAAAATACCATAGACTTAGTGACTTAAACAACAGAAATTTATTTCTCACACTTCTGGAGGCCGGAAGTCCAAGATCAAGGTGTTGGCTGATTCAGTTCCTGGTGGGAACCTTCTTCCTGGCTTGCAGACAGCTGCCTTCTTGCTATGTCAGTTCTGGGGGCTAGAAGTCTGAGATCAAGATGTCAGCAGGTTTGGTTTCTTCTGAGGCCCCTCTGCTTGGCTTGCAGATAGCCACCTTCTCTCTGTCCTCACATGGTTGTTTATTTGTGTGTGTGCATGTCTGGTGTCTCTTTTTATAAGGGCACAAATCCCACCATGACCTCATCTAAACCCCATCACCTTCAAAAGGCCCCACCTCCAAATAGCATATGAATTGGCGGGGGTTGGGAGGACACAATTCAGTCCATTGCACAGATGGATAGTTTGTTTTAAAATACAGCTTCCTGGGTCTTTCCTCCAGAGGTTCTGATTTGGTCTGTTTGGGGCAGTATCCAGAAACTTATATTTTTAGCAGCCACACCGCGTGACTCTCAGACTCACTCAGGCCTGAGAAGCTCCGGGTGAGTTGGTCACTAAGTTCCCTGATTCCTAGGCAGTGAGCTTCAGGCCCTTACAGCTGCTTGCTCACCTCTCTGCATAAGCACTTCGCCCACCTCACTCACAGCTGCTGACACGGGATGGAGAGCCTGGCTTATTAGGATGCAGATCTCTAACCCAGGACCTCTCCTAGAGCGGGGCACACAGTAGGCACATAATCAATGTTTATTGAGAGACTTGCCCAGGACCATTTCTAACGTTAGAAGTCTTTGAAATGTGTAGATCATTTTTGAAGCTCTCTCAAAGGGGCTATGTGACATTATTTAGGAAAAAGGCAGTAGGGCTGCCTTTGTTTTACTGTCCAGGAGGCTTAAACAACAGTGAGTACATTTCCATTTCCCTCTCTCCCCAAGCAGGGGAAAGCAAAACAACTTGAGCTGTGACTAGAAAATGAATACACACAGGCACAAAGAACAGGCCCCGCCTCCTCGCCCTCTGGCCAGCTGCTTCCTTCTTTTATTCCCCGCTGACTACAAGGCCAATGTTGAAAGCAAATGAAAGATGATAAAACTGATCAGCCTGGAGGGGTGGGATAGGGAGGGGGGGAGGGAGGAAGACGCAAGAGGGAAGAGATATGGGAACATATGTATATGTATAACTGATTCACTTTGTTATAAAGCAGAAACTAAGACACCATTGTAAAGCAATTATACTCCAATAAAGATGTTAAAAAAATAAAAACTAAAAATAGAGAAAAACAGGAAAAAACCTGAGGCTTCGTTAGGACAATATAATCCAAGAGAAAATGAGGAGTCTTTTTGACATTTCTTTAGTCCCATGAGGAATAATGAAGTAAGGAAAGGGAAGGGAATGTGGAGTTTTCACTGTTAAAAATGAAAGTAAGAGGAAGAAGATAGCAATGCAAAGTAGTTGAACTGCTATATAGCAAATTATAAATCATTCCTGAAAAATTACAATGAGGTATGACTACACACCTGTTAGAACACTGAAAATAAAAAACAGTGACAATATCAAATGCTGGTGATGGTGCAGAGAAACTGGATATCTCTCAGACATTACTGATGGGAATGTAAAATGGTATAGCCATTCTGAAAAATAGTTTAGGAGTTTCTTACAAAACTAAACATACCACATGATCCAGCCAGTACACTCCTGGGCATTTAACTCAGAGAAAATAAAATTTATGTTCACACAAAGACATGTACAGAAATGTTCATATTAGCTTTGTTTGTTGTAACCAAAAATTGTAAACAACCTAAATGTCTTCAATGGATGAATGTTTAAACGTACTAGAACATCCATGCCATGGAATACAACTCAGTGATAAAAAAAGCGCTATTGATCCATGCAACAACTGGGATGGCTCTCAAGGGAATAATGCTGAGTGAAAAAAGACAATTTCAAAGTGTTTTATACTGTATGATTCCATTTATATAATATTTTTGAAATGGCAAAATCATAAAGATGGAGAAGCGATTAGTGATTATAGTGGTGATTACAGAAATCTACACATGTGATAAAAGTGCATAAAACTACACACACACAGACAAATGCATGTAAAACTGATGAAATCTGAATAAGATCTGGGATTATACTAATGTCAGTTTCTTTGTTTCGATATTGCACCACACATAGGTAAGATGTACCATTGGGGGAAATTGGGTGAAGGGTACACAGGACTTCTGCACTATTTTTGTAACCTCCTGTAAACCTATACTAGTTAAAAAATTTTTCTGAAGAGAAAAATAAATATCTAAAGGAATGCATTTTCTCACACTGGAAATTCGTTGTAATTATTGAGAAAAGCAATTTAATTTCTTTCTCTTTTGGAGTAGCGTACACCATCTTTGTTCCTTCAACACAACTGTCATTATTAGTTTTTATTATTAGTCACCTTAAAAGGCAAATATTATATAGAATAGAGAACCCAGAAATAAACCTTCTCAGATGTAGTCAAATGATTTTCTACAAGGCTGCCAAGACCACTCAATGGGGAAAGGATAGTCTTTTCAACAAATGGTGCTGGGGAAATCCACATGCAAAAGAATGAAGTTGGATCCTTTCCTTACATCATCTGCAAAAATTAGCTCAAAATGGATCCAAGATCTAAGTGTAAGAGCTAAAACTATAAAACTCTTAGAAGAAAACATATAGAAAAGCTTCATTTGGCAATGATTTCTTGAATATGATGCCAAAACTTAGAGGCAATAAAAGAAAAATAGATAAATTGAACTTCATCAAAATTAAAAAGTGTTGTGTGTCAAAGGACACTATCAACAGAGTGAAAAGGCAACCCACAAATTGGGAGAAAATATTTATCATATATCTGATAAGGGATTAATATCCATAATTATTAATTATGGATATTATTAATATCCATAATCTGTAAAGAACTCTTACAACTCAACAACAAAAGACCCCACATATCCAAGTTTAAAAAAATGCACAAAGAACTTGAATAGACATTTCTCCAAAGAAGATATACAAATGGCCAAAAGGCACATGAAAAGATGCTCAACATCACTAATCAGTAATAAAATGCAAATCAAAACCATAATGTGACACCACTTCACACCCATTAAGGTGGTTATTAAGAGAAATACAAAAGATAACAAAACTGGAACACTTGTGCTTTGCTGGTGGAATGTAAAATGGTGCAGGCACTGTGGAAAATGGTATGGTAGTTCAAAAAAACTCCAAAATTAAACATAGAATTACCATATGATCCAGCAATTTCACTTCTGGGTATATACCCCAAAGAGCCGAAAGCAAGGGCCTGAACAGGTATTTGTATACTCATGTTCATAGCGACATTATTCACAATAGCCAAAAGATGAAAACAATTCAAATGTCCGTTGACGGGTGGTATATACATACAATGAATTCAGCCTTAAAAAGAAATGAAATTCTGACATATGCTATAACATGAATGAACTTTGAAGACATTATGCTAAAACACTAGACATAGAGGACAAATATTGTATGATTCCACTTACGTGAGGTACCTAGAGTAGTCAGACTCATGAAGTAGAACAGTGGTTACCAGAGGCTGGGGCGTGGTAGTGGGAATTATTGTTTAATGGGTATCGGGTTTCAGTTTGGCAGGATGAAAACTTCTGGAGACAGATGGTGGGGCTGGTTGCCCAACAATGTCAATGTACTTAATACAACTGAACTGTACCCTTAAAATGGTTAAAATGGTAAATTTTATGTAACATATGTGTTGTTAGTACAATATTTTTAAAAAGTATTACTAGAGATAAATAGGTCACACACGCACAAATCAAACTTTGTCAAATTTTTCTCCTCATTCACTGTATTCTTTCTTTCAGTCCTCAAGAAGAGTCTGTTTTACCACAGGCTCAAGTAAAATGATAACAGGATTTATGACAAACTGCAATGATGCCAAGCAACAATTAGAAAAGTTAAAACTTTCAGCTTGGTATTTGCAGTCCTATGCATTTCAAGTTAAAGTCACTACTCCTGTTTTTTTATATATATATATATATATATATATATATATATTACATCTTTATTGGAGTATAATTGCTTTACAGTGGTGTGTTAGTTTCTGCTTCATAACAAAGTGAATCAGTTATACATATACATATGTTCCCATATCTCTTCCCTCTTGCGTCTCCCTCCCTCCCACCCTCCCTATCCCACCCCTCCATGGGGTCACAAAGCACTGAGCTGATCTCCCTGTGCTATGCAGCTGCTTCCCACTAGCTATCTACCTTACGTTTGGTAGTGTCTATATGTCCATGCCTCTCTCTCGCTTTGTCACAGCTTTCCCTTCCCCCTCCCCATATCCTCAAGTCCATTCTCTAGTAGGTCTGTGTCTTTATTCCTGTCTTATTCACGTCTCCCCCCTCAAAGAACTGGCAAGGCTACTCGCGGTGCTCTGAATGCAACTTATTCCGTCCTCATTCATACCATTTGTCCTTCCTAGAATGACCTCTATTCTCTTTTTCTTCTCTATCTGTCCAAATCCTATCCAACCTCCAGATCCTGCTCACATTCCACCTTTACTGTGACAAGTTCACTCAGTGACTTCTCCCTCTCTTCTACTCACCTGTTACACTTCTTGCCCAGAACCATTTCTTGGCATCTGTATTTTTTAGTTAGATTTACGAGCACAAATTTCAAATTCCTCCAGCGTGTAAGATCCTCAAGGCACACACCAAATCATTAATCTTTTTTCACCACCAAGTTATTCAGTGCTGTGAGTTTCAGAGTGGGTATTTAGTTGGGACTAGAACCCATGTCTCCTACGTTCCTACTTTTTCTTTTACTTACCACAGCTGCCTAACAGGATTATTTTATTTATGTGTGAGATATACGGTATGCAGAAATGATAAACAATAAATGTCAATTACAATATTCCACCTGTGGATGAAGCATATGAAATTAATGGTAGAAGTAATGTTGCATGGTTCGAATTGGCAGGTCTGTGGGTTGTAAACATCTTCCTGCTGGATAAGCGGAGATGTAGATGACTGTTTGTGGTGTGGAAATAAACAAAGACCACCCACCGAGAACACACAAAGGCTATTTATTCAGAACTGGCTCCAGCAAGGGAGGCAGCCTTTATCACTGGAATTTGGCAGAGACTCAAAGGCAGGCAGAGGAGCTGGAAAGCTTTATAGTAGTGGCAAAAAGGGAAGGCTGCAGGTGTGCCCTGTCTGGAGGCGGTGGGTCTGGGGAGGCCAGAAGAAGAATAACTAGAAGTGGGGCCTCCTATGTGGTTGGTTAAGGGTGCAGATTGGGCTTTTGCCTCTAAGACCTCTTTGGTCTTAAGCTGGAAGCAGAGACAAAAATCAGGGAAGCTGTCAGTTGTGAATAAAGTTCTGGCTGTTTTGAGCTGACTTGTACAGTTTACTTTTTGGCTTCCTGGACCAGTGGCTAGAGATAGGGGGTATGACTTCCTGCAAGCATTATAGACAGCAGGCTGGCTGTGGGTCAGTTTCCTAAGTGGGTGGTGCAGATTGTGGGTCAGAGTTCTATTTTTGTATACGGTCATTGCCTGCTTGTGTATTCAGTCTCTCAGTGGTTATACTTAGGGAAATTGACCACATCTTGCTCTCTGAATAAACATCACCCTCCTTTCCCAGACTGAAATGAAGAGGCACATTCAGGAGCCATGCCTCCATCTTATGGAACAGCAGATCCTGTGCTGTATACTGTGTCCTCACAGTCTTCCTTAAAACACTACTTTTCTTACGTTAGTTCCCTACTTTAAAAAATGTGCACTAACTCCGGAATGAGTTCATCCTGCTGCATCTGCCCTACTCACCCAATCTTTGTTTCCCTCCTCCTCAGTGCTTTACTCAGGTGGGAATCCTTGCCTCTCCCCACCATCCCCATGCTTATTCTTATTTCCTTGCCCTTCCGCCCATGGCCTCCCACTTCCTGAAATGCTTTCCGCTCTCTTCTCCAAATACTGCCCATAGTTCAAGTTTCAATCCCGAACCCACCACCTATATGAACCATCTCCTCACGACTCTGGTGATATTTGCATATTTTCTGAATCTTGAGAGGATGGACTTGCATTCCTCACAGGGGGGTTGCCAGTGGCTTTGCATCAGAGTCTCACCTGGGGAAGCTGGTTAAAATGCAGTTTTGAGTCCCCTCTCAGAGATTCTGATTTGTTGGCTCTAGGTAGGATGGGAGAGTCATATTCAGACTGGCAAGGAACAAGAGGAAAGAGTGCTTTGATTAAAAAGAAACACGTGCAAGGGCATATGGGTGGGAAAACACACTCGGGTGTGTGTATGTGTACATATTACATATTAGGGAAAACTTGTAAGAGACTTAGAAGTGAACCAAAATGCTAACTGTCTTCAAATGGAAAACCAGGCACTGTGTGGCACACTCTTTCAGATGATTGGATTCTATGGGGTCTCTGCTCCTCTCACTGTCTCTGAGCTTTTCAGAACTCGGTAAATTGTAGATAACTGATAGCAGTGCAAATGAATTTTGCACGTGGGTGGAGGTCCCGTTGATTTCCCTCCCAGCTGTGGAAGGAGTCACTTTTTCATCTGTTGAGCAAATTCATTTCAGTATTCTTGATGGCCTAGATATGTGTCTGTTCTTTGGGTTCTCCTTTAAACCAGTTCTAACATCTCACTGGCTCTCTCATTAATCAATGAGTTAAATAAAGCCCTTGACACATGTCCATTTTACACAGGTTTCCCCTGCTATCTGAAAGTAGAGCGTTCCTTATGAAACATTTCGTAAGCCGAAATGGCATAAAATGAAGCATCCTGCTAATGGATGCATGAAATAAATCCAGATAAAGCACAGAGGCTCACAGACACAGTCCCAAGCTATGAGGGCTTGATGTTGAGATGCTGAGTGTCGTTCCTGGGGAAGGAGCTTAGCGGCACCACTCTCACTGCTTGGGGTTCACACCGCCTCTATAACAGTTTGCTGTGAAACAAACGCCGAGCACTATTTTTGCTTTTCACCTTTTTTGGTAAAAGCCAAAATCCTCTTCAGATTTCTCTCAGTTAGCAAAAAACAGGTACTAATGCAGATCTCTCGTAAGAGCAAAGTGACCTCAAGCAAACTTTCAAAAAGTGGGGGATACCTGTGGTTCCATAAGTCTTGGTTTTACCTTGTAAAAACTTCTCTCTCTCACATACACATGCACATACGCATACATACATAGGCCCTACTTGGCTCAGTCACCTCACCCTGGTTAAATGGTTTAGTTTCGTGAGAAAGGTAGGTCAGGAACTGCTGAAAGGCCAAACCGTGCAACTGGGACTTTATTGGGTAATTTGCCTTTGAAATGGTCATTCAAAATGCTGGCATCATCATTTTGTAATTATTCATCCCTCCCAGATGCCTTTGAGTAAGAATGAGTGGGTAGCATTACTCTTAGCTTTTCCATATGTCTCTGGGAACTTGCCTCTGGAAGTCTCAAAGTGCCACACAAGGGCAAGCATCAGACCTTCTGCCTGCCGCTTGCTCTGAGTGTAGTCACACAATAGCTCGACTCTTTCATCTGTAGGAAGCCAGGGAGATTCTGCCTCAGGATGCCTCCTGGAATGCTCTCCTCCTCCTGGAGCTCACCTGGCCAGGCACCTGGAGCCACTTCGCCATCCAGAAGCCAGTAGTGCACAGCCTAGCCGCATGCACACCATAGAGCCCCACCTCTCCTGGCCCATGGCTGCTTCATTCCTTTTCTGGTCCTTGTTTTAAGAGTATTAGGCAAAACGTCCAGGAGCTGCCTGCACATTTTTTTTTTTTTTTTTTTTTTTTTTTGCCATACGCAGGCCTCTCACTGCTGTGGCCTCTCCCGTTGCGGAGCACAGGCTCCGGACGCGCAGGCTCAGCGGCCATGGCTCACGGGCCCAGCCGCTCCGCGGCACGTGGGATCTTCGCGGACCAGGGCACGAACCCGTGTCCCCTGCATCGGCAGGCGGACTCTCAACCACTGCGCCACCAGGGAAGCCCCAAAGACTCTTCTTGACCACACTTTATATTCCTCTGAAATCTCTTCTTGACTGGGCCTCATCCTTGGGCCTGTCTTTGGCCTGCCTCAGGCTGTTGTAGCAAGAATCCTGCTAAATCAGTTTAGGGAGAATCCCACCACCCTCGGTATCTGATCATCCTCAGCATCTGATCACTCTGGCCTGCCTTCAGCAAGAATCTTAAGCTGGTTGAGCATGAATCCCGCTACCCTTGCTGTCTCCTCTGAGTGCTTTTCTATCCACTGATCCCCCCCCTCCCTCTGCTCCTTGGCTAGAAATCCCTAGCTGTCTTGGCTGTATTCAGAGTTGAGCCCTATGTCTCTTCTTTATTGCCATAATCATGAAGCTTGTTCCCTCAGTCCTGAATCAAGTCTACTATATGAACAAGCATCAGAATAATTTTTTTTCTTTATCGTCACTAGGGTCTGAGCTCAAAGGGGTGACTTGTCCCTGCTATTCTGACCCCGAAGTAAGGCTGACTCAAGCTGACTTGGGCTGCCTTTTGCTTTTGGAGACCCACCCACACCAAATCACCGTCTCTTCATCTTCCAAGGCATCCTGTCATGCATTGGCAAGGGGACACCTCTAGTCTGCAGCCCTGGAAGAGAATCACCTGTTCCTCTTTTGCCCTCGAAAACCTCCTAATGTGTAGACCCTTGTTTCAATTGCTGGGGTTAAAGGCCAAGTGAGAGCGTTTTGACAGCCGGGCATGGCTGAGGGCTGGGCAGCCAGAAACACACAGGCCATCCTTCTATGTGCTTCTCCATGTGGGGAAGGGATCTGATGATTTTGTAACCCACCTCGAAGGGCTCTCTGGGGAGATGTCTGATTCTTTAGAAGGAGAGAATTCTACATGCTTGGGACGCTTAAAACATTCTCAGCCTCCTAGAACCCAAACAGAAGTCAACCCCCAAAATGTGCAAGGACAAAAGGGGGTAGGAAACGTGCCTAAACGGCTGAAACAACAAACCATTTTCCTAAAGGGCAGAGAATGATTTCCTACGTGGGAAAGAATTTACAACCTTGGTTGCTTTCCTTTCTTTTTTTCTTTTTTCCAGCTTCCTCCTCCTTGTGCAATAAAGGTGTTCAGTTTGTCCAGGCGCCCCTTCTTTTTGATGAGAGCCTATCTCTGGGAAAGGGATTGGGCTTCAAGGAACACATAAAAGAAAGTATTAAAAAACACAGCACAACCCAGCGCAGTGCCACTGCATCGCCTGTGACGGGCAGGGCTGTCCTTGGTGTCCGAGCTGCCCTGTGCAGGAGGAGAGCGTTTGTGAGTGAGGTCAGCCTAATTAGCCAGGCTAATGTCTGGTTTCCTGGGGAGAGCTTTTGTGAAGTAATTGCCTGCCTTGGGGTCAAAATGCAGTAATTACAGGTCTTTTTTTTGCCAAATGAGATAAACAGCCTTTGAATTCTTCCAGCAAGGAAGCCAATCACACTGAGAGACTTTTCTTTGTGCCCCACAGTGAATATTTTGACAGGTGATTTCAATACCATGCAGCTATTTATTTATTCGGGGCTTGGGACATAAACACAAACATCTTGGCCTACAGTTCTGTACATTAAAAGACTATCAGACTCTGTTAGAACCGAATGTGGGGATTTTGTGGCCGAGAGTCCACTTAAAATGCTGACGTTGGAGAATAAGGTCGGCAGATATTTTGAGCTAAAACAGAAATTCCACCACAATTTTAAAGTTAACAGAACAGCAGAATTATCCATGTAAACCAGCTTCCTTTCTCCTGGTTGTTTGCTTATTTTCTCTGTTAAAATCAACAACGAACAGTCTGGGAGGACCGTGCAAAGCTAATAAGGTAGGAAAAGTCGTTTCCACCTCCGGAGGTAAACAATAGAGGCATGAAGACTGGATTGATTCCGAGCACGACAGAAACATATTTTTACCAGTCCTGGCTGAGGTGAAGGTGACTGACCCCAGAGTGTGAATAAACTGGTGTGGAGACCCGGAGATAGGAAATGGGGATACGTCTTATAAATAAAATGAGCACCATTTCAAGGATTTTGTTGCCTCCTGGGGTCCCCCACACCCCACCCCACAGGCAGCCAGCTGGCTAACCCTGGTAACCCCAAACCCATGTGTTGCTCATAGACCAGCAGCATTCATACCACTGGGGAATTTGATTGAAATGCTGAGTCTTAGGCCCCACTGCAGACCTTCTGAGTCATAATCTGCATTTTTGTAAATTGAACTATAGCTGATTTATAACACTGTGCTAGTTTCAGGTGTACAACAAAGTACATGATCTATAGTTTAACATGATCCCCAGGGGATCGCTACAATTAGTCAAGATTGAGAAGCCCTGGTTTAAATTACCCTGGCATAGGGTTTGTTCCAGATAGGAGTAGCTCATTTTGAGCAAAGACATTGACAAGGCCGCAGTGTGGAGACAAACATGAGAAGGAAAGTACCAGGGTGTTGACGTACAACATGCTGGTCTCTTTAGAAGAAAAGTGATTTTTACATGACTATATCCCACTTTTTAAATGTCAAGACTCAGTTGCACAAGGGAATGCCAGCCACCACCACCCATCTCCCTCCCTGCTCTCCCTAGGAAACGTGACACCCAGAGGTGAAGGAGATAGGCTCACTCCATCCCTGAGTCTATCAGTGCAGCTTGACACTCAAGGTCAACTACTTTTTTGAACATGTGGCTGGGGCATGTCTGTTATCGCTTCTCCCCAAACATCTTTGAGGAATGGCCATTCGTATGGAAGCCTGGTAATGAACCATGTGGGCAACGCTCTCCGCATCACCACAAACCTTGATTAGAAGGAACTGCCTGCTGGGGTGGGGTCTAGAAGGCAACACATGGCGTAGAGCATGGATGTTTTCAACCATTTAAAGATGTGGGTTGGGCCCAGCTCACTATATTGTGTAGCTTGCATCTATCCACTAAAAACCAAGACCTCAGCCAGCAGTCAGGAAGGAATTAGATTGCACTACAGTATTTCCATTCTTTTAATTGTATTTGAGAACTTGAAAACCAAAATGCTCCTAAACCTTCTGAAAATGTTCCTCCAAAATCATCACCTACCAAGAAAATTCTAGCTGATGACAAACATTCTACTCCTGAAATAAAAATCTCTTCTCCAAACCATCCCCAAGGGATTCCATTCTTAATTCTGCACAAAATACATCAGCGTTATCTAGCCGGGACTCTGCCTGGCTTTGGAAGGGTAGCATCACTAAGTGCAAGCTGTTGGGCATATGCAAGCCACAATACTAGGCAGGATAAAGAGTGTTCTTCATTCAACAAGAGTTTATTAAGTACATAATGTCTAGATACTGGTCTAGAATGAATAAATATAATAGCAGTTAAAATTCTGAAAATGTCTGCTATATATTAGGCAATGTTCTATGCAGTTCTCACTTATTGTCTGATTTAACTGAAAAATAATCCCCTGAGATAGATTTTGTAGATTTGGAGGCTGAGGCCCAGAAAGTCCAAATAATTTGCCCGAGGTCACATATCTATTAAGTGGTGGAGCTGAGGTTCAAACCTAGGGACTTGTGAATTGGTACTCTTAATCCTAATACAATCCACAAGTCCAAGAAGACTGCCACTTGCTCTCAAGGGAACACAGATATTAAACCACTAATTGCAAGTCTGACAAATTTCACAAAAGGTTGCTATGGAAGCGTATCAGAGGGGGACCAAAGTCTTCCTGAATAAGTCATAAATTTAAGTTGCAACTGAGGACTCCACGGTTAGGGTTTCCAAAGTGAGGCCAGAGCATGAAGCTGGAGCCAGATTAGGGGAAGCCCGGTGAGTTATGGTAATGAGGTTGAATTTTATTTGAAGAGTAACAGAAAGCCTTTAAACTAAGTGAGAGAGTGACACAATCCAACTAAAACAACAGCAGGGCTGGGGCTTGGAGATGGGTGGTTTGGAGGTGGTAAGGGAGGCCTCAGCAGGAGGCTGTTGCAGTAGGGATGGTGATGGCTGGGTCAGAGTGTTGGCCATGGGGATGGGATGCATGATCGTGAGATGGGATCACCGAGGCTTGATTTAACTTGGGGAGCGAGGGAAAAGGAGTTTGGGTTCCAAGACATAAAACATAAACATTAGAGCTAAATATAGACTCATGGACTTGATAAAGTATAATCAGGTATTACAAATCACGCTGTAGAGTCCCTCCTTCATATTTTATCACCCATACTATGAACCAGGCATCCTGCAAAGTGGTTTGTATGCATTTTATCATGAATCTTCATAACAGCCCTGGGAGACTAGCACTGCTCTGATTCCCATTTTACACATGAGGAAGGTGAGGCTTAGGAGGATTCAGCGGAGGGCCCCAGGTCATAAGAAAAGTGGTAGGAGCAGCACTATAGTTCCAGCCTATCTGATTCCGCAAACCGCAGTCCTCACGTCTCTACTTCCCGAACTGGTCTGATAAGACTCAACTGGGATACTTGTTGAACAAACATGCTGCTGGGCTCCACACCTGGACAGCTGATTAAATGAGTCTGGGCCCCAGGATCTGTATGTTCACAAGCCTGTCACCAGGCCACGCTGGGCAGCACTGACCTGTGCTGATGGAGAAGCAGAAGGTGGGGGTAGGAGGCCAGCATGGCCACTTTTTTTTTTTTTTTTTTTTTGTGGTACGCGGGCCTCTCACTGCCGTGGCCTCTCCCATTGTGGAGCACAGGCTCCGGATGCGCAGGCTCAGCGGCCATGGCTCACGGGCCCAGCCGCTCCGCGGCACGTGGGATCTTCCCGGACCGGGGCATGAACCCGTGTCCCCTGCATTGGCAGGCGGACTCTCAACCACTGCGCCACCAGGGAAGCCCAGCAGCATGTCCACTTTCTAATGGGTCCCGGTTCAGCCATTTCTCTCTGCTCTGATCAGTTTTTCTCATTTGCCTTCTCCTTTGCCCTCACTCTGCTTAGTGCTATTCACAGAACTCATCACAACTTGGAATTTTATTGTATTATGCATTGATTGGTTGTCCAGCAGCCCCTCTACAACATAAACCTCAAGGGGGCAGGACCTGGCTGGCCCCTGGAACATGCCAGGACCGACCACCCTCTTCCATGCCCTCCTCTCTCTCTGGACCATGAGAGCCGCGGGCTGGTCCCCTTGCTTCCACCTTCCCCTGGCCGGCCTCCACCCTGAGCCTGCATAATCTCTGTGAGACTCCCATCAATCCCGTGCTCTTGGTCCTTAGAACAAGACCAGCGGCGCTCTGGCCCCAGCCTCCCCTTCCTTCCTCCCTCGGTCCCTCGGCTCGAGCCAGGCACACTGGCCGCCAGTCACCCCAAGTGATGTTTTGTAGTCACCCCAGGTAGTCTGAGCCATCAAGGGTCACATGTGCAGCTCCCAAAGACACCTTCCTGGGGGTGCCAGCGCTGGCATCGGTCCGTGCGCTGTGGAGGCAGCAAGGCTGGACGCCACGCCCTCAGGTGGCCCCTCCTCCACCCACTTGCTTTCCTGTGCTATTGCTGAGCCCTTCAAGAGAGGGCTGATTGCTCGCTGGCTCCCGGAGAGGCCGTGCTGCTGACCTGGGGTGGAAGGCTCCAGAAGGTGTCCTGAGCAGGAGGTCAGGAGGGCTGCTGGCCGCCCGGGTGGAGAGCCCTGGCGGGTGGGCAGGGGGAGGGGGGAATGCAGGGAGGCCTCCGCACGCACGCACAGAGCTCTGCGGTGCCTGCTCCCTGGGTGGCCCGGCCGGTGGCCTGCTGTGCTCTGTGGAGTTAAAAGGAAGCTGCGGGTAGAGGGACCTTGCCACTCAGGGCCTCCACCATGGCTTAAGCCACACATGGCTAAAGTACACAGACGATTAGCAATCAAGGGAAGGACCTCCCTGTGAGGGAAAATGACACAGGGGTTACTTCTCTGTAAACAGCTCCAGAAAAAGCACCCGTTCCTTTTACAGGCTCGTTACTTCCTTTGAGAAGCTACCAATGTACCCACTGAGTGCTTTAGCTCTCAGCTCTCCAACGGGGGGAGGAGGGACACAGACACACACACTCGCTCACAGACCTACACAGCCTCCCAAAGAGAAGAAAACCCCAAAGGCCATCAGGGCTTCTCAGCAGCCTGTGCCCTAAGATTGGATCCCCTGATTCACAGAACCAGTGGTGCCTGAAACAGAACACGGATTTGCCCCCGGGTGATGCAGTCCAAGTGGCTGGCGTGGTGGCATTCTTTGAAGGTGTGTTGTCCCAGCACCTCCATTTCACAGGTTACTTGTAAGCAAACAACATAGAAAGTTTGCACGTTGCCTTTGTAATTTATTCCAAATTTAAATCACAGGGGTAGTCTGTCAGGCCCTCTTGAGCAAAGTTGGGACAGAGACTTATGGGATTTTAATGCTTACATTAAGAACTTCAGATCCTACTCACATCTGTGAAGCCAGAGCATTTTGGGGGTCTTTGCAGGGGAGTGATTACAAGTTTCCCTTTACCTTCTACAGCAGGGAAGTCTGGATGGGCTCAGGCACTCTGGTGAGACTGGTGAAAGTGAACATGTATTGAGCCCCGAATGTGGAACGCACGAGCCCAGGCACTTAACCCTCCATTCACCCAATGACCCAGGCTCTAGCCTCATCTCATTTTCAGAGGGACAGGTTGAGGAGCAGGACCCAGAGCTGGAAGGCGGCAGGGTCTGGACGGGACTATGAGGGCGTAAACAGCTGAGTCCCTAAGCATGACTCACTCTTGCCTCCAGTGTCCCAGGTGTACTCTTGCCCCTTCTTGGACCTGCCACCCTCCGAATTTGTCCCATTCTTCCCTACTGGGCACGGGCTTCCTCCCTGCATGAAGAAGCCCTCACTGGATAGCTTCCTTGCCTCGGGCCTCCAGGCCAGGGCAGTTTCTCCCAGTAGCTCTAGAGAGTGGAAACTGGGTTAGGCAGGAAATATAACCCTGTGACAAGGGCTATGTGCTGGGCACAGTGACAAACTGAGATTCCACCACCAGCCGCAGCTACTTCAGGGATATGGCCCAGGGTCACCAGATCCTCCAGTTTTTAAGAAAAGCCTGAAATCTGGATTTTTCTCATGTAAATTTTTCTGCTTTTGAAATGCTATGTAGGCCTAAAAAAATATATCTTAGAGCCATCAGTGTTCAATCTCTGCTCTCCAAGAAGAGTCTTGGAGAACCAGCCTCAGCTGTTCATTCGTGAAGCAGTTACTTTGGCCAGGCCAGTGCCTGGGATGCTCCGGACATCTGGGACCTGGTCCACTGCCTGGTGGAGGAGGGGTCATAATGGACAGCCCCACCGAGACCACCCTGCATGAGGACGGAGTTCCCGAAGGAGAAATGATTGAATAAACTTTAGAACTTCCATAGAGCTGCTTGTGTGAGTCCATAGGGCCACAGAACAAAGTGTAAAAGAAAAAATATATTCCATTCAAAAGTTAAAGTTCGTTATTTTTTGGAAAAGCTTCAAAGCAGAGGTGAATATACCAGGCTAAGAGAAGGCTGACATAAGCACTAGTGATGTTTCTCCAGCCTTTAATGAATGTGTTTTGGTCAGAAATTAGGGGACCCGCTGAGGTTGAGTTGGAAGCTTGGTTTCTATTTCCTATTCAAATTTTGGCCTGTCTGATGAGATGAATACAAAGGAACCAGATGTGGTCCCTTTGTAACATTTGCTGATTATACTGGAGACTTTGCCTGCAAGGCATTTCCACCTGGGGCAGGGTCTGGAGTATGATTAGCAACTTTTGGGACCTTTCTAACTTGGGTTATAACTGCCTAGGCCATCTAGAGGAAAAAATGGTGTGTGTACACATGCCTCATGGTAGACTTCAAATTCATAATTGAATAATTCTGCAGGCATGAATCTGAATATTCCTTGATAGGAATCATCATTTCACTTGGAGGTGAAACAATGTGTGATACAATGAGCTGAACACCAGTAGGGGTCCCTCTGCAGTGTACTGTGTCTGCCCTGTTTCAGGTGTTATACACACCCTTCCTATTAAAAGTATTTAATAATTGTTAAAAGATTTTAGCCCATTTTTCAAAGGAGGAAACTGAGCCTCCAGGAGTTGGAGTGAAGCTATATATATACAAATTATATTTATCATATAGCTAATAATTGGCAGAGGCAAGGTGCCAGGAGTATCATATAGGACACTTTTGGCTACAACTAACAGAAAATTCCAACTCAGAATGACCCCATGAGGGGCTTCCCTGGTGGCGCAGTGGTTGAGAGTCTGCCTGCTGATGCAGGGGACACGGGTTCGTGCCCTGGTCCGGGAGGATCCCGCATGCCACGGAGCAGCTGGGCCCGTGAGCCATGGCCGCTGAGCCTGCGCGTCCGGAGCCTGTGCTCCGCAATGGGAGAGGCCACAGTAGTGAGAGGCCCGTGTACCGCAAAAAAAAAAAAAAAAAGACCTCATTATTATTTAATGGAACCGTAAGTCCAGAGGTCAGATGGTTCTAGGGCTGGTTAATTTCACAGCTCAGATGACACCAGCAAGAACCCAGGTTCTTTCTTTCTGTTTGCCATCCTTCACAGGTCAGCCTTGACGTCGGTCCTCGTTGTTCCAAGTTGGCTGCATCCCTTTCAGACATGGCCACACCTAGAGCCAGGGGGCAGTGAGAGGGACGCACCCGGTGCTCACTCCCTTTTCTCACACTGGATTTTGAATGGTCTGCAGCTCCTTTTTCTGATTTTTCCTGTAAAGTTGCATTTGTAATGCTCATTTACCTTCAGTTAGCCTTAGGCTGAGAAGAGTTCTTAGCTTATGTTTTAGACAAGGATATGTGTATCAGTCAGGGCTTGTGAACCAGTGCTTGCAAGTGACTCAAGTCCCATCTTCCTACTTCCGGCTTCTATTCTGTGTGTTGACTGAGAGTCTGGATTTGGGAATACGGTTGCAAATTACTTAATGTCTTTGTACCTCAGTTTCTGTATCCATAAAATGGGGATCATGTTAGAACCTGCCTCAGAGGGTTGCTCTAAGCACTAAATAAGTTAGTACATGGGAAATCCTTAGAACAGGGTCTGGCCTATTGTAAGAGCTCAGTAGGCCACAATTATTAATGTTATTCTCCAAGGTTCCTCCTCCTGGAAGGGACATGTATGAGGCAGCTCTGATGTGACATCTTTACAGTTGGTGCTCCAAAGGAAGACAGGGTGGCTTCCAGGGAGGACACCGTGGCTTGCTGTGGTACCCTCTTAGCCCAGGCTGGATCAGGAGTCAATGCCCTGTGGCAGGGTGTGTTACCAAGGCTGTTGCCGCAGAACCATACCCCTGCCCCTCCCTCCAGGTAAACTTGCAGAAAATCGCAAATAACCATACCCTCTAGCTGTGTTCACAGCACAGGAAGAGAGAGTCTAACCGCAGGAAAACTGGTGCAAGCTGGCTGAGCTTCAAACGTGGGACAAAGGTCGCCCTGCAGCTCATTACCATCTCATTGGCATAGTAAGATCTCTGCCTGTCTGTGCCAGGATGGTTCGACCCACTTCTGACCCAGATGCCAAAGGACCGTCCAAGGGCAGAAAAGAGGTGGCACCGCCGTTCCAGGAAGAACCTCACCTATTCCCAGAAAACCAGTGCATATACCTCCCCCTCATTGACCTTGCCCTTAAAATCTTGCCTTAATCGTCCCCCAGGCAAGAGGTTTCCCGCTTCTCCATTCTCTGCCCATTGAATAAGGCTCGCGCTGCTTTGATTTCAGCTTCGGTTTCATTTTTGTCTGCACAACCCCCAATGGAGAAAGAACCTTTCCTGCCGAGGCGGGGGCCTCGGCCAGTTAAGACCCAAGTGGGGGTCCATACGACCTAAGTCGGTCACAGGTGCGGCGGCTGGCATCTCCCCAGACCTCCCCAGCTTTTGAGAGGAAGGAGCAGTTTCCTGAAGGAAATCAGGTGGAGCTGTGACCAGAGGAAGAATGGGAGGTGTGCTAGGCAGACACTACTACTGATGAGCCACTACCTTTGTCTTCCGGTTGAGCCCAGAGGAGTTGGGATTTGGATTCAGTGCTGAATACATTAGACTCTGTGTTAGCAGCTGTGGTTGTAAGAAATCTTTGGGTCACAATATAGTCCTTAATTCTGAGCTCCAGATTGCAATCTCAGGTCCAACAATTCTCTCAGTATTTGATAATATGTATATTACTGAACATTTTATAATGAAAATTTGGAGGGGCAAATGACACCTTCAGAGGCTAACTCAGCTTAATACACACACAAAAAACCTTTCTTGTTACTTCTTTGATCATATAAGCATTGTACTGTGAAAAAATGAGCACAAGTCAAACCAAAGCAGACAGCAAAGTCTGTCTCGTTAGGGTAATGCTCCTAATGTGCCCTGGCTTCAGAAACACATGCAGCACTTAAGCCTGAATGGCTGACTCAGGAAGTGGCTTCTTCTCCCACAATGCCGTGGGCTTCTTCCCAGCACGACACGTGCCACAGGGTTGGGCCACCCTGCCAGACCGTGGGGTCTTCCTCTAGGTGTGAAGACAGGGCTTTATCACCTTTGCAACCCCAGCCTCCACTGCAGTGACAGGACACAGGGGAAGCTCTGCTGTGGTTTAGGAACAAAACTGATAACGTATATAAAAACATATATTCTAAAGAACAGTACCGTATAAATCATTTCTCTGAAGTCTAAAACTTGCTATGTATGAGCAAGTGTTTAGTAAGGCCTTTTTAATGTTAATTGGATTTTTTCTAACTATAAGACCACACACCTCCAACAAACATCTTACATTTCGTTTTCATTTTTGTCAATACATGTTCATAGTTTATGATGACCTTAGATGGGTGGGATGGGTGGGGGTGGGAGGGAGGTCAAAGAGGGAGGGGATATATATATACTTATAGCTGATTTACTTCCTGGTGCATCAGAAACTAATACAACATTGTAAAGCAACTCTACTCCAATTAAAAAAAAAAAAAAGGAAACGATAAAAAAAAGTGAAACAGTTTTACAACAGCCAAAAATCAGCCTTTGCCCATCCCACCTCACCTACCCCCATTCCCCCTCCTGCAGCAAACATTTAAACTTTTAGTTCTTGCTTTTGGTGCTTATTTCCATGTTGTGACATAATAAGCGTACATTGCTATTTTTTGATTTTACAATTTTAGATATTGGCTTAGTTCATTCTGGCTGCTATAACAAAGTATCATAATTTGGGTAGCTTATAAACAACAGAAATGTATTTCTCACAGTTCTGGAGTCTGGAAGTCTGAGACCAGGGTGCCAGCATGGTTGGGCTCTGGTGAGGACACATTCCTAGGTTGCAGACTGTCATCAACCTAGGGTTCTCATCCATCACCCTAGGAATTCTCATCTGTCTTGGATGTCCCGTTACTGGATCCCACATCTTCCTCATTCTTGATGTATTTCTTTGCTTTGGTGAATTACACCCTCCAATAGTTCCCCACCACCACCTTTTTTTTGAGACTGGCTTGTCTGAAAATGAAAAAGTATTTATTTTACTGTCGTATTTTGATTGATGTTTTTGGGGTGATGTTTTCCAACCTAAAGATTCTAGGCCGGAAATTATTTATTTATTTATTTTTGCGGTACGCGGGCCTCTCACTGTTGTGGCCTCTCCCGTCCGTTGCGGAGCACAGGCTCCGGACGCGCAGGCTCAGCGGCCATGGCTCATGGGACCAGCCGCTCCGCGGCATGTGGGATCTTCCCGGACCGGGGCACAAACCCGTGTCCCCGGTATCGGCAGGCGGTCTCTCAACCACTGCGCCACCAGGGAAGCCCCAGAAATTATTTTGAAGGCATTACTCTTCTGGCTTCCAGTCCGGCTCCTGAAAAGTCCAATGCCATTCTGATTCCTGGTCCACTATGGGTGTCCTGTTTTTCTCTCTAGGACACACTAGAGTCTTCTTACTTTTCCCAGTATTCTGAAATTTTAAGGTGGCCTTCTTTGCTGTGTTTCATTTGCTGTTTGTTTCATTTATTGTGCCAAGCAGTTGGTGGGACTTTTCAGTCAGGAGACACAGGTCCTTCAGTTCTGAAAAATTCTCTTATTTTATTTCTCTGGTAATTTTCTTCATTCAGAATGAAGAAAGTCTAGCTCTCAAATTTGGCGGACTAATTTTCTCCTATTTTCTCTTATTTTTCAATCCCTTGTTTCTATGTCCTCCATTAAAAAATAAATTTCTTCAACTGTATCTTCTAACTTTCATAAAGTTTTAAAGTTTTAAAAATTCGTGTTATTTCTATGTTCCTCTTTATATGGCACCTTGATCTTGTTTTATGGATGCGATATCTCCTTTCTTTCTCACTTAAAAAATGAATTACAGATTTCAAAAAGACATCTTGATTCTTACATTATCTCTCTTTCCTTTTTTCTGTTTTCTTTTTTTTTTCTGGTTTTCTTCACAAAGACTTTTCTCCAGTATATGCTAATCCTTGAGTTCTTACATATTTAAGAGTGAGCAACTATAACAACAGCAAAGGAAACTCTGCATGCAAGAGTTTTTCTTTCGGTGGGGTTTCCCAGAGGGTAGCTGGCTATTTTGTAGAGAAACCCTCGAATGTCATTATCTGCTGTCAGTGCCCAGGTCGATCAATTAATTTCCCCAGAGAGAGACTCTCTCATTTTCTGTGTGGTTTATTCTGGAGGGGAGGGCCTGAGCCTGACTTTCAGAGCTGGGAGCCAAGTGAGGAAAAGGGCTTGACTTTGACCTCATGCTCTGTTTATACCTGGGCCTAGACTCTCTCTGCTTTATTGTCTCTAAAGAGTGACTCCCCTTATGGTTGAGGGAGGGTGGTCCCAGGCAAAAGGACTTGTGATTTCTTTTATCCATTTTAATTGAATCCTCCCGTTCTCAGCCCACCAGGACCCTCCCCATGAGAATCACCTGATGCTTCTTCTCCCTGAGACTTCCTGGGTTCTGAGGTATGAACCTGTCCACAGCCCCTGGCCCAGCCCCTGCAGACTTGGCTCTCTGTCTCCTCTGGTCTGCTCAGTTAATCACCACTAGTTCTGATTTCAGAAGTTTAGCTGAACTCTTTCTGCTCTGACTCCTTTCATGTTCTCTTTGCCTTTGTGGGTTGATGTATTTTTATTTCTTTTCTGTGACTTTAATGGGGTATTGGGAGGGAGTGGAAGGAAATGTGTGTGTGCAATTTATCATGTTTACATAAATTTCCATAAAGCCATAACACCTGAAGTCATTAACCAACCCACCTGTGTGTCTCTTGTCCACATTTGGGACACTTCCATTGTCTCCTAGCTGCCCACCACATTTCCACTGAAATGGCCTCTCCACTTATTTGGAGTTGAGGCGGGCAGGGGAGGTGTTGGTGGGATCTTCATGACTAGAGCCCTCACTTTCAGTGCAGAATTGGAAAAGGGGGATGAAGCAACCCCTGCTAGTTTCCAGAGTATTAGACACTGGGGACACTGGGTCTAAGTAACTCTGAACATGTCAGAGTTTTATCAGGGAGTAAAACAGTAACTTAATCCTTTGTTAAGGCTGCCAAATTTAAAATGATGCTGTATGAAGGAAAAGTCCCACAATAAAACATTTTAGTGCCCATCTGAAAGAACAGCCGTTGCTCTTTTAGTTCTCTGCCTCAAAAAATGGACTCTGACTATAATGGGGGAAAAGTAAAACTGGGGGGTGGAGGGACTTGAAAGTCCCACCCTTGGGGCAAGAACTGCATGAAACGGTGGTTACTGGGCCAAGAGTGGTCCTTCTAGTCTGACCCGAGTTCTCAGCTGGATAATTTGGATGAGTTGTGTTTGTTTCTTCCCCAGGCTGAGGAACTTGTCATTCACAGGCCATCTGCTGGATTCCACTTGTCAAGACAGTGATCAAGGACTCATGGACAATGCACTGCAAGAACAGCCAACCCCCTGGTGAGGGGGTGGAATTAGAATCCTGGAGCTGGACCCTTGGCGAACCCTGAGGGTTCTGTGCTGAGAGGCTGCCAGGAGGCCTGTGGGGATGTTGGGAAAGGTACCAGATGGGCACTGGGCTTGCTCTTGGGTACAGAATGTTTTATTCAGTGGGGAAAAGTAGTGCTGGGCCATATGAATAAAGCCTTCAGATTCCATGTAAGGGACTATTTAACTCTCTCCCTCTTCCTTATGCTCTAAACACAGCCAAAGGCATTGGGAACTTGGCCCACATTGATCATATCATAGGTGACAATGAAATCTGGGCCACCCAAAGTCAATGAATCCTTAACAAGGCACAACTGGCTGTTGGGACTTGCCTGAAGAATTGTGACATTGCCAGTTGGGTAAATATTCTTTGTATAACACATTCATATTAATGGGTAAACTATTTCCTTCCCAGTTAGGAGGCTTTTTATAAGATTGCTCTTGTGTTCCTACTTGGAGACTAAAAAAGTTGTCCTCCCTAGGTACTGAGGGGTCCTGATGTAGGGACAAGATGCAATGTCTAATCCAGCAACATCCAGCTTCGATCCAGCCCAGGGTTCTGTGGCCAAGAAGGGAAGGAGAACATCATGGATGTGAAGGTGGGAAGATGGGTGATGGTGGGGAGGAGGCATGTGGGTATGGTGGGTAAAGTGGTCCCCAAAAGAAATGTCCAAGTCCTAACCTACAGAACCTGTGGATGTGACCTTATTTGGAATATAGAGCCTTTACTGGTGTAATTACGTTAAGGATCTCAAGATGAGATCATCCTGGACATAGGGGGTCCTAAGTCCAATGACTGATGGGTATCCTTGTAAGAGAAAGGAGAAGGAGATTTGAGACACAGAGAGACACAGAGGGAATATAGTCATGTGAAGATGGAGGTAGAGATTGAAGTGTTGCTGCCATAGTCAAGGAGCTACCAGAATCTGGAAGAGGCAGGAAGAATTCTCTTCTAGAACCTCCTAAGAGAGTGTGGTCCTGCTGACACCTTGATTTCAGACTTTCAGTCCCCAGAACTGTGAGAGAATAAATTTCTGTTGTTTTATGCCACCAGGTTTGTGGTCACTGGTTATGGCAGCCCTAGGAAACAAATTCAGTGGGGGAGATCTGGAAAGAAAGAGGCAGGAAGATAAAACTATGTAGAGGTCAGGGCAAGGACAGCCAGTGGGGCTGAGGCAGGGAGAGAGAGAGCGTTGCTGTAACAGCTACTCCTTCCCTGTCTCAGTCTGCTCTGGTGGACACAACAAAATAACATAGACTGGGTGTCTTAAATAACAAAAATTAATTTTCTCACAGTTCTGGAGGCTGGATATTAAAGATCAAGGTGCCAGCATGATCAGTTTTTGGTGAGGACTCTCTTCCAAGCTTGTAGATGGCTGCTTCCTCACTGCCTCCTCACAGGGTAGAGAGAGCAAGAGCAAGCTCCCCGGTGTCTCTTCTTTCCCATCATGAGCTGATCTAAACCTAATTATCTTCCAAAGTCCCCACCTCTAAATACCATCTCATTGCCTACTTATGATTTTTGGGGAGACACAACTGCTCCATAGCACTCCCCCACTCTGTGGATTTCCCGTAATAGGTCTGGCAACTTAGTAGCTGGAACTGGACAGAACTCTGCTGCATGAAACAGGAAAAAACTTTGCTGATTGAAGGATAACTTAACTTGGAGAGAAGAGGCTATGTTAAGAATCAAAGAGGAACACACTTGTCTTGGGTTCTATATAAAGACTAACCCAACAGTTTGGATGACAGTGAAGGCAGGTGGGGCATCATTCAGCAGCTCTGTCAAATGGGGGCTGAGGGTTATCTTTTAGGGTCCCATTATCTTCTTCTTCTGGCATTTTCCTGCCAGGAGGGATTTCCTGACTTGTTACTCTCATGCTATAAGCTGAATTGTGTCATCCCCAGAACTCATATGTTGAAGTCCTAAGACATCAGAATGTAAATATTTTTGGAGATAGGGTCTTTAAAGGGGTAATTAAGTTAAAATGAGGTCATCAGGGTGGGCCCTAATCCAATCTGACTGCTTCCCTTGTAAGAAGAGGATGTTAGGACACAGACATGCACAGAAGAAAGACCCTGTGAAGACACGGGGAGAAGATAACCATCTACAAGCCAAAGAGAGAGACCTCAAAGAAACGAAACCCTGTTGACACCCTCATCTTGAACTTCCAGCCTCCAGAACTATGAGAAAATAAATTTCTGTTGTTTAAGCCACCCAGCCTGTGGTACTTTGTTATGGCATTCTGAGCAAACTAATGCAATTTCTCTGAGCCCAGAGCTTCAAGGAGAACGCTCCTTGCTCTACAAATAGGCTCCTGACCCCAGACCCACTCCAGCATCCTCACCCTCTTGGCCTGTTAAACCCTCCAGGGACACGTTGGAATCCCTGTTCATTCTCGCCTGTGAGAGCTTTAGCAAGTTACTCGATCTCTTGGAATCTTGGTTTCTTCATCCATAAACTGAAGTTATTGAAGTCTCCCTGGTTATGTAAATTAAATGAACTAACATATGTAAAAGTATAACCAAGTGAGACCCTATGGGGCCTTCCCAGAACAGGAAACACCACTCCCCATGTCCTCTGCCTGCCTCTTTTCTGTAGAAAATCTTTAGCCTCCTAGGCCTTCCCAGAGTTCCAAAGAGTAAATTTAATCAGAGAAGTGAGAAAATGCAGAAAGAAAGGAAAACAGTCAAGCAAGACAAAATAATAATAGTTTAGCCATTAAACAAAGTCAAGGACTTTTAGTTCCTCCTCAAGGGCTATAGGTAATATTCTGAGCCATGTCCTTTGAGCTGTTTTGCAGATACTGAAACCCCCACCAGTGGAAGAAGTTAACTGTATGCTGCCCACAAGCATGTAGATCCCAGACTGTTTGGAACCAGAAGGTTGATGATGTTGACTCCCGATTATCTCACCACCAACCAGTCAGAATGTCCATGAGCTGATCACACAACCCACAACACCCATACCTCACCCTGTCTTTGAAAATCTTTCCCTGGGCTTCCCTGGTGCTGCAATGGTTAAGAATCCGCCTGCCAATGCAGTGGACATGGGTTTGATCCCTGGCTCGGGAAGATCCCACATGCCGTGGAGCAACTAATCTTGTGCACCACAACTACTGAGCCTGCGCTCTACAGCCCATGAGCCACAACTACTGAGCCCGCATGCCACAACTACTGAGGCCCACACACTTAGAGCCTGTGCTCTGCAACAAGAGAAGCCACGATAATGAGAAGTCCGTGCACCACAACAAAGAGTAGCTCCTGCTCGCTGCAACTAGAGAAAGCCCGCACACAGCAATGAAGACCCAATGTAGCCCAAAAAAAAAAAAAACAACCAAAACTTTCCCTGAGAGCCTTCAGGGAGTTGGGGCCTTTTAAGAACTATCTACCTGGATTCCTTTCTTGGTGCCCTGCAATAAACATTGCACTTTCCTTCAACACAACCCAGTGTCAGTAGGTTGGCTTTACTGCATGTGGGTAAGTGGTCCCAAGTTTGGTTTGGTGACAAAAGGATTAAATATAGCTGAGGCACAACCACTCTAGCACCTTCTTCAATTTTATCTACTGTAGAGGACATTTGCCATGTTTTGCAGCCTAACACTGAGCAGCCTGCCTCTTTGGAGGAAATGCAGAGATCTATGAGAGAGGTAGGGCCCTGTCTCCAACTGTGTGAAGATGAATCTTCTGGAAGTGGGGCAGGCAGTGTAACTGGTTCATCGAGATTCTCCCATTCAGGCTAGGTAGCTTCCTGAGGTGCTTCTAGGAATGTTTTCCAACTCACTGTCCTACCAGCCAGGATCACATCTCCAAGTCATAACTTGCCCCTCCCTTTCTGTGTCTCCAAGTCCATCAGTCAACACACCCCATGGACAACTCTGTGCAGAATCTCTCCCAGTATCCACTCCCACTGACCCTACTTTGTCCCTACTCATACTGCTCCTGGCTCCAGTTCTGTCTCCAGGCTCCTCAGGGACCCTTCAGCTTCTAGATAGTTCTCCTCAGCTCAACACATCTTGTTCGCAATTTCCAGATTAATAAAAAATATCCAAGCTTCCACATTATATATAAAACATTAAGCCTGAGAGTCAAGGTCTTACTCAATCTGAGCCCTTCTTAGCTTTCTAGGAATGAGAGAAGAATTTTAATCAATTTTGGTTTTAGGCCTCCAAGATCCTAACCAATGTTGAGAAAGAGTGTTGTTCTGGAAGAACAATGAAATTGGAAAATTTGCCACTGGCAGGCTGTCCTGCTTCTAGATACATGTCCGTTGAAATTCAAATGATAATTTTTACAATAAAAAAATGCAAGCTCTATGAAGACATATTTTAACATGATTTTCTGGAAGAACAATGAAATTGGAAAAGTTGTCACTGGCAGGCTGTCCTGCTTATAGAAACATGTCCATTGAAATTCAAATGATAATTTTTACAATAAAAAAATGCAAGCTCTATGAAGACATATTTTAACATGTTTTCTTCCTTAGATTTGTAAGCCATATGACCACAATTATGTGGCTGGATGGCATTTGAAGGACCAACTAAGTGATGGTAAGCTATAGCTGAGGAGATAGAAAAGGAAAGGGTGGAGAAAACCAGGGTGGTGATATCAAGATGGAAACCAGATATGAAGACTCTCTCCCTTCCAGACCATGCTCAAAAGGTAGCAATAAGCACACACAGACAACACACACTCAAATACACATGCACATGTGCGTGCACATGCACACACACACACACACACACACACATACACTGTTCCTTTACACTCCAACTCATCAACGCTCTTAGATTTTTAGAGCATTTCTAAAGCAATCATTTCACTATTGGATTGCCTTGTTCTTTGGGTTTAGTTTTCTTTGTCTAGATATGGCCCATTCCTCTATGAAGTATAACAGACATGGGGAGAAGTATTAATAGTCCTCTAAGCAGTCACTCTTTTGGGCATCCTCCCCTCTTCTCTTTTTTTTTTTTCTACTTTTTTTACAGTCCAAAATTCTTAGCAGTGTGAGATGATTCAAGGTTCTCAAAACTTTGAGTGTACAGTATCATATAGTGATCACTTTTGAGTATGATCTGGAGGTGTCTGTCCAGAGATCCAAAAGTTACCATCAGTTGTTTAAGATATTCCATTATTTTCCTTCACTATTAGGTGCTCAATGTGGGCACTCTTAAATTTCACTGTGTTTTGGGATTAACCACATTGTAGAGAGACACAAAGATGTAAGAAATAAATTGAAAAAAGTTCTGTAGAAACAGATTTTACACCATAAAACAGTAAATTATTAGGTGTTAGAAAAATATAAATGTTGCAACAATGTGTTTTATATACTGTTTCCAAGAATAAAATATGACAAATCTGGGGGAAAAAAGTGGTTGGTTAATCAGATTTCTGGATGGCCATTTCTTTTAAGCTGGTAGCACTGCTGTGCTCCTTTACAGGCAATAACCCAGTCACCAGAGAAGAAAATCTGAATAGAGGCCTTAGAGGAAATGCTTATTTGAGGATTAATTATTTCCTTGTTAAACAGTAATATGGGGTTATTGTAGATTTTGGGGGGTATGGCAGTTAAAATGTACGTTTTAAAACAACTTTCTAGTAACCAAGAATTTCTCAAATTTAAGAAGGAACCAAAAGAGTAGTTTACAGAAATGCGGTCTCCCCATGGAACCAGATTATGAAACAAAAAAGGAAAATGAATGATGTTAAATGGGAAACAAAATAGAGGTGACCTTTCCAGATGTTTTTTTTTTTGAAACTCCTTGTGAGGCAGCTATCCACTAGACAATGCTACCAAATGGCCTGTGTGTCTATTGTTTCACAGTTCTAGAGGTTAGAAGTCTGAAACCAAGATGTCAGCAGGGCCATGCTCTTTCTGAAGGTCCTAAGAGAGGATTCTTCCTTGCCCTTCCAGCTTCTTGTGGTTGCCAGCGATCCTTGGTGTTCCTTGTTTTGTAGTCCTGTGTGATCACATACTATGTGTCTGTCTGTGTCCACACTTCTCTCTTCTTATAAGGACATTAGTCATTTGATTAGGCTCTTCTAATCCAGTATATTCTTGCCTTAACTTGGTTGTATCTGCAAAAGCCCTATTTCCAAATGAGGTCACATTCACAGGTATTGGGGGTTCAAACTTCAACACCTCATTCTTAGTCCTCGGTATCACCATGAAGAGAGCATGCCAGAAGTTCTTTGTTATTTATACAAATTGGTATTAATAATAGTTACATACTCAAAATAAAACTACCCAGAGTAAGATCAACTTCTGGCATGACAGCCTGAGGAGCTCTGCTGATGCACTACTCAGTGAAACTGGTGAAAAACTATTTAAAAATCTAACCATTTAAAGCTTCTGGAAATGGTCCTAAGGGGAAAAAACAGCAAAGGAAGAATCCTCTATTTTAAAAAATTCATGAAAATTTGGTAAGAAAGGTGACAGTTAGTGGTATTTGAACAAAGACTGCTTCCTTCCCCCGCCACTCCTAGTTAAGTAGAGTGGAGAAACCATTCCAGAATTCTGCAGCTAAGAACACAGGGCACCCTTCCCCACCCCTCCCAGCACATGAAGGCTTTCTTCCCCAGAGGAGCAGGATGACAGTGTTTCTTATCCTGTCCAGCTCCCTATTGCTAAGACTAAGTTCCAGATGAGAGTGATTGAAGGTGGGGGGGGGGGTCCCTTCTGGTCGACTAGAAGGTCTACCTTGGGCACAGAATGCTGAGAAGACTGCCACCCTCATCATTCTTGCCTTGGCTTGTGAGGTGGTGGTTCACACCAGAAGTTGCAAGCTGAGAGCACCTCTGTTTTCCCTACTTCTCCACCAAGTGCTCAGCTCCTGGAGTGGGGGTATCACTCAGAGAGGAGCTTGCCATTGTCCCCACCCCCAGCTCCAGAGTCCTGAATCAGATATTTTGCTGGAGGATGGGATTGGGAAAGGGGGAAGTAGGAGACCATTAAAAAAGATAGTTTCTAATATTTCCCCAAAGGAATTGAAAGTCAAGCCTAAGGATGCTCTCAAAAACTGTGGTGGTTATTGTAAAAAGCAAGGAGATTCAAAATATATGCTAAACTGTAAGCCTGTTAGTTTGTGGGAGAAAACTCAAAATAAGTCACTAGGGAGGAGTCCTCTTGGGTTCAGAACAAATATCAAACACTGACCTCAGAAACTATTCCTTCAAAGGAGTCACAATTTGATTGGATTAGTTTGTAGAGCAATTTATGCTTCAGGGCATTGTTGGAAACAATATAGCAATCAGCCACCAATTAGTGGAGCTTAACAGCTCGATGTGGTCAGAGAAAGAGTGGCTGAGAATGCTTGCAAGACCGTTGTCATCCAAGCATGACTGTGGTTATACCCAAAGTTGTGCTTCTTTGAGGAGAAATATCAGAGGCTGAAAACTCTGGGAGGGAAAATAGATTTCAAGAAAATAAACCAGCCAGTCACTAAACAAATAAACAATTAAATAACAATAACAAGCCCTGGAGGATGAGAGGAAGACGAATATCTAGAGTTCCTACAATACACCATCTGAAATACCCAATTTCCAACAAAAAATTATAAGGCAGGCAAACAAATATAAAAATATGATTTATACAGTTAAAAAACAAGCAGGAAAAGAAATTGCCTGTGAGAGTGACCACTGTTGTATTTCTCAGAAAAAGACTTCAAAAGGTCCATTGTAAACATGTTCACAGGGCTAAAGGAAACCATGATTAAAGAAGTAAAAGAACATATGATGACCATGTTGCATCAAATAGAGAATATCAATAAAAAGATAGAAGCTATAAAAAAGAATCAAATGGAAATTCTGGAGTTGAAAAGTACAATAACAGAAAGAAAAAATTCATTAGAGGGGCACAACAGTAGATTTGAACTGACAGAAGAAAGAATAAAGGAACGTGAAAATAGATCAAGAGAGACTATGCAACCTGAAGAACAGAGAGAAAAAAAGTACACTAACAAACGTGTCAGGGAAGTACCAGAAAAAAAAAAAAAAGAGAGAGAGAGAGAGAAAGGAGCAGAAAAAATATTTGAAGAAATAATGGCTGAAAACTTCACAAATGTATTAAGAGATATTGGTCTGTAGTTTTCTTGTAATGTCTTTGTTTGCTTTAGATATTACAGTAATGCTAGCCTTGTAAAGTGAGTTAGGAAGTATTCTCTCTGCTTCTATCTTCTGAAAGAGCTTGTAGAAAATTGATACAATTTCTTCCTTAAATATTTGGTAGAATTCACTAATGAACCCATCTGGACATGTTTTAGAAGGTTATTAATTATTGACTCAATTGTTTTTAACAGATATAAGCCCATTCAGATGGTTTATTTCTTCTTGTGTGAGTTTAGGCAGACTGCCTTTCAAGGATTGGTTCATTTCACCTAGGTTATCAAATTTGTAGACATAAAGCTGTTCATAGTATCCCCAGTTTTACTGAAAAACAACGAACCTACACATACAGGAAGTTCAACAAACTTTAAGTAGGATAAATACAAAGAAAGCCACAAATAGACACGTCATAGTACAAATGTTGAAAGTTAAAGACAAGGAGAAAATCTTGAAAACAGCAAAAGAAAACTGACTTATTGCTTACAAGGAAACACTGATAAGATAAAAACCCTGATAAGATAAAAGCTGACTTTTCAGCAGAAACAATGGAGACCAGAAAGCATTGGGAGAACATATTCAAAATGTTCAATGAAAAAACTGTAAACTAAAAATTCTATACCTAGTAAAACTATCTTTAAAAAATGAAGGTGAAATAAAGACCTTCACAGATAAACAAAATTGGAGAGAATTCATTGGTAGAACAATTACTTTTTACAAGAAATAAAAATTTCAAATACTTTGTAAGAAGTACTAAAGAAACTTTTTCTGGCTGGAAGCAAATGTCCCAAATGATAATTTAAATTCACATGAAAAACAAAGACCACAAGAAAAGGTAATTATGTAATTATAAAAGATAGCTTAAATACACATTTTGTCCCCTCTTCTCTTAACTGATTTTAAAACACTGGTATAAAATAATGTGTATATAATGTATTTGAGGGCCTATAACACATAAATATACAGGATATGTGTAATATCTTTGCCAACAATAGCACAAAGGAGGTGGGTGGGAGGAAAGCTTTACTGGGCTAAGGAAATGCATACAGATTGTAAAGTAATAATTATAACAATGTATTGTTGGGTTTGTAACATTAATAGATCTAATATGTACAAAAACGATATGACAAAAAAAGAGTATGAGGAATATAACTATGTAGAAGTAATGTTTCTATATATCAATGAAATGAAACTAGTATAAGCCAGGAGCCAATTCTGACAAGATAAGATGTATATGGTAAGTCTTAGAGCAACCACTAAAAACACTTTTAAAATACAGTGGAAAAAACCAGTAAAGAAATTAAAATGCTACATAACAAAATACTTACTTAATGAAAAATAACAGTAAAGAAAAAATAGAGGAACAAAAAAAGATAATGAAACATATAGAAAACGAAAAGCAAAATGACAGACATAAATTGAACTATATCAATAATAACATTATATGTGAATGGATTAAACAATTCAATCAAAAGACAGCGGTTGTCAGACTAGAGTTTTAAAATGTCCCAATGATATACTTTCTATAGGAGATACACTTTAGATTCAAAAATACAAGCAGATTGAAAGTAAAAGGATGAAAAAAATACGTCATGCAAACAACACATGGACACTGGAATGGCTATACTGATATGTATGTTTATCAGCCATTCCAGTTATATCAGACAAAATAGACTTTAAAACAAAAAGTATTACTAGAGATAAAGAGGGACATTTTATAATAACAAAAGGTCAATCCATTAGGAAAATATAACAATAATAACCACATTCACTTAATAACATAGCACCAAAATAATATGAAGCAAAACTGAACAAAAATAAAGAGAGGGCTATCATCAAAAAGTCTACAAATAGGGCTTCCCTGGTGGCGCAGTGATTGAGAGTCTGCTTGCCGATGTAGGGGACACGGGTTCGTGCCCCAGTCCAGGAAGATCCCACATGCTGCGGAGCAACTGGGCCTGTGAGCCATGGCCGCTGAGCCTGCGCGTCTGGAGCCTGTGCTGTGCAATGGGAGAGGCCACAACAGTGAGAGCCCCATGTACCACAAAAAAAAAAAAAAAGTCTACAAATAATAAATGCTGGAGAGGGTGTGGAGAAAAGGGAACCCTCTTACACTGTTGGTGGGAATGTAAATTGGTGCAACCACTACAGAAATGGAGTTTCCTTAAAAAACTAAAAATAAAACTACCATCTGATCCAGCAATCCCACTCCTGGGCATATACCCTGAGAAAATAAAAACTCTAATTATAAAAGATACATTCACCCCAATGTTCATAGCAGCACTATTTACAATAGCCAAGACATGGAACAACCCAAGTGCCCATCAACAGATGATTGTCTTAAGAAGGTACAGTATATATATTTATAATGGGATATTACTCAGCCATAAAAAGAATGAAATATTGCCATTTGTAGCAACATGGATGGACCTAGAGAATATTATACTTAGTGAAGTAAGTCAAACAGAGAAAGACAAACATTATATGATATTATTTATATGTGGAGTCTAAAAAATAATACAAGAATCCATATACAAAATAGAAACAGACTCACAGACACAGAAAACAAACTTATGGTTATCAAAAGGAAGAGGGAAGGAGGGACAAATTAGGAGTATGGTATTAACAGATACAAACTACTATATCTAAAATAGATAAGCAACAAGGATTTACTGTATAGCACAGAGAATTATATTCAATATCCTGTAATAACTTATAATGAAATATAGTTTGAAAAAAATAACTGAATCACTTTGCCCTACACCTGAAACTAATGCAATATTGTAAATCAACTATACTTCAACTAAAAAAAGAAATAAAGGAAAAAATAGTTCAATACTGATAGTTGGAGAGTTCAATATCTCACTTTAATAATATATAGAACAACTAGACAGAAGATTAACAAGGAAATAAAAGACTTGAACAACACTATAAACTAATTAGACCTAACAGACATCTATAGAATACTCCATTCAACAACAACAGAATACACATTCCTCTCAAGTGCACATGAAATATTCTCTATAACAGACCATGTGCTAAGCTATAAAACACACTTTAACAAATTTAAAAGACAGAAATAATACATAGTATGTTCTTTGATCACAATGGAATGAAAATAGAAATCAGTAACAGGGAAGAATTTGGGAAACTCATAAGTAAGTGGGAGTTAAACAACACACTCCTAAATAATCAATGGGTTGAAGAAGAAATCAAAAGGGAAATCATAAAAGAATTTGAGATGAATCAAAATGAAGACACAACATACCAAAACTTCTGAGTTAAAACAGCTAAAACAGCTCTTAGACAGAACTTTATAGACATAAATGCCTATATTAAGGAAGAAAAAAATCTTAAGTCAATAACCTAACCTTCCACTTTAAGGCCCTGGAACAAGAAGCAGAAACTAACTTAAAGCAAGTAGAAGAAAAGACATAAAGTAGAAGTAGAAATAAATGAAATACAATAGAGAAAATCATTGAAACCAAAAGCTGGTTTTTTGAAAAGATCAACAAAATTGACAAACCTTCAGCTAGACTGATCATAATAAAAAGAGAGAAATCTTGCCATTTGCAACAACACGGATGGACCTAGAGGGTATTATGATAAGTGAAATAAATCAGACAGAGAAAGACAAGTACTGTACAATGTCAAGTATATGTGGAATCTAAAAAACAAAACAGATGAATGAACATAACAAAACAGAAACAGAGTTTTAGACACAGAGAACAAATAGGTGGTTGCCAGAGAGGAAGGGACTGGGGTGGGGGAAGGGGAAGGAAAGAAATAGGTGAGGGAGATTGAGGTACAAACTTCCAGTTGCAAAATAAATGAATCATAGATATGAAATATACAGTGTGGGGAATATAGTCAATAACTATGTAATATCTGTGTTGTGACATATTATTACTAGACTTATAGTAGTGATCATTTTGAAATGTATCAAATCACTGTGTTGTGTAACAGGAACTAACATAGTGTTGTAGATCAATTAAACTTCAAAGACAAACAAACAAATGCATAGAAAAGGATCAGATTTGTGGTTACAGAGGCAGGGAGTAGGGAGAGGGGAAATTGGATGAAGGTAGTCAAAAGGTACAAACTCCCAGTTATAAGATAAACAAGTACTAAGCATGTAATGTACAATATGACAAAGCTAATTAACAGTGCTGTATGTTATATACGAAAGTTGATAAGAGAGTAAATCCTAAGAGTTTTCATCTCAAGGAAAACTATATAGTTTTCTATTCCTTTAATTTTGTATCTATATGAGATGATGAATGTTCACTAAACTTATTGAGATAATCATTTTGTGATATATGTAAGTCAAATCATTGTGCTGTACACCTTGAATGTATACAGTGCTATATGTCAGTTATAGTTCAATAAAAGTGGAAGAAAAAAGAGAGAGAGAAGACTCAAGTTACTAAAATCAGAAATGAAAGGGAGGGTACTACTACTGTTTTTATAGAAATAAAAAGCATTATAAAGGACTACTATAAACTATTGTACTCCAACAAATTAACTTAGATGAAATGGAAAAATGTCTAGAAAGATACAAACTAAGAAAACTGACTCAAGAAAAAAATAGAGAATCTGAATAGACCTATGCCAAGTGAAGAAATTGAAATAGTAATTGAAAAAAAACTACTAATTTTAAGAAAAGCTCATGCTCAGATGGCTCCATCAGTGAATTCTACCAAACATTTAAAGAAAAATTAATACCAATTATTCACAAACTCTTCCAAAATGTAAAAGAGGAGGAAATACTTCTCAGTTCATTTCATGGGGCCAGTATTACCTTGATAACAAAGCCAGACAAGGCACCATAAGAAAACATAATTAAATACCAATATCTTTTATGACTGTGGACCCCCAAATCTTCAACAAAATATTAGCAAACCAAATTCAGCAACATATAAAAAGAATTACACACCCTGACCAAGTGGGATTTATCCCAGGAATGCAAGATTCGTTTAACATCCAATAATCAGTTAATGTAAAACAGCATATCAGTAGAATAAAAAACAAATATCAGAAACAAGCATTTGACAAAATCCAACACTTTTCATGATAAAAAGACAGAACAAACAAGGGATAGAAGAGAACTTCTTCAAAGGGTATCCATGAAAAACCCACAGCTAACATCATACTTAATGATGCAAGACTAGATGCTTTTTACCAATGTCAGGAACAAAGCAAAGATGTTTGCTCTTGCCACTTCTATTCAACATTATACTTGAAGTTCTAGTTGGGGCAATTAGGCAAGAGAAAGTAATAAAATGCATACAGATTGGAAAGGAAGAAATAAAAATGTCTATTTTCAGATGACATGATCTTGTATATAGAAAAACCTAAGGAATCCACTAAAAACTATTAGAACTAATAAACAAGTTTAGCAAGTTTGTGGGATACAAGAACAATACACAGCAATGAATTATATTTCTAAACACTTGCAATGAACAACCTGAAAATGAAATTAAGAAAACAGTTCCATTTACACCATCAAAAAAATAAAATACTTGGGAATAAACCTAACAAAATAGTGTATAACCTCTACTCTGCAAACTACAAAACATTGTTGAAGAAATTAAAGATGATTTCAATAATTGGGAAAGCATTTCATGTTCATGGATCAGAATGTTTAACATTGTTAAGGTGGCAGCACTCCCCCAAATGATCTGTAGATTCAAAGCACTCCCTATCACTATCCCAGATGGTTTCTTTGTAGAAATTGACATCAAATTCAAATGGAATTTCTAGGGTCCCAGAATAGCCAAAACAATCTTAAAACAGAAGAACAAAGCAGGAGGGCTCATACTTCCTTATTTCAAAACTTACTACAAAGCAGCATTAATCAAGGAAATGTGGTACTGGAACAGATTACATAAATAAGTCCATACATCTATGGTCAACTGGTTTTTGACAAGGGTGCCAAGCCCATCCAATAGGGAAGAATAGTCTTTTCAACAGATGTTGTTGGGACAATTGGATTGCCACATGCAAAAACTTCAGGTTGTATCCTTTCCTCACACCATATACAAAATGAACTGAAAATGGATCAAAGACCTAAATGTAAGGCTAAAACTATAAAACTGTTAGAAGAAAACACAGAAGTGACCTTGGATTTTGCAAAGGATTCTTAGATATGACACCAAAAGAACTAGCAACAAAGAAAAAATAAATTGGACTTCATCAAAATTATAAATTTTTGTGCTTCAACAGACACTGTGAAGAAAGTGAAAAAGCCCACAGAATGGGAGAAAATACTTTAAAACCATATATCTGATAAGGGGCCTATATCCAGAATATATAAAGAACACTTACAACTCAATAATAAAAAAAAAACAAATAACCCAATTAAAAAATAAAGAATCTGAATAGATATTTCTTCAAGGAAGATATACAAATGGCCAATAGCACGTGAAAAATACTTAATCAAATTAATCATAAAGGAAATGCAAATCAAAACAATGAGCTACTACTTCACACTTGTAAGGATGTTTATAATCAAAATGTCAGATAATTACAACTTTTGGCGAGGATGTGGAGGAATTAAAACCCTTATACACCGCTGGTAGGAATGTAAAATGATGCAGCCACCTTTGAAAACAATCTGGTAGTTCCTCAAATTATTAAACATAGAGTTACCATATAACACAGCCACTCTTAGGTATATACCCAAGAGAAATAAAATTATATAACCACATAGAAATTTGTACACGAATGTTTATAGCAGTATTATTCATAATGGCTAAAATGGGAAAACAACACAAATGTCTATCAATGACACATGAATAAACAGAATATGTTATAACAATGCAATGGAATATTATTCAGCCATAAAAATGAAATGAAGTACTGATACCTGCTACAATATGAACAAATCTTGAAAATGTTATGCTAAGTGAAAGAAGTCAGTCAGAAAAGATCTTATATTATATGTTTTATTCTTATGAAATGTCCAAAAGAGGAAAATTTATAAAGACAGAAAATAGATTAGTGGTTGCCTAGAGGTGGGGCTGGCAGGTAGGAGGTAATAGCTAAAGGGTACCAGGTTTCTTTTTGAGTTGATGAAAATGTTCTAAAATTGACTGTGGTGATGGTTGCACATATCTGTGAATATACTTTTGAATTTTATACTTTATTTTTTTATTATTTTTTTTGATCAAAGAAAGTGTTTATTAAAGATTTCCTGACATACTATGCTCTTACACTATTTTTTAAACATCTTTATTGCAGTGTAATTGCTTTACAATGGTGTGTTAGTTTCTGCTTTATAACAAAGTGAATCAGTTATACGTATACATATGCTCCCATATCTCTTCCCTCTTGCGTCTCCCTCCCTCCCACCCTCCCTATCCCACCCATTTAGGTGATCACAAACCACTGAGCTGATCTCCCTGAGCTATGCGGCTGCTTCTCACTAGCTATCTATTTTATGTTTGGTAGTATATATATGTCCATGCCACTCTCTCACTTTGTCACAGCTTACCCTTCCCCCTCCTCATATCCTCAAGTCCATTCTCTACTAGGTCTGTGTCTTTATTCCTGTCTTACCCCTAGGTTCTTCATGACCCTTTTTTTTTCTTAGATTCCATATATATGTGTTAGCATACAGTATTTGTTTTTCTCTTTCTGACTTACTTCACTCTGTATGACAGACTCTAGGTCCATCCACCTCACTGCAAATATCTCAATTCCGTTCCTTTTAATGGCTGAGTAATATTCCATTGTATATATGTGCCACATCTTCTTTATCCATTCATCTGTTGATGGACACTTAGGTTGCTTCAGCCACTATGGAGAACAGTATGGAGGTTCCTAAAAAAACTACAAATAGAACTACCATACAACCCAGCAATCCCACTACTGGGCATATATACCCTGAGCAAACCATAATTCAAAAAGAGTCATATACCAATATGTTCATCGCAACTCTATTTACGATAGCCAGGACATGAATTTTATACTTTAAATGGTATTATAGGTGAACTATTTTGTAATTAAACTGTTAAAAAAAATAAAACTACTCAGAGTGAACATATAGCCTAGCACCAGAACTCCAGCAATTGAATGCACAGTCTCACAACAAAGGCAGACCAATGCAGGGCAACCATCTGGGAAATCCCTATAAATTGGAGTATTGCTGAAGATAGAAGAGGCCACTGTTTTAATGCACTTCCTGTTACTGAGTACATGCAGAATGCTTTGGGGAGCTCCATCTTCCTTCTTCTTGTTGTTTTCTTCCTATTCTATTATTCTTTCTCCACTAAGCTCCATAAAACCTGAAGCAGGAAATCTAATGGGACTGGGATAGTCATGGTTCTGAGGACTGCGGAAAGAACCATTTCATCTCCCACCTGTCTAACCGAAGTGTGTTCTTAGCAAGAGCTGGTTGTGGTGATGGAGACTCTGGTCAGGCAAAGAACAGGAGAGCCATCTCGGATCCTTCGCATTACCCTCAACTCTCCCGCAACTTATAAGCTCCATGGTTTATTTGTAATTTAAAAAACTCTTTTCTTTTGATTTCTATAATGCACATTTATTTTATGATAGAGCCTGATTTTCTACAATAGGCTTTTATGTGTGCTTTTGATTCAAATACAGAAAGCTCCACTTCAATATAATAAATAAAAACCCAGCCGTTATTGTACTAAATAATTCACAAACCTCAAACACACTTGGACTCAAATACACTTCTTGTCCTCCCTGCACGTCCCCTCCCCAACCTCATTAAGGAGCTTGAGAACAAGTCACTCTGCTTTGTGGACAATGAGTCTGTACCTCGCTATTTTAAGTATCAATAAGTTTGCATTTGGAGTATTAGCCTGTTTCATTGCCACTCATGCTGGAGGCCATGCATGCAAAACCTGGATTCTGGGTTTGGATATGCCACTGAGTTATCTGTGGGCTGATTCTGTTTGGAACATTTTCTATGCTCTAAGCAAGATTCCCCACTTACACCCCCATGTCCTGTGGAAGACCTGGGGAGGAAAGTCCTCCTGGGTCTGTTGTGTGGATTATTCTCCCCCAGACATGTCGTGCACCATTTTATCTCTGACTCTGAACTCATCTTGGCTTCTGCCCTTTCACATATACTGTGTTTCTCATCTTAAAGGATGGAGCCACTACATCACTCCACACCAGTCATTTTCTTACTTTTTCCATGAGGGACACACAAACTTTAACTGGTTTAAGCTATCATATTTTGGGGGCCCATCTGTTACTTGACCTAACCTTCCTAACTGTTTATCCATACATGAATAATGCTCAAGCTGATGATCACAAGGGAGGCCACACAATCAGCTAAATTTCAGAGGTTCTTTCATTAAAGAAAGAAGGGGAGAATGGATATTAAGAAAGACGATACTTCACATAAACAACTTCAAGCCCAGTTGATGGAATTAACCAGAAATCCAGAACCTCCTTGGACTGCTTCCCTGATTTGTCTGATGTCCTCAAAGATGCTTCAGTGTTGGGTCCTCATCCTTCCCTGAGCAGCAGGACCTTGGGTGGATTCATGCAGAGGCTAGAGAGCTTTGTCGATGCAGGGCTCAGCGCAGGTCCTTTAGCAGCTGTGGCCTGTGCTCTTCCACTAGCGCTGCTGCCAATGGCCCTCAGAATACTGACCATCAGGCATAGCTGTCCCCAGTGATGGCCAGAGGGAGGGACGTGGTTCTCCTCTGAACCACTGACCAGTCCTTCCCCTTAATTCTCCATGCACAGAAGAGACCAGACTGTACCTTTTTATGAGAATTTACTGAAGTTTGAGAAAAGAAGGGAATACAAGGAGGAGGGCTTTCAGTGAATGCAGAGGCCCGGGCCTTTCTAGGATTCTTTATCAGGCTACTCCCTTCTCCTGTCATCAAAAATGCTCTGAGCATCTCTATCCTTCAAACTCTGGGCAAAATGACCCTAAGAACCTGGGGAGAAGGAACTATATAATGTCATCTGAAAGGTCCAATTCTAGAACCCCTATTCATTGTACTAGAACACCTCTCTTCTCAGGGGTGTGACAACAACTATTCCCTACAGAACCACCCACTGGATGTGGTATTAACCCATGGCCCCAATAAGAATTTCATAATCATCAGACGGAACAGTCCCCAAAGTCTGGACTATTGCAGTGTAAGTACCATCACATGAAGTACAGCTCAAACCAGTAGGGCTGAAACAATTTCACTCCAGCTTCTGTTCACTCTCATCTCATCAACTATTCAACCCAATTATTCAATCTCAAACATAGCCATTAAAAATTCTTTTCCTTTCTTTCCATAGGACTCAGATGTAGTCCACAGATCTTAGCTGGTAAACCAGACATCACTGCATGTCTCTCTAGATGGCAGGGTCTTTATCAATTAGGATGTGTTTGACTGCAAGTCAAGCCACTCACAGTCACGGTCTCTAAGTTTGGCACTTTTCCTGGGGAGAAAGGAAGGTTAGGAGGTAAGATGGAGCAGTAAGCTATATAGTAGTCCTGTTTGAGAAATTTGCATTCTGAGATTGGCCTTCTGGTAGTTCTGTCTGCCTAATTTATGGTGATAATTTCTCTAACAATAGGACTAGGGGGCAGATAGGATGGAATTTAGGGAGGGGATATGTGCCCTTCTGGACCCAGAAACTTGTATAACCTAGAGCACCTTCTTGAAACTGTTTCTGCCTTCTAAAGTAATAACATCCCAACCCAATTCATAAAAAACTTGTGAGATTACCTCTGAGAATTCTGGAAATAGAAAGATGTGTTCTAGCTGCAAAAGGGCAGCCCTGGGTTGCGCCTAAATTTCACGTGGGTTTTTTGTTCTTGTTTTTATGACACCAGTGCAATGGAAGGGTTCACCAATTAGAAATGTAAAGTTAAGTGATATGAATATTTGTAATGGGGTTTTCTGCTATGGCAGACTGCGACGATTTCAACAGATCCTCAACACATCTGAAGCTCCATGTCACTGGAATCTCCAATGTTTATTTTATGTGAAGAGGGAAACCCACGTTGAACTTCATAAATGCTTTACAGGTTTGAAATTATGCCTTCTCTTCTATTTGGTGGTATACGTTTGTATCATGTGCTCCTTGCTCCTATACCAGAAAAGGTCGACATGTTTATTACTCATGGGAATTAACTTGCTATTTGAACTTAGAATTTCTTTAGCTGAAAACTCAACCATGGGAAAACAGTGGAAGAATGTTCTTATCTTTGGTGGTGATGATGCTTTCAGGTGAAAGAAATGGAAAAAGGAAAGATGGAAGGAAAGAGTCTGTGTGCCCAAGAAAGGGTGTTATTTTCTATATTTAACAGAACATGTCCCCATGAAATGGAAAAGGAAGCCTCTGAGGACCCCATGAAGTGATACCTAGCAGGGAACTGCAGTTATTACTGTGGAGAGCTCTCTGCTTCCAGGTCTTGGAGAAGCAGGCAGGAATTTTCTCTCCTTGGATATTTTTGTTGTTGAAAAATCAATAAGAAAAGCATAGAAGTAGAGTGATAATTAACAGGCATCCAAGAATCAGCCATACTAAATGAACAAAGGTTAACATTCTGATACATTTACTTCTAATCTTTTTTAAAAAAATAAAATATTATACATATTTTGAAGTCTAAGCAGCCCCGCCTCCCAGTTCTCCTTCCCTCCCTCCCCACCAGCACTTGCTATGGTATCATTCCAGCCCATGTATCAAAACTTACATTTATGTGTGTCTATACATAACAAAGAGATTTATTTAAAGAGATGTGTTTAAAAATACCACATAAATGGCATCAAATTGTATTAACATTCTGCAGCTAGCCTTCTCCACTCTAGATTGTTTTCTAGCTCCATTCATGTTGAGACATGTAAATCTAGTCATTCATTCTGACTGTTGTTTAGTATTCCTTCATGTGACTAAATCGAATTTATTTATCCAGTTCTCCTCTAATGGACATCTGGGGTGCTTTCTTTTTCTATTTCAAAATAGTGCACTTGTGCTATTATTCCTAGAATTGGAATTACTGGGATACAGAGTATTGACCAAGGTAACAAGATGCTCTAACAAACTCAAATTTATAATGGCTCAGACAAGATAGCTTATTTCTCCTTCAAGTAAAGTCTAAAGCGTATGATCCTGATTGGTAAGTCACCATTCTCCAAGTGGGTTTTGGGGATCAGGCTCCTTCTTTCTTGGGATCTCACCATAGGAATTCCTAGGTGGCCGTGCTTGACCACATCCAGCTGGTGGAAGAGGAAAAAGGGGATGTGAAGACATACTCTTCTTAACCACCTGGAAATGGCACACATCATTTGGTCACATGGCCCCACCTAGATGCTGGGCAGGCTATTTCCCAATCCTTTGATAATTAATTAATTAATTAATTTAAAAAATTGGGGTATAGTTGCCTTACAATGTTGTGTTAGTTTCTGCTGTACAGTGAAGTGAATCAGCTATATGTATACATATATCCCCTCTTTTTTGGATTTCCTTCCCATTTAGGTCACCACAGAGCACTGAGTAGAGTTCCCTGTGCTATACAGCAGGTTCTCAATAGTTATCTATTTTATACATAGTAGTGTATATATGTCAATCCCAATCTCCCAATTCATCCCACCCCCCCTTCCCCCCTTGGTGTCCATACGTTTGTTCTCTACGTCTGTGTCTATATTTCTGCTTTGCAAATAAGTTCATCTGTACCATTTTTCTGTATTCCACATATAAGCTTTAATGTACAATATTTGTTTTTCTCTTTCTGACTTACGTCACTCTGTATGACAGTCTCTAGGTCCATCCATGTCTCTACAAATGACCCAATTTCATTCAAAGGTTGGGGAAAAATGTAGGAATACAGAAATATACATAATGTTGCAAATGTAAACTAATAGAAAACTTTCAAAAGCAGAAATTTAGTGAAGGTTTGGGTAATGGAGAGAGATTAAATTCCTGCACAGAAACAAAGAACTTGCTAATGGAGATTAGATGACCTCCCGCCCCTGAATTTTTTTCTCATTCCTACTATCACTTTTGCCTACTTCTTTATTGTACATCCCACAGGTCACTTCTTCTCTCCAGCCTTCCTGGGCCCGTCAGAATATTTTGGTTGTTGTGATAGAAATTGCTTCTGACCAATTAAGCAAAAAGAAAAAAAAAAGTAATTTCTAGGGAGGTTAAGAAATAAGTGAGGAAATTGAAGAATTAGCTGAAGAACCAGACCTCATAAAGGGTGGGAACCAGGCTTTTTGGGGTATTCAGGTGGCAGGACCCAAGGGAGAGTCACTGGGATGGACCAACTCCCACTCTTCCCTGTTCTCTTGTCACTCTCTTCCAAGGAGAGATCTGATTGGCTGAGGTTGGGTCATGAGCCCTTCCCTTGACCAGAGGAGGCTGGGGCAGAACTGACTGAAACTCTTACTAAGTCTAATTCACTGGGGGTGGAACGAAAACAAGTGTCTTTACCAAAAGAGGGCTAGTGTGTGTTAAGCAGGCGCTAACATAAATCTCGGCAACATGGTGGTACTGGTGGCTTCTTTTGTCCATGGCTGGGGGAGGAAGGGAGTGAGTGGCCCACCTCTCTTTCGGCACCTGGCACCACCAAGCACCTGGCTGTCCCCTTGCAGAAGGGAGGTGTGAATGGCCTAAAACCAAATTTGTGAGAGCTTTTTCAACATAGGTAGAGATTTTAACCAACCGTATGTACCCAAAGAAAACAGTCAAATTCAGGATTGCCCTGTTGCTCATTTTCTCTGGGGGTTGATGCTAAGCTCTGGGAGTTCACACAGGTACACTGAAGGCATTGGTTTGACGGGGCCTCTGCATCTCCATCTTGATCTGTCTTGGTCCTGAGATAGAACCAATTCCAGCCCACGTATCCAAACTTACATTTACGAGTGTCTATGCGTAATAAAGTGATTTATTTTGTGTGTTTAAAAAAATACCACATAAATGGCACCAAATTGTATTAACATTCTTCAGCTAGCTTTCTCCACTCTAGATTGTTTTATACTGAGATAGAGTCAACCTATCTGTTCTGGCCCTTGGATGGTTCTACAGACAGGTAAGGATGCCCTATCTGATCCCTGGCTCCAGCATCCCTTTGTCCTAGATGCAGACTTGTCTGTCTGTCTTCCTCTTCAGTCCCCTCCCTCTTTCTCTTCCTCGCTCCCTCCCCCCTTTCTCTCTTTCTCTCTCTCTCTGGTCACCCTTCATCCCCCTTCATGGGCTCAGGAAACACCCCAGTGCTTTCACATGGGGGAAATTGTGGGGCTTTTGCTGACTCTTTAATGTCCGGACCCATACATGTCATGTGAGCTTTACTACTACATCACCATGATGGATCCGAGGCTTCTCCGTGGGGTCTGAAGATTCTGCTTGGGAAACAAGGTGAAGGGAGGGTCCACCCTGGCATCTCTAAACTTGAAGAGGGATTCCATTATTTCTCCTTTTCCTGGACTAAGCTGGCAAATGGGAAGGGCAAGCAGAGGCGCCACACGTATAAATCACCTTCTTGTTTCCTGCTTCCCCAGTTCCTCCTCCCCAGTGCAGACTGAATTTATCCAGCCTCCCTGGAGCAGGGCATGTGCCCTTTGTCTACTTCTCTTTCCAGTCTGTTGTTATGACACAAAATTTCTGCCTTCATGCTTTGGGAGGGGACAGCCATTTGAAATTCAATCCTCTATCTCTTTTCTTCTCTCAAAATTCTCAACTTTTACAAATTAGAATCTGGGCTTTCAAGGCCATTGTTTCTGAGTTTCAAGAGCTCATTTAACACAGAAAAATTCAAGCGTCTGATTCTTTGGTCTCTGCATTTGGCTCTGTTCAGACAGCCATGAGTAGAAGCAGGTAGGTGATTAACAACAGGGTGGGTCACAGGGTAACTTCTGTGTGAGGAAATTATTTAGTATCTCAGGATGTCACCAATATCCTGGGCCGTATGAGCTCCAGGCATTCATGGATGTGTGAACATTCTAACCCAGCCACATTTTCTGCTCCAGAAACTACACTATTCTTTTCCCTATAGTGTGGACATATTTAAAAGTCCAGTTTCTGCTTATCACATATCCACCTCTGAGGAAGGAGACGCATCTGATGATAATGAGACGTACTTTGTTCTGTTTGGAAATATAACAAAAGTGTTTCTAGCAAGAAGAAGGAGAAGAGGAGGGGAAGGAGGAGGAGATGCAGAAGAAAAATGAAGGCAATTTAGCTGCAAAGAAAGCTCATCTGGGCTTGGATGGCTTAGGAGAGCAGGGGTGCTGTGGGGAAAGACTAAATGTATCATTGGGAGGAACGATGCCCAGGCCTTGCTGATGGCCTAATGTGGGGCTTCGTCCATGAACGCTTCCCTCAAGAAGCTGGACGTTGCTGCCACATGGAGGGTGAGGTTGGGCAGCTTCAGTATCCCAGGCCCGGGAAGACACAACCTCGGCCGGCATTTATGTGCTCACACTTCTCAGGCTTGTCAGCAAAACCACCACTTCTCCCCCGAGTCCTCATTCCTGAGAGGCTCAGCCAGGCTCCGCCTGCGTCATGGTGGACACTCACAGGCGAGGCAGGCTGGGCAGCATAGTGCGGGGAGCAGCGAGCAGCCTTGCCCCTTCCCAAAGCCGTTTGGAAGTGTGAGGGGATACTTTGAGCTGTCACGATGTGGCGCCACTTGAGAAATGCCTGAGTAACCCGGGCTGAGGGCCAAGGGTGGTGGTGTACACTCACACCATCTTCTTCCTGTGCAGAGTACCAGCTGGAATATTTCTTTAATGAGAACACATCGAGAGAGTATGGATGGAGCTCCAGGAGCTCACAGGCGTCGAGCACCAACAGCTTTCCCGTGTTGTGGGCTGTGGAAATGAAACTATCAGAGAAAACAACGGATGAGTCGCGACAAATGGTCTCACACTCTCAAAATTGACAAATGCTCACCTGAATCCAGCTTTGAATGGATTTCTTGCCTCTCAGCAAGCCAAGCAAGCTCTGCTGGAGGACACGAGGGGCCCAGGGACCATGTGCATGCCTTTGCACCCTGGTTTCCTCACCTGTGTGTTATTATTTCCTCCTGTGTGTCAGGACTCCCTGGAAAGTCTCTGTTCTCATATGGCAACTATCCCAGAGAGCCGGTATATCCTAGAAATAAGGGTGTGGATGCCAGGGATCTGGGGCCTGTCTTCTCATCTGTGGAAAGGGACTGCTGCTGGTACTTGCCTCACAGGGGAGGTGGGAGGAGCGAGCTGACACCGGACAAGGACCTGAAAGGGGCAGCCAGCTGTGAGCGCTCTACCGCTGTTACTCATCTCTGCTCTTCCAAAGCCACAAGCCTGCAGCAAGCAGCGGGGATTTTACTAAAATTTCATGGAGACGAAGAGGATGTGTTTAAGCCAGATGCCAGAAGGCAAAATCCTTGCTAGCCACTTCTGTCCTCTCCCCAAAGTTTCCCTGAGACTGGTGTCACCAGGAGCTTCCCCTCAATCTTGTTTCGAGTTTTAGTTTGTGATAATAATGGATAGCCCGAACACCGTTTTAAGATGTGAGGGTTTTAAAAGGCCACCTAACAGCACTTAACCAAATCAAGTTCATCTAAGGTCCACACCCAGCAATTTTGCTTCTACCTGCCCAAGAAATTTTCCCATGGGTCGTGCACCCCTACCGTGTGGTTCTCTGCAGTGCAGCCTGGGGGTGCAGGAGACAAAATGTGAGAGATGCTGGTGGGGGAGCAACAGACGAGGTGTACACCTTTCCAGGAGGAGGCTCTTAAAACCGCTCTGAGTGAAAAAGCAGAAACAAAATATCTAGAAGCTTGCCGCTCAGAGTGAGGGTGGGGAGAGGGCGGCAGCTGGCTGCACAGGTGTCACCTGGGAGCTTGTTAGAAGTGCAGATTCTGCCCACTTACCAGACGTCCCAAATCCGAACCTGAGTGTTCACAAGGTTGCAGAAGCACCACCTACAGCATGTAAAGCCACAGCACACTCTTCCTGCAGCCACAAAAAGAGAAGAACTCTTAAATGTTTCCCTTTGAGGAAGGGAGAGGAGAATGGAGAGAGAGGTCCACAAATCAAGTAAGTTAAAATGAAGGTAGGAAGTACAGAAAGGCAGGGAAAGTGTTTTCCTCAGGGGAAGAAGGTCAATGCAGGCATCTTCTGCAATAAAAACCGCCGAAGATGTGGACAGCTATCTCCTCCCCCTTCCCGACCCGCAAGCCCCAAAGGTAACCTGTGACCTGAGGACAAACCTGGTTCAAGTTCTCAGCATCTTGTGGCCCTTTTAATGTACTGCTTTGCTGAAGCTGGGGCTGGAGACTTGGCAATAAGACTCCCTTACCCTCTGTGTACTGCTGATGCTAAGTCCAAGTGCTTTCACGTGGAGTTCTGAGGAAAAAGGGAGGGGCCCTTAAGACAGACCATGCTAGATGCAGACATGAGAAGGGAAGTCTTTTTCATCCTGCGTTGATCTAAATTCCAGAGACTGTGAAGGGCAAAATAGATTAGTATTAAGCTGAAGATAATTTTGCTTTCAGGGTCTCAGTACTCTGCCATTCGCTTGCAGCCTCTCTATTGCCTTATATACTTACTTCAAAGCACTGATGGTGGGCTGAGAAGGACCTACTAGTAACAGAACTATGGTTTCAAAAACAAGTCTTAAAAACAAAGTGTGGGGAAGAGAGGGTGGAGGTGAGGAGATGGATGGACTCAGACCGCTTCGATAGTACCCGGAATATCCACATTCCTCATTTATTGAGCTGGAGGTGGCCACAAGAAGAAGCTGGCTTTTGGGGGTCCTTATTCGACATACCTTTTTTTCTTTTTTTCTAGTATGTTCATTTCAAATCTTTGAAAACTGGGAATAATTTAAACACAAGTTCTGAGCTCTCCAGCTTAGGGAAAACGCTGGCATGAGAATATATTACCATTGCAATTATCCTTCCAAAAAGGCTCACGCAGGAAGTATGAAAACAACTTTGCAAAACCCAGGCCTACATCTGTCACCCTACATGTGTGTGGACAGTGACAAAATGCCAAAGTGGTGACAGGTAATGCAGGATTATCGCAAACCGGGGGGTAGAAGCTGCCTTTTAGGAAGGAAATGGCAACTGATCTGGGAGCAGGGCCAGGATCAGTTCAGGCCCCTGTGGGCAGTGGAGAGGAGACGGTTGGGGAACTGCCCACCACCCAGCAGAAAACCCGAGGCCTGGTGACATCCTAAGGATTCTTTCCACTTTGCTTTTCCTTTCATCAGAGGAGCTTGAAGACCCTTTTACAGATATTAATGAGGTCCTCAATGCCTAAGGTTATAAAATGAATGAGTGATCGAGCCATGCGTATATTCCAGGAGTTCTGATCCTCAAAAACACATTGTTTTGGGTATTCAATATGGGTTGTAGTAAAAAGTCTCCAAAAAGGAAAGAAAAAAGAATTCTTTGGTGCTCTTTGGAATTCTGTACTTGGTACTGTAAGGTGCACAGAGTATCTTTCCTGCTTGTTTTGTAGAGTTTCTGAGAGGATCAAAAGAGGAAAAAGGGATATGCAAATATCTTTTAAACTCTATCACAAGATGCAAGTATGAGATATCAGTGCCAATTAAAGGATACGATTTATGTTGTGTTCATTGCTGTCACTCAAAACGCTTCCAGGGATGAGAACTTCACCTAATGGTTGCACTGCCAGCTGCTGCAACACCCCTCCCTCTCCTTTCTGTCCAGACCCTTCATTACCCTATGCAACTGCTATGAAAATTCTACTCACCTGGGTTCCCAAATGCTAGCTTGAGAGCCTCTGCTCCTGAAGGCAAAGTTTTCTTGGTCCTTGGCAAAATGTTAAGAATAAAGGCAGTCATGAAGAACCTAGGGGTAAGACAGGAATACAGACACAGACCTACTAGAGCATAGACTTGAGGATATGGGGAGGGGGAAGGGTAAGCTGTGACAAAGCGAGAGAGTGGCATGGACATATATACACTACCAAACGCAAAATAGATAGCTAGTGGGAAGCAGCCACATAGCACAGGGAGATCAGCTCGGTGCTTTGTGACCGCCTGGAGGGGTGGGATAGGGGAGGTGGGAGGGAGGGAGACGCAAGAGGGAGGAGATATGGGAACATATGTATATGTATAACTGATTCACTTTGTTACAAAGCAGAAACTAACACACCATTGTAAAGCAATTATACTCCAATAAAGATGTAAAAAAAAAAAGAATAAAGGCAATGGGGTGGGTTTTTTCTACAAAGCCACATTTATCCAATTGAAAAAAACCTGTCCTTAATTCTGATGATACTCCCCCCACTTTGGGGCATTAAAATGCCATTTTAATATCCTTTGGCATTAAGAGGATGGTGCCAGTGAGTGGTAGTTTTTTTTTTTTTCCTTAATGTGTTTACTTGGAAAAATTACAAGTTGGCCACCTTATGTAGGTTCTGCAGGGTTTTTTTTGAAATTGTATTGTTCCATGAAATTCCAGTTTGGAGATCACTGCTAAATGCTCTGCTGTTTGCTTTCTGCAGGCCTGAACCTGTGCCTACAGGAAGCAATGAAGGGCACATACTAGACCCTCTATGTGACACTGATGAAGAGAGGAATTAGGCTGGGCAGCCCCTGACTTAGGACACAGCCTTTCCAGAATCAAGGCAAGCAAATGGGCATCAGAGCTCTCGCCAACAAGGGGCAGCTATACTGGGCCATGATTAGATCTCCAAGAGCGGTCTCTCCTAAAAAGCTCAGGGGGGCACCTGCTTCATCCTGCTGCCCAGGGCCATTCCTGGCATTCAAAGTTAGAGCTAACAAAACAACATTTTGAATGATCATTAGGGGTAATTCAAGCTACACTATATTCACCAGGTATACTGCCTGTTACCTAGGGATTTATGGGAGAGCCCAGGGCTCTGATGGCCATTTATAGTGTTGTGTCTAAGGAAAGAAGCATTCTGAGTTCCAAATGGATAAATTAAAATCAAACTCTTAAAATGGTTCATACAAAGTAGGAGCTGGGGCCCATCCAAGAGACCCAACTGAATTGAAGAACAATAATTAGCATTTCTATCCTGGGTTCTTATGTGTTAGCTCCGTGGTCCTAGTGACCCCATTTGAGGCAGATAGAAAGATTCTGGATTCTAGACCTGGAGGTCCTCTACGTAGCCACCAGCCACATGTGGTCCGAGTTGTGATGGGCTCTAAGTATAAACCACACACTGGATTTCAAAGACGTGAAAAAATGAAAAATATCTCAATAACTTAAAAAATATAGATTACACATTGAAATAATATTTTAGATATATCATGTTTAAAAATATACAGGCTTACCTCGGATATATTGCGGGTTTGTTTACAGACCACAGCAATAAAGTAGATATTGCAATAAAGTGAGTCACATGAACTTTTTTGGTTTCCCAGCGCATGTAAAAGTTATGTTGACACTCTACTGAAGTCTATTAAGTGTGCAATAGCATTATATGTAAAAAAAAAAAAAAAAAGCAATGTTCATACGTTAACTTAAAAATACTTTATTGCTAAAAAAGGCCCAAAGGATAGTAACATTAAAGATCACTGATCACAGATCACCAAAACAAATATAATAATAATGAAAAAGTTTGAAATATTGAGAGAATTACCAATACGCAACACAGAGACGCGAAGTGAGCAAACGCTGTTGGAAGAATCATGCCAATAGACTCACCCGATGCAGTTTACTCAATTTATAAGCAATGCAGTATCTGTGAAGTGCAATAAGTGAAGTGCAATAAAATGAGGCATGCCTGTAGCATTAAAATTAATTTCACCTGTCTCTTTTAACATTTTAAAATGTGGCAAGAAAATTTTATTTATTTATTTATTTATTTATTTATTTTGAAAATTTTAAATTACATGTGGTTCACATTTGTGGCTTGCATTGTTTCTATAGGAAAGCACTTGTCTAGACCAAAGGTTGGCAAACTACAGCCCACAGGCCTAATCCAGCTCATCACCTGTTTTTGTAAATAAAATTTTATTGGAACACAGCCATGCCTATTTGTATACATATTGTCCCTGACTGCTTTTGAACTACAACAGCAGAGTTGAGCAGTTGCGTCAGGGACTATATGGCCCACAAAGCCTAAAACATCTACTATTTGACCCTTTATTGGAAAAGTTTGCCAACGTTTATCTAGACTATCAAGGTTCAAATCCTGGTTTCCTGATTTACTAGCTGTGTGTCTTGGTCGTTTCTTTCTTTCTTTTCTTTTTTTTTTTTTAGCATCTTTATTGGAGTATAATTGCTTTACAATGTTGTGTTAGTTTCTGCTTTATAACAAAGTGAATCAGCTATACGTATACATATATCTCCATATCCCCTCCCTCTTGTGTCTCCCTCCCACCCTCCCTATCCCACCCCTCTAGGTGGTCACAAAGCACCGAGCTGATCTCCCTGTGCCATGCGGCTGCTTCCCACTAGCTATCTATTTTACGTTTGGTAGTGTATATATGTCCATGCCACTCTCTCACTTTGTCACAGTTTACCCTTCCCCCCTCCCCATGTCCTCAAGTCCATTCTCTACATCTGTGTCTTTCCTCCTGTCCTGCCCCTAGGTTCTTCAGAACCATTTTTTTTTTTTTTTAGGTTCCATATATATGTGTTAGCATACGGTATTTGTTTTTCTCTTTCTGACTTACTTCACTCTGTATGACAGACTCTAGGTCCATCCACCTCGCTACAAATAACTCAATTTCATTTCTTTTTATGGCTGAGTAATATTCCATTGTATAAATGTGCCACATCTTCTTTATCCATTCATCTGTCGATGGACACTTAGGTTGCTTCCATGTCCTGGCTATTGTCAATAGTGCTGCAATGAACATTGTGGTATATGACTCTTTTTGAATTATGGTTTTATGTGTGCTTCTGTGTCTTCATGTATAAAATGGGGATAATGATAAAGCAGACTTTCCTCTAAGAAGCTGTGAAGATCAAATGAAATAGAGCCAATGTTAAATAAATGCATTACCATCATCACCATCATCATCATCATCATCATCTTTTTCAGATGACATAACTAGAGATCAGAGAAGTTACGTGTAGTCCAGGGTCGCAGTCACACAGCTCAAATCCATGTCTTCTAACTCATATTTTATTTCATTGGAAAACTCTTTAAAAACAAAACAAAAGCCCTTAAAAAAAAAGATTGTCAAATGCTGGGAGGGTAAATTCATGGCTTACGTGTACCCCTCTCCCTTCTCAGATGTGATCTCAGAATCATTCTCAACACGATTCTCCAGGGAGTAAAGACAACTGGACTTGGCATATGATCTGAAACCTCTTTGTCATCCCTGGTCCAAAGACATGGACTTCAAGTTTAGTTGGATAGAAAAACTCCAATATAAATAACTCTCATCATATCAAACAAAAATATATTATACTTTTGGTGTTCCAAAGAGTTGTGGAGATAAAAAAAATTGTTGGGTATATAATGTAAATAACAATACAAACAATAGTTTGGATTTACAAAGTCCTTTGAAATGTATAAAACATCCATATAAGGTTAAAAGAGCAGATACTATTATTTCATTTTCATAGATGGGAAAATTGCAGGCCAGAGAGTTGATCGCTCACCATTAGAGAGTTGGTGAGCAAGAGTGCCTACAGGTCTGCAGGCCCCGTGTTTTTCTATCTATGAAAATGATTTCCCTTAGAGCCAGAGTCCGCAACCAAAGTGCTTTGGAGACTGGCTAGTGTGTATTTGTGAAGCAAGCTGGGTATTTGCATACACGGAAGTCTTCAGTTCCAAAAAGACTTACTTTCTTTTTCTTGGGACATGCAGCCTTCTGATCTACCTTTATCTTGTCCCAAATTTTGATAGATAAGGTGTTTTGGTTAACTATTGCTACAGAACAAACACCCCAAAAGTTGGAGGTATAAAACAACCACAGCCATTTACTGTCTCTAACGATTCTGTGACTGGATTGGGCTCTGCTGGGCATTTCTTTTGCTCCACGTGGTGTCAGCCAGGGTGGTGGTCACCTGGAGGCTTGACCAGGCAGGAGCGTCCAGGATTGCTCACTTACATGGCTGACAGTTGGGCTGGCTGTTGGCTAGAAGCTCAACTGGGGTTGTGGAAATGAAAGTTCCAGTTCTTTCCAGATGGCCTCTGTGAGTGGTGTGAGCTTCTCACACCATGATAGCTGAGTTCTAAGAGGGAGTGTTCCAAGTATGTGCAAGCAGACACTGGTATCTGAAGGTCCAGTTTCAGAAGTTATATGGTACCATTTCTATCACATCCTGTTGGACAGAGCGAGTCACAGGTCAGCCCGATTCAAGAGGAGGGGAAATCTACTTCACTTCCCCATGGGAGGAATGGTAATGAATTTGCAGCCATCTTCAATCTGTGTCTGCTGTTGGAAAAACAACAGAGCAAACACAAGGATAAATAACAACCGACATTCAGCCTTGGTCTCAGAGACATAAAAGGAAGGGTGAAACGATGGCATTTGGGGGCAGACATGCCCAGGCAGCTACTGCCAGGTGGATATGTAGGTCCACCCTCTCCAGAAGACCTCCCAGTATCCAAGAGAAGAGCGAACTATGAATTTTCACGTGAAGTCTCTGCTTTTTCAGTGTGAGCTCAACCTTTACAGTCATATTTCGTGGGGCAAATTGACCCTTGAGCTTCCAGTTTTCAACATCTGCCTTACGTCTTCATGGGACAGCTCGTCTTTTATGTGAAACACCTGTCAGCAAGACAGTCATGGGCAGCTCATTTATCAGAGAATGTCACTGCTTTGTGGTTGGTAAGAGAGGGAGAAAAGAACAAGTTAATTATCGTGAGGCTGGGTAGTTGCCAGGGCAAAAAGGCTTTTTTTGTCATTTATTTACTAGTGTTTATACATAGGATGATAAAACTCCAGTTGGCCAGGAGAAGTGGCAGTAACGGCAGCTGTGCCAGAGAGAACAATCTTTTTCATATGATGAGCACCTGGGGAGGGTTGGTTTCCAATTATTTCCTGCAGCTTTTATCAAATTCCAGGACAGAGAAATCAAGGGAAGGGAGGAGGAGGAGAGATGCCTCAGTCCCAGGGGAGTCGCACTGCTGTCTGGAACAGGCAGATGAGGGCAGCCCCTGCTTCAGAAGTCCCCCGAGGCACGTCAACCCCAGGTGATCCCTCCACCTGGGCAGGAGGTCCTTCTACCCTCCCAGCCCCACTCCTAAGCCCGGGGTCTTTTCTTACCAGGGACACCAAAGAGCATTCAGTTTAGCAATGAAAACCATCCTTCCTTCAGTACAATGAAGAGACATCCATGTTGCAAATCTCCCCAGATTGACATTGGCTGTGGTGGGTGGCGGAGAGTTTTGAAATCTGAAACCTGGCAGCACCGCACACACCAAACAATTCCCAGTATTAAAGGCTCGGGATCTTTGCTGACTTCTGATGGGAATCTCGAGGGGAGGGGAGCCTCCGTGGGGACAGCATAGTCCTCTGAGGGTCTGCTTGAGGGGCTCCCAGGTAGGAGGAGAAGGCAGGGATCTCTTCCCGCCTGCCCAACACCTTCCCTGCCACAGAGCACCTCCTTGTGCACGTGCTGGGGGTAGGTCTGCGTTCGTTCATCTGGTCATTCGACTCATTCATTCAAGTGTTGATTAAGTGCCTAAACGATCGGGCGCTTTTTCCAGCCTCTGGGGAACACACATGCCCCCGAGATGTGCACAGGCTCTACTCGCTCACAGGACTAGGCCTCACAGCCCAGAGGGACGGGGTTGTAGGTCAGGGTTCACCCAGGTGGATAAGGGATGGGGATGCTGTCCCCGTGACCTCAGTGAGCTGGAGGGCCATAACGGTACAGTGGTCATATTTTCCAAGTATGAAAAAGAGTTAGAGTCTAAACTAAAAACACTTTTTTTTTTTTTTTGGCTCCAGTTCTGGGTGAAATGCAGCAGTCTGGGAGATGCAGTTTTTGTGATGAGAATGTGCTGTTTTCCAAATATTTTGATAGTTTATGAGGACTGTTGGTCAAGATATTTGAAATTAGGACTCTGTAGCAAATTCCTTACTATGTGGGGTAAAATTCATGTGGGAAAAGCATTAGTAATATGGAAATATGAAGGAATGAGATTCATAATTCTGGGGACAGGATCCTTATGTGGAAGATCTATGTAGCATATCCATTACTGAATGGGAAAACAGTTTATTTTGCATATGAGCATTAGTAGAAGTAACTAATAACATTTATTTAGTTAACATTTATTGAGCTCTTACTCTGTGCCAGAGAGTATCTTAATAACTTTGCATGTACTATGTCGTTTAATTCCTGCAGCGACCACCTAGGATGGGTACTCTTATAACTCCCAGAGGCAAGACACTCCCACCAGTTTCCCTGTTCATAACTGGCAGAGCCTAAAATCAAACTCAGAAAACCTGCCTCTTAGAGGAGCTCTTACACCAGACTCTATATTTCAGTTTACGGGAACAGGCTGTCTACCAGGTCTAGAGAAAATAAACGACTGCACGTTGTGATGCAAGGCTGGGCTTGGAGGCAGAAAAGCTGCTCTGAGTCTCCAGGTTACTGCTTGTTAGCTGAGTGACCCGGGCCCAGCTTCCTCTTCATCCATTCACTCTGCCGCTTTCTCCTACACAGAAGAAACACTGTTCACTGTGAGCTAGCCAAGGTGGCCCACTGGGGGACCTCGATTTGGGGGAACGAAGATGAAGGCAACAAGGACTCGAGGTGGGGTACAAAGCTGTAAGCAAAGCATTGCAGTCCCGTGTGACCGCAAAGTCTGCCAAGGGACCAGAGTGGCGAGCTGGCCGCTGCTGGGCTGCATCTAGAAGGATACATGCTCTCCAGGTGGGAAGGCAGCCTCCCCTGTGGGGAGGCAGGGAGGCATGGCAGGGCATGACTGGCCACTGTCCAGCAGTGTGGCCCCAGGACAGTGATAACGTGGGCGCTCCCAGCAATGCGGTGAGACCAAGGGCACTGGGAAGGGCCTTGGATGCTGTATCCGGGGCTGTGGTCTTGACTAAGCTGTCAGTGAGGAGCCTGCTGGAGGCAGGTCATAGTGGAGGAGTGACACAATGTAACCAATGTACGGTTAACTCTGGTGCCAGTGTGTGAACCTGGGAGGGTCTGGAGAGATGGGACGGGGTGGGGAGAAAGGGAAATGGTGAGAACGCTGAGCCACACCCCTTCTGAATTTTTTTCCAACCTGCCCTCATACAAACCTGCATATAGTAAAGTTCTGATAAAGTATGATTAGTGACTGGATTTCAAACACCAGACTAGAGCTTCCTTTTTGTTATATTTCCTTAAAAAAAAAAACAAAAAAGTGATTGCCTTTAAGAAAATGTACAAGATGGCTTGGGAAGTGTTTATTTGAAAGAATAAACCATTTTTGAATGCTTTACCAATTTCTTGGGTGAAAGCAACATGTGATATACAGAGGACTTTTCCAATTTATTAAAGTAGGTTTGTCCAGAGGGTCTGTTTTCCATGAATATATACTGCTAAGTTTGGAAACTACATGACCACGTGGCTACATCTTTTAATGTTTATTGTATGACATCATCATTTCCCTAAATCTCTGTTTGTGTTCTCCTCATCACCCCACCCAATTAGCCTATGTCAATGCAGTTTAATTATAATCTCCAGCCAATTTCGTTTTAGCACAATAAAAGCTAGAGGGACTTAGTGGCCAACAAGTGAGGGTTCTGGTGAAATTTTCATCTGGGGAAAGATGTAGAGATAAATCTTTTGATCAGCTTGCCTGCAGGCTGATGTGGTAGTCTGGACTTGCTCTGTGTTTATAGGCATGGCCCTGCTGTCCTGGTCTTCCAGTGCAAAGCCACAGTCCCATCTGCAGTGCCTCTGGTTTTAGAGCCTGCAACTGAAGCACTAAAAATGTTACATTTATTCCCTGTTGCCCACCCCTGATTTTAGTTTTTTTTCTTTCTTCCTATCCACATAGGGGAACCATCTATTTTTGGTTAGATAAATGGTTCATCATCTACTGCAGCTGACTTCCTTTTATGATCAATTAATTTAAGGCTGTCAGTGCAGCTTCAAAGCCACTATGTATCTTTCACACCCCTCTACCCTATAATTTATAAGCACTATGGGTTTCCGAAAAAAAAAAGAAAAGAAAAGAAAAGAAAAAAAGGCCCTCTAGTACTTTTATTAGCTGCTGAAATGCATTAGGGTACATACACTTTGAACTGCACAGAAGAAGATAACCATGCCTGTAATTGGAATAACTCACATTAGTCCCCTCTCGGCTCCGTTTAATAACCTCTGCATTGTTTTATCCCCAGGATTTATTGATGACCTGCAATAGCCCTCTCCCAGGCCCTGGCCCACTGGGGTGTTTGTGGGGGCAAAGGCAATGCACGTGGCCCACTCCCTGACCCGAGCTGCCCCATGAATCAGGGCCTGCATTTGTCTGTGATGGTGAGCCAGATGGCAGCTGTTGCTGAAGGAGCTCAACAGGAATCAAGGCCTGTGATCTTTCCTGTTGCTAACAGGCCTGATTTTTTATGGCTGTCAGCATCCTTGGAATGGCTGAGAGAGGCACGAAGGGAGGCGGGGGTCGGGGGGATGGCAGGGGCCCGATGGCTCTCCTTCTCTGCTTTCTTCTCCCAAGGGGGCAAGCCACAGAGGTCTTTCTTCCTCAGTGGCCAGGGGTCTTGGCCTCACACTCTGTTTCTGAAGAAGTTTCCTAGGGTGTGCAAGTGACAAAGTAAATGTGACCAAACACCTTCTAGAAAGGAAGATGGTGGTTGGCTTCCCTTTTCTGTCGGTTCATGGCCCCTTAGCATTGTCCTACCTGAAAGATGACAGCCGGCCTTTTCCCTCGAAGTAATTTCTAAAACTCAGTGGGTTGCTTAGAATACAGTCTTGTTTTCCCAAAAGCCTTTGATGCAGAAATAAAAGCAACTACTTAAAGCTACTTGGTGGGTCCAACATTTGAATTTTTTGCTTTTTCAGAGTGGCTGGACAGAAAATTCAGGAAGGATGAGCAGGTAGGATGTAAGGGTAAAGGATGAAAAGGAAAGCCCTTGCCAGACAAAAGAAAGAAACTCTGGCCAGTTCTGAGGTACCTGATTAGGGGGTATTAGCTGCAGAGATCTGGTCATTAAGGTGGAGTTGGACCACAGTGGTTGTACCGGCCTGAATACCAGTGTGGAGTAAACAGTTTATTAACAGTCCTTGTGTGGTCCAGCAGCCTGCCTCCAACAGACACAACCTCCCAGCGAGAACAGAGCCGCCACAGGACAGGGCTGTGTGGCCAACACCAAACAGAGCCTACAGAAGCCCAGACGAGATAGTAATAGAATCCCAGATGCTGCCAAGTGGTTTCCAGGGCAGGAGAGTGAATCTATTTATTTATGTAGGGCTTGAAGCTAATCTCAGACCGCAGAGATGTTAAGCTTACAGATAAAGCACATGTAGAAAGTTCCAAGGGGACATTCATGTTTTTAGAAGTGTTTTGGGTCCACTGAGACTCTTGCTGTAACTCTATTTGTGGCAGTGGGATTTAGCCTGTATGTCTACTTCTTAAGCTCTGATTCCTGTGACAGATAGGTAAGTAGATGACAGTTCCAGTCCCATTTAGGCTAGTGATGTGACAACCATAACTCATAATCTCCAGAAGTCTCACCCATTCAAAAAAGAAAATGATTGAAACAGCCTCAAGGACAGTTCGCTAGTACAGGGCACGGATATGATGGGCAGGCTGGAAAAAAAGCCATTCGGATGTTTCCCAGAAAGGGCAGTCCTCTGCCTTTGCCCAGACCAGTCACCAGGGAAGGCCCCAGTGTGGTCGTCAAGGGGGTCAGGTCATAGCCTAGACCTTCCTGACTAATACAGCCCCCAGGTAGACAGGTGCATGGGTTGTCGTATTCTTCCCTCAGAGTCAGGGCTTTCGGCCTTCTGAGACACCTGTTCTCGGTCCCCACTGTGATTCACTCCAATGATGTACTCAGAAAACCCTGTTCTCACTCCCCTGTGATTTGACTCCAATCGTATTCCGAGAGAAAACCGTTCTCACACCCCACTGTGACTTGACTCCAATGGTGTCCTGAGAGAACAGCGTTCACAGTCCCCCTGTGATTTGACAACAGCGGTGTCCTGAGAGAACACCATTCTCAGTCCCACTTGTGATTTAACTCCATGGTGTTCTGAGAGAACGCCATTATCGGTCCTCCTGTGATTTGACTCCAATTGCGTTCTGAGGCAACAGTGTTTTGATACCTCCTTGTGATTTGACTCCAATGGTGTGTGAGAGAACACCGTCTTCTTTCCCCCTTGTGATTTGACTCCAACTGTGTTCTGAGAGAACAATGTGCTCAGTCCCCCCGTGATATGACCCCAGTGGTGTTCTGAGAGAACACCATCCTCAGTCAACCGTGTGATATGACTGAAATAGTGCTATGAGACAACACCATTGTTAGGCGCCCCTATGACATGATTACAATGGTGCTCATACGAACACTGTTCTCAGTCACTCCTGTGATATGACTCCAGTGGAGTTCAGAATGAAAACCGTTCTCAGTCCCCTCTCTGATCTGACTCCAATGGTATTCTGAGAGAACACCCTTCTCAGTCCCTTCTGTGTTTGACACCAACTGTGTTCTGAGAGAACACTGTTCTCAGGCCCTTTGTGATTTGAAACTAAATGTGTTCTGAGAGAATATGGTTCTTGTTAGCCCATGTGATTAGATTCCAATGGTGTTCTGAGAGAAGAGTCTTCTCATTCCCTTTGTGATATGACTCCAATGCTGTTCTGAGAGAACACCCTTCTAAGACCCAATATGATATGGCTCGAATGGTGTTCTGCAGAACACCGATCTCAGTCCCCTGTGATTTGACTCTAAATGTGTTCTGATAGAACACCATTTTTAGACCCCCATCATTTGAGTCCAATGGTGTTCTGAGAGAATGGCATTCTCATTCACTATTGTGATACGAATCCAACGGTGTTCTGAGAGAACACCATCCTTAGTCCGCCCTGAGATTGGACAACAATGGTGTACTGAGCAAAAAACCGTTGTCAATCCCCACTGTGATTAGACTCAAAAGGTGTTCTGAGAGAACACTGATCTCACTCCCTGCTGTGTTTTGACTACAATGGTATTCTGAGAGAACACCATTCTCTGTGCCCCATGTGACTAGACTCCAATGGTTTTATGAGAGAACACCTTCTCAGTACCCCACTGTGATTTCATTCCAATGGTGTTCTGAGAGATCTCCAATCTCAGCCCCACAGTGATTTGACTCTCTTGTGTTCTGAGAGAACACCGTTCTCAGTCCCCTTGAATGTGGACACCAATAGTGTTCTGAGAGAACACGTTGTCAGTCCCCACTCTGATTTGACTCCAATGGTGTTCTGAGAGAAAAACGTTCTCATTCTCCCCTGTGATTTGACACCAATATTTTTCAGAGAGAACATGGTTCTCAGTCCTCCATGTGAGTTGACTCTATTGGTGTAATGAGAGAACACTGATCTCAGCTCCCCTGTGATTTGACTCCCATGGTATTCTGAGAGAAAACCTTTCTCAGTCCACCCTGTGATTTGACTACAATGGTGTTCTGAGAGAACACCACTTACAACACTGCTGTGATTTGATTCTAATGTCTTTCTGAGACAACACTGTTCTCAGTCCCCCCTGTGACTTGATTCTGATGGAGTTCAGAAAGAACACCATTCCCAGTCCCCCCTCTGATTTGACTCCAAAGGTATTCTAATAGTACACCTATCTCAGTCTTCCCGCTGGTTTGCCGCCAGTGGTGTTCTGAGAGAACACTGTTATCAGTCTCCCCTGTGACTTGAATCCAATGGAGTTATGAGAAAACACCATTCTCATTCCCCCCTGTAAGTGGACAACAATGGTTTTCTGAGAGAACAGCATTCTCAGTCTCCCTGTGATATGTCTTCAGTGCTGTTCTGAGAGAACACCATTCTCAGTCCCTCCTGTGAATTGACTCCAATTGTGTTCTGAGAGGACACCGTTCTCGGTTCCCCTGTGTTTTGACTCTAATGGTATTCTGAGAGAACAGTGTTCTCAGACACACCTGTGATTTGACTCCAATGGTGTTAGAGAGAACAGCATCCTCGGTCTCCCTGGTGATTTGACTCCTATTGTGTTGTGAGAGAGCAACGTGCTCAGTCCCCTCTGTGATATGACCACAATGGTGTTCTGATAGAACACAGTTCTCAGTCACCCCATTGATTTGATTCCAGTGGTGTTCTGAGAGAACAGTGTTCCCAGTTCCTACTGTAATAAGACTCCAATGGTGTTCTGACAGAACAGTAATCTTCATTCCACCTGTGATATGACTCCAATTGTGTTCTGAGAGAGCATTGTTCAGATGAACAATGTTTTCAGTCCCGCCTCTGATTTGACTCCAATGGTATTTTGGTACAACACCATTGGTACAACACCATTCTGAGTCCCCCATATGATTTGATTCCAGTGGTGTTCTTAGAGGACACACTGCTGAGTCCCTCCTGTGACTTGATTCCAATGGTTTTCTGAGAGAACTCCGTTGTCTGTCATCGCTGTTATTTGACTAGAATGGTGTTCTGAGAGAGCACTGTTCTCTATCTCCCCTGTGACTTGACTCCAATGGTGTACTTAGAGAACACAGTTCTCAGTCTCCCCTGTGATTTGACTCCAATAGTGTTCTGCGAGAACACTGTTCTCAGTGTCCCTGAGATTTGACTCCAAAAGTATTCTGAGAAAACGCAAATCTCAGCCACCCTGTAATTTGACCTCAATGGTGTTCTAAGAGTACACTGTTATCAGTTGCCCCTGTGACTTGACTCCAATAGTGGTAGGAGAAAACACCGTTCTCAGTCCCCCTGTAATTGGACACTAATGATGTTCTAAGAGAACACTGTTGTCTTTTCCCCTGTGATTTGTCTCCAATTTGTTCAGAGAGAACACCATTCTCACTCACTCCTGTTATTTGACTCCAATATTGTTCTGAATGAACTTGCTTCTCAGTTACCCCTGTGACATGAACCCAATGGTCTTATGAGAGAATACCATTCTCAATCCCCCTGTGATTCACTCCAATTGCGTACTCAGAAAACACCGTACTCACACCCCTGTGGTTTGACTCCAATAGTATTCTGAGAGAAAACCTTTTTCAGACACCCTGTGATATGACTCCATTGGTGTTCTTAAACAACACTGTTCTCAGTACCCCCTTTGACTTGACTCCAATGGTGTTATGAGAGAACACCGTCCTCAGCCCCACATGTGACTGGATATGAATGGTGTTCTGAGAGAACACCGTTTTCAATCCCCCTGTGATATGAATCCAGTGGGGTTCTGAGAGAACACCATTCTCATTTCCCCATGAAAGTTGATGCAAATCGTGTTCTGACAGCTTTATTGAAGAGGCTGTCTTTTCTCCATTGTATATTCTTGCCTCCTTTAGCAAAGATAAGTTGACCATATGTGCGTTGGTTTATCTCTGAGCTTTGTATCCTGTTCTATTGATCTATATTTCTGTTTTTGTTCCAGTACCATACTGTCTTGATTACTGTAGCTTTGTAGTATAGTCTGAAGTCAGGGAGCCTGATTCCTCCACCTCCATTTTTTTTTTTCCTAAAGATTGCTTTGGTTATTCAGGGACTTTTGTGTTTCCATACAAATTGTGAAATTTTTTGTTCTAGTTCTGTGAAAAATGCCATTGGTAGTTTGATACGGATTGCATTGAATCTGTAGATTGCTTTGGGTAGTATAGTCATTTTCACAATATTGATTCTTCCAATCTAAGAACATGGTATATCTCTCCATCTGTTTGTATCATCTTAAATTACTTTCATCAGTGTCTTACAATTTTCTGTACAGGTCTTTTGTCTCCTTAGGTAGGTTAATTCCTAGGTATTTTATTCTTTTTGTTGCAATGGTAAATGGGGGTGTTTCCTTAATTTCTCTTTCAGAATTTTCATCATTAGTGTATAGGAATGCAAGAGATTTCTGTGCATTAATTTTGTATCCTGCTACTTTACCAAAGTCATTGATTAGCTCTAGTAGTTTTCTGGTAGCATCTTTAGGATTCTCTAGGTATAGTATCATGTCATCTGAAAACAGTGACAGTTTTACTTCTTTTTTTTTCTGATTTGTATTCCTTTTATTTCTTTTTTTTCTCTGATTGCTATGGCCAAAACTTCCAAAACTATGTTGAATAATACTGGTGAGAGTGGACAACCTTTTCTTCTTCCTGATCTTAGAGGAAATGTTTTCAGTTTTTCACCATTGAGAATGATGTTGGCTGTGGGTTTGTCATATATGGCCTTTATTATGTTGAGGTAAGTTCCCTCAATGCCTACTTTCTGGAGCGCTTTTATCATGAATGGGTGTTGAATTTTGTCAAAGGCTTTTTCTGCATTTATTGAGATGATCATATGGTTTTTCTCATTCAATTTGTAAATATGATGTATCACATTGATTGAATTGCTTATATTGAAGAATCCTTGCATTCCTGGGATAAAGCCCACTTGATCATGGTGTATAATCCTTTTAATGGATTCTGTTTGCTAGTTGAGGGTTTTTGCATCTATGTTTTTCAGTGATATTGACCTGTAGTTTTCTTTCTTTGTGACATCTTTGTCTGGTTTTCGTATCAGAGTGATGGTGGCCTCGTAGAATGAGTTAGGGAGTGTTCCTCCCTCTGTGATATTTTGGAAGTGTTTGAGAAGGACAGGTGTTAGCTCTTCTCTAAATGTTTGATAGAATTCGCCTGTGAAGCCATCTGGTCCTGGGCTTTTGTTTGTTGGAAGATTTTAAATCACAGTCTCTATTTCAGTGCTTGTTTTGGTCTGTTTATATTTTCTATTTCTTCCTGGTTCAGTCCAGGAAGGTTGTGCTTTTCTAAGAATTTGTCTATTTCTTCCAGGTTGTCCATTTAATTGGCATAGGGTGGCTTGTAGTAATCTCTCATGATCCTTTGTATTTCTGCAGTGTCAGTTGTTACTTCTCCTTTTTCATTTCTAATTTTAGTGATTTGAGTTTTCTCCCTTTTCTTCTTGATGAGTCTGGCTAATGGTATATAATTATTATTTATGTTTTCAGAGAACCAGCTTTTAGTTTTATTGATCTTTGTTATTGTTTCCTTCATTTCTTTTTCATTACTTTCTTTTTTTTAACATCTTTATTGGAGTATAATTGCTTTACAATGGTGTGTTATTTCTGCTTTATAACAAAGTGAATCAGCTATACATACACACATACCCACATATTTCCTCTCTCTTGCTTCTCCCTCCCACCCTCCCTATACCACCCCTCTAAATGGTTACAAAATACCCAGCTGATCTCCCTGTGCTCTGCAGCTGCTTCCCACTAGCTATCTATTTTACATTTGGTAGTGTATATAAGTTCATGCTACTCTCTCATTAATTTATGATCTAATCTTTATGATTTCTTTCCTTCTGCTAATTTGGGTTTTTTTTTTCTTTCTCTAATTGCTTTAGGTGTCAGGTTAGGTTGTTTATTTTTTGCATTTTTAAAAAAATATCTTTATTGGAGTATAATGGCTTTACAATGGTGTGTTAGTCTCTGCTTTATAACAAAGTGAATTAGTTATACATATAATATCCTCAAGTCCATTCTCTAGTATGTCTCTGTCTTTATTCCTGTCTTGCCACTAGGTTCTTCATGACCTTCTTTTTTTTTTTTTTTTATATTCCATATATATGTGTTAGCATACGGTAGTAATTTTTCTCTTTCTGACTTACTTCACTCTGTATGAAAGACTCTAGGTCCATCCCCCTCACCACAAATTACTCAATCTCATTTCTTTTTATGGCTGAGTAATATTCCATTGTCTACATGTGCCACATCTTCTTTATCCATTCATCTGTCAATGGACACTTAGGTTGCTTCCATGTCCTGGCTATTGTAAATAGAGCTGCAATGAACATTTTGGTATATGACACTTCTTGAATTATGGTTTTCTCAGGGTATATGCCCAGTAGTGGGATTGCTGGGTCATATGGTAGTTCCATTTTTAGTTTTTAAAGGAACTTCCATACTGTTCTCCATAGAGGCTGTATCAATTGACATTCCCACCAACAGTGCAAGAGGGTTCCCTTTTTCCAGCACTTATTGTTTGTAGATTTTTTTCATGATGGCTATTCTGATCGGTGTGAGATGATATCTCATTGTAGTTTTGATTTGTATTTTGCTAATGATTACTGATGTTGAGCATTCTTTCTTGTGTTTGTTGGCAATCTGTATATCTTCTTTGGAGAAATGTCTATTTAGGTCTCTGCGTATTCTTGGATTGGGTTGCTTGTTTTCTTGATATTGAGCTGCATGAGCTGCTTGTAAATTTTGGAGATTAATCCTTTGTCAGTTGCTTCATTTGCAAATATTTTCTCCCATTCTGAGGGTTGTCTTTTCGTCCTGTTTATGGTAGCCTTTGCTGTACAAAAGCTTTTATGTTTCATTAGGTCCCATTTGTTTATTTTTGTTTTTATTTCCATTTCTCTAGGAGGTGGGTCAAAAAGGATCTTGCTGTGATTTATGTCATAGAGTTTTCTGCCTATGTTTTCTTCTAAGAGTTTGATAGTGTCTGGCCTTACATTTAGGTCTTTAATCCATTTTGAGTTTATTTTTGTGTATGGTATTAGGGTGTGTTCTAATTTCATACTTTTACATGTACCTACCCAGTTTTCTCAGCACCACTTATTGAAGAGGCTGTCTTTTCTCCACTGTATATTCTTGCCTCCTTTATCAGAGATAAGGTGACTATATGTACGTTGGTTTATCTCTTGGCTTTCTATCCTGTTCCATTGATCTGTGTTTCTGTTTTTGTGACAGTACCATACTGTCTTGATTACTGCAGCTTTGTAGTTTAGTCTGAAGTCCTGGAGCCTGATTCCTTCAGCTCCGTTTTTCTTTCTCAAGATTGCTTTGACTGTTCGGGGTCTTTGTGTTTCCATACAAATTGTGAACTTTTTGTTCTAGTTCTGTGAAAAATGCCAGTCCTAGTTTGATGGGCATTGCCTTGAATGTGTAGATTGCTTTGGGTAGTTGAGTCATTTTCACATTGTTGATTCTCCCAATCGAAGAACATGGTATATCTCTCCATCTATTTATATTATCTTTAATTTCTTTCATTAGTGTCTTATAATTTTCTGCATACAGATCTTTTGTCTCCTTAGGTAGGTCTATTCCTACATATTTTATTTCTTTTGTTGCAATGGTAAATGTGAGTGTTTTCTTAATATCACTTTCAGATTTTTCATCATTAGTGTATAGGAATGCAAGAGATTTCTGTGCATTGATTTTGTATCCTGCTACTTTATGAAATTCATTGATTAGCTCTAGTAGTTTTCTCGTAGCATCATTAGCATTCTCTATGTACAGTATCATGTCATCTGCAAACAGTGACAGTTTTACTTCTTTTCCAGTTTGGATTCCTTTGATTTATTTTTCTTCTCTGATTGCTTGGATAAAACTACCAAAACTATGTTGAATAATAGTGGTGAGAGTGGGCAACCTTGTCTTGTCCCTGATCTAGTGGAAATGTTTTCAGTTTTTCACCATTGAGAATGGTGTTTGCTGTGGGTTTGTCATATATGGCCTTTAGTATGCTGAGGTCAGTTCCCTCTATGCCTACTTCTGGAGGGTTTTTTATCATAAATGCATGTTGAAATTTGTTGAAAATTTCTCTGCATCTATTGAGATGATCATACGGTTTTTCCTGTTCACTTTGTAATATGGTGTATCACTGATTGATTTGCGTATATTGAAGAATACTTGCATTCCTGGGATAAACCCGACTTGATCATGGTGTATCATCCTTTTAATGTGCTGTTGGATTCTTTTTGCTAGTATTTTGTTGAGGATTTGTGTATCTATGTTCATCAGTGATATTGGCCTGTAGTTCTCTTTCTTTGTGACATCCTTGTCTGGTGTTGGTATCAGGATGATGGTGTCCTCATTGAATGAGTTTGGGAGTGTTCCTCCCTCTGCTATATTTTAGAAGAGTTTGAGAAGGACAGGTGTTAGCTCTTCTCTAAATGTTTGATAGAATTCGCCTGTGAAGCCATCTAGTCCTGGGCTTTTGTTTGTTTGTAAGATTTTTAATCACACTTTCAATTTCAGTGCTTGTGATTGGTCAGTTCGTATTTTCCATTTCTTCTGGTGCATTCCTGGAATGTTTTGCATTTCTAAGAATTTGTCCATTTCTTCCAGGTTGTCCATTTTATTGGCATATAGTTGCTTGTAGTAATCTCTCATGATTCTTTGTATTTCTGCAGTGTCAGTTGTTACTTCTCCTTTTTCATTTCTAATTCTACTGAGTTGAGTCTTCTCCCTTTTTTTCTTGATGAATCTGGCTAATGGTTTATCAATTTTGTTTATGTTCTCAAAGAACCAGCTTTTAATTTTATTGAGCTTTGTTATCATTTCCTTCATTTCTTTTTCATTTATTTCTGATCTGATCTTTATGATTTCTTTCCTTCTGCTAACTTTGGGGTTTTTTTTTGTTCTTCTTTCTCTAATTGCTTTAGGTGTGAAGTTAGGTTGTTTATTTGAGATGTTTCTTGTTTCTTAAGGTAGGATTGTATTGCTATAAACTTCCCTCTTACAACTGCTTTTGTGGCATCCCATAGGTTTTGGGTCATCGTGTTTTCATTGTGATTTGTTTCTAGGTATTTTTTGATTTCCTCTTTGATTTCTTTAGTGATCTCTTGGTTATTAAGTAGTGTATTGTTTAGCCTCCATGTGTTTGTATTTTTTACAGATTTTTTTCCTGTAATTTATATCTAGTCTCATAGCATTGTGGTCAGAAAAGATACTTGGTACGATTTCAATTTTCTTAACTTTACCAAGACTTGATTTGTGACACAAGATATGATCTATCCTGGAGGATGTTCCATGAGCACTTGAGAAGAATGTGTATTCTGTTGTTTTTGGATGGAATGTCCTATAAATATCAATTAAGTCCATCTTGTTCAATGTATCATTTAAAGCTTGTGTTTCTTTATTTATTTTCATTTTGGATGATCTCTCCATCGGTGAAAGTGCAATGTTAAAGACCCCTACTATGATTTTGTTGCTGTTGATTTCCCCTTTTATGGCTGTTAGTATTTGCCTTATGTACTGAGGTACTCCTATGTTGGGTGCATAAATATTTAAAATTTTTTATCTTGTTCTTGGATTGATCCCTTGATCATTATGTAGTGTCCTTCTTTGTCTCTTTTTATAGTGTTTGTTTAAAAGTCTATTTTGTCCTATATTAGAATTCCTGCTCCAGATTTCTTTTGATTTCCATTTGCATGGAATATCTTTTTCCATCCCCTCACTTTCAGTCTGTATGTGTCCTTAGGTCTGAAATTGGTCTCTTGTAGACAGCATATATACGGGTCTTATTTTTGTATCCATTCAACCAGTGTATGTCTTTTGGTTTGAGCATTTAATCCATTTACATGTAAGGTTGTTATCTGTATGTATGGTCCTATTACCATTTTTTAAGTTGTTTTGGGTTTGTTATTGTAGGTCCTTTCCTTCTCTTGTGTTTCCTGTCTAGAAAAATTCCTTTAGCATTTGTTTTAGAGCTGGTTTGGTGGTGCTGAATTTTCTTAGCTTTTGCTTGTCTGTAAAGGTTTTAATTTCTCCATAGAATCTGAATGAGAGCCTGCTGGGTAGAGTAATCTTAGTTGTAGGTTTTTCCCTTTCATCACTTTAAATATGTCCTGCCACTCCCTTCTGGCTTGCAGAGTTTCTGCTGAAAGATCAGCTGGTAACGTTACGTGTGTTCCCTTGTACGTTATTTGTCGTTTTTCCCTTACTCTTTTAATAATTTTCTTTGTATTTAATTTTTGATTGTTCAATTAATATGTGTGTTGACATGTTTCCCCTTGGATTTACCTTGTATGAGAATCTCTGTGCTTCCTGGACTTGATTGACTCTTTCCTTTCCCATATTAGAGAAGTTTTCAACTATAATCTCTTCAAATATTTTCTCTGTCGTTTTCTTTCTCTCTTCTTCTTCTGGGACCCCTATAATTCGAATGTTGGTGCATTTAATGTTATCCCCGAGGTCTCAAAAACTGTCCTCAATTCTTTTCTTTCTTTTATGTTTATTCTGCTCTGCAGTAGTTATTTCCACTATTTTATCTTCCAGGTCACTTATCCATTCTTCTCCCTCTGTTATTCTGATATTGATTCCTTCTAGAGAATTTTATATTTCATTTATTGTGTTATTCATCATTGTTTGTTAGATAGATAAAACTTCTCTCAGTTCCCCCTGTGATTTTACTCCAATGATGTTGAGATGAACACCGTATTCATTCCCCCCGTAAGTGGACACCAATTGTGTTCTGAGAGAAACAGTTGTCAGTCCCCACTGTAATTGGTCTCCAATCGTGTTCTGAGAGAACACCACTCACAACCAACGTCTGTTTTGCAACCAATGTTGTTCTGAGAGAAGGTTCTCAGTTATCCCCGTGACTTGACTCCAGTGGTGCTCTGAGACAAAACCCTTGTCCGTCCTCCCTGTTATTTGACTCCAATTGTGTTTTGAGAAAACACAGTTCTCTGTCTCCCCTGTGACTTGATGCCAGTGGTTTCTGAGTGAACACAGTTCTGTCCGCCCGTGATTTGACTCCAGTGGTGTTCAGAATGAACACCATTCTCAGTCCTCCCTGTGATTGGGTACCAATGGTGTTTTGAGAAACCCCATTGTCAATCCCCCCAGTGATTTGAATCCAAAGGTGTTCTGAGAGAACGCTGTTCTCCATGCCCCCTGTGACTTGAGTCCAGTGGTTTTATGAGAGAACACCATTCTCAGTTCCCCATGTGTTTTGGCCCCAATGGTGTTCTGAGAGAGCAGCGTTCTCATTTCCCTTTGTGATATGACTCCAATTGTGTTCTGAGAGAAAACGCTTCTCAGACCCCCTTTTATATGACTCAAATGGTGTTCTGCAGAACAGTGTTCTCAGTCCACCCTGTGATTTGACTCCAAAGGAGATCTGATACAGCACCATTTTCAGACACCCTGTCATTTCAGTCCAGCGGTATTCTGAGGGAACAGTGGTCCCCGTGCCCCCTGTGATTAGACTCCAATGGTGCTCTGAGAGAACACCATTCTCAGTCTCCCCAGTGATTTGGCTCCAATGCTATTCAGGGAAAACACTGATCTCAGTCCCCCCTGTAATTTGACTCCAATGGTGTACTGAGAGAACACTGTTGTCAGTTCCCTGTGATTTGACTCCAATGATATTCTGAGAGAAAAAGTTGTCAGTACCCCCCTGTGATTTGACACCAATGTCATACATAGATAACACGTTTCTCAGGTCTCCCTGTGATTTTACTCCAATGGTGTTCAGATGAACACCGTACTCAGTCCCCCCTGTAAGTGGACACCAATTGTGTTCTGAGAGAACACTGTTGTCAGTCCTTTTGTGATTTGACTCCAAATGTGTTCTGAGAGAACACCATTCTTGCACACCTCAGTGACTTCACTCACATGGTGTTATGAGAGAACACTGTTCTCAGTCCACCCTATTGTTTGACTCCAAAGGAGTTCTGATAAAACACCATTTCAGGCCCACTGTCATTTGATTCCAAGGGTGTTTTGAAGGAACAGCAGTCCCCATTCCCGCTATGATTAGACTCCAATGATGTTCTGAGAGAACACCGTTCTCAGTCCCCCCTGTAATTTGACTCCAATAGTATTCTGGGAGAACATCGATCTCAGTCACACCTGAGATTTGACTCCAATGGAGTTCTGAGAGAACACGGTTCTCAGTCCCCCATGTGACTTGACTCCAATGGTGTATGAGAGAACACCATTCTCAGTTCCCCCTGTAATTGGACACCAATGGTGTTCTGAGGGAACTCCATTCTCAGTTCCCCCTTGTGACATGACTGCAATGGTGTAATGAGAGAACACTGACCACAGCCCCACTGTGTTGCCTCCAATGGTATGCTGAGAGAAAACCATTCTCATTTCTCCCTGTGATATGACTCTAAAAGTTTTCTGAGCATATAACGTTTTCAGTCCCCCCTGTGATTTGAATACAGTGTTGTTCTGAGAGAACACCGTTCTGAGTCACTCCTCTGATTTGACTCCTCTATTATTGTGAAAGAACACCTATCTCAGTCTACCCTTTGATTTGATTCCAATGGTTTTATAGGAGAACACCTTTCTTAGTCCCCTATATTATTGCATACCAATGGTGTTCTGAGATAACACCGTTTTCAATACCCCTTGTGATTTGACTCCAACAGTGTTCTGAGAGAACACATTTCTCAGTCCCCCATGAAAGGGGACACCAATTGCATTCTGAAAGAACACTGTTTTCAGTCCCTTCTGTGATTTGACTCAAATGGTGTATTGAGAGAACTTGGATCCTAGTCCACCCTGTGACTTGACTCCAATGGTGTTCTAAGAAAACACCTTTCTCAGTGCTCCCTGTGATTTGACTCCAGTGGTGTTCTGATGAACACAGTTCTCAGTACCCCCTGTGATTTGACACCAGTGGAGTTCAGAATGAACACCCTTCTCAGTTTCACATCTGATTTGTCTCCAAATGTATTCTGATAGAACACTTTTCTCAGTCCCCCAAGTGATTTGACTCCAATGGTGTTCTGAGAAAACAACATTCTCAGTCCCCACTGTGACTTGACTCCAATGGTATAATGAGGGAACACTGATCTCAGACTCTCAGAGATTTTACTCCAATGGTATTCTGAGAGAAAACGGTTCTCAGTTCACCCTGTTATATGACTCCATTGGTGTTCTGAGAGAATACCTTTATCAGGCCCTGTATGATTTTACTACAGTTGTGTTCTGAGAGAATGCCACTCTCAACCCCGCTGTGATTTGACACCAATGTTGTTCTGAAAGAAAACGGCTCTGAGTCATCCTTGTGATTTGACTCCAAAGGTATTCTTAGAAAAATCTGTTTCAGTCCCCCTTGTAATTGGACTTCAAAAGAGTACTGAGAGAACAGTGTTCTCAGTCCCCCCAGTGATATGTTTCAAATACTCTTCTGAGAGAACACCATTCTCATTCCCCACTGTGATTTGACACGTGGTGTTGTGAGAGAACACTGTTCTCAGTCCCACTTGTGATTTAACTCCAATGGTATTCTGAGAGAACACCATTCCCAGTCTTTCTTGCAATTTGACTCCAATGGTGTTCTGAGAGGACACAGTTCATATTCCCCCCTGTAATTTGACCCCAATGGTGTTATGATACAACACAGTCCCCTCTGTGATTTGAGTCCACCGGTGTTCTGAGGGAACAGCATTCTGATTCTCCCCCTGTTATTAGAGTCCAGTGGTGTTCTGAGAGAACAGCGTTCTCATTCCCCCCTGTGACTTGACTCCAATGGTGGTATGAGAGAAAATCGTTCTCAGTCTCCCATGTCCTTGGGCACCAATTGTGTTCTGAGAGAACACCATTCACAGCTCCCCCTATGACTTGAGTCCAATGGTGTTATGTGAGAACACTGTTCTCAGGCTCTCCTGTGATTTGACAGCAATAGCGGTCTGAGAGAACAGTGTTCTCTGTCTCACCTGTGATTTCACTTCAATGGTGTTCTGAGACAACATTGTTCTCAGTCCCACCTTTAGTATGAGTCGAATGCTTTTCAGAATAAACACTATTCTCAGTACTCTCAGTAATTTGAATCCAATTGTGTTCTGAGAGAACACCATTCTCAGAACTCCCTGTGATTTGAAACCAATGTTGTTCTGAGAGAACCCAGTTCTCACTCCCCTGAGATTTGACTCCAATAGTGTTATAAGAGAACACTGTTGTCAGTTCCCCCTGTGTTTGACTCCAATCGTGTAATGAAAGAACACTATTCCCAGCCCCCCTGTGATTTGACTTCAAAGGTATTCTGAGGAAAAACCGTTTCAGTCCCCTGTGATTGGATTTCAAGAGTTCTGATAGAACAGCGTTCTCATTCACCCCTGTGATATGTCTCAAATGCTCTTCTGAAACAACACCATTCTCACTCCCAAATGTGAGTTGACACAGATGGTTTTGTGAGAGAACACTGTTTTCACTCCCACTTGTGATTTAACTCCAGTGGTGTTCTGAGAGAACATCATTCTCAGTTCCCCCTGTGACTCTACTCCAATGGTGTACTGAGAGAATACTGTTTTGTCTCCCCTGTGACTTGACTCCGATGGTGTTCTGAGAAAACACCTTTCTCAGAATCCCCTGTGATTTGACACCAGTGGAGTTCAGAATGAACACCATTCATAGTCAGACCTCTGATTTGACTCTTTTGGTATTCTGATAGAACACCTTTTTCAAATCCCATGTGATTTGACTCCAATGGTGTTCTGAGAAAACACAGTTCTCTGTTCCCCTTGTGACTTGACTGCAATCTTCTTTGAGAGAAGACTGTTCTCAGACCCCCTGTGATTAAACTCCAGTGGTGTTGTGAGAGACCAGCATTCTCAGTCCCCCCCCCGTTATTTGACTCCAATGGTTTCTGAGAGATCTCCATTCTCATTTCCCCCTGTGACTTCACTCCAATTGTGTAATGAGAGAAGACTGATCTCAGCCTCCCTGTGATTTAACTCCAGTGATCTCCTGAGAGAACACGTTTCTGAGTTGCCCCTGTGATTTGACTCCAATGGCATTCAGAATGAACACCGTGTTCAGTCCCTGCTCTGATTTTACTCCAAACCTGTTATGAAAGAACATCTCTCTCAATCACCCTTTGATTTGATTCCAATGGTTTGATGAGAGAACACCGTTCTAGTCTCTCATGTGATTGGATACCAGTGGTGTTCTGAGAGAACACCGTTTTCAATCCCCCCTGTGATTTGCCTCCATCGGTGTTCTGAGAGAACATCATTCTCATTTGCCTCTGTAATTTGATTCCAATGGTGTACTGAGAGAATTCGATTCTCAGTCCACCCCCCCTTGACTCCAATGATGTTCTGAGAGAACATGGTTCTCAGTGCCCCCTGTGACTTTAATCCAATTGTGTTATGAGAGAACACTGTTCTCAGTTCCCCCTCTGACCTGACTCCAAAGTTGTAATGAGAAAACTCTTATCTGAGCCCCCCTATGATTTGACTCCAGTGGCATTCTGAGAGAGGTCCGTTCTCAGTACCCCCTGTGATTTGACTCCAATGGTTTTCTGAGAGAACACCACTCTCAATCCCACTCTGATTTGACACCAATGTTGTTCTGAGAGAATATGTTTCTGAGTCACCCCTGTGATTTGACACCAACGGTGTTCAGATGAACACTGTTCTCAGGCCCCCTCTGATTGACTCTAAAGGAATTCTGAAAGAGCGCCTATCTCAGTTCCTCCTCTTATTTGCTCTCAATGGGGTTCTGAGAGAACACTGTTCTTAGTCACCCCTGTGACTTGACTCCAATTGAGTTTTGAGAGAACACCATTCTCATTCTCCCCTGTAAGTGGACACCAATGGTGTTCTGAGAGAACACTGTTGTCATTCTCCCCATGAGATTTGACCCCAATGAGCTCTGAGAAAACACCATTCTCAGTCCCCTCAGTGAATTTATGTCAATGTTGTTAGAGAGAACACCGTTCTCAGCCCACCCTGTGATTTGACTCCAATGGTATTCTTAGAGAACATGATTCTCATTCCCCACTGTGATTAGACTCCAATGGTGTTCTGAGAGAACTCCCTTCTAAGACCCTCTATGATATGATTCAAATAGTGTTTTGCAGATCACCGTTCTCAGTCACCAAAGTGATTTGATCCCAAAGGTGTTCTGATAGAACACCACTTTCAGACCTTCTGTCGTTTGAGTACAGTGGTGTTCTGAGAGAACAGCATTCTCATTCCCCTTTGTGATATGATTCCAATGGTGTTCTCAGAGAACAACATTCTCAATCCACTCTTTGATTGGACAACAGTGGTTTACTGAGTGAACACTGTTGTCAACTCCCCCCCACTGCGATTAGACTCAAATAGCATTCTGAGAGAATACCGTTCTTAGCTGATTGTGATTTGAGCCCAATGATATTCTGAGAGAAAACCGTTCTCAGTCCCCCCTGTAGTTTGACTCCAATGGTGTTCTGAAAGAACACAGTTCTCAGTCAACCCTGTGAATTGACTCAAATGGTATTCTGCGAGAATACCACACTCAACCCACCTGTGACATGACTCCAGTGGTGTTCCAAGAGAATACAGTTCTCAGTCCCCAATGTAACTTGCCTCCAATGGTGTAATGAGAGAATACCATTCTCAGTTCCCCCTTTAAGTGGACACCAATGGTGTTCTGAGAGAACACCATTGTGAGTTCCCTCTGTGATTTGACGTCAGTGGTGATCTGAGAGAACATTCTTCTTAGTTTCCCCTGTGACTTGATTCCAATGGTGTTCTGTCACAATACCTTTCTCAGTGCCCCTTTGTGACTGACTCAAACTGTGTACTGAGAGTACACCATTCTAAGCTTCCTGTGATTTGACGCCAATGATACTCTGAGTGAAAAATGTTCTCAGCACCCCATGTGATTTGACTCCAATTGTATTCTGAGAGAACACTGTTCTCAGTCCCTCCTGTGATTTGAATCCATTGGTCTTATGAGAAAACACCGTTCTCAGCCCTCCCTATGATTTGACTCCAATGGTGTTCAGAATAAATACTGTTCTCAGCCTGCCCTGTAATTGGACACCAATGGTGTTTTGAGAGACCACCCTTCTCAGTCCCCCCTGTGACCTGAATCCAATGGTGTTATGTAAGCACACGCTTCTCAGGCCCTCCTGTGATTTGACAGCAGTGGCGGTCTGAGAGAACAGTGTTCTGTGACCCCCCTGTGATTTGACTCCAATGGTGTTCAGAATGAACACTGTTCTCAGTCCGCCCGTAATTGGACACAATTGGTGTTCTGAGAGAACACTGTTCTCAGTCCCCGTGTGACTTGAGTCCAATTGTGTTATGTGAGAACACCATTCTCAGACCCTCCTGTGATTTGACAGCAGTGACAGTCTGAGAGGACAGTGTTCTGAGATCCTCCTGTGATTTGACACCATTGGTGTTCTGAGAGAACAGTGTTCTTTGTATCACCTGTGATTTCATTCCAGTGGTGTTCTGAGAAAACATCGTTCTCAGTCCCACCTTTAGTATGAGTCAAATGGTGTTCAGAATGAACACTATTCTCAGTACCCCCAGTACTCAGTACCCCCAGAATCCAATCGTGTTCTGAGACAACACCATTCTCAGAACTCCCTGTGATTTGAAACCAATGTTGTTCTGAGAGAACCCATTTCTCACTCCCGCCTGTGAATTACTTCCAATGTTTTTCTGAGAGAACATGTCTGTCCTCTCTGTCATTTGACTCCAGTGGTGTTCTGAAAGAACATCACTCTTGGTCACCCCTGTGATTCTAATGAAATGGTGTTCTGAGAGAACACAGTACTCAGTCTCTCTTTAGATTTGACTCCAATAGTGTTCAGAATGAACACCGTTCTCAGTCATTCCTGTGACTGGACACCAGTGGTGTTCAGAGAGAACACCGTTGTCAGTCCCTCCTGTGATTTGTCTCCGATGGTGTTCTGAATGAACACTGTTCTCTGTGCTCCCTGTGACTTGACTCTAATGGTGGTCTGAGAGAACACTGTACTGAGCTCCCTGTGATTTGACTGCATTCGAGTTCAGATGAAAACCATTCTCAGTCTCTCCTCTGATTTGACTCCAATGGTATTCTGATAGAACACTGTTCTCAGTCTCCTCTGTGATATGACCTCAGTGGTGTTGTGAGAGAACATTGTTCTCAGTTATCCCTGTGGTTTGACTCCAATGGTTTACTGAGAGAACACCATTCTCAGCTGACTGTGATTTGATGCCAATGGTGCTCTGAGAGAATACAGTTCTCAGTCCACACTGTGACATGACTGAAATGATGTTCTGAGAGAACATCGATCTCAGTGCCCCCTTGTGATTTGACTCTAATCATATTCTGAGAGAACACCAATCACAACCAACCTCTGTTTTGAACCAATGCTGTTCTGAGAGAACAAGGTTCTCAGTTCTCCCTGGTACTTGACTCCAATGGTGTTCTGAGACGACACCCTTGTCCATCCTTCCTGTTATTTGACTCCAATCATGTTCTTAGAGAACACCATTCTCTGTCTCCCCTGTGACTTGACCGCAATGGTTTCTGAGTGAACACAGTTCTCAGTCCCCCCGTGAATAGACTCCAATGGTGTTGAGAATGAACACCATTCTCAGTCCTCCTTGTGATTGGGTACCAATGGTGTACTGAGGGAACACAATTCTCAGAGACCTGTGATTTGATTCCAATGATATTCTGAGAGAAAACCATTCTCATTCCCCCCTGTGATTTGACTCCAAAGGTGTTCTGAGAATACACCATTCTCTGTGCTCTCTGTGACATGATTCCAATGGTTTTATGGGAGAACACCATTCTCAGTCCCCGTTGTGTTTTGGTCCCAATCGTGTTCTGAGATAGCAGTGTTCTCATTCCCCTTTGTATTATGACTCCAATGGTGTTCTGAGAGAACACGCTTCTCAGATCCCCTGTGAGTTGACTCCAACTGTGGTATGAGAGAACACTCTTCTCACTTCCCCCTGTAATTGCAAACCAATGGTGTTCTGAGGGAACTCCATTCTCAGTTACCCCTTGTGACATGACTCCAATGGTGTAATGAGAGAACACTGATCTAACCCCCCTGTGATTTGACTCCAATGGTGTATTGAGAGAATTTGGCTCTTAGTCCACCATGTGACTTGACTCTAATGGTGTTCTGAGACACCTTTCTCAGTGCTCCCTGTGATTTGACACCAATGGAGTTCAGAATGAACACCCTTCTCAGTTTCACGTCTACTTTGTCTCCAAATGTATCTGGTAGAACACATTTCTCAGTCCCACGTGATTTGACTCCAATGGTGTCCTGAGAGAACAATGTTCTCAGTCCCCACTGTGACTTGACTCCAATGTCATAATGAGGGAACACTGATCTCAGCCTCCTTATGATTTTACTCCAGTGGTATTCAGAGTGAAAGCTGTTCTCAGTTCTCCCTGTTATGTTCTGAGAGAACACCACTCTCAACTCTGCTGTGATTTAACACCAATGTTGTTCTGAAAGAACACTGTCTGAGTCGTCCCTGCGATATGACTCCAATGGTGTTCAGTTGAACACTGTTCTCAGTCCACCCTGTGATTTGAATCCAACGGTGTTGTGAGATGACACCTTTTCAGTCTCCCTGTATTTGGACACCAATGGTGTTCTGACAGAACACAGTTGTCAGTTCCCCCTGAGATTTGACTCCAATGGTGTTATAAGAGAACACTGGTCTCAGTCCCCCCTGTGTTTGATTCCAATCCTGTACTGAGAGAACACTGTTCTCAGCTTCCCTGTGATTTGACTCCACAGGTATTCTGAGAAAAAACCGTTTCAGTCCCCACTGTGATTATATTCAAAAGAGTTCTGAGAGAACAGCATTCTCACTCACTCCTGTGATATGTTTCGAATGCTCTTCAGAGAAGACCATTCTCATTCCCCACTGTGATTTGACACCAGTGGTGTTGTGAGAGAACACTGTTCTCAGTCCCACTTGTGATTTAACTCCAATGGTGTTCTGAGAGAACACTGTTCCCAGCCTTCCTTGCAATTTGACTCCAACGGTGTTCTGAGAAAACACAGTTCACAATCCCCCTGTAATTTGACTCCAATCATGTTCCAATACAACACAGTCCCTTCTGTGATTTGAGTCCACTGGTGTTATGAGAGAACAGCGTTCCGAGTCCCCCTGTTATTAGACTCCAATGGTGTTCTGAGAGAACAGCGTTCTTGTTCCCCTTTTTGTTTAACAACTCCAATAATATTCTGAGAGAACACCAATCTCAGTCCCCCACTGTGATTTGACTCCAGTGGTGTTCTGAGAGAACACCTTTCTCAGTGTCCCCTGTGATTTGACTCTAATGGAGTTCAGAATGAACACCATTCTTAGTCCAACCTCTGATTTGACTCTTATGGTATTCTGATAGAATACCTGTTTCAACACCCATGTGATTTGACTGCAATGGTGTTCTGAGAGAACACAGTTCTCATTCTCCCCTCTGACTGGACTCCGAATGTGTTATGAGAGAACACCCTTCTATTCACCCCAGTAAGTAGACACCAACTTTGTTCTGAGAGAACACCACTGTCAGTCCCCCCTGTGATTTGACTGCAATGGTGTTCTGAGAGAAAACCATTCTCAGTTCCCCCTGTGATTTGTTTAGAATGGAGTTCTGAGAGAACACATTTCTCAGCCCCCTGTGATTGACTCCAATGATATTCTTAGAGGTGTTATGAGACAACACCGCTCTCAGTCCCTCCTGTGATTTTACACCATCGGTTTTCTGAGAGAACACAGTTCTCAGTTCCCCATGTGATTTCACTCCTATGGTGTTCTGAGAGAACACCATTCTCAAACCCTGTGATTTGACACCAATGTTTTTCTGAGACAATATGGTTTTGAATCACCCCTGTGATTTGACTCGGAAAGTCTACTGAGAGAATATCATCTCAGCCCCCTCTGATTGGAGTCCAATGATATTCTGAGAGAAAACTGCTCTCAGTCCCCCTGTTAGTGGACACCAATAGTGTTTTGAGAGAAAACCATTTTTATTCCCCCCTGTGATTGACTCCAATGTGTTCTGATAGAGCACCGTTCTCAGTTCTCCCTGTGACTTGACTCCAATAGCATTCTCAGAGAACAGTGTTCTCAGAACCCCCTCTGATTTGACTCCAGTGGTGTTCAGAATGATCGCTGTTCTCAGTCCCCCCTCATTTGATTCCATTGGTATTCTGAAAGAACACATCTCTCAGTCTCCCCTTTGATTTCATTCCAATGGTGTTCTGAGAAAACACCGTTCTCAGCCCCCACCCTGTGATTTGACTCCAATGTAGTTCACAAAGAACATTGTTCTCATTCTCCCTTGTGATTTGAATCCAATGGTGTTGTTAGAGAACACTTTTTCTGTCCCACCTTTGTTTGGCGCCAGTGGTGTTCTGACAGAACACCATTGTGAGTCCCTCCTGAGATTTGACTCCAATGGTGTTATGAGAGAACACCAGTCTCAGTCCACTTGTGGTTGATTCCAATCCTGTACTGAGAGAACACCATTCTAAGCCCCATTGTGATTTGATTCCAAAGGTATTCTGAGAGAAAACTGTTTCAGTGCCCCCTTTGTTTGGACTTCAAAGGTATTCTGAGATAACAGCATTCTCAGCCCCCTCTGTGATATATCTGAAATGCTGTTCTGAGAGAATAGCATTCTCATTCCCAACTGGGATTTGATACCTATGGTGTTGTGGGAGAATAACATTCTCAGTCCCCTCTGTGACTTTATTCCAATGGTGTTATTACAGAATACAGATCTCAGTCACTCCTGCGTTTTGACAGCAATGTTGTTTGACAGTCAACAAACAGTGTTCTGAGATCCTCCTGTGATTTGACACCAATGGTGTTCTGAGAGAACACCATTCTCAATTCCACCTGTGATATGAGTCAAATGGTGCTCAGAATGAACACCATTCTCAGTACCCACTGTGATTTGAATCCAATCGTGTCCTGAGTGAACAACGTTCTCAGTACCCCCTGTGATTTGAAACAAATGTTGTTCTAAAAGACCCCAGTTCTCGCTCCCCTCTTTGACTTGCCTCCAATGGTGTTCTGAGAGAACATCTTTGTCCATCCTCCCTGTTGTTTGACTCCAGTGGTGTTCAGAGAGAACACCACTATAAACCCCTCTGTGATTTGAAACCAATGATGTTCTGAGAGAACCTAGTTCTCACTCTCCCCTGTGACTTGATTCCAATGGCATTCTGAGAGAACGCCCTTGTCTGGCCTCCATGTTATTTGACTCCAAATGTGCTCTGAGAGAACACCGCTTTTATTCACCACTGTGATTTGACTCCAATGGTGTTCTGAGATACCATTGTCAGTGCCCCCTGTGAATTGCCAGTGCCCCCTGTGAATTGTCAGTGCCCCCTGTGAATTGACTCCAATGGTGTATTGATAGAACTTGGTTCTCAGTTCCCATTGTAACTTGACTCCAATGGTGTTCTGAGAGAAGAAATTACTCAATGCCCCCTGTGATTTGACTCCAGGGGTGTACTGAGAGATCACTGTTCACAGCCCTATGTGATTTGACTCCAATGATATTCTGAGAGAACACCATTGTCAGTCCCCCTGTCATTGGACTCCAATGGTGTTCTGAGAGAACACAGTTTTCAGTCCCCACTGTTACTTGAGTCCAAAGGTGTTATGAGAGAACACCATTTTCAGTCACCCATGTGATTCACTCCAATGGTGTACTGAGAGAACACATTTCACAGCCTACCAGTGTTTTGAATCCAATGTTATTCTGAGAGAAAACAGTCCCCCCTGTTATTTGACTCCAATGTTATTTGACAGTCCCCCCCTGTTATTTGACTCCAATGGTGTTCTGAGAGAACACAGTTCACAGTACCCCTAGTGACTTCAATCCAATATTGTTCTGAGAGAACCATTATCAATATCCCTTGTGATTTAACTCCAATGGTATTCTGATAGAACACTGATCTCAGTCTCCCCTGTGATATGACTCCAATGGTGTTCTGGGAGAACACCACTGTCCACCCCCCTGTGATTTGAAACCAATTGTTCTGAGAGAACATCGTTCTCACTCCCCACTGTGAATCACTACAATGGTGTTCTGAGAGAACACCCCTCTCAACCCACCTGTGACATGATTCCTGTAGTGCTCTGAGGGAACACCATTCTCAGTCACCCATGTAAGTGGACACCAATGGTGTTCAGAGAGAACACCGTTGGCAGTGTCCCCTGTAATTTGACTTGAATGGTTTTCTGAGAGAACCTCCTTCTCAGTCCCCAATGTGATTTGAATCCAATCATATTCTGAGAGAAAATTGTTCTCAATCCCCTCTGTGATTTGACTCCAATGGTGTTCTGAGAGAACACAGTTCTCAATCCACCCTGTGATTTGACGCCAATGGCATTCTGAGAGAACAATTTTCCCAGACCCCCTTGAGATTTGACTCCAGTGATGTTCAGAATGAACACTGTTCTCAGTCCCCCCGTGATAGGACACCAATGGTGTCTGAGAAAACGTCGTTCTCAGTCTGCCCAGTGACTTGACTCAATGGTGTTATGAGAGAACACCATTCTCAGGCCCTCTTACGATTTGACAGCAATGGTGGTATGAGAGAGCAGTGTTCTGAGATCCTCCTGTGATTTGACAACAATGGTGTTCTGAGAGTACCGTGTTCTCTGTCCCTCCTGTGATTTCACTCCAATGGTGTTCTGAGAGAATACGTTTTCAGTCCCACCTGTGACATGTATCAAATGGTGTTTAGAATGATCTCCATTCTCATTACCCACTGTGAATTAAATCCAATGGTGTTCTGGGAGAACACCGTTCTCTGTCCCCCTGTAAGTGGACACTAATGGTGTTCTGAGAGAACAGTGTTTTCAGACCCCCTGTGATTTGACTGCATGGTGTACTGAAAGAACTCAGTTCTCAGTCTCACCTGTGATTTGACTCCAACAGTGTTCTGTCACAACAACTGTCTCAGTGCTTCCTGTGATTTGACTACAATTGTGTACTAAGAGAACACTGTTCTCAGCCCCCTGTACTTTGACTCCAATGATATTCTGATAGAAAACTGATTTCAGTCCACCCTGTGATTTGACTCCAATGGTGTTATGAGAGAACACATTTCTCAGTCCACCCTATGATTTGACTCCTATGGTGTACTGAGAGAACTCGATTCTCAGTCCCTCCTGTGACTGGACTCCAGTGGTGTTCTGTCAGAATACATTTCTCAGTGCTCCCAGTGATTTGACTACAGCTCTGGACTGAGAGAAAACATTTCTCATCTTCCTGTGACGTGAATCCAATGATATTCTTAGAGTAAACTGTACTCAGCCCCGCCTGTGATTTGACTCCACTGGCGTATTGAGAGAACACTGTTCTCAGCTCCCTGTGACATGACTCCAATGTTGTTATGAGAGAGCAAAGTTCTCAGACCCTCCTGTGATTTGACAGCAATGACGGTATGAGAGAACAGTGTTCTGAGACCCCCGAGTGATTTGACACTCATTGTCTTTTGAGAGAACAGTGTTCTCCTTCCCTCCTGTGAGTTCACTCCAATGGTTTTGTGAGAGAACACCAATCTCAGTCCACCTGTGACATGAGTTGATTGGTGTTCAGAATGATCACAGTTCTCAGTACTCACTGTGAATTGAATCCAATGGCATTCTAAGTGAACACAGTTCTCAGTCACCCCTGTGAATTGACTCCAATGGTGTTCTGAGAGAACACCATTCTCTTTCCCCCCTGTGACTTGATTCCAAACGTGTTATGAGAGAACACCATTCCAAGTTCTCTCTGTGATTTGTCTCCAATGCAATAGAATATGAACACTGTTCTGAGTCCTCACTGTGATTTGACCCCAATGGTTTTTTTTGATGAACACTGATCTCAGTCCACCGTGGTGTGACTCCAATGCTGTTCTGAGAAAACACCACTCTCAAGCCAGCTGTGATTTGACACCAATCGTGCTCTTAAAGAACACAGTTCTCAGTGCCCCCTTGTGACTTGACCCCAATGGTGTTCTGATAGGAGGGTGTTCTGATTCAGACACACTTCTGAATCACCCCTGTGATGTGACTCCAATGGTGTTTTGAGAGAAAACTGTTGTCAGTTCCCCCTGTGATTTGATTAGAATGGAGTTCTGAGAGAACACATTTCTCAGCCCCCTGTGATTGACTCCAGTGATATTCTTAGAGGTGTTATGAGACAACACCACTCTCAGTCTATCCTGTGATTTTACACCATCAGTGTTCTGAAAGAACACAGTTCTCAGTTCCCCATGTGATTTCACTCCAATGGTGTTCTGAGAGAACGCCATTCTCAAACCCCTGTGATTTGACACCAATGTTGTTCTGAGAGAATATGGTTTTGAATCCTCCCTGTGATTTGACTCGGAAGGTCTACTGAGAGAACACCATTCTCAGCCCCCTCTGATTGGAGTCCAATGATATTCTGAGAGAAAACAGGTCTCAGTCCCCCTTGTAAGTGGACACCAATAGTGTTTTGAGAGAACACTGTTTTCATTCCCCCCTGTGACTTGAGTCCAATGGTATTCTGAGAGAACAGTGTTCTCAGAACTCCCTGTGATTTGACACCAATGGTGTTCTGAGAGAACACTGTTCTCCATCCCCCCGTGACTTGACTCCAATGATGTTATTACAGAACACAGGTTTCGGTCCCTCCTGTGTTTTGAAACAATGGTTATCTGACAGAACAGTGTTCTGAGATCCTCCTGTGATTTGACACCAATGGTGTTCTGAGAGAACACCGTTCTCAGTCCCACCAGTGATATGAGTCGAATGGTGTTCAGAATGAACACCATTCTCAGTATCCACTGTGATTTGAATCCAATCATGTTCTGAGAGAACACTGTTCTCAGTACTCCCTGTGATTTGAAACCAATGTTGTTCTGTGAGAACCCAGTTCTCCCTCGCCCCTTGACTTGTCTCCAACGGTGTTCTGAGAGAACATAATTTTCTGCCCACCTTGTGATCTGACTCCAATGGAGTTCAGAATGAATATCATTCTCAGCTCTCCTGGGATTTGACTACAATGGTATTCTGAGAGAATACATTTCTCAGTTTCCCCTGTGACTGCACACTAATGTTGTACTCAGAGAACACCATTGTCTGGGGCCATGTGATGTGACTCCAAATGTGTTCTGAGAGAACACTGTTGTTTGTTATCCCTGTGATATGAATTCAGTGCTGTTCAGAGAGAACACCTTTCTCTATCCCCACTGTCACTTGACTCCAATGGTGTTCTGAGAGAACATCGATTTCAGTCCCCTCTGTGACTGGACTCCAATGGTGTTATGAGAGAATACACTTCTTATTCCCACCTGTAAATGAACACCAACGGTGCTCTGAAAGAACACGGAGGTCAGTACTCCCTGTGATTTGCCTCCAATGGTAGTTTGACAGAACACCATTTCAGATCCCCAAGATTTGACTCCAATGTTGTTCTGAAAGAAGACTGTTCTCAGTCCTCCCTTTGATTTGACTCCAGTGGTTTTCAGAATGAACAGGGTTTTCAGTCCTCCCAGTGACGGGACACCTACGGTGTTCGGAGACAACACCATTGTCTGTGCCCACTGTGATTGGACTTCAGTGGAATTCTGAGAGAACACCTTTTTCAGACCCCCTGTGACTTGACTCCAATGGTTTTCTGGGAAAACACAGTTCTCTTTCCCCAATGTTAATTGATTCCCCTAGTGTTCTGAGAGAACATCGTTCTCAGTTCTCTCTGTGAGATGCCACCAATGCATTTCAGAATGAACACAGTTGTCAGAACCCTCTGTGGATTGAAACCAATGTTTTTTTTTTTACTGAACACCATTCCCAGTCCCCCCTTTGATTTGACTCCAATGCTGTTCTGCAAAAACACCACTCTCAAGCCAGCTGTGACTTGACACCAATGGTGCTCTGAGAGAACACATTTCTCAATCCCCCGTGTGATTTGACTCCAATGGTGTTCTGAGAGAACACAGTTCTCAGTCTCCCATGGGATTTGACTCCAAAGGCTTACAGAATGAACACCATTCTCACCCTCCATGTGACTGGACCACTATGGTGTTCTGAGGGAACACCATGTCTATGCCCCCTGTGATTGGACTCCAATGGAATTCTGAGAGAACACCTTTTTCAGACCCGCTGTGATTTGACACCAATGGTGTTCTGAGAGAACACAGTTCTCTTTCCTCAATGTTAATTGATTCCTCTAGTGTTCTGAGAGAACACTGTTCACAGTTCTCTCTGTGAGTTGCCTCCAATGTATCTCAGAATGAACACAATTCTTAGTCCCCTCTGTGAATTGAAACCAATGGTTTTATGACTGAACACCATTCCCCATCCCCCCTGTGATTTGACTCCAATGGTGTTCTGAGAGAACACAGTTCTCAGTCCCCCCTGTGACTTGACTCCAATGGTGTTTTGAGAGAACACCATTCTCAGTCCCCCCTTTAAGGGGACACCAATGGTGTTCTGAGAGAACACTCTTGTCTGTCCCCCCAGTGATTTGACTCCAATGGTGTTCTGTCACTACACTTTTCTCAGTGCACCCTGTGATTTGACTCCAATTATGTACTGAGAGAACACTGTTCTCAGCTCACTATGATTTGACTCTAATGATATTCTGAAAGAAAATTCTTCTCAATCCCTCCTGTGATTTGACTCCAATGGTGTTCTGACAAAACACAGTGCTCAATCCCCCCTGTGACTTGACTCCCATGGTGTTCTGAGAGAACACCATTCTCAACCCCTCTGTGACTTAAATCCAATGGTGTTATAAGGGAACACTGTTCTCAGTCCCCTCTGTGACTTGACTCCAGTGGTGTTCTGGAAGAAGACAGTTCTCAATCTCACCTGTGATTTGACTACAATGGTGTTCAGAATGAACACAGTTCTCAGCCTCCCTGTGAATTGAACCCAGTAGTTTTTTCAGTGAAGACCGTTCCCAGACCACCCTGTGATTTAACTCCAATGGTGTTCTGAGAGAACTCTGATCTCATTCCCCCTGTAACTTGACTCCAATGGTGTTATGCGAGAACAGTGTTCTCAGTGCCCCCTGTGATTCATTGTAATGGTGTACTGAGAGAATAGAGTTCTCAGCCCCCCCTGTGTTTTGAATCCAATGGTTTTCTGAGAGAAAACCATTCTCAGTCCCCTCTATGACTTGACTCCTATGGTGTTCTGAGAGAACACCCTCTGAACCCTCCTGTGATTGACACCAATGTTGTTCTGAGGGAACACGGTTCTGATTCCCCCTGTGATTTGATTCCAATGGTGTTCCAATGAACACCTTTCTCAGTCCCCCACTGTGATTTAAATCCAACTGTGTTTTGAGGGAACATCATTCTCAGTCCTGCTGGGATCTGACCCCAATGTTGGTCTGGAAGAACACTCTTCTCAGTCTCCCCTGAGATTTGATTCCAGTGGCGTTATGAGAGAACACAGTTCTTAATCCCCTTTGTAATTTGACTCCAAAGGTGTACAACTCGGTTCTCATGCCCCCCTGTAATTTGTCTCCAATGGTGTTCAGAGAGAACAGCACTATAAACCCTTCTGTGATTTGAAACCAATAATGTTCTGAGAGAACCCAGTTTTCACTCTCCCCTGTGACTTGATTCCAATGGTGTTCTGAGGGAACACCTTGGTCTGGCCTCCCTGTTGTGTGACTCCATGTGTGCTCTGAGAGAACACTGCCTTTATTCACCACTGTGATTTGACTCCAATGGTGTTTTGAGAGAACAATTTTTCAGTGCCCCTGTGATTTGACTTGTGTGTACTGAGAGAACACCATTCTCAGCTGCCTGTGATTTGTTTCCAGTGATATTCTGAGAGAAAACCTTTGTCAGTCTCCCCTGCTATTTGAGTCTAATGGTGTTCTGAGAGAACACCAATCTCATTGTCCCCTGTGATTTGAAACCAATGTTGTTCTGAGAGAACACCATTCTCAGTCCCCACTATAAATCACTACAATGGTATACTGAGAGAACACCATTCTCAGGCCCCTCTGATTTGATTCCAATGGTGTTCTGAGAGAACACTCCGCTCAACCCACCTGTTACATGACTCCTATGGTGTTCTGAGAGAACAACGTTCTCAGTACTCCCTGTGATTTGACTCCAATGTTGCTCTGAGTTACAGCATTCTCAGTCCCCACTGTGGTTTGATTGAAATGGTGTTTTGAGAAAACATCATTCTCAGTCATCTCTGTAATTTGAATCCAATCGTTTTATTTTTTTAAACATATTTATTAGAGTAAAATTGCTTTACAGTGGTGTGTTAGTTTCTGCTTTATAACAAAGTGAATCAGTTATACATATACATATGTCCCCATATCTCTTTCCTCTTGCATCTACTCCCCTCCCACCCTCCCAATCCCACCCCTCTAGGTTGTCACAAAGCACTGAGCTGATCTCCCTGTACTATGCAGCTGCTTCCCACTAGCTATCTATTTTACCTTTGGTAGTAAAGGTAAAATGCCACTCTCTCACTTTGTCCCACCTTACCCTTCTCCCTCCCCGTATCCTCAAGTCCATTCTCTAGTAGGTCTGTCTTTATTCCTGTCTTGCCCCTACGTTCTTCATGATCTTTTTTTTTTGTTTTTAGATTCCGTATATATGTGTTAGCACATGGTATTTTTTTTCTCTTTCTGACTTACTTCACTCTGTATGACTTACTCTAGGTCCATCCAACTCACTACAAATAAATCAATTTCATTTTTTTTATAGCTGAGTAATATTCCATTGTATGTATGTGCCACATCTTCTTTATCCATTCATCTGTTGACAGACACTTAGGTTGCTTCCATGTCCTGGCTATTGTAAATAGAACTGCAATGAACATTGTGGTACATGACCCATTTGAATTATGGCTTTCTCAAGGTATATGTCCAGTAGGGGGTTTGTTGAGTAGTATGGTAGTTCTATTTTTAGTTTCTCAAGGAACCTCCATACTGTTCTCCATAGTGTCTGTATCAATTTACATTCCCAAAACAGTGCAAAAGTGTTCCCTTTTCTCCACACCGTCTCCAGCATTTATTGTTTGTAGATTTTTTGATGATGGCCATTCTGACCGGTGTGAGATGATGTCTCATTGTAGTTTTGATTTGCATTTCTCTAATGATTAATGATGTTGAGAATTCTTTCATGTGTTTGTTGGCAATCTGTATATCTTCTTCAGAGAAATGTCTGCTTAGGTCTTCTGCCCATTTTTGGGTTGGGTTGCTTATTTTTTTAATATTGAGCTGGACGAGCTGCTTGTAAATTTTGGAGATTAATCCTTTGTCAGTTGATTCATTTGCAAATATTTTCTCCCATTCTGAGTGTTGTCTTTTTGTCTTGTTTATGGTTTCCTTTGCTGTGCAAAAGCTTTTGAGTTTCATTAGGTCCCATTTGTTTATTTTTTTTTTTTATTTCCATTTCTCTACAAGGTGGGTCAAAAAGGATCTTGCTGTGATTTTGTGTCATAGAATGTTCTGCCTATATTTCCTCTAAGAGTTTGATAGTCTCTGGCCTTACATTTAGGTCTTTAATCCATTTTGAGTTTACTTTTGTGTATGGTGTTAGGGAGTGTTCTAATTTCATTCTTTTACATGTAGCTGTCCAGTTTTCCCAGCACCACTTATTGAAGAGGCTTCTATTCTCCACTGTATATTCTTGCCTCCTTTATCAAAGATAAGGTGACCATACTGCGTGGGTTTATCTCTGGGCTTTCCACCCTGTTTCATTGGTCTATATTTCTATTTTTGTGACAGTACCATACTGTCTTGATTACTGTAGCTTTGTAGTATAGTCTGAAGACAGGGAGCTTGATTCCTCCAGCTCCGTTTTTCTTTTTCACGATTACTTTTGATATTTGGAGTCTTCTGTGTTTCCATTCAAATTGTGAAATTTTTTTCTAGTTCAGTGGTAGCTTGTTAGGGATTGCACTGAATCTGTAGATTGCTTTGGGGAGTAGTCATTTTCACAATGTTGATTCTTCCAATCCAATAACATGGTATATCTCTCCATCTGTTTGTATAATCTTTAATTTCTTTCATCAGTGTTTTATAATTTTCGGCATACAGGTCTTTTGTCTCCTTAGGTAGGATTATTCCTAAATATTTTATTCTTTTTGTTGCAATGGTAAATGGGAGTGTTTTCTTAATTTCACTTTCAGATTTTTCAACATTAGAGTATAGGAATGCAAGAGATTTTTGTGCATTAATTTTGTATCCTGCTACTTTACCAAATTCATTGATTAGCCCTAGTAGTTTTCTGGTAGAACCTTTAGGAGTCTCTATGTATAGTATCATGTCATCTGCAAACTGTGACAGCTTTACTTCTTCTTTTCCAATTCGGATTCCTTTTATTTCCTTTTCTTCTCTGATTGCTGTAGCTAAAACTTCCAAAACTATGTTAAATAAGAGTGGTGAGAGTGGGCAAGCTTGTCTTGTTCCTGATCTTAGTGGAAATGGTTTCAGTTTTTCACAATTGAGAATGATGTTGCCTGTGGGATTGTCATATATAGCCTTTATTACATTGAGGAAAGTTCTCTCTGTGCCTACTTTCTGGAGGGTTTTTTTTCATAATTGGGTGTTGAATTTTGTCAAAAGCTTTCTCTGCATCTATTGAGATGATCATATGGTTTTTCTCCTTCAATTTATAAATATGGTGTATCACATTGATTGATTTCTGTGCATTGAAGAATCCTTGCATTCCTGTGATAAACCCCACTTGATCATGGTGTCTGATCCTTTTAATGTGCTGTTGGATTCTGTTTGCTAGTATTTTGTTCAGGGTTTTTGCATCTCAGTTCCTCAGTGATATTGGACTGTAGTTTTCTTTCTTTGTGACATCTTTGTCTGGTGTTCGTATCAGGGTGGTGGTGGCCTTGTAGAATGAGTTTGGGTGTGTTCCTCCCTCTGCTATAATTTGGAATAGCTTGATAAGGATAGGGGTTAGCTCTTCTGTAAATGTTTGAGGGAATTCGCCTGTGAAGCCATCTGGTCCTGGGCTTTTTGTGTTGTGGAAGATTTTTAATCACAATTACAATTTCTGTGCTTGTGATTGGTCTGTTCATATTTTCTATTTCTTCCTGGTTCATCCTCAGAAGTTTGTGCAGTTCTAAGAATTTGCCCATTATTCCCAGGGTGTCCATTTTATTTGCATATAGTTGCTTGTAGTAATCTCTCATGATCTTTTTTATTTCTGCAGTTCAGTTGTTACTTCTCCTTTTTCATTTCTAATTCTATTGATTTGAGTCTTCTCCCTTTTTTTCTTGATGAGTCTGGCTAATGGTTTATCAGTTATGTTTATCTTCTCAAAGAACCAGCTTTTAGTTTTATTGATCTTTGTTATCGTTTCCTACATTTCTTTTTCATTTATTTCTCATCTGATCTTTATGATTTCTTTCCTTCTGCTAACTTTGGGGTTTTTTGTTCTCTTTCTCTAATTGCTTTAGGTGTAAGGTTAGGTTGTTTATTTGAGATTTTTCTTGTTTCTTAAGGTAGGATTGTATTGCTATAAACTTCCCTCTTAGAACTGCTTTTGTGGCATCACATAGATCTTGTTTTCATTGTGATTTGTTTCTAGGTATTTTTTGATTTCCTCTTTGATTTCTTCAGTGATCTCTTGGTTATTAAGTAGTGTATTATTTAGCCTCCATGTATTTGTATACTTTACAGATTTTTCCTGTAATTGATATCTGGTCTCATAGCATTGTGGTCGGAAAAGATACTTGATATGATTTCAATTTTCTTAAATTTATAAAGGGTTGATTTCTGACCCAAGATATGATCTATCCTGGAGAATGTTCCATGAGCACTTCAGAAGAATGTGTATTCTGTTGTTTTTGGATTGAATATCTTATAAATATCAAGTAAGTCCATCTTGTTTAATGTATCATTTAAAGCTTGTGCTTCCTTACTTATTTTCATTTTGGGTGATCTGTCCATTGGTGAAAGTGGGGTGTTAAAGTCCCCTACTATGATTGTGTTACTGTCCATTTCCCCTTTTATGGCTGTTAGTAGCTGTCTAACGTATTGAGGTACTCCTATGTTGGGTACATAAATATTTACAATTTGTACATCTTGTTCTTGGATTGATCCCTTGATCATTATGTAGTGTCTTTCTTTGTCTCTTGTAATTGTCTTTGTTTTAAAGTCTATTTTGTCTGATATGAGAGTTGCTACTCCACCTTTCTTTTTATTTCCGTTTGCATGGAATATCTTTTTCCATCTCCTCACTTTCAGTCTGTATGTGTCCCTAGGTCTGAGGTGGGTCTCTTGTAGACAGCATATATACGGTCTTGTTTTTGTATCCATTCAGCCACTCTGTGTCTTTTGGTTGGAGCATTTAATCCATTTACATTTAAGGTAATTATCGATATGTATGTTCCTATTACCGTCTTCTTAATTGTTTTGGGTTTGTAATTGTAGGTCTTTTCCTTCTCTTGTGTTTCCTGCCTAGAGATGTTCCTTTAGCATTTGTTGTAAAGCTGGTTTTGTGGTGCTGAATTCTCTTAGCTTTTGCTTGTCTGGAAAGGTTTTAATTTCTCCAACAAATCTGAATGAGATCCTTGCTGGGTAGAGTAATCTTGGTTGTAGGTTTTTCTCCTTCATCACTTTAAATATGTCCTGCCATTCCCTTCTGGCTTGCAGAGTTTCTGCTTAAAGATCAGCTGTTAACCTTATGGGGATTCCCTTGTTTGTTATTTTTCCCTTGCTGCTTTTAATATTTTTCCTTTGTATTTAATTTTTGATAGTTTGATTAATATGTGTCTTGTCATGTTTCTCATTGGATTTATCCTTTATGGGGCTCTCTGTGCTTCCTGGACTTCATTAACTATTTCCTTTCCCATATTAGGGAAGTTTTCAACTATAATCTCTTCAAATATTTTCTCATTCCTTTTCTTTTTCTCTTCTTCTTCTGGGACCCCTATAATTCGAATGTTGGTGCATTAAATGTTGTCCCAGAGGTCTCTGAGACTGTCCTCAATTCTTTTATTCTTGTTTCTTTATTCTGCTCTGCAGTAGTTATTTCCATTATTTTATCTTCCAGGTCATTTATCCATTCTTCTGCCTCAGTTATTCTGCTATTGATGCCTTCTAGATAATTTTTTTTTTTTTTGCAGTACACAGGCCTCTCACTGTTGTGGCCTCTCCCACTGAGGAGCACAGGCTCCGGACATGCAGGCCCAGCAGCCATGGCCCACAGGCCCAGCTGCTCCGTGGCATGCGGGATCCCCCCAGACCAGGGCACGAACCTGCGTCCCCTGCATCGGCAGGTGGACACCAAATCACTAGCGCCACCAGGGAAACCCCCTTCTAGATAATTTTAAATTTCATTTATTGTGTTGATCATCACTGTTTGTTTGCTCTTTAGTTCTTCTAGGTCCTTGTTAAACGTTTGTTGTATTTTCTCCATTGTATTTCCAAGATTTTGGATCATCTTTACTATCATTCTTCTGAATTCTTTTTCAGGTAGACTGCCTATTTCCTCTTCATTTGTTAGCTCTGGTGGGTTTTTCCTGCTCCTTTATCTGCTGTGTGTTTCTCTGTCTTCTCATTTTGTTTAACTTACTGTGTTTGGGGTCTGCTTGTCACAGGCTACAGGTTCGTAGTTCCCATTGTTTTTGGTGTCTGTCCCCAGTGGCTAAGGTTGGTTCAGTGGGTTGTGTAGGCTTCCTGGTGGAGGGGACTAGTGCCTGTGTTCTGATGGATGAGGCTGGATCTTGTCTTCTGGTGGGCAGGTGCACATCTGATGGTGTGTTTTGGGGTGTCTGTGGCCTTATTATGATTTTAGGCAGCCTCTGTGCTAATGTGTGGGGTTGTGTTCCTGTCTTGCTAGTTGTTTGGCATATGGTGTCCAGCACTGGAGCTTGCTGGTTGTTGAGTGGAGCTGGGTTTTGGCGTTGAGATGGAGATCTCTGGGAGATTTTCACTGTTTGATATTACATGGAGCTACAGGTCTCTTGTGGACCAGTGTCCTGAACTTGACTCTCCCACCTCAGAGGCACAGTCCTGACAGCTGGCTGGAACACCGAGAGCCTGTCATCCACATGGCTCAGATAAAAGGGAGAAAAAAAAAAAGAAAGAATGAAAGAAGAAGATAAAAATAGAATAAAATAAAATAATTAAAATAAAATAAGTAATTAATAAAATTTTTTTAAGTAATATAAAAATTTAAAAAAAGAGAGAATGAAAGAAGAGAGTAACCAAACCAAAAAACAAATCCACCAATGATACCAAGTGTTAAAATGTATACTAAAACAAAGCAAAACAAAACAAAAGAAAAAATGGACAGGCAGAACCCAGGACAAATGGTAAAAGCAAATCTATACAGACAAAATATCATACAGAAGCATACACATACACACTCACAAAAAGAGAAAAGGGGAATATATATATATATATTATTCCCAAAGCCCACTTCCTCAATTTGGGGTGATTTGTTGTCTCTTCAGGTATTCCACAGATGCAGGATATATCAAGTTGATTGTGGAGATTTAATCCGCTAGTCCTGAGGCTGCTGGGAGAGATTTCCCTTTCTCTTCTTTGTTTGCACAGCTACTGGGGTTCAGCTTTGGATTTGGCCCCACCTCTGCGTGCAGGTCGCCTGAGGGCATCTGTTCTTCGCTCAGTCAGGACGGGGTTAAAGGAGCAGCTGATTAGGGGGCTCTGGCTCAGGCCGGTGGCGGGGGAGTGGTACGGAGTTCAGGGCAAGCCTGTGGCGGCAGAGGCGGGTGTGACGTTGCACCAGCCTGAGGCACGCCGTGCATTCTCCCGGGAAAGTTGTCTCTGGATCATGGGACCCTGGCAGTGGTGGGCTGCACTGGCTCCTGGTAGGGGAGGTGTGGAGCTTGCACACAGGCTTGTTGGTTTCTGAAGCAGCAGCCTTAGCATCTCATACCCGTCTCTGAGGTGCTTGCTGATAGCCGTGACTCGCGCCCGTCTCTGCAACTCCTTTAAGCAGAGCTCTTAATCCCCTCTCCTCGTGCACCAGGAAACAAAAAGGCAAGAAAATCTCTTTTGCCTCTTTGGCAGCTCCATACTTTTTCCCAGACTTCCTCCCAGCTAGCTGTGGTGCACTAACCCCCTTCAGACTGAGTTCACGCAGCCAACCCCAGTCCTCTTCCTGGGATCTGACCTCTGAAGCCGGAGCCTCAGCTCTCAGCCCCCGCCCGCCCCGGCAGGTGAGCAGACAAGCCTCTCGGGCTGGTGAGTGCTGGTCGGCACGGATCCTCTGTGTGGGAATCTCTCTGCTTTGCCCTCTTGCAGCCGTGTTGCTGCGCTCTCCTCCGTGGCTACGAAGCTTCCCCCTCCGCCACCCGCAGTCTCCGCCCACGAATGGGCTTCCTAGGGTGTGGAAACCTTTCCTCCTTCACAGCTCCCTCCCACTGGTGCAGGTCTTGTCCCTATTCTTTTGTCTCTATTTTTTCTTTTCTTTTTTGCCCTACCCAGGTATGTGGGGAGTTTCTTGCCTTTTGAGAAGTCTCAGGTCTTCTGCCAGCGTTCAGTAGGTGTTCTGTAGAAGTTGTTCCATGTGTAGATGTATTTCTGATGTATTTGTGCGTAGGAAGTTGATTTCCACGTCTTACTCTTCCACCATCTTGAAACTCTGTAGGGGTTGATTTTTAAATGCTGCCCCTGTCTTGCAATAGGAAACATTCTCTCTTCTTTCTTCCTTCCTCCCTCTCTCCCTTCCTTTCTTCCTTTCTCTCTTTTTTCTCTTTCTTCCTTTCCTTCTTCTTCTTCTTCTTTTTTTTTTAAAGAAGGTCTAATTCTTAAATGTCAAAAATTCGTTATGAAAGCAATAGCTCACTGAAAAACCTAACTGAAAAGTCTCCATTCTATGTCCAGAGCTGGGATTGGGAGAATTGTTGGCACCTTTTCCATAGTGTATTTATATAGGAATTTATATTTGGCTGAAGTCTTGGAAAGCACAGAGGTGTGCAGCAGGTGAGGGGAATTGATGGAAAGAGCTGGTGACTGTAGAGGGTCTCAGGTCACACTACTCTTCTTTCTTTTTTGAATTGAAGTATAGTTGATTTATGATGTGTTAATTTATGCTGTACAGCAAAGTGATTCAGATATACATATACATATATATATATATATATATATATATATATATATATACACATACATTTTTCAAAATATTCTTTTTTTTTCTTTCTTAACTGAAAGTCTGGCTCTGCATCTGGACAGAAATTCAGCTTTCAATCTGAACTGTGATCTTCATTTCATCCCTGATAGCTTGCAAAAGAGCTTGGCTTGTGTGCCAGGAACTTCTGCTCTAGAACCATTTCTGCCACTCACCTTCAGCAAGTCACTGACCTGCTCAGTTTTAAAAGGCAGTGCCTCTGGGCACCGGGCAGGGGCGCTGTTTGGCCTCTGATCTAGCGTGGTGCGGCCACTACCTCCTCCTTGGGGCATCGGAGAGACTCTGTGGAAAGGCTGTCGGCAGGCCCTGGCTGGGGCGAGTGCATCTGCCAAGAGCCGCGGCTGCTCGGTGAGCTGGAGTGCTCCAATGGTGTTTTAAGAGAACATCTTTCTCAGTCTCCCTTGTGTTTTGAATCCTATGTTGCTCTGAGAGAACACCGTTGTCAGTCCCGCCTGTGATTTGATTCCTGTTTTGCTCTGAGAGAACCCTGTTCTCAGTCTTCCCTGTGATTTGGAACCAGTAGTGTTCTGAGGGAACACCGTTCTCTGTCCCCCCTGTGATTTGCCTCCAATGTGTTCTGAGAGAACACCTTTCTAAGTCCATCCTGTGATTTGACTCCAATGGTTTCCGATTTATAGCATTCTCAATCCCCCCTTGATTTCAATCCAATGGTGTTCTAAGTTACAGCACTCACTCCTCCCTGTGAGTTGCCTGCAATGGTGTTTTGAGAAAACAGTGTTCTCAGTCCCCTCTTTTATTTGAATCGAATGGTGTTCTGAGAAAACAGAATTCTCAGTCCCTCTGGGAATTTGACTCTTGTGGTATTCTGACAGAAGACCGTTCTGAGTCCCCTCTGTGATATGATTCCATTGCAGTTCTGAGAGAACACTGTTCTCAGTCTCCCCTGTGATTTGGCTCCAATGGTGTTTTGAGAGAACAGCATTCCCAGTTGCTGCTGTGATTTGACTCCAATGGTGTTCTGAATGAACACCACTCTCATTCCCCTCTGTGTTTTAAATCCAGTGGTGTTCTGAGAGAACAGTGTTCTCAGTCCCCACTGTTATTTGACTCAAATGGTGTTCTGAGAGAACACCGTTCTCAGTCTCCCCTGTGATTTTAATACAATACAGTGAGAGTACACCATTCTCAGTCCCCCTTGTCATTGGACTCTAGTCGTGTTCTGAGAGTACACCATTCTCAATATCCGCTCTGATAACTCCAGTTGTGTTCTGAGAGAACATCATTCTCTGTTCCGCCTGTGATTTGACTCCAAAGGTGTTCTGTTAGAACACGGTTCTCAGTCCCCGCTGTGATTTAACTCCAATGGTGCCCTGATAGAACATGGTTCTCAGTCCCACTTGTGATCTGAGTCCATTGATGTTCTGAGAGATCAGGGTTTTCAGTTCCCCCTGTGATATGATTCCATAGGTGTTCTGAGAGAACAGCGTTATCAGTCCTCCCTGTTATTTGACTCCAATTTTGTTCAGCAGAACATCATTCTGAGTCCCCCCTGTGATTTGACACCAGTGGTGTTCTGAGAGTACAACATTGTCTATCCCCCTTGTGATTCAACTCCAATGGTATTCTGAAAGTACACCATTCTCAGTTCCCCCCATGATTTTCTTTCAATCGTGTTCTGAGAGAACACCATTCTCATTCCCCCCTTTGGTTTGACTCTCGTGTTGTTCTGAGTGAATGGCATTCTCAGTCTCCCCTTGCCTTTGACTCCAATGGTGTTTGAGTGTACATCGTTCTCAGTCCCCACTGTGATTTTACTCCAATTGTGTCTGAGAGAACACTGTTCTCAGTACACCCTGTGTTTTGACTCCAATGCTGCTATGTGGGAACAGACTTCTCAGTCATCCTTGTGATCTGACTCCAATACTGAGTTACAGCCTTTTCAGTCCCCCCTATGACTTGAGTCCAATTGTGTTTTGAGACAACATCATTCTCAGTCACCTTTGTAATTTGAATCCAATGGTGTTTTAAGAAAACATCGTTCTAAGTCCCTCCTATGATTTGACTCCTATTTTCCTCTGCAAGAACACCGTTCTCAGCCCCCACCTTGATTTGACACCCGAGGTGTTCTGAGAGTACACCATTCTCAGTCCTCCCTGTGATTCGACTCCAAAGGTGTTCTGAGAATACACCGTTCTCAGTCCCCCGCCCCGTGATTTGATTCCAATCCTGTTCTGAGAGAACACCGTTCTCAGTCCCTCATTAGATTTGACTCCAATGGTTTTCTCAGCTAACAGCATTCTCAGTCCCCCCTTGGATATTTCTCCAATGGTGTTTTTAGACAACATCATTCTCAGTCCCCTCTGTAATTTGAATCCAATGGTGTTTTAAGAGAACCTATTTCTCAGTCCCCCCTCTGATTTTCCCCCTATGTTGCTCTGAGAGAACACTGTTTACATTCCCCCGAGTGATTTGACTCCAGTTTTGTTCTGAGAAAACACTGTTCTCAGTCCCGCCTGTGATTTGGCACCAATAGTGTTCTGAATGAACAACATTCTCTGTCCCCCCTGTGATTTGACTCCAATGGTGTTCTCAGAGAGCAGCATTCAGAGTCCCTCCTGTTATTTGACTCCAATTCTTTCTGAAATACAGCATTCTCAGTCCCCCTTGATTTGACTCCAATGGTGTTCTAAGTTAGAGCGTTCTCATTCCCCCCTGTGATTTGACTCTAACGGTGTTCTGTGGGGACAGCATTCTCAGTCCCCCTTGTGATTTGAATCCTATGGTGTTCTGAGAATACAAAGTTCTCAGTAGTCCCTATGATTTGACTCAAATGTTGTTCTGAGTTACAGCATTCTCAGTCCCCTCGGTGATTTGACTCAAATGGTGTTTTGAGACAACCTCGTTCTCATTCCCCTCTGTAATCTGAATCCAATGGTGTTTTAAGAGAACATCTTTCTCAGTCGTCCCTATGATTTGAATCCTATGTTACTCTGAGAGAACACCATTCTCAGTCCCCCTTGTTGTTTGAGTCCAATGGTTTTCTGAGAGAACACCATACGCAGTCCCCTCTGTGATTTGACACCAAATAGTGTTCTGAGAGAACACTGTTCTCAGTCCCTCCTGTGATTTAACCCCAGTGGTTTCTGAGTTATTGCATTCTCAGTTCCCCTGATTTGACTTCAATGGTGTTCAAAGTTACAGCATTCTCAGTCCCCCCTGTGAGTTGCCTGCAATGGAGTTTTGAAAGAACAGCATTCTCAGTCCCCTCTGTAATTTGAATCTAGCTGTGTTCTGAGAGAACAGCGTTCTCAGTCCCCCCTGCGATTAAACTCCAATTTTGTTCTGAGAGAACACTGTTCTCAGTCCCCCCGCCCCCGTGATTTGACTGCTATTTTGTTCTGAGAGCACCCTGTTCTCAGTCCTCCCTTTGATTTGGAACCAATAGTGTTCTGAGTGAACATGGTTCTCTGTCCCCGCTGTGATTTGACTCCAATGGTGTTCTGAAGGACCATCTTTCTCAGTCCCTCCTGTGATTTGATTCCCATGGTTTCTGATTTATAGTGTTCTCAGTCCCCTCTTGATTTGACTCCAATGGTGTTCTAAGAGGTCAGCATTCTCAGTTTCTCCTGTTATTTAACTCCAATTGTGTTTTGAGTTACAGCGTTCTCAGTCCCTCCTGTGATTTGACTCCAATGGTGTTTTGAGAGAACATCATTCTCAGTCCCCTCTGTAGTTTGAATCCAGTGGTGTTCTGAGAGAACACCGTTCTCTGTCCCCGCTGTGATTTGACTCCATTTGTGCTCTGAGAGAACTCAGTCAGGAAAAACCTGAATAACTGTGGTGTAATTTGTTGTTTGAGAACAGTTTCAATAGCTACTTAAACAATCAGGACAAATTAACCTTGTGTATGAGGTGCCAAGTGCCAGAGACTGCAAAGATGACTATGGGTGCACAGACTGAATCTGGGAGCCCGCTTTCATTCCTGGGGCCATTTTGCTCGTGCAGGAGAGTTTTGTTAATGTCCCTCTGGACATCTCTTTCTTATAGGCCTGATCCAGTGTCTGAGAATGAAATGCTTAAGATGTTTTTCTTAGTTGATAAATCTGATTTAAGCAAATACACATGGCAGACACAAAGCCATACCCAATTTTGTCCTTGCTAAGATTTCATTAATCCCTGATGTATTGGGCTCAGCTTTTCATGTGAGCTGGTATATAGGAAGGCAGGAACTCATAGTGGTGTGCGCATGTCCTATGAAACCTGATTACTGGGTATAAATAAAGGTCCTTTTTCGACACTAGTAAATGACCTTGGGGAGTTAATGACTGTCCCTTTATCTCCACTCCCTCCATGTAGAAGGGGGCTAATCCTAGTCCCTACTTCTTAGCATCATTGAAAACATTAAGTACTGGTGGCTGCTGGATCCTTATCACAGTGCTCAGCTAGTGGGCACATAGCTGGTGCTCTGCACACATGAATTAGTTATTTTAATAATTGCTATTTGGTAGAAATAAGTGTGTGGTTTAATTAATTATTCATTAACTAAGCTCATAATCTTATCCAAAGGTGATGAAGGGGGCAGTGATAAAAATAGCAAGCATGTATTAATCACCTTCCAGGCACCATACACTCTTTGAAGCATTTTCCATATGATGTAATGAATGCTCAGGGAATTTGAATAACTTGTCTGGGTCAACTAGATAGTTAGCTGTAAAACTGGGATTTAAACCCAAGCAGTCTAAGCTCAGAGCCTGACTAATCACCTTGCCATGCTGCCTGTCAAGGGAGACCCTCTCAAGGCTTATGCCATGACCTATATATCCACAAAAGGTGGGCACGTTCACTTCTGCTCTTGATTTCCTTGTGTCCTACATGGTCAGTGCAGTGCCCTGGGCATCTTAAGGTTAAATGACACTGATTAATACCTTGGAAATGCTGGGCGGTAAAAATCTTGGCCTCCCACTGGAATATGGGAGGAGATGTGCAGGAGGGTAAATGATTGTTTAAGCCAGGTGAGCTTGAGGTAAGTCTTCCAGGCATCTCTCCAGTGTCATGGTTGGGGTAATCTCCATGACTAGTTATCTTTTAGGAGTGATTCACATTGGCATTATCTTCTGGACACATGGTGAGAACCAGGGTGCTCATCTTTAGTGGGTAGTCATTCCCATGATTACAAACAAGCATGACTGCACTTCCCAGGACCCTGGAAAATGTGGGTAGCTGGGCTCAGAGCAAGCCACCTTAAAGAAGAGGATGACAACTTTGAGAAGAGAGCAGATCATTTGGAAAACTCCAGGAAAATTAGGAATCAGGAAGAACAAAGTTGTCATGAATACCTTGGAAAGAATAAACTCTGTAAGAGATAAGAATCAAGTTCCAAAAACTGAGAAAAGAAGTGAACAGAATGATTAAAATTCCAGTTCTTGATGAGAACGGAAGCGGGAAGATTCCAGGATGAGATGGCCAGTTGGGCTCAAAGACCTTCACCACCCTTCCCAATTCAGATTCTATGATTCTATCAATGCTTCACATCAAATAAGTGACCAGGATTTCCTTTGCCCCAAATAGCAACTGCTCCATCTGTCCTGGGGCTAAAATATTTCTGAATAGTTTCCAAAACAACTGAATCTCACCTCCCCTTGCAGTCCTGATGGCTTAAGAAACTCCTTTTTCCCTCTTTTCCAGCTTACTTTCCCTCCTTGCTCCGCTCCCTTCCCTCTCCTTCCACCTCCTCCCTCTTCCTCCTTTTCTTCCTCCTCTTCCTCCACATGCTTAGATTTCTGGCTACTGGGATAATTTAATTCCAATAATATACAAAGCAAATGGCCTGGCTTAGAAGCTATAAGTGGGATTTAACACCACTTCACACTCAACCATGGTGGCATAGTGAAGACAATTTTCTGTTGAAGGAGGTGAAAGTAAAAAAAAAAAAATTTTTTTTTGCTGTCAACTTTGAGTTTAAAGCTAATAGTTTTATTTTCATAAAAGAGAAGAAAATAAAAGAGAAAAGAAAAGGAAAGAAAAGAGTTCTTATGTATTGCAGTGTGATTAGGCTGTCCTTGGTGTTTAAGCAAAACAGAGTGTGACTTAGTTAAAGCTCATGCTCTGATTCCGTAATGGGGAGGCTGCAGATTTTCATTGCACAATAATAACATTTCAGCTGTGGCTCGTGAACCCTGGTGGGGCTGTTGCTCTGCATATTATTTCCATTGGATTATGCTGTGTTGAGGCCTGGGTTTTGTTAATATTTTAAAAATCTTATCTCAGCTATCACATGTTTTGAATACCAGGAAGAGTTTAATGGAGACGCCAAGGTTATGTAGACAACATGAACTGCATTAAAACGAGCTGTCCTTCCTCCCTCGTCAGTTATGTTGCAGATTTGGAGTCAGCAACTCTTGTCTCAGAAACAACAGACAGAGCAACTCAGTGAAAGCAGGGGCCTGTGGGGAGAGGGAAGAAACCTAATTAAACAAACAATGGAGACCTGGGAGGAGCCAAACTAATAGAAACCAAGGACAGAGAAAAATAAACGAATAGTAGACTAAGTAGGGTAAAGTTGATTTCATATCCTATCCTCTTTATCCCTTCTTGCATATCCCAAATATCCTATTCAATGCATCATTCATTCATTCATGCTACCCCCATCCTATTATCACTTTCAGGAGAGATTAGGAGATAACAGAAAATCAGAATAAAAGCAACAGCATGAATTAAATGAATAAGGGGAAATACAGAGGAGTCAAACTAAGGCATGAAGCTGACAGAGGAGTTGGAAAAAGGAACATTGCTTTTTCCAGTTCAACACAATCAAATCTCAAAATGGCATATTTCATGCCTTTCGAATCTGGTTGTTGGCCAAAGTGTGCTTTTGATGCCTGCTAAAAATAAAAAAAGGATAAAATTGACCGCTTTTATTTTCATATTCTTCACTTTAATAGAAAAAATGGAGGGATTAAGAAATGAGAAGAATGGTGAGCTCTGTAAATGTAAAAACGAAGAGCATTAACAAGGGTGGTAATTAAATTGGAAATGCAGCAGAGGATGGACCAAGAAAAGAGGGAAGGAGGAGAGGAAGCCACAGAGAAAGGGCTGTGCAGAGCAGAGCATTACGAAGAGGAAGAAGCCCTTGTCTGTGCTTTCCCAGCGTCCCGAGCAGCTTTCATCAGAAGGTTCAGAGTCCCCGAAATGTTCTTTGAGCCACTGTCTCCCCCATTAGTCTATCAATTTGTCCCTAGAGCAGTTTCTAACCTATAGTAGGTGTTCCATAAGTGCTTGTTGAATTCAGGTCTGAAAGCTACGAATGGAAGAACAAGTATAAGAGAAAAACAAATGTCATACAAAATACAGGTGATGAAAAATAATAGTAAAAGACAAATAGTAAGGAACAAAAACAAAGAGACGTCTTTCAGGTATTGCTTTGGATCTTTCCTTCTCTGGAAATCCCTTCCTGACCTTCTAGAAAAAAGTGCCCCTCCTGTGGGCTTCCACCATCGTTTACAGTGACCTAGACTGTGACTGCACGGCTGTATCTCTTCCCTACTAGACGTTCAGTTTTGAGCAGATGGCAAGTGTGTCCATCTGGCTCACTCTGGTGCCCACAGAACCTAGGACAGTGGCTAACTCATCGTAGTTGCTCAATACATGTTATTCTGAATAAGACAGAAGTTAAAGGAAGTGTCTCATGAAAAAATAGGAGAAATTAAAAAAGAAATGATGGAGGATGTAAGAAGCTGTTTAGGCACATTTAAATGAAAGAATTTAATTTGAAAATTCAATAAAATAGAGGCTCTTTAGTGAAAAGCAGGGAAGGTGCTCCTACACTGTTGGTGGGAATGTTAATTGGTGTAGCCACTATGGAAGTTCCTCAAAAAAATAAAAATAGAATTACCATATGATACAGCAATTCCACTCCTGGGCATATATCTGGAGAAAACTCTAATTCTAAAAGATACATATACCCCAATGTTCATAGCAGCACTATTTACAATATCCAAGACATGGAAGCAACCTAAATGTCCATCAACAGATGAATGTATAAAGAAGATGTGGTATATATACAATGGAATATTACTCAGCTATAAAGAAGAATGAAATAATGCCATTTGCCGCAAATGGATGGACCTAGAGATTATCATACTAAGTGAAGTAAGTCAGAAAGAGAAAGACAAGTACCGTATGATATCACTTATCTGTGGAATCTAAAGTATGACACAAATGCACTTATTTATGAATCAGAAACAAACTCACAGACAGAGAAAACAAACTTATGGTTACCAAAGGGGAAAAGGGGTGGGGGAAGGATAAATTAGGAGTTTGGGATCAGCAGATAAAAACTACTACATATAAAATAGATCCTACTATAGGACCTAAACAAGATCCTACTATATAACACAGGGAACTATATTCAGTATCTTATAATAAACCACAATTGAAAAGAATATGAAAAAGAATACATAGGGGCTTCCCTGGTGGCACAGTGGTTAGGAATCCGGCTGCCAGTGCAGGGGACATGGGTTCGATCCTTGGTCTGGGAAGATCCCGCATGCCGCGGAGCAACTACGTCTGTGCGCCACAACTACTGAGCCTGCGCTCTAGAACCCGTGTGCTGCAACCACTGAGCCCGTCTGCCACAACTACTGAGCCCACATGCCTAGATCCCGTGCTCTGCAACAACAGAAGCCAACACAACGAGAAGTCCACGCACCGCAACCAAGAGTAGCCCCCACTCGCTGCAACTAGAGAAAAGCCCTCACACAGCGACAAAGACGCAATGCAGCCAAAAATAAATCAATAAATCTGCATTCTTTCCCTTGTAAAAAAAAAAATATATATATATAGATAGATAGATATAGATATAACTGAATTACTTTGCATTTTTGTTTCTTTATCTCTAAAATGGAGTTAATAATTACTACCTCCTAGGTTTTTTGTGAGGATTAAATAAGACTATGTAAAGTGTTGAGCATTTCCCAGTCCACACAGTTAATTAGGATTGTTAGGTTGAGGGATTTCCCTGGCAGTCCAGTGGTTAGGACTCTGCACTTCTACTGCTGGGGGCCCCGGTTTGTTCTCTGGTTGGGGAACTAAGATCCTGCAAGCTGTGTGGTGTGGCCAAAAAAAAAAAAAGACAGTTAATTTGAAAGTGATAGAAGCCCAGTTTGAACTTACTTATGAAAAAAAAAGGAGGCGGAGGTTGCTTTACTGGTTTGTGTAACCCAGCCAGGAGGAGAACAGGGAGGGGTGAAGAGGGTGTGAGTGCAATGAGGACCCCTGTTTGTTGGATTCCTCCTCTACTACTCCAGCTGTCTCACAAACCTGCCACTATGACTGCCAGCAGCTCCTGATACATGTGTTGACAATTGCACAAGTAGAGAGGAAAATGGGGCTTCTCTCTCCTGGCCCCAGTTCAACAAAGCCCAAGAAGGTCTCTGATGAGTTCCGTTCAAATTGTGCCCTCACCTGTGCTCCTCACAGTACTCAGAGACCTGACTTACCTTGAGTGTCCTACTCTGGGTCACATGCTCACCTTTCAAAAGTGAGATTGAGGAAATCATTGTAGGCCAGGCAGTCATCCCAGACTGTGCCTATGATAGTCAAAAAATGTAAGCTATTAATGGTAGTAGTAGACATAATAAATGCAGTGAAGGAAACAAAGGAGAGGAAATGACCAACTGTAGCTTAAATTTTTTCACTCTTTACTTAGTTTAGTAACGTGGCACCTGCCCCTGGCTTTGCACCTTGATCCCTACTCTGTATCTAACAGCTTCAAGAGTGGGAAGCCACACATTGCACTTGGTAAAATTCAATATCCAAACTGGCTGATCTGTCAACCAGAAGAGGGTGACTGACACCTTGAAGCTGCTTCTCTTTTCCCTCCTCCTCTTGTTTGAATGAATAAATGGCGAGTTCCACAGAAATAGGCACCAAGGCTTCTACTTTCTTTTATGAACTTTGTCTTACCCACAGGGTGCCGTATTGCCAGTAAATGTTTATTGAGTGCTTTTTTTTTTTTTTTTTTTCTGTATGCGGGCCCCTCACTGTTGTGGCCTCTCCCATTGTGGAGCACAGGCTCCGGACGCGCAGGCTCAGTGGCCATGGCTCACGGGCCCAGCCGCTCCGCGGCATGTGGGATCCTCCCAGACCAGGGCACGAACCCGTGTCCCCTGCATCGGCAGGCGGACTCTCAACCACTGCGCCACCAGGGAAGCCCTGTTGAGTGCTTTTTAATAACTGAATTAACAAGCAAACAGATGGGTAACAGCATCAGGCATCAACTGCGTTACGCAATGAAATGCTTGTGTCAAAATGTTTTCTGTGAAAGTAACTCACTGAAAATAATTGAAAATTTTGCTTCAGAAAATTTGTCTCCTAAGCCAGTTAAACATGTTTGTTGAATGCTTAAGATGTACAGATCAGTGAGTTTGGCACACTTCCTGATGAAATAGAAGATTTGGGCTCTGAGAAGGTTCCAATTAAATGACTTCTTTATTGTTTCTAAAGTAAGCTGTTTTAATATTTCTCAGTGAAAGATTAATTTATCCCCTTGTATTTCAACTCTGAACTCTTTTTGCTAATCCTACATGTAAAATCTAGTCTGAAAAGGCAGCATAGAGATCCAAAGAACACGTTTACAAAAGAGCTCATCAACAAGGGAACATTAATAGTCCCCTGGAATAGCTAAGTTCCAGGGAGCAGCAAGCAAAAGAATGACTCAATTCATGTGCAATCAGTCCTGAAATGTTTCCTGAACAAGGTGAGTTTGGAGTCGTATTTTAAAGGAAGTTAGAACCATGCATTGAAGTTAGGAGTGAGGACAGGAACATGGGAAAAGGAATGATCTAATCACAAACGTGAATTTTAAAGCAAGACAGATGAATCTTTCTCTGTCCTTAGGAAAATATATTACGTCTGAGATTAATGAGGGGAAGGCAAGTGGAGTGTGAGAGATCGGATGGCAGAAACTGGTGGGAAGTTGCTCCAGTGAGCCCCCTCCTGTCTCTGGGCTGTTTCTAGAAGGAGGATTACTGTGAGAAGTTGGCACCAACAGACAGGCCTTGGAAGCCGGGGCCACAGTTTGAATACTTGGAAAAGGCAGAAAACTGTAGAAACTTATGAGCTCTTGAAGCAGGAGAGATCATCCCTGGGGTGGCTGGGAAGAGAGATCACGGTAAGTAGAGGAGGCAACAAAACACGTGTGAGGCACATTCAAAGCCCAGTCAATCTGCATTTACAAGGGTGATTAGAGTGAAAAAGAAACCCAAGAAAGAGAGAGCACTGACTGGTCAGGATGGCTGAGGTTATGATTCAGTAACAGACAGCTCCTGCCCCCTGTGGTTGAAACCACCAAGGTCTGCTTCTTGCTGAACTGCTTGTCCATTGCATGTCAGCATCATAGTCATTTGGGGACCTAGGCTGAAGGGGGCTCCATCTTGACTCTTGCTACCACCATCCAGACAAGACAAAGGATACTCAGAGAATCCTTTGCACTGGTTCTCAAAGCTTCTGCCCAGAAATGACACACATTTGTTCCACTCACATTTCTTTGGCCAGAACAAGTCACACGATCATGTCTATCTTCAAAGTTTCTGACCACCTCTTTTTGTTTAACTTCCTAATAAAATACACTTCAAATTCTCAAGCCTAACATTATATATTTTTATTTAAAATTACTCTTCCTCTGAGTTTATTTTAATATCTTAGAATAAAGAAGCTATAATATACGAAGAAGGCCTGCATTGTGTTCTGTGATGAGTCATCTTCTATGTTAAATGAAGGATCTTGTTACAATAGAATATTCTTGGGGAGGCAGAGGTGTCGGAGTGAGAGGCTGACATGGTTAAGTAAGAGTTGCCAAAGGGAATTCCCTGAATAGAAGCACCTTTGCTTTGCATTATGCAAGAGCAGGTCCAAAGCCAATGGCAGAGCAGAGCTCCAGGGAGAACCTGCTTGCCACATGGAGCTGCCTGTGAGGGTCAGCAGTGCACCTCTGGGGGAGCGGGCCCATGGAGTATTTGATAGCATGTGTCTCTGTCAGGCTCTCTGGTGTGGCAGTAAGGCACTTGGGATAGTGAAGACCTGTTCCCTGTCAGCTCCAAGATTAATGAAATAACATGTCCTGTGGGGGTTGAAATTCAAGATTAAACATCGTGGTCTGGAGTGATAATATGTAAAGGTTACTTGAAGGAGACAAGCTGACAGTGAAGCCACTAAGACCTTCATGAAACATTCATCTATCTGTCAAAATCTTACTGAGTACCTCCCGGGTACCATGTCCTATTATAGGCACTCGGGATGCAGTGATGAACAAGATAGATGGAGTGGATACTGTGAGATGCCACCAGAGGACAAGTGCAAGGATTCTGAGATGCAAATATGATTCAGGAAGGTGAAGAAGAGAGAAGTGTGCTGTGGCTGGGTGGCATGAACAAGAGGAATCACCTTGAGATCAGTGAGATAGGTGGGGATAGACCGTGGAAGCCACCACTGGCCATGACAGGCACTTTGGATTTTAAGGGCAATGAGAGATAGGGGCCACTAGTCCATACAGTAGTTTCCAGTGACTTCAAAAAAGACACCCCTTTCTCAAGTTAAAAAAAAAGTTAGTGACTAGTTTAGTGCACGATTTGAACAACCGTCCACAGTATTCCTGCTGGGGAGAGCAGGGATGCAGAAATTTGTGGCAGCTGGGACACGTAACTGGGAGAGGAGCGGGGATGAGGGGATAGGAAGAACATCAGCCCTGGAGTTTAATCAGCATCACCCAGCCCAGGTTCATTCACAGGGTGATTCCATAATTCAAGCTGCATTTTAAATCAATGGCCAGACATATGCATCCTATTACAAATTAGGCAAAGCTGCTGCTATGAGGACGTACCCCTTGACTTGGCCTGGCTCTCCCCACGTGCTCACTCATCACCTCTCGATGTGGGGTGCATAAGCAGTCAATCGTACGAATATGCCTCTCACACCCCCCACCCACCCCTACGTGTCCCAAGTTGTTTCACGCAGCTGGGGAGGGCTGGGCTTATTTGATTCCTTAGTTCCATACCTCTAAATAAAATGCAATATTTTTTGTATCAGATAGGGATTGTGTTCAGCTGCCAGCACAGAGACCCAGCAAAATCTGTTTAAACAAGATAAAGATTTGTTTATCTCTCACATAAGAGAAACCAGACACAGGGAGCAGAAAGATAGAAGGAACTTGGATCCCAAATGATTACAGAGCCACCATAGAAATCCCAGACTCTCTACATCTGGCTGGAAAGGAGACAAGGGAAAGGAAGAGGCGAATGCCTCCACATGTTTTCTGACCTTTTAAGGAGCTTTTCCATAAGTCCTACCAGAAACTTAGGCTCAGGTTTCATTGGCCCTAACTTAGCTACATCTCCTCTCCACCTCTGTCCTGATATAGATATATCACTATTTGTAGTTAATAATCAAAGTTTCTATTTTTATGATTGTGTAAATATTGTTTACTCCAGCTACAAGAAATGAATCATTTCTTTTCTTATAAAGAACATCTCATAAACTTTTTGTTCTTTCCTAGAGTTTTAACTAGCCTTTTTTTTTTTTTGGTACTATCTGTCATTATTATAGCTTCAGCTTTTCTCCACCCCCACTCTGCCCTTGAATCTCTATCACTTCAGGTATGCTTCCTTTTTTTCTGCCTCACAAAGGCCCTTATTCCGGAACCTTCTGTTCCTTGGTCTCATCCTCTACCGGTTGATCTCAGGGTCTGCTGCTCAACAGTCATCCTTGGACTTGCCATTCCACTCTTGTGAGTTGGAGGCATTGCTTCCAGTGTTCCATATCTTCTTCTTTCTTCATTTATTCCACATTTTGATAGAACTTCCCTACGATTACTCCTAGATTAGCAACCAAAGACGTACTGGACTAGGCACCAGACATACAGAGATGAATGAAATATAATTCCTGTCTCGAGGGTTTCACAGCCTAGTGATGGAGACAGACATGTAGAAAGATGAGTAATAATACTTAAGGGCACTTATACATTCTCATAACTAAAGTGTGAGGCAGTGTGTGAGCAGAAGCAGTAAAATCTATTTGTGGTATCAAGGAAGACTTCGTAGTAAAGGTGAAAGAAGGCTTTGAAAGAAGACTAAGTGTTTGGCTTAGTGGAGAAGTGGAGGAAGGGAATTCCAGGCAGAGGTAACAGCATGGACAAATGCATGGAGGCGTGAAAGATAAAGCCAGTTAGAGGAATGGCAGATTCAGTGATACTGGAGTATAAAATACAAAAAGGGAAAGTCAACTAGGCTGATGAAGTAGGTTTTGGCCAGAGGATACAAGACCTAGTATGCTTTCCAAGTTCCAAACAACCTGTTTATAAACTTATGAGCATGTCTTATTTGCAAATTACGGGTGGCCTAAGCAGGTCTATAAATGTAGGCAGGGCATTAAAAAAACCAAACATTTCTGTACAAGAAATAAAGTCTCTTCAGTTCTGTTTGTTGGTTTTTCAGTCCCAACTTAGAGGAGACTGCAGTGCTTCCATCAGGCCTATGTATCCCTTACTAACAAATCGCTTGAGGTTTATCTCAAGATAAATGTTTCTTTCTTAGATAGACACTTTGCTTTCCCTTCAAAAGACAAAGCAAACCCAAGTCACAGAGGATAAAGACCCTCCCATTTTCTACCTTTCCAGATTATTGGGTTTATTCTATATTTGCAACATTGCTAAGTGTTTCAAAGGGGACTAGGGCAGACATAACCTCACCTCATAGACTCCTTCTGGCTCCACATCACAAGTCTCCTGGGTACTTTCACAATATTATTGGTCGAAAAACATTTAAAATATCTTTCCTCTATAAATGCATGGGCATATAGTTTCCCCGTTTCCCTGTAATGCCCGCATTATAGGTAGGAAGTAGACAGTTGGACAACTGTTTTATGGAGAGGCTCAGACCTCAAGAAAAAATACCTTCACCCTCCTTAATGGTGGAACCCAATATAAGGTAGTTCATGGTTACTCTCTTTTCAAATGATTTTTTACCTTATAGATAAAGTTGTTTCAGTAATTTTGTCATAATAGCTCTTTAGGAGGAAGGAATGAGAGAGGAAAATAGTTTAATTGGTTAGGGGAAGTGTGGAAAAGTGTGAGGGGGCAGGTAACACAATATTTTGAAATCTACTTCTAAACCTGAAACCTAATTCATAAGCTTACTTATGAACATTTGACAGTGTTTGAATCGTTTGTTTACTTTTCCAACTAATATTGAATGCGCATCTCGTTCAATGCTGGACGCTTGCTGGGCAATGAGAACAAGATGAAGAAGAGGTCCAGGCCTGCAGGGAACTTGGGGTCCACTGACCGGCAGAGGAGGACTCCTTCTTGCCGCTCTGTGCCGTCAGTGCTGGGAGGGCAGAGGGGTTCCAGGCCAAGGACCCCACCTTTTGGCTCCCCTTTGCAGATTTAATTTCCATCCCTGAAATGACATCCTTTGTCTAATTCAACAAGATCCACTACTATAAAACGTTTCAGATTTTTTAAAAAAAGGCTTTTTGGTCATTGCTCAACTGCAGATGATACTCTTTGGGCTCAACCTACCTTACTACAATTTTCCTTGGCTTAAAAATCCCAGCATCGCCACTGAGGATACTCCTCGCTTTGGGGAGAGAATGTCAACTGCCCAGGCTCCAATTCCAAAATTCTGATCCAATCCACTGTCATTCTGGAATCTTTTCTAGGCATGTGTGTATACATACATATGTGTGTGTGTATATATAGATGCATATGCATGTTCAATATATTTTATACACACATATGCATATATATGTGTATGTGCATATATATTATATATATATTTCTGGTTTTGCCTCCTTTTTCTTCATATTAGAAAAAATGCAACATTAACAAAGAAATGAAAACATTAACTGGTTTGTGGCTCTAGATTTCATGACTCAGTGAATGTGTGGAAGTTTGTAGTGACTGAAAGAGGAGTGTTCCCATGATTTTCTCAACTCTAAGCCTGTGAGGGACTCACCCTTTGGAAGTGAGCAATATTATATAATTCTAGTGATAAGACCATTTGGAGTTAAATTGACCCAAATCCCTATGCGGCACATGGAAAACATCTGCTGGGGGAGAAACGTACCCTCGCAGCCAAATCCCTACAGGACTTAATCAGTTTTATGAAAACAGTTGTTGGCAAACACCCATTTCAGTTAGTGACCAAGTGTGATACCCTGCATCCTGGGGTTGGGGTGTTGTGGGGTGTCACCTAGGACAGAGGTTCTGAACCTTACTGGTACATTGGAATCACTTGAGGCGCTTCCAAAACTACTCCTGCAGAGTCTTCCCTGACTGGTATGGGTGAGGTCAAGCCAAGGTTGGAAACCACTGCAATGAGGTCATTGGCTGAGAAGTACTTGGTATTTGGGGGGAGAAACTACCAAGATAGCTTGTCTTCAATCTGTCTTGTTCTCTGGAGTGGAAGGTTGTGGAGAGAAACAGCGCAGGGAACATGTGGGGTCATCTGGGGACCTCAGGCCCAGGCATTCTTTCAGGGAGCCAGTGGCCCTGCCTGCGTGGACCCCACCACACATTGGCCTGGAGCCCCACGTGGACTGTCGTAATAGTGTAAGATAAGCTCCTAGGAATGAAAAGAGGGCAGCCTACCTTTCTGGGTTCTTGTGCCAAAGCAAGAGGTCTCAAAACTACATGGTGGTGGCAATATAGTTTGTGAACAGAAAAAACCAAAGGACAAGAGGACTCTGTTTTAGCAGATTCATTTATAAGGAAAATATTAGAAGCAAAAGGCACACCTGGGAATATTGTTATTGGAAAGAGCATTTTGCTAAAGAATTTTTATAAATGGAAACTGCTTCAAGTTCAAGCCATATTTAAAAACACAACCACATGGGTGGCAGGAAGGAGGGTAACAGCTGTGTTCAAATATTTTTCTGAAGGGATGAACACCTTTCAGACCTCATTCAGCTGTCTCTCCCGGGGGCCTGAAGTGGCTCTGTGTGGGTCCTACTTGTGTTTGGACCGGCCCCCAGCCCTGTCTGAGGCCTCTCCAACCCAGCGAGGATAATGAAACATGGTAGCTGGGTAAAGAGCTATCCCCTTTAGAGGTACAGATTATTTTCCCCCAAGACAATTCAATAACAATTCATTTTGGTACTGGAGAGAGAAATGGACACAAACTATGTATGATTTAGTGAAAAAGTCAAGGGGCCAAATTCCCTGTGAAACTCGTACCCCAGGGTATCTTGAAGTGTGTGGTATTCGTCTCAGGGATCGCTCAGGAATTCTCTCTCCCTTCCTTTGACCCATAGCAGACTACACTGGGTTAATTTTGGGTATTTCTGGGAGGTTGTTTGGGGATGGAGGTTGAGGGGCTTTGGGGAAACGGGAGCCAATAACCGTTTCCGAATAGACCAGAAGAGAATGTTTGCTGCGATGTGCAGCCCAGAATCTACTGTAGGCCATCCTCTGTGGCAATTTTGTAAACCGCTATGGCGATTTACTACCATCTTTGTCCTGATGGAACTTCACTTTTCTAGAAAACCACATTTTCTTTTTAAACTAGGTGTATGGTCCATCACTGAATGCCAGCTGCGTGAGGGCAGGCAGTCTGCCCTGCCTCCCCAGTGGGGTCCGCCTTGTGCCCAGAGCCACTGGCACAGGCAGGTGCTCCAAATATATTTGTTGAACAAGAGAAAGCGTAAATGTCTCCCCTGTGAACTTCCAGGAAGCATTTCTGAAGTAGACAAGGTAGACAAGAGACGCTTCATACACATTTTGCCCCAGATTCATCATTTCAGTTCCAAGGAAACAAAAATCTTCTCTGACCTTTTGTATGCTGTCTCATATCATATAAATGTAATGAAATCTGTTCCTGTTATTGATAAGAATGAACACTGTGAGCACACACTATGCAATCAGGCAGTGTTTAAAGAGGCTTGCATATATTAACCCATTTTTATTCTTACAGCTGTATAGGAACAGCTATGTCCATTTCACGAATGAGGAAAGGGAGGCCCAGATGATTTAGGATCTAAGTTTAGACACTCAGCTAATGAGTGGTGGAATTGGGAGCCCAGCCCAGGCAGTCAGCCTGTGGACCTTGTTCCCATGCCCACCTCCCTGCTCTGTGTCTAGGGGTCATAAAGTCGATGCTGTGGTTTTGCCTGTCCAGCATCCCATTCTTCCCTTCTGGATGCCCCTGGCTGACTCCATCAACATGGTTTGTGTTCTCACATGACCCTGCGCCAACCTTAGGTCATTGGTCTATGAATGTGCCCCTGACTCATCAGTTTATTACTTTTTCCCCAGGGTTTTTGAACTTGAAATTAGTAAGGAGTCAGGGTCTATTTCTCTCCAATAATTGTAAAATTCAGGAGCTATTGGCAGCCCCATCTGCCACCACAAGGAGAAAGCACTCAACAGCCAGAGAGAGGAAGGAAGTCAGGTCCTCAGAGAAATGGGAAGGAGAGACCAAGGGTCTTGAAACACTGAGCCTCTGGTTTGTAATATTCCCAAAGGCCACCACCTTCCTGTGTGAGATCCACGATCTCTGTAACATTTCTCCTTTTGTTTGAAGCACTTTGAATGGGGTTTCTTTCACTTACAACTTAGATACTTTTAACTAGTAGAGGCAGAAGCTCAACTCTGAGCCCTAAACCAAAGATTTCAGAGCCTTTTCCCTTTTTATCAACAAAGAAGGCCTTTGTCTAGAGAGGGATGTAAGCCTTTCCCTCATGGCCTTTTCCACAAGACAGGGATTGTTCAGGAGGACTTCATACCTGTGTTGCTACTCCAGATGTTTTCAAAGATGTGGCAGTAACTCATCCCGTGGTCTCTTGCTATGGGACTCTGCCACTCCTTGCATCAAGAGACGAAGTCTGTTTCCTTTTCCCTTAAATTTAGACGTGACACGTGACCTACTTTGACCAACAGACTACACCAGAGGTGGGGTACGTGACCTCCAAGGCTAGGCCCTAAAAGGCCTTGCGGCTTCTGCTCTTGCCATTTTGGAGTGCTGCCCTGAGGTCACCATATAAGGAAGCCAGCCCAGCCTCCTGATGGATGAGAGGCCAGGTGGAGGAGAGCTGAAGCACTCCGCTAAGAGCCAGTGGCATCTGCCAGACTCGGCAACCCTCCAGATGAATGCAACCATATGAGTGATTCTAAATGAGCCAGCAGAGAGAGAAACCAACCTTCAGAATCCAAAGAAATAATACATCATTGTAGTTTTAAGCCACTAAGTTTGGGGGTGGTTTCTTTCCCAGCAATAGTTAAATGATACAGCCAGTTTCAAGGTTTTAATTTTTCAAGTTTTGTAGTGAATATTCCTAATGAAAACAAATACAGCTGGCAGCTAGCAGGAAGCCTCTGAATGGAGTCTCCCTAGGTGCCTGGATTTTGTTGTTTGGTGGAGAAGTATGGAGACAGAAGGTGTGACAGGAAAAAAAATCGTACCTTCCAAGGCAGAGAGGGGATATTTTCCCTGTATTTCCTGGCCTACAATATGCTTTGGCATATGGAAGGGTCAGAAAGTGTTTTCGCCACTTGGCAGGCCGTATGAAGTCTGAGAACCTAAGTGTTGGACACTTTAGCATGTGCGTAATGAGAAGCCATGCATCATGGCCCCTGAGCAAGTGTATGTTAGTTGTGCAACATTTCTGTAGTTGGAGAAAGCTCCGGGTGTCATCCGAGAGCTGGTCCAGTGAAGAGGGAAAGGAATGTTCTGCGTGAGCTCTGAACATGACTACCTATTGAGTTCCAGAATCACATGGCTCTACATTCCCTCTTCCAGGCCCTGTAGTACTCTCACTTCAGGTGAAGCTGGTCCAGGCCTAACTACTGGGGGGAGCCCCAACTTGGGATATGTTAAGCTTCCAAACCTAGAGTTCTTGACTCAGCCAGAAAGAGCTTTATGCCTTTCTTCTCACTGCACTAGTTATTCAGCAAAGAGCCTTTCTAATCTTTTGCTGTTTCTCCTCCTAGTTATTGATAGAAAACACTGGGTGTGTAGAGCTGCAGAGTCTGAGGATACAACTGAGGAAAGCTCCTCACTTTACATGAGCTTGGGGTGTCTTGGTGATTTCAGACAGGTTTGGTAGGACGTGGAGTTGAGTGTTGGTTCCCAGTGGACCTCTGTTTGCTCAGGGCAGACAAAACCACCTTAACTGAGACCAAATTCTCAGGATCTCATAAACTAATGTCCAGCTAGATCTGTTGGTTTCCCTGGGATCCCACTAAAAAGGATTTAAGCCTCAGTGAGAGTCAAGTGTCTGAAGGACCCGGGACCCTCCAGGAAACAGGATTGCAGAGAAATCCCCCAGTTGAAAGTTTCCCAGTGTGAGGAGGGCATTCAGTATATTGCAGGCAGAATGTCAGGTGCAGTGTGAGGAAAGAGTGGGGGTCCAGCCAGGAATGTCCCCCTATAGTCCCTGATGTGTCAACAAGAGGACACCCTAGAGCCCACAGACCAAGTCTGGCCCAGGTCTGTTCTCATGGATAAAGCTTTATTGGCACCCAGCCATGCCCATTTGTTGTAACAGAATTTATAGGAGGAAAAGGGTGACACATAGTTCCATCATGAACTCTGTTCTAGAGGTAGCGGCATCCCCACTCTTTCCATTAAAAATGCAGAATAAGGACAAGGGTGAAACCCAATTAATGATGAATCTGAATGGATGATATCAAAATAGGGAAGTCTTGGAGTAAAAGATTTTAGGAGCAAGTAACTTGTGGCATCGGGGCCTGAGAACTTTACTAAAGCAGCCCTCGGCACCCACGCTGAAACAGTGGCTTGGGATAGAGTTAGTACAAAAAGCAGGGGCACTGTAGGTTTCTCCAACAAGCATTCTTTAAGTTAACTTGTTCCCACTCATAACCTGCAACAAGTTGAACTTCCATTGATGCAAGTGTTTCATGCCCAGGGAGGGAGAAATGACATAAGAAACAAAAGAAACGTGTGAAAAGTTACTAGAGAGAGCATGATCCAGTCTTTGGCAGCATTGGCTGGGTCCAGAGCTTTGTAAAACCTGAAGCACCAGAGGTATATTTACCTTTTTGCACCACAAATACACCAAAGCGTGGGGCAAGAAAGATTTAAAGAGAGGAGAGAAGAGGAGAATGGAAGGGGATGAAGGAAACCAAAGAACTTTATAAACTTCAGATGGCTGCTTCAGGACATCTGGAGGTTGACAATCCCCAGGAATCCAAAATCAATCCTCCCGGAAACGTCCTAGGTCACAGGAGCAGCCCAGGGGCAAATGGACACATGGTAAGTGCGTTCGATGCCAGGCTGTGCACCAGAAGAGGGTGAGAACTGCGTGTGCCCCTGGGAGCTTGTGGCCCTGCTGCCGCCGCCACTCAGAGCTCTGTCTGGTCCCCTGAGGCAGAGAACAGGGCTCGCAGTCATTGCCAATCCTCAGAGCCAAAGCAGCTCTGGTCCTTCTTCGGTAGCCATAATGCAGCCTCACAGAGACTTTAGTCCAGGCTTCTTCCTTTTTTCCCCTCATTTTCTCCTTCAGCCTCCAAGAATGCAAAATGTGAGTCACAGGAAAGGGCTTTGAGACTGCAAAGCACTCATTTCTGTGGGTGTCAATATTCTCATCTGTGAAATGGGAGAGGTGTGGATGAGAACAACAAATTTCCAAATTTTTGTTTTAAACCAATAGGTGTCATTTTTCAAACAAAATGTCAATCAAAGCCAGGTGGAAACATTTCACTTGAGGAATGTGGAGGGTGAGCAAGATGCCTGTGAGGGCTGTCGTGACACAGGACCACAAGCAGAAATGTATTGTCTCACAGTTCTGGAGGCAGACATCCTAAATCAATCTTCCGAGAGCATGAGTGTGACGGAGAGATGTGTCCAGGCCTCTCTCTTTGGCTCAGAGGTGGCTGTCTTCTCCCCTTACATTGTCCTTCCTCTAAGCATGTCTCTGTGTCCACATGTCCTCTTTTGGTAAGGATCCCGGTTATGTTGGGTTATGGCCCACGCTAAGACCTCACCTTAACTCGATTACCTCTGTAGAGACCCTATCTTCAAATAAGTTCATATTCTGAAGTACTGGGGGTTGGGACTTACATGAATTTGGCAGGGTGTTGGGTTGGGAGGGGCATACAATTCAACCCATAACAGAGCCTTTCCTGCTCTGACCCATTCCCCTGTCATGGAGACTCCTGGGAGAACACTACAGAAACACAGAGCCCCAGACACAGTTTTCAAAAGCTGACAAGAGAGAGTCAGCCCCTCTCTCGGCTCTAAAAGTCTATCCATCAGCAAAGGTCTGTGCTATAGGAAACCATTTGAGAATATGTGTGTCTTCACCTGTTGCTCAGATCTTGGTTTCTAAATACCATTCCCCATTGAGTGAAACCAGGCTTCCTTGAAAAAATGGCAGATTCTAGGACAGGGTAGAGAAAGTATGAGATGCATCTGAAATAGATTTTTGTGCTAGAATGTAATGATGGGAACACATTGAGAGAACGCAGAGTAGGGGTAGGGAGCAGAGAGAGAGAAAAGAAAAAAGAGGAGGAAAAAAAGGACACAGAAGTCTGTTTGAAGGGGCCCCCAGTGGCTAAATCTAGAATAATAGGAACATCAAAATAAACAGCGATTGTAACGGATTATAACCATTTGAGTAAAAGAGTAATCTATGAGTCTATATTGATAGAAATAAGTGGAAAAATAAACAAATATGGAGAAGGGAACGTACCTTCTTATAGTCTAATGTCAACTACTTAAGTTATAATTAGTTCGATTTTGAAAATCACTTTTGGAACCATCACAGTAATAATTAATTCAGGCAAGATTCATCATTAGATGCTAAAACTAGTGAGGAAAATATGATCTTTATAAACATCATTTATAAATATGATCTTTAACATGATCTTTATATCAAGTCTCAGAGTACCTCCCCACAAGTTATTCATTAATTTCAAAGGGAAAAAGAGTAAGTCTATGCTGAAGAAACGTGGAGGACATCACCTTAACTAAGGGATCAATGTTAAGAAAAGGAGCAATGGAACAAACCTCCTTATTTTCCTCCTGATACGATGCAGTAAGAAGGACAAAACAGCATTTTTGTGCTATTCCTGCTGTATTAGTTTCCTGTGGATGTTGTAAAAAATATTGCCACAAACTTGGCAGCTTAAAAGAACAAAAATTTATTCTCTCACAGTTCTAGAGGCCAAACGTATGAAGTCAGTGTCAGTGGGCCATAATCAAAGTGTCAGCAGGGCCTTGCTCCTTCCAGAGGCTCTAGAAGAAAATCTGTTCTTTGCCTCTTCCAGTTTCTGCTGGCTGCTGACATTCCTTGGCTTGGAGTCCATCACTCCAATCTCTACTTCTGTGGTCCCATCACCTCCCCCTCTTCGGTCAGTGTGAAAGCTCCTTCTGACTTCCTCTTATAAGAATGCACATGGTTGCACTAAGGGACCACCCAGATAATTCAGGATAAGCTCTCCATCTCAAGATCCTTAACTTTATCACATCTTCAAGGGTCCCTTTTCCATATAACATTTCCAGGTTCCAGGGATTAAGACCTGTTATCTTTGGAAGGCCATTCATCAACATTATTCAACACCTTCTAAAAAAGCAAAACCAAATTGCTTCATGAAGACACATCAGACAGGCCAAAACTGAGGGCATTCTACAGAACAATTGACCTGTGCTCTTCAAAAAAATTGATGTTATGAAAGACAAAAAAAAAGAGTGGGGACAAGTTTGAGACTAAAGAAACATGACAGACGAATGCCATGTGTAATCCTGGGTGGGATCATGGATGGGTGTGGCTGGGGAATGTCACAAGGACATTATCAGAGCAACTGGAAACATTTAATTCTACAATAAATAATGGTAATATACTAATGCTAAATCTACTGACTTCTGAGGAGGAACCAAGATGGCGGAGTAGAAAGACGTGCTCTCACTCCATCTTGCAAGAACACCAGAATGACAACTAGCTGCTGGACAATCATTGACAGAAAGACACTGGAGCTCACCAAAAAAGATAAAGACAAAGGAGAAGCCACAATGAGATGGTAGGAGGGGCGCAATCACAGTAAAATCAAATCCCATAACTGCTGGGTGGGTGACTACACAGACTGGAGAACACTTATACCACAGAAGACCACCCACTGGAGGGAAGGTTCTGAGCTCCACGTCAGGCTTCCCAACCTGGGGGTCTGGCAACGGGAGGAGGAATTCCTAGAGAATCAGACTTTGAAGCCTAGTGGGAATTGATTGCAGGACTTCAACAGGACTGTGGGAAACAGAGACTCCACTCTTGGAGGGCACACATAAAGTAGTGTGTGCATCGGGAACCAGGGGAAGGAGCAGTGACCACGGGGGAGACTGAACCAGACTTACCTGCTAGTGTTGGAGGGTCTCCAGCAGAGGTAGGGTTGGGGGGGTGCTGTGGCTCACTGTGGGGACAAGGACACTGACTGCAGAAGTTCTTGGAAGTACTCCTTGGCATGAGCCCTCCCAGGGTCTGTCATTAGCCACACGAAAGAGCCCAGGTAGGCTCCAATGTTGGGTTGCCTCAGGCCAAACAACCAACAGGGAGGGAACCCAGCCCCACCCATCAACAGTCAAGTGGATTAAAGTTTTACTGAGCTCTGCCCACCAGAGCAACAGTCAGCTCTACCCACCACCAGTCCCTCCCACCAAGCCTCTTAGATAGACTCATCCACCAGAGGGTAGAGAGAAGAAGCAAGAAGAATTACAATCCTGCAGCCTGTGGAACAAAAACCACATTGACTGAAAGATAGAGAAGATGAAAAGGCAGAGAGCTATGTACAAGATGAAGGAACAAGACAAAACCCCAGAAAAACAACTAAATGAAGTGGAGATAGGCAACCTTCCAGAAAAAGAATTCAGAATAATGATAGTGAAGATGATCCAGGACCTCGGAAAAACAAAGGAGGCAAATATTGAGAAGATGCAAGAAATGTTTAACAAAGACATAGAAGAATTAAAGAACAAACAAACAGAGATGAACAATACAATTACTGAAATGAAAACTACACTAGAAGGAATCAGTAGCAGAATAACTGAGGCAGAAGAACGAATAAGTGACCTGGAAGACAGAATGGTGGAATTCACTTCTGTGGAACAGAATAAAGAAAAAAGAATGAAAAGCCTAAGAGACCTCTGGGACAACATTAAACGCAACAACATTCACATTATAGGGGTCCCAGAAGGAGAAGAGAGAGAGAAAGGACCAGAGAAAATATTTGAAGAGATTATAGTCGAAAACTTCCCTAACGTGGGAAAGGAAATAGCCACCCAAGTCCAGGAAGTGCAGTGAGTCCCATACATGATAAACCCGAGGAGAAACACGCCAAGACACATAGTAATCAAATTGGCAAAAATTAAAGACAAAGAAAAATTATTGAAAGCAGCAAGGGAAAAACAAAAAATAACATACAGGGAACTCCATAAGGTTAACAGCTGATTTCTCAGTAGAAACTCTACAAGCCAGAAGGCAGTGGCATGATATACTTAAAGTGATGAAAGGGAAGAAACTACAACCAAGATTACTCTACCCAGAAAGGATCTCATTCAAATTCGATGGAGAAATCAAAAGCTTTACAGACAAGCAAAAGCTAAAAGAATTCAGCACCACCAAACCAGCTCTACAACAAATGATAAAGGAACTTCTCTAAGTGGGAAACACAAAAGAAGAAAAGGATCTACAAAAACAAACCCAGAACAATTAAGAAAATGGTCATAGAAACATATATATTGATAATTACCCTAAACGTGAATGGATTAAATGCTCCAACCAAAAGACACAGGCCAGCTGAATGGATACAAAAACAAGACCCATATATATTCTGTCTACAAGAGACCCACTTCAGGTCTAGGGAAACATACAGACTGAAAGTGAGGGGATAGAAGAAGATATTCCATGCAAATGGAAATCAAAAGAAAGCTGGAGTAGCTATACTCATATCAGATACAATAGACTTTAAAATAAAGAATGTTACAAGAGACAAGGAAGGACACTACATAATGATCAAGGAATCAATCCAAGAAGGAGATATAACAATTATAAATATATATGCACCCAACATTGGAACACTTCAATACATAAGGCAACTGTTAACAGCTATAAAAAAAGAAATCAACTTTAACACCTCACTTACACCAATGGACAGATCATCCAAAATGAAAATAAATAAGGAAACAGAAGCTTTAAATGACACAATAGACCAGATGGATTTAATTGATGTTTAAAGGATATTCCATCCAAAAACAGCAGATTACACTTTCTTCTCTAGTGTGCCCAGAACATTCTCCAGGATAGATAAAATCTTGAGTCACAAATCAAACCTCAGAAAATTTAAGAAAATTGGAATCATATCAAGCATCTTTTCTGACCACAATGCTGTGAGATTAGAAATCAATTACAGGGAAAAAGACATAAAAAGCACAAACACATGGAGGCTAAACAATACGTTACTAAATAACCAAGAGATCACTGAAGAAATCAAAGAGGAAATCAAAAAATACCTAAAGACAAATGACAATGAAAACACAATGACCCAAAACCTATGGGATGCAGCAAAGGCAGTTCTAAGAGGGAAGTTTATAGCTATAGAAGCCTACCTCAAGAAACAACAAAAATCTCAAGTAAACAATCGAACCTTACACCTAAAGGAACTAGAGAAAGAAGAACAACCAAAACCCAAAGTTAGCAGAAGGAAAGAACTCATAAAGATCAGAGCAGAAATAAATGAAATAGAAACAAAGAAAACAATAGCAAAGATCAATAAAACTAAAAGCTGGTTCTTTGAGAAGATTAACAGAATTGATAAACCATTAGCCAGACTCATCAAGAAAAAGAGGGAGAGGACTCAAATCAACAAAATTAGAAATGAAAAAGGAGAAGTTACAACAGACACCGCAGAAATACAAAGCATCCTAAGAGACTACTACAAGCAACTCTGTGTCAATAAAATGGACATCCTGGAAGAAATGGACAAATTCTTAGAAAGGTATAACCTTCCAAGACTGAACCAGGAAGAAACAGAAAATATGAACACATTAATCACAAGTAATGAAATTGAAACTGTGATTAAAAATCTTCCAACAAACAAAAATCCAGGACCAGATGGCTTCATAGATGAATTCTATCAAACATTTGGAGAAGAGCTAACACCCATCCTTCTCAAACTCTTCCAAAAAATTGCAGAGGAAGGAACACTCCCAAACTCATTCTATGAGGCCACCATCACCCTGATACCAAAACCAGACAAAGATACTACAAAAAAAGAAAATTACAGACCAATATCACTGATGAATATAGATACAAAAATCCTCAACAAAATACTAGCAAACAGAATCCAACAACACATTAAAAGGATCATACACCATGATCAAGTGGTATTTATCCCAGGGATACAAGGATACTTCAATATATGCAAATCAATCAATGTGATACATCATATTAACAAACTGAAGGAGAAAAACCATATGATCATCTCAATAGATGCAGAGAAAGCTTTTGACAAAATTCAACACCATTTATGATAAAATCTCTCCAGAAAGTGGGCATAGAGGGAACCTATCTCCACATAATAAAGGCCATATATGACAAACCCACAGCAAACATCGTTCTCAAAGGTGAAAACTGAAAGCATTTCCTCTAAGATCAGGAACAACACAAGGATGTCCACTCTCACCACTATTATTCACCACAGTTTTCGAAGTCTAGCCATGGCAATCAGAGAAGGAAAAGAAATAAAAGGAATAAAAATTGGAAAAGAAGAAGTAAAACTGTCACTGTTTGCAGATGACATGATACTATACATACAGAATCCCAAAGATGCCACCAGAAAACTACTAGAGCTAATCAATGAATTTGGTAAAGTTGCAGGATACAAAATTAATGCACAGAAATCTCTTGCATTCCTATACATTAGTGATGAAAAACCTGAAAGGGAAATTATGGACCCACTCCCATTTACCATTGCAACAAAAAGAATAAAATACATAGGAATAAACCTACCTAGGGAAACAAAAGACCTGTATGCAGAAAACTATAAGACACTGATGAAAGAAATTAAAGATGATACCAACAGATGGAGAGATATACCATGTTCTTAGATTGGAAGTATTAATATAGTGAAAATGACTATACCCAAAGCAATCTACAGATTCAATGCAATCCCTATCAAATTACCAATGACACTTTTTACAGAACTAGAACAAATCATCGTAAAATTTGTATGGAAACACAAAAGACTCCGAATAGCCAAAGCAATCTTGAGGGAAAAAAACGGAGCTGGAGGAATCAGGCTCCCTGACTTCAGACTATACTACAAAGGAACAGTCATCAAGGCAATATGGTACTGGCACAAAAACAGAAACATAGATAAATGGAACAAGATAGAAAGCCCAGAGATAAACCCACACACCTATTGTCAACTAATCTATGACAAAGGAGGCAAAGATATACAATGGAGAAAAGACAGTCTCTTCAATAAGTGGTGCTGGGAAAACTGGACAGCTACATGTAAAAGAATGAAATTAGGACACTCCCTAACACCATACACAAAAATAAACTCAAAATGGATTCGAGACCTAAATTTAGGACTGGACACTATAAAACTCTTAGGGGAAAACATAGGAAGAACACTCTTTGACATAAATCACAGCAAAATCTTTTTTGATCCACCTCCTAGAGTAATGGAAATAAAAACAAAAATAAACAAATGGGACCTAATGAAACTTCAAAGCTTTTGCACAGCAAAGGAAACCATAAACAAGATGAAAAGACAAACCTCAGAATGGGAGAAAATATTTGCAAACGAATCAACGGACAAAGGATTAATCTCCAAAATATATAAACAGCTCATGCAGCTCAATATTGAAGAAACAAACAACCCAATCCAAAAATGGGCAGAAGACCTAAATAGACATTTCTGCAAAGAAGACATACAGATGGCCAAGAAGCACATGAAAAGCTGCTCAACATCACTAATTATTAGAGAAATGCAAATCAAAACTACAGTGAGGTATCACCTCCCACCAGTTAGAATGGGCATCATCAGAAAATTTACAAACAACCAATGCTGGACAGCGTGTGGAGAAAAGGGAAGCCTCTTGCACTGTTGGCGGGAATGTAAATTGATACAGCCACTATGGAGAACAGTATGGAGGTTCCTTTAAAAAACTAAAAATAGAATTACCATATGATCCAGCAATCCCACTACTGGGTATATACCCAGAGAGAACCATAATTCAAAAAGACACATGCACCCCAATGTTCATTGCAGCACTATTTACAATAGCCATGTTATGGAAGCAACCTAAATGCCTGTCGACAGATGAATGGATAAAGAAGATGTGGTACATATATACAATGGAATATTACTCAACCATAAAAAAGACGAAATTGGGTCATTTGTAGAGATGTGGATGGATCTAGAGACTGTCATACAGAGTGAAGTAAGTCAGAAAGAGAAAAACAAATACCGTGTATTAACTCATGTATGTGGAACCTAGAAAAATGGTACAGATGAACCGGTTTGCAGGGCAGAAGTTGAGACACAGATGTAGAGAACAAACGTATGGACACCAAGGGGGGAAAACCACATGGGGTGGGGATGGTGGTGTGCTGAATTGGGTGATTGGGATTGACTTGTATACACTGATGTGTATAAAATTGATGACTAATAAAAACCTGCAGTATAAAAAAACAAGAAAAAAAACAACTAATACTAAACTTCTTTGGGTTATTTGTATGGAAATATGTTAATATAAATGTTTCAAACATTACATGAAATTTCTAAAAATCTTATATGTTCTGGTATCATGTTATAAGTCATAATTCTAGTTATTACTTTAAAATGTATATCTCAGAAATAACTAAATTTTCTTGTCAATTGCATTACTATGAACTTTCATCAAATCTTTAACTGTGGTCATTTGTAAGTCTTTTGTAATTTACTGAGAGTTCTGGGTATACTCTGATGCTTTCACAAAAGTGTTTGTATAAAAAAAAGGGTTTCATCTTCAAGGAATTCATGGAAAAGACTCTGACAAGTACAGGTTTCTGGTAACTGACTATACTGCTGAACTGAATGAATAAGCATTTTCAGAACTCTAATGAATTCACAAAAGTGCTAACAAAAGATCAAGATAAAAAAAATTAATTACATGGGACTGAGTGAACTGATGAGGATGATTATAATTTTTGTGACTTTATGTTTGAAGGACTCAGAGGCAAAAAATATACAAATCAATTTTCACTGCAAAGTAAAGGAGCTGCTACAGTGGAGGATTACTGGACTGAATGTCAATATTATGACATAATATGAGTGTGTTTCGTGTTTGGTAATTGCAATCATTGTTGCTTTTGTTGTGGTCATCCATTTACAATGCTTGGTGTCAGTTTATTTATCTCTTGTAAAAATAAAATACAGTGTGTGTGTGAGTTGTGAAAAAAAAAGGAAACTTTAAAAAAGAATCTACTGACTTCTATGATATATAAGAGAATGTTCTTGTTCTGAGGAAATGAATGGTATAGTATTAAGGGTACAGAGGCATGATTTAAGTTTAAAAGGATATCTCAACTAGTTCTAAAAAAGTGCTGGAGATTGATACAAATATAGATATAGATGTAGGGAGATAAAGCAAATTTGGCAAAATGAATCTGGTGAAGGTTATATGGGAGTTCTTTATACTATTTCCACAAGTTTTCTGTGAATTGTGTGTAAGTTTGAATTATAAACGAATATACAGTATGTGCTTTACCATTATGGGCACAATTTCATGTCATTGGAAAGTTCAGACCTATTGACTTAGTTAAGAGGCAGAGCAGGAGTGTATCTTCACTAATGGTGAGGCTTATTTAACTGTTTTTGTGGTAATATGTTGATGTGGAAGGGCCAGTCTGCTCGACTGATATTGAAACATTAGAGGTGGAGAAGGCAGCCTGCAGGTGGAACCTTTTTTTTTAAGTTTTAATTTTTTTTTTCTTTTTGGAACACTTTGTTGAGATATAATTCACATACATACAATTTATGCATTTAAACTGTACAATTCAATGGCTTTTAGCATATTTACAGAGTTGTGCAACCACCATCGCTGTCAATTTTGGAACAATTTCATCTCCCCCCAAAGAAACCCCATACATCTTACCTCATCTTTATCACCGTCATCCCCTCAACCCTCACTCAGCCCAGCCCAAGGCAACCGCTAATCTGCTTTCTGTCTCTATTGATTTGCCTATTCTGTGCATTTCATATGGAATTATATAATATGTGGCCTTTTGTGACTGGCTTCTTTCACCTAGCATAATGTTTTCAAGGTTCATCCATGTTGTAGCATACATCAGTACTTCATTCCTATCGTACAAATAAGCCAAGGTGGTCCTAGCTTGTTTATGTCTTCACAGCAGTCTGAGTCCCCTAATCTCCAAAGTCTGCAGGTGTCACCCTCAAAATTTTACACGTCTAGTTAAGAATAGCCCAAACAAGAAGATGTTTAGCCATAGAGGGTCTGCCTGTTTTGCATACATTGGGAAACTATACCCAGCTTCTGCCGACCATTGACAAGATAGAGCCTTGTGGTTTTAAGGCCCCAAGGTGCTACTGCCCTTCAGAGCTCTCCAATTCAAAGATTCATTGCTGTGCTTCTAAGCAAGGTCACCTAGACACATATGCCCTTGTTCTGGCACCCCTCCCTGGGGTTCCCTTGCCCTCCTCCCCTTTGGGGTTGTCATAAGCCTCTGCACCGTCTCACGTTGCAAGGAACTTCCCTTCTTATAGAACCCTGTCCAAATGCTGCCCAAAAAATCTTGCTGTGTGTTACTGCCTCTTAAGATCATCTCTTTTTCCTCCATCCCCACCCCACAAATCTCACATAACCTCTCTAATTCCTTTTTATTGTTGAATAGCATTCCAGGGTATGGATAGACCACATTATCTTTATCCATTCATCCCTTGATGGACACTTTGGTTGTTTCCATCTTTAGACTATTATTTTGGCTGTTATGAACATTTATGTCCAAGTTTTTGTTTGAACACTTATTTTTATTTCTCTTGCTAGGTGTAGCGTTGCTGAGACATAGGGTAACTCTATGTTTAATCCTTTGAAAAACTTCCAGACTGTCTTCCAAAGTGGCTGCAACATTTTCTACTCCCACCAGCAGCATACAAGGGTTCCAATTATTACACATCCTAACCAACACTTGTTATTATATGACATTTTTATTATAACCATCCTAGTGGGTGTGAAGCAGTAACTCACTGTGGTTTTGATTTGCATTTTCCTGTTGACTAATGATGTTGAGCATCTTTTCATGTGCTATTGGCCATTTGTATATCTTCCTTGGAGAAGTGTCTATTCAGATTCTTTGCTCATTTGTAAATAAGATTATTTCATTATTAAGTTGTAAGAATTCTTCATATATTCCAGACACAACTTCCTTATCAGATATATGATTTTGAAATATTTTCTTCTATTCCACGGATTGTCTTTTTATTTTCTTGGCAATCAGCACAAAAGTTTAGAATTTTGTTGATGTCCAATTTATGTATTATTTTGTTGTTGTTGCTTAAGATTTTGGTGCTATATCTAAGAATCCACTGTCAAATCCAGGATCATGAAGATTTAACCCTATGTTTTCTTCTAAGAGTTTTACAGTTTTAGCTCTTACATTTAGACCTTTGATCTATTTTGAGTTAATTTTTTTCTGTAGTGTAGGTTCATTTACATGTGGCGATCGTTTCCCTACTTCTGGAATATCTTTTCCCTGCCTCATTAGACTGTTTCACACCTTGGCCTCAACTTTGGTATTCTCAAATCAGAACCAAAAAAGTGAAGCAGAGTCAACCCCCAAAGACCAGTGTCAGGGGGAGGCAGGGAGTGCCGAGGAAGCCCCCCATCTCCTGTAGACTGTGAGTTTAATCACTGCCCTCCACTGGGGCTTTTACTGTTTCAAGTCATCAAGCTTTTGTCTCAGCACCATTTGTTGAAAAGACAATTCTTTCCCCGTTGAATTGTTTTGGCATCCTTGTCCAAAATCAGTTGAACATGGACACATCGGTTTCTGGATTCTCAATTCTATCCCTTTGATTTGTAAATTTATCTTTATGTCAGGACTGCAACGTCTTGAGGCTTGGAGTGGAGCTTTTTATGTGACTCATTCCCCCAACGAATGAACTGCTCAGCTTAGGTTCCACCCTAGGCCCTGTCCTCTGCACCTAAGGTTGTGGTGCCTTTTAAAGGAGATACTGCAGTAGGTATTAGGACCTGTGCTGTACCTCTGTCCATGTCTTTTGTTTCTCCTCCTTTCCTGCCTTTCTGTGGACTTCGTTGGACATTCCATCACTCAGGAGTATTCCCTTAGGCTGGTGGCAGTGGCTCGTGATGACTTGAAACAGTAAGAGCCCTGGTGGAGGGCAGTGATTAAACTCACAGTCTACAGGAGATGTGTGGGGGGGGGCTTCCTCTGCACTCCCAGCCTCCCCCTGACACTGGTCTTTGGGGACTGACTGCTTCACTTTTTTGGTTCTGATTTGAGAATACCAAAGTTGAGGCCAAGGTGTGAAACAGTCTAATGAGGCAGGGAAAAGATATTCCAGAAGTAGGGAAATGATCTCTAGGAGGAAAAAGACATGGGCTCAATTCCTCAACACTTGGGCCTTTAGCCATCAAATGTTCTCTAGCCTTCCATCCCTTTGAAGGGAGGTAGAAAACAGATGCTGAGAAGTGAATCCATTCATCATCAGGAGTAACATGGCTGTAAAAACCTGAAACATTTCCAAAAAGGGAAATTTTACAGACTTGCTAGGGAACATAATAGAATCTGGAACTGGAAAAGCAAGTGAAAAGAAGCAAAGGTCACTGCCTTCAGGAGAGAAATATTGGGGAAAGGAGACATCCCAAAAGAGTGTTTTTCATATGGAAGAGGACGTGCGGAGAGCTCAGGTCATACATCTCCAGAATGAGGTCACTTCAGGTGATTTGCTGGGAATCAGGAAGACCTTATATGATCTGGGAATATATTAATGAAAGCATCACTGGCAATGATTTTACACAGAGGAAGTGTTGGTTAATATTTTTCATCTGCAGCCCAGCTGGAACAGGATGGGATGCAGGAAGGAGTCCAGGGATATCTAGAAAGGCCTCTTTCCTGGATGAGAAAACAGCATCACCATTTTGCAAATAGGAAGTGAAACATAAAGAAGGCAGGGACCACACCAGATTTAAGTTATACGATCAGAATTCCAGAGCCCATATCAGCACTATACCCACCAGCCCCTGACTCCAGAGGCCATGGGAAGGAAAAAGGAAGAGGCATAGAGACAAAGCCTAGCTTAGACTGGACTGCCATGTCTAGGGTGGCTCACCTTGGCTTTCTCTGTTGGGACACTGAGGCCAGCCTTTTTGTTCTTACCTAAAACAATGCATATTTCTAATAAACACCAGGGTAGCCAAGGGGTGGAATGAAGACTCTAATGGGTCCCCTTTGCACAGTGTGCAGAGGACACAATATGACAAGAGTGCCTAGAGCTGTGCCCTGTGGTGACCCTGGGACTTTGGTCTGTCCCCAATGTGTTATAAGCAGATTTTTTTTATACCTGAACAATTTTCTTACATGTTAATTACAAGTTGATTTAAACAGTGCAAGGAACAAAACAAAAAAAAAAGTGATAATGACCTAGAATTCCATCTGTTAACTATTGAGAATATTTTCACTTCTACTCTCCATGACTTAAAAATATACTCTAACTCACATACACACACACACACACAGAAGCACACATAATTTCTTCAAAAATTGAGTCTCACAGTACGTGTTCTTTTTTTTTTTTTTAACATCTTTGTTGGAGTATAATTGCTTTACAATGATGTGTTCGTTTCTGCTTTATAACAAAGTGAATCAGCTATACAGATACATATATCCCCATATTTCCTCCCTCTTGCGTCTCTCTCCCACCCTCCCTATCCCACCCTTCTGGGTGGTCACAAAGCACTGAGCTGATCTCCCTGTGCTATGCGGCTGCTTCCCACTAGCTGGCTATTTTATATTTGATACTGTATATATGTCCATGCCACTCTCTCACTACGTCTCAGCTTACCCTTCCCCCTCCCCGTGTCCTCAAGTCCATTTTATACGTCTGCCTCTTTTTTCCTGTCCTGCCCCTAGTTTCTTCAAAACATTTTTTTTTCAGGTTCCAAATATACGTGTTAGCATACGGTATTTGTTTTCCTCTTTCTGACTTACTTCACTCTGTATGACAGATTCTAGGTCCATCCACCTCACTACAAATAGCTCAATTTTGTTTCTTTTTATGGCTGAGTAATACTCCATTGTATATATGTGCCACATCTTCTTTATCCATTCATCTGTCAATGGACACTTAGGTTGCTTCCATGTCCTGGCTATTGTAAATAGAGCTGCAATGAACATTGTGGTACATGACTCTTTTTTTTTTTTAACATCTTTATTGGGGTATAATTGCTTTACAATGGTGTGTTAGTTTCTGCTTTATAACAAAGTGAATCAGTCATACATAAACATATGTTCCCATATGTCTTCCCTCACATGACTCTTTTTGAATTATGGGTTTCTCAGGGTATATGCCCAGTAGTGGGATTGCTAGGTCATGTGGTAGTTTTAGTTTTAGTTTTTTAAGGAACTTTCATACTGTTCTCCATAGTGGATGTACCAATTTATATTTCCACCAACAGTGCAAGAGTGTTCCGTTTTCTCCACACCCTCTCCAGCATTTGTTTGTAGATTTTTTGATGATAGCCACTCTGGTATGAGATGATATGTCATTGCAGTTTTGATTTCCATTTCATAATGACTAATGATGTTGAGCATTCTTTCATGTGTTTGTTGGCACTCTGTATATCTTCTTTGGAGAAATGTCTATTTAGGTCTTTAGCCCATTTTTGGATGGGGTTGTTGGTTTTTTTGGTATTGAGTTGCATGAGCTGCTTGTAAATTTTGGAGATTAATCCTTTGTCAGTTGCTTCATTTGCAAAGATTTTCTCCCATTTTGAGGGTTATCTTTGCATCTTGTTTATGTTTTCCTTTGCTGTGCAAAGGAAATCATTTATGTTTAATTAGGTCCCATTTGTTAAATTTTGTTTTTATTTCCATTTATCTAGGAGGTGGGTCAAAAAGGATCGTGCAGTGATTTATGTCAGAGTGTTCTGCCTATGTTTTCCTTTAAGAGTTTCACAGTGTCCGGTCTTATATTTAGGTCTTTAATCCAATTTGGCTTTATTTTTGTGTATGGTGTTAGGGAGTGTTCTAACTTCATTCTTTTACATGTAGTTTTCCAGTTTTCCTAGCACCACTTATTGAAGAGGCTGTCTTTTCTCCATTGTATATTCTTGCCTCCTTTATCAAAAATAAGGTGACCACATGTGTGTGGGTTTATCTCTGGGCTTTCTATCCTGTTCCATTGATCTATATTTCTGTTTTTGTGCCAGTACCATACAGTCTTGATTAGTGTAGATTTGTAGTATAGTCTGAAGTCAGGGAGCCTGATTCCTCCAGCTCTGTTGTTCTTACTCAGGATTGCTTTGGCTATTCGGGGTCTTTTGTGTTTCCATACACATTGTAAAACTGTTTTGTTCTAGTTCTGTGAAAAATGCCATTGGTAGTTTGATAGGGATTGCATTGAATCTGTAGATTGCTGTGGGTAGTAGAGTCATTTTCACAATGTTGATTCTTCCAATGCAAGAACATGGTATATCTCTCCATCTGTTGGTATCATCTTTAATCTCTTTCATCAGTGTCTTATACTTTTCTGCATACAGGTCTCTTTTTTCCCTAGGTACGTTTATTCCTAGGTATTTTATTCTTTTTGTTGCAATGGTAAATGGGAGTGTTTCCTTAATTTAACTTACAGAATTTTCATCATTAGTGTATAGGAATGCAAGAGATTTCTGTGCATTAATTTTGTATCCTGCTACTTTACCAAATTCATTGATTAGCTCTAGTAGTTTCCTGGTAACATCTTTAGGATTCTCTATGTGTAATATCATGTCATCTGCAAACAGTGACAGCTTTACTTCTTTTCAGATTTGGATTCCTTTTATTTCTTTTTCTTCTCTGGTTGCTGAGGCTAAAACTTCTAAAACAATGTTGAATAATAGTGGTGAGAGTGGGCAACCTTGTCTTGTTCCTGATCTTAGTGGAAATGGTTTCAGTTTTTCACCATTTAGGATAATGTTGGCTGTGGGTTTGTCATATACAGCCTTTATTATGTTGAGGTAAGTTCCCTCTATGCCTGCTTTCTGGAGAGTTTTAAATCATAAACAGGTGTTGAATTTTGTTGAAAGCTTTTTCTGCTTCTATTGAGATGATCATATGGATTTTATTCTTCAATTTGTTAATATGGTGTATCACATTAATTGATTTGCATATATTGAAGCATCCTTGCATTCCTGGAATAAACCTCACTTGATCATGGTATATGATCTTTTTAATGTGCTGTTGGATTCTGTTTGCTGTATTTTGTTGAGGATTTTTGCATCTATGTTCATCAGTGATATTGGCCTGTAGTTTTCTTTCTTTGTGACACCTTTATCTGTTTTTTGTATCAGCGTGATGGTGGCCTCGTAGAATGAGTTTGGGAGTGTTCCTCTCTCTGCTATATTATGGAAGAGTTTGAGAAGGATAAGTGTGAGCTGTTCTTTAAATTTTTGATAGAATTCACCTGTGAAGCCATCCGGTCCTGGGTTTTTGTTTGTTGGAAGATTGTTAATCACAGTTTCAATTTCATCACTTGTGATTGGTCTGTTTACATTTTCTATTTCTTCCTGGTTCAGTCTCAGAAGGTTGTGCTTTTCTAAGAATTTGTCCATTTATTCCAGGTTGTCCATTTTATTGGCATATGGTTGCTTGTGGTAATCTCTCATGAACCTTTGTATTTCTGCAGTGTCAGTTGTTACTTCTCCTTTTTCATTTCTAATTCTATTGATTTGACTCTTTTCTCCATTTTTTTCTTGATGAGTTTGGCTAATTGTTTATCAACTTTGTTTATCTTCTCAAAGTACTAATTTTTGTTATATTGATCTTTGCTATTGTTTCCTTAATTTCTTTTTCATTTATTTCTGATCTGATATTTAAGATTTCTTTCCTTCTGTTCACATTGGGGTATTTTGTTCTTCTTTCTCTAATTGCTGTAGGTGTAAGTTTAGGTTGTTTATTTGAGATGTTTCTTGTTTTTTGAGGTAGGAATGTATTGCTTTAAAAGTCCCTCTTAGAACTGTTTTTGCTACATCCCATAGGTTTTGGGTGGTCATGTTTTCATTGTCATTTGTTTCTAGGTTTTTATGATTTCCTCTTCGATTTCTTCAGTGATCTCTCAGTTATTTAGTAGTGTGTTTTATAGCCTCCATGATTTTGCATTTTTTACAGATATTTTCCTGTAATTGATACCTAGTCTCATAGCGCTGTGGTCAGAAAAGATACTTGATACGATTTCAATTTTCTCACATTTACCAAGGCTTGATTTGTGACCCAAGATATGATCTATCCTGGAGAATGTTCCATGAAAACTTTAGAACAACATGCATTCTGTTGTTTTGGGATGGAATGTCCTATAAATATCAATTAATTCCATCTTGTTTAATGTATCATTTAAAGCTTGTGTTTCCTTATTTATTTTCATTGTGGATGATCTGTCCATTGATGAAAGTGGGGTGTTAGAGTCCCCTCCTATTATTGTGTTACTGTTCATTTCCCCTTTTATGGCTGTTAGTACTTGCCTTATGTATTAAGGTGCTCCTATGTTGGGTGCATAAATATTTACAATTGTTATATCTTCTTCTTGGATTGATCCCTTGATCATTATGTAGTGTCCTTCTTTGTTTCTTGTAATAGTCTTTGTTTTAAAGTCTATTTTGTCTGATATGAGAATTGCTACTACAGCTTTTTTAAATTTTCATTTACATGGAATATCTTTTTCCATCCCCTCACTTTAAATCTGTATGTGTCCCTAGGTCTGAAGTGGGTCTCTAGTAGCCAGCATATATACGGGTCTTGTTTTTCTATCCATTCATCCAGTCTATGTCTTTTGGTTGGAAGCTTTAATCCATTTACATTTAAGGTAATTATCAATATGTATGTTCCTGTTACCATTTTCTTAATTGTTTTGGGTTTGTTATTGTAGGCCTTTTCCTTCTCTTGTGTTTCTTGCCTAGAGAAGTTCCTTTAGCATTTGTTGTAAAGCTGGTTTGGTGGTGCTGAATTCTCTTAGCTTTTGCTTGTCTGTAAAGGTTTTAATTTCTCTGTCGAATCTGAATGTACTCCTTCCTGGGTAGAGTAGTCTTGGTTTTAGGTTTTTCCTTTTCATCACTTTAAATATGCCCTGCCACTCCCTTCTGGCTTGCAGAGATTCTGCTGAAAGATCAGCTGTTAACCTTATGGGGTTCTCTTGTATGTTTTTTGTTGTTTTTCCCTTACTGCTTTTAATATTTTTTCTTTGTATTTAATTTTTGATAGTTTGATTAATATGTGTCTTGGCATGTTTCTCCTTGGGTTTATCTTGTATGGGACTCTCTGCGCTTCCTGGACTTGATTAAGTATTTCCTTTCCCATATTAGGGAAGTTTTCAACTATAATCTCTTCAAATATTTTCTCAGTCCCTTTTTTTTTTCTCTTCTTCTTTTGGGACCCCTATAATTCAAATGTTGGTGCATTTAATGTTGTCCCAGAGGTCTCTGAGACTGTCCTAAATTCTTTTCATTCTTTTCTCTTTATTCTGCTCTGCAGTAGTTATGTCCACTATTTTATCTTGCAGGTCACTTATCCATTCTTCTGCCTCAGTTATTCTGCTATTGATTCCTTCTAGAGAATTTTTAATTTCATTTATTGTGTTGTTCATCACTGTTTGTTTGCTCTTTCGTTCTTCTAGGTCGTTGTTAAATGTTTATTGTATTTTCGCCATTGTGTTTGCAAGATTTTGGATATCTTTACTATCATTATTCTGAATTCTTTTTCAGGTAGACTGCCTATTTCCTCTTCATTTGTTTGGTCTGGTGGGTTTTTACCTTGCTCCTTCATCTGTTGTGTGTTCTCAGTCTTCTCATTATGCTTAACTTACTGGGTTTGGAGTCTCCTTTTCACAGGCTGCAGGTTTGTAGTTCCCATTGTTTTTGGTGTCTGTTCCCAGTGGCTAAGGTTGGTTCAGTGGGTTGTGTAGGTTTCCTGGTGGAGGGGACTAGTGCCTGTGTTCTCGTGGATGAGGCTGGATCTTGTCTTTCTGGTGGCCAGGTCCAAGTCTGGTGGTGTGTTTTGAGGCATCTCTGGCCTTATTATGATTTTAGGCAGCCTCTGTGCTAATGGATGAGGTTGTGTTCCTGTCTTGCTAGTTGATTGGCATAGGGTGTCCTTCACTGTTGCTTGCTGGTCATTGATTGGAGCTGGGTCTTCCCATTGAGATGGGGATCTCTGGGAGATTTTCGCTGTTTGATATTACGTGGAGCTGGGAGGTTTCTTGTGGACCAGTGTCCTGAACTTGGCTCTCCCACCTCAGAGGCACAGGCCTGATGCCTGGTTGGAGCAACAAGACCCTGTTATCTGCACGGAAAAGGAGAAAAAGGGGGAAAAAAGAAAAAAAATATATATCATTGCTCCCAAATCCAGAGCTTCAATTTGGGATGATTCGTTGTCTATTCAGGTATTCCACAGATGCAGGGTACATCAAGTTAACTGTGGAGATTTAGCCCACTGCTTTTGTTTCTGCTGGGAGAGATTTCCTTTCCTCTTCTTTTCTCGCACAGCTCCTGGGGTTCTGCTTTGGATTGGCCCCACCTCTGCATGTAGGTCGCCTGGGGGCGTCTGTTCCCCACTCAGACAGGATGGGGTTAAAGTAGCAGCTTATTAGGGGGCTCTGGCTCACTCAGGCCAGGGGAAGGGAGGGGCATGGAATGCAGGGTGAGTCTGCAGTGGCAGAGGCTGGAGTGATGTTGCACCTGCCTGAGGCGCACTGTGTGTTCTCCCAGGGAAGTTGTCCCTGGATCACGGAACCCTGGCACTGGCGGGCTGCACAGGCTCCCGGAATGGGAGGTGTAGCTAGTGACCTGCGTTTGCACACAGGCTTCTTGGTGGCTGCAGCAGCAGCCTTAGCATCTCATGCCTGTCTCTGAGGTCCACGCTGATAGCCGCGTCTCACACCCGTCTCTGGAGCTCGTTTAGGCAGTGCTCTTAATCCCCTCTCCTTGCGCACCGCAAAACAAAGGGGCAAGAAAAAGTCTCTTGCCTCTTCGGCAGCGCCAGACGTTTTCCCCCAAACACTCCGGGCTAGCTGTGGTGCACTAGCCCCCTTCAGGGTATGTTCACGCAGCCAATCCCAGTCCTCTCCCTGGGATCTGACCTCCGAAGCCCGAGCCTCAGGTCCCAGCCCCAATCCACCCAGGTGGGTGAGCAGACAAGCCTCTTGGGCCGGTGAGTGCTGGCCGGCACCAATCCTCTGTGCGGGATCTCTCCTATTTGCCCTCCGCACCCTTGTCTCTGTGCTGTCCTACATGGCTCTGAATCTTCCCCCCTCCACCACCCACAGTCTCCGCCAGTGAAGTGGCTTCCTAGTGTGTGGAAATTTTGCTCCTTCACGGCTCCCTCCCACTGGTTCAGGTCCCGTCCCTATTCTTTTGTTTCTGTTTTTCCTTTTTTCTTTTGCCCTACCCAGGTACGTGAGGAGTTTCTTGCCTTTTTGGAGCTCTGATTTCTTCTGCCAGTGTTCAGTAGGTGTTCTGTAGGGTTTGTTCCACATGTAGATGTATTTCTGATGTATTTGTGGTGAGGAAGGTGATCTGCATGTCTTAGTCGTCTGCCATCTTGAAACTCCTCTGTTTGCAGATTTTTTGATGATGGCCATTCTGACAGGTGTGAGGTGATACCTCACTATAGTTTTGATTTGCATTTCTCTAATGATTAGTGATGTTGAGCATCCTTTCATGTCTTTGTTGTCAATCTGTACATCTTCTTTGGAGAAATGTCTATTTAGGTCTTTAGCCCATTTTTGGATTGGGTTGTTGGTTCTTTTGATATTGAGCTGCTTGTAAATTTTGTAGATTAATCCTTTATCAGTTGCTTCATTTGCAAAGATTTTCTCCCATTCTGAAGGTTTTCTTTTTGTCTTATTTATGTTTTCCTTTGCTGTGCAAAAGCTTTTAAGTTTCATTAGGTCTCATTTGTATATTTTTGTTTTTATTTCCATTTCTCTAGGAGGTGGGTCAAAAAAGATTTTGCTGTGATTTATGTCATAGAGTGTTCTGCCTATGATTTCCTCTAAGAATTTGATAGTGTCTGGCCCTACATTTCGGTCTTTAATCCATTTTGAGTTTAGTTTTGTGTATGGTGTTAGGGAGTGTTGTAATTTCATTCTTTTACATGTAGCTGTCCAGTTTTCCCAGAACCACTTATTGAAGAAGCTGTCTTTTCTCCATTGTATATTCTTGTCTCCTTTATCAAAAATAAGGTGACCATATATATGTATGTGGGTTAATCTCTGGGCTTTCTATCCTGTTCCAGTGATTTATATTTCTGTTTTTGTGCCAGTACCATACTGTCTTGATTACTGTAGCTTTGTAGTATAGTCTGAAGTCAGGGAGCCTGATTCCTCCAGCTCCATTTTTCTTTCTCACGATTGCTTTGGCTATTCGGGGTCTTTTATGTTTCCACACAAATTGTGAAATTTTTTGTTTTAGTTCTGTGAAAAATGCTATTGGTAGTTTGATAGGGATTGCATTGAATCTGTAGATTGCTTTGGGTAGTACAGTCATTTTCACAATGTTGATTCTTCCAATCCAAGAACATGGTATATCTCTCGACCTCTTTGTATCATCTTTAATTTCTTTCATCAGTGTCATCGTTTTTTGCATACATGACTTTTGTCTCCTTAGGTTGGTTAATACCTAGGTATTTTATTCTTTTTGTTGCAATGGTAAATGGGAGTGTTTTCTTAATATCACTTTCAGATTTTTCATCATTAATGTATAGGAATGCAAGAGATTTCTGTGCATTAATTTTGTATCCTGTTACTTTTCCAAATTCATTGATTAGCTCTAGTAGTTTTCTGGTAGCATCTTTAGGATTCTTTATGTATAGTATCATGTCATCTGCAATCAGTGACAGCTTTACTTCTTCTTTCCCATTTTGAATTCCCTTTATTTCTTTTTCTTCTCTGATTACTGTGACTAAAACTTCCAAACCTATGTTGAATAATAGTAGTGAGAGTGGACAACCTTTTCTTGTTCCTGATCTTGGTGGAAATGATTTCGGTTTTTCACCATTGAGAATGATGTTGGCTGTGGATTTGTCATATATGGCCTTTATTATGTTGAGGTAAGTTCTCTCTCTGCCTACTTTCTGGAGGGTTTTTATCATAAATGGGTGTTGAATTTTGTGAAAATCTCTTTCTGCTTCTATTGAGATGATCATGTGGTTTTTCTCCTTCAATTTGTTAATATTGTGTATCACATTGATCGATTTGCGTATATTGAAGCATCCTTGCATTCCTGCGATAAACCCCACTTGATCATGGTGTATGATACTTTTAATGTGCTGTTGGATTCTGTTCGCTAGTATTTTGTTGAGAAGTTTTGCATTTGTGTTCATCAGTGTTATTGGCCTGTAGTTTTCTTTCTTTGTGACATCTTTGTCTGGTTTTGGTATCAGGGTGATGGTGGCCTCATAGAATGAGTTTGGGAGTATTCCTCCCTCTGCTATATTTTGGAAGAGATTGAGAAGGATAGGTGTTAGGTCTTCTCTAAATATTTTATGGAATTCACCTGTGAAGCTGTCTGGTCCTGACCATTTTTTTGTTGGAAGATTGTTAATCACAGTTTCAATTTCATCACTTGTGATTGGTGTGGTAATATTTTCTATTTCTTCCTGGTTCAGTCTCAGAAGGTTGTGCTTTTCTGAGAATTTGTCCATTTCTTCTAGTTTGTCCATTTTATTGGCATATAGTTTCTTGTAGTAATCTCTCATGATCCTTTGTATTTCTGCAATGTCAGTTTTTACTTCTCCTTTTTCATTTCTAATTCTATTGATTTGAGTCTTCCCCGTTTTTTTCTTGATGAATCTGTTTGTCTGTTTTCTGTATAGTAGTTTGTATTTGCTAATCCCAAACTCCAAGTTTATCACTCCTTCCCCCTATCCCCTTTGGTAACCATCAGTTTGTTTTCTAGGTCTGTGAGTCTGTTTCTGTTTTATACATAAGTTCTTTTGCATCATGCATGTCATTTTTAGTGCTTGCTTCGTATTCCATCCCAGGGATGTATCACAACCTTCAAGTGGATAGTGTATTAGACTAATAATTATAATCAGAGCAACACATTTTTGAGTCTCCTGGGCAGAGCCAGAACAGGGCTCTCTGTTAGACATCCATCTTGCATTTATCAACTTTTCAGAAACAAATAGGGGTCTATACAAAGGAGGACTGGGAAAAATAGTGGTCCCATGCCTAGTAAACACTGAATCCTGTTTAAGAATTCCTTCTTTCTTTCTTTCTTTCTTTTTTTTTTTTTTTTTTTGCGCTACGTGCGCCTCTCACTGTTGTGGCCTCTCCCGTTGCGGAGCACAGGATCCGGACATGCAGGCTCAGCGGCCATGGCTCACGGGCCTAGCCGCTCCATGGCCTGTGGGATCTTCCTGGACCAGGGCACGAACCCATGTCCCCTGCATCGGCAGGTGGACTCTCAACCACTGCGCCACCAGGGAAGCCCAAGAATTCCTTATTTCTGATGGTTCCCTTAAGCTTCAGTGAAATTGATGTCTTACCTGGAATAGATAATATCTAAATGAGATAACACATTTAAAGTGATCTGTGAGATATAAAATTTCTATATAATCATAATAATAATGATAATGCTAACAACACAATAATAATAGCATTTTTATTATAAATTAAGTACTAGACTTTGGGTCTACAGTGGGAACCTATAGAAGATTTAGAATTACACAAAGCAATAGCTTGTTTCACTTTAGCTGCATGTGCTCCTGAAAGATTGGGACAAATAAATCCTTAATAAATTAAATCATACATTCACACTTAAACTTGGAAATGGCTTTATTTTCCTTTCTGATTGGTGTTCAATTTTCTCTGCTCTTAAAACTTTAGTTTTAAGTTCTCCCAAGAGGCTAAGGTTTGGCAAACACTTAAACTTTCCAGGGGAACTTCCTAAAGGATCAGTCTAAGTGCAGGGCATCCTGTTTGCCACCTTCCCCCTCTCGCCATCCACCCTCACCCTCCCAACTGACCCTGTCCTAGGAGTCTGGCTTGTATGGACTGCGTTCTACAGCTGCCAGGTCCTCAGGCTTCTGGGTGGGTTTGGCCAATGGGGGCCCCAACAGGAGATCAGAGGGAGGGGGGAGAGGGGTTCAGGGTATTCAGGGTATTCATGCTCTGGCTTCCTCCCTGCAAAGTCACCTCGCAGGAAGGCATCCTCCACACAACTCTCTCCTTCCAGGAGCCCATAACTTCTCCTTTCCTCATCACATTGGGTCTGGCGGTAATAACAGCTCCACTGCTTTAGCCTACACCTTGTAAATTGTACCTTTGCAAAGACACTCTATTCTAATTATTGTAATTTGAGTGTGCCTTCTCTTCCCTGTTGGGTCCCTGTCTGATAAAGTCTGGAGCGTTCAGGAATCATTTGACAGTAGATTGCATCCTTCCTTAATTTGGTGGCTAGAAGCCAGTGGAGGCTTTGCTATTTCTTTCAAGGGCTCTGTGAATTAAAGATAAAGACACACAAAAGAGGAAGGGCATCAAGGATCTGGGTGCTAGACAGAAATGGCAAAGCCATCAGTGGTAGAAGATCATAGTGGTTAGGCGTGTAAGCTTTGGTGCCACGCTGCCTGCATTCAGGTAAAGCCCTGTGCTCACTGTGGTAACCAGCTTCGAAGATGGCCTCCAGTGACCCTGCCTCCTGCATTCTTCCCCTGTGAAATCCTTCCCTTTGAGAGTGGGAGCGTGTGACTTCTAACTAACAGAATATGTCATTTTTGTGATTATGTTGCATTAGATTGTAACTTCTTTGCTAGCAGACCCTCTCCCAGGCGGGCTTTGATGATGCAAGCTGCCATGCTGTGAGTCATCATAAAAAGAAGCCCATGAGGCAAGGAAACGAGGTAGTATTTGGCCAAAAGTCAGCAGGGAACTGAGGCTTTCACCCCAACAGTACTCAAGGATCTGCCACCTCCAAAAACCCTGTGAGTTTGGAAGCAAATCCTTCCCCAGTCAAGTCTCCAGATGCAACTCCGGCCCTGGCTGATACCTTGATTGCAGCCTTATAAGACACCTTGAGCCAGATCACTCAGCTAAGCTGTGCCTGGGTTCCTGACACAGGAATAATAAATAATATCAGGTAATAAATGAGATAATAAATGAGTTTTGTTTTAAGCCACTGACTTTGTGGTAATTTGTTAGGCAACAAAAGATAGTGATATACTTACTAACTGTGTGACTGCAGGGAAGTTACTAAACAAATTTATGTCTTAGTTTCCTCATCTTTAAAACTGGAATCAGGATAATAATTATATACTTCTGCTTTGTAGCACTGGGGTAAGAATGAAATGGGTGAGCTGTAACATGCCTAAAGCAGCACCTGTCATAGAGGTGGCTGATCACATAAATGTTGGCTATTATTTTTAGAGCAGACCATGTAGTCCCTTCAGGGATATGCCACCTTCCCTGATAATAAGATTCAGTTGACCCTGAGCCCCAACTTTCCTCCCTCATTTGTCTCTTTGCTAAGTCTGGCATTTAATAACAGATTTCCACAGAGCAGAAAGCTTTTGCAACTTTGCAGAGCCCTAGAGCATGAAAACATTGCCCTGAACTTTTTCTGAGACTCAGTCACCTGCTCTGTCATCCTCTCTGTGGATTCTTCCCTGCTGTGATTTCTGAATGCCTTCGAAAATCAGCTGGAGACAGTTTGGCTGACTTGTGGAGCTCTGGATCAGAGCACAAATCTGGATGTTTGTTTGGTGGCATTTCTTATAATGCATCCCTCTAGGGGCCAGCAGAGCATCAGAGACCAGTGGCATTTGGACACCAGAGAGGAGGGTCTTCAGCCCTGCGTCTCCCAAAACAAAGTGTTCAGCTCCTAAAGTGCATTTCACTCTTCTGCCCAGACCTTGGATCCTTCTCTCTTCCTGCGTCTGATAGACAAGATTTCAAGGATCTTTTCCTGTCAGTCCCCTTTCCCCATACCCTCTCTCCATACACTCCAAACTTTCAGATCCATCTTCTTACCAGAGTGAGGCCTAGGCCTCCAAGCTCCTTCCCTTCTCCTTGTACCCACCCATGCTCCTTTTTCTTCATAGAATTTTACCTTTCCATCCAGTAAGCCCTCTCTGATCCAGATTCACTTTTACCTCCTGTTCCTACCTACCTAGATTTGGTGGACACAGGTTTTCCCCATTGTTCCAAAAGCCACCCCCCACCAAATAAACACACAGAAACCTATGCACATATGTGGGATATACTGCCCCACATGCTGTGGGAGAGCAAACAGACCCAAAGAGGAAAAAGCACTCTTCAAATTAGCCTCCAGCTAGCGGTCGTCTCTCCAGGAGTAAAATCCAAGTGTCCTGACCCAGAGTAGACACTGTCAGACAACAGAGCTGACCTGTCAGCTGGGTCTAGTCAGCTGTGTGATAGTTTTGGTTAGTTTTGACCCCATGAGGTAGGGGCAGAGCTGGATGTGGGCAACACTCAGGAAATATGGGCTGACTCAGAGGGCAGGGAAATTAAGTAGTTGGAGCTCATTTGGAAAAACAGTCCACACTTTTGGGTGGAGCCTTTCTGGGAGGTGCATTTCATGCATTTCACAATAGCTGTTTACCTTTTAGTGTGCTGCCAGCTCTCAGGGACTCCACTGCATGTGTTCTGTTTCAGGGAAAATGATTCTCTTCATTGCCAGTTGTGGTTTTTTAATTTTTATTTATTTTATTTTTTATTATTATTATTTTTTGTGGTATGTGGGCCTCTCACTGCTGTGGCCTCTCCCGCTGCGGAGCACAGGCTCAGGACGTGCAGGCCCAGTGGCCATGGCTCACGGGCCCAGCCGCTCCGCGGGATGCGGGATCCTCCCAGACCAGGGCACGAACCTGCGTCCCCTGCATCGGCAGGCGAACTCTCAACCACTGCGCCACCAGGGAAGCCCCAGTCGTGGTTTTTTAACATGTGAGGAAGCAGCTCCCCTGCATCTTTTAAATCTCCCTTTGCTGAGTGCTGGGCTGCAACACAGAGGAGAGAAAGGGGGAAACATAGAGGGGGTTTTTCCACAGGGATAATTTATTATTAGCAGCAGCACTACTTTCTTCCTTTTACCGCTCTTTTTTGTGGGGTGGTGGGTAGACACTACAGTCTTGTGTGTGGGTGGGCAGATGAGTGACTGGATAGATAGACGGAAGAGGGAGTTTCCTTCTTGGGATTCTCATAATCGGTCTGTGGTTTACATCCCATTCATCTGGAGGGTACCGGGATTAATCAGAAACAGCTCGAGCTGAAACTGCCTCTATTGCCACAAACACGCTGAACTCCGTCAGGGTCTCTTTTCTCCTTCCCACCAATCAACTCCTGCTCTATTTTAAACAAAACTTCCTCCAAGTGTCCTTAATCTCAGGTAACCACCATGTACAATGCTCATTATTTAAACTAAAAGCGGTACGTACATAGAGTAACAAAACAAAACAAAACAGTACAGGGAAGTGTACGATAAAATCCCAGTTGTTCCCCCCAAAAGAAACTTTCAGAGATTGGACGTTTACAGAAAAATGTCAGCTCCTAAACCAGGAAAGATTATATACTTTTTATTTATATAAAAGAAATTTCTCTATATCCACAACTCTGGCCCTTGCTGATTTTACTTTCTACACATTAGAGCTCTTTCAAATTAGCATGTGATCACTCTAGTTCATTCTTTATAATGGCTGTATTGTATTCCATCATATGGTTACATCTAATTTATTCAATCAGTTTTCTGTTTATAGTTGTTTTGGTGATTTGCAGTTTTTCACGTGGCAGCTTCAGCGGCAGAAGTCTCCTGACTGGAATGCCGGCCCTGGCGGTCATTGGCATGTTGGTCCTGTTTAAGGAGTCTGCCAGCCAGGCGCTGAGCCCACGGTCTCTCAGAGATGTTTCCTCCTGCAGCGAGGCCCCACCACAGGAGGGACAAGGCCCAGGCACTGCATGCTAAAGAGGTGCAGAAAAAGGTAATTGGGCTCCAACACACAAGACCTCCAGAGGGAGCAGGGAGAACATTCTCTGGGAGCCTGAGCCATGGGCTCTGGTCCTACCTCTACAGAAGAGTAAGAAACACAAGGCGCATGGACCAGCCATTCATTGTGCTCTGACTCTGAGCCAGCCACTTCGCACAGGCCATGGCCTTTCCTCCTCATCACAAGGGGAGGTATCATCAGCCCCTATGGGTGTGGGGACTGAAGCACCGGTGCTAAGTCGCCTGCCATGGGTCAACACTATTTTTGTCCTAGTGGCACACGCTAGGGATCGCTTCTCTGTTAATTCCAAGTTTGAAATTCTCTTCTTCCCAACCTCACTTTGCTCTCCTTTTAGCCACTCTTTTCTTTTCTTCTGCCCTCCCTTTGCAGGATAAACTAAATGAGGCCAAGAAGTTTTTATTGAGCACCTACTCTTTGCAGAACACTTCTTTTTCTCCTTATCCTGTAGCTCTCCAAATGGGAGGCACAGTTGTCTAAGAGATTCCATGGTCTCAAATCATGCCCATTGGTTCGCAGACTCAAGAAGTCTGTCTTCCTGATGCTCAACATCACTAATTATCAAAGAAATGAAAATCAAAAGTACAATGAGGTACCACCTCATACTGGTCAGAATGGCCATAATTAAAAAGTCTACAAATAACAAATGCTGGAGAAGGTGTAGAGAAAAAGAACCCTCCTACATTGTTGGTGGGAATGTAAATTGGTGCAGCCACTATGGAAAACAGTATGGAGGTTCCTTAATAAACTAAAAATAGAGTTGCCGTATGATCCAGTAATCCCACTCCTGGGCATATGTCTGGAGAAAACTCTAATTCGAAAAGATACATGCACCCCAATGTTCATTGCAGCACTATTTACAATAGCCAAGCCATGGAAGTAACCTAAATGTCCATCAACAAATGGCATGGATAAAGAAGATGTGGTACATATATACAGTGGAATACTACTCAGCTATAACAAAGAATTGAAATAATGCCATTTGCAACAACATGGATGGACTAGAGATTATCATACTAAGCGAAGTAAGTCAGAAAAAGAAAGACTCACAGACATTGAAAACAAATTTATGGTTACCAAAGGGGAAAGACTTTGAGTGAGGGAGAAATTAGGAGTTTGGGATTAGCAGATACAAACTCCTATACAGAAAATAGATAAACAATAAAGTCCTACTGTATAGCACAGGGAACTATATTCAGTATCATGTAATAAACCATAATGGAAAAGAATATGAAAAAGAATAATATAGGGCTTCCCTGGTGGCGCAGTGGTTGAGAATCCGCCTGCTGATGCAGGGGACGCGGGTTCGTGCCCCGGTCCGGGAGGATCCCACATGCCGCGGAGCGGCTGGGCCCGTGAGCCATGGCCGCTGAGCCTGCGCGTCCGGAGCCTGTGCTCCGCAACGGGAGAGGCCACAGCGGTGAGAGGCCCGCGTACCGCAAAACAAAACAAAAAAAATAGTATATATATGTATAAGTGAATCACTTTGCTGTACACCTGAAACTAACACAACATTGTAAATCAATTATACTTCAATTGAAAAAAAAAAAGAAGTCCAACTTTCCAAGGTCTCCTTCGGAGGAAATCACAGGATGCCCTCCTGACGTATAGGACAAGTGGCTTGAGGAGGGGGGCTGGTAGTGAAGTGGGTCCTCTCTGCCTTCCCGGGTCTCCTGCCAATGCAATGAGCCCGGGGCTTCTCCAGGTTGCACTCTGAGCTTCAGTGCTGAGTGTATCAGAGGCTGGGATGCTGGAGGCTGCACCAGAGCTCAGGCCACAGGGCCCTTGGAGGGGAGGGAACTTAGAGGTCCCTGGGGCAGAGTGAAGACAGCATGCTAGTTTCTCCAGGGGCTGGATCCTGAAGGAGGAAGGATATGCAGTCAGAAGTCAGACACCCACGTCCTGTCCCCACCGCCACCCCACCAGCGCCCATGGGAAACAGGCTCTGAGAGGTGGATTGACAGCAAGTAACACAGCCCCAGGCTCCCTGCTCCCATCGAACTCCTGGGTTATTAGCAAGGCTATGGGAGCTCCCCAAAGTGCTTCAAAGTTTGAATGAGGCAGCCATTCATTGGGCAGTTGCTGAGGCCAGGCACTATCTAAGCCGGGCCCTTTTCTAAACCCCATAACAGCCCTGCAAGTCAGCTATCAATACTCACATTTTACAGATAGGAAGACAGAAGCTAAAGTTAGTCAACTGTGTGTTCCAGAGCCCAGAGCACGTATAAGGCAGGCAGACAAACTGTGTGAGCCCAAGGCGGGGAGGAAACCTGGGTGGCAGCCTGCGGTGGACAGGAGGTGGCTCTGGCTGGGGCGCGGGAAGCAGCGGCATTATAAGAGCCCTTTGGGCCTTGTCTTCCTTGAAGGGGCCATTTCCCGTTGAATCCGTAACACTGGAGCAGATTGGATTCTGACAAATCCCTTGGCAGGCTTTCCCTAATGGAACATCCAGAGAGAAAAAGTCCCCTGTCTTCCTACATGTCCCTTGTAACCTCCTCCCCACCACAGGGACCTTGTTTGCTCTGGCAGACAGGGAGCCCATTCAGAGTCCTGGGGTGGCACAGGTAGAGTGTATCCTGGGAGCCTGGACCCCACGCCTGGTTAGCGGGGTTGGAGTGGCCTCCGGAAGCCTCCTTTGGCTCGAGTGGGGGAGGGCACTGACCTTATTCTGGCCGATGAGAAGGACTGACTTTACGGTTCTATCTTGCCCCATACACCAGAAAGCCACTTCGAGCTGGTGGAACGGGGCCTGGTGGGCGGGATGGTGGCTGGCTGGTGGGGTCGTGGTCTCTGCTGGCTGCAGGGAAGGTGATTCTAGAGCCATCATCAGCCCTAGAGGGTGCCAGGCCGCGTCCACGGGGACAATCTTAGCTGTACCTACTTGGGACACACACAGCTACCCAGTTTAGCTTTTTATTTATGCTGCAATCACAGAGCTTTCTTTCTTATACAAGGAGGGGCTTGCCAGAGCTTTATAGTTTTCCAAGGGTGGGAAAAACAACCTTACCTTAGGCTCAGACCACATCTGATTATGAAGGGGCTGTGAGTGAATTACACTCAAGCTGCCACCCCCTGCCCCCCCACCCCTGCCTTGGAGGCCTTGGAGGCAGGACAGGCCCTCATCCCCAGCTCCAGGCACAGGCAGCTCAGCCCCGCCCAGGGCCAGCCCCTCAGAGGAACGTCAAGGTCACTGTGAGGAAGGAACGTTCACAGCTTTTCCCCCTCCTGCCTTCTTGCTGGCCACAACTGTGCACGACTAGCTGAAGCTTATTATGTTTAAATATTCGAAAATGCTTCGCTAAATACGGCGGCTTGTTTGCTTTTGCTGACAGTAACAGTCTACCCACAGAGCCCTTTCAAACCTCAGCGGTGTTTGGGAAAGTGGACAAGGGACTCATTCAGTGACGCACAAGTTTGACCAGAGCCAGGAATGAAGCCTGGATTTCATGAAATGAGGAGTAGCCTCAGACCACACACAGAGATGGTTCTGAACCAGCGGTGCTGCCCTCCCCCCTGCCCCCATCACACACACACACACACACACACACACACTCCCTCCCTCTCCTCGCCCTGACAGAGGGCCCCCACTGACAGCGGGAAAGCTCACTGGCATCCACAGCTGAATGTGAAGGGGTGTCCTTGCCTTTGGCGGCCCTTTGTTAGCAACGAGCTGATGAAAAACATGGATTACTCCAGTGTGTGCACCCCATCCTAAAGAGAGCTCACACAAAAGCCAGTGCCACCTAAACACAGCTGTCAGAGAAGAAAACGGAGCCGAATGGAGTTGTTGAAATCAATTTTGTGTGGGGAGTCAAGAAACACACAACTTTTTCCCCAGAATGAGGTCCATCCTGTGAAAACTTGCCCTGTGTTCAGCGAGTCCAGGGGATGCCCCTTCCCCCCGGCCCCCCTTCCTGAAATGTGGGCCCACCCAAATGAGATTATGAGGACTCTAGGAGTATGCTTCTTGCGGGAGACATCGGGGCAAAATTATTGTTGTTTCCCTGTCACTGACTGCACACTTCATGCAGGGTAAACTGAATCTGACTAGGGCCCTGTTTGAAGTTTAGAAGATTTAGGCTTTCTTTTTTCCCTTTCGAACTTTTATTTAGACATAGGTTCCAATGCATCCTAGGAGCACGAGGCAGTTACACCCAAGAAGTATTTATGGTGCTTCAGTGAACTGAGTGGGTTAGAGGCAGAGCTGGGCAGGGTGAGGGAGGGCAGCCCCAGCCCCCACCCCGAGTCCTGGTCCTTACGAAGGGAAACTAGGCCCAGACAGACATCACTGCCACATCTAGGTTGGCAAAAACTGCCATGCTTTTCCACGGTTTTTGTTTTTCCTTCACCATCCACGACCCACCCCCGCCCCTCTGCGCTGTGCCGGGGGCGGCGTGGGAGGCAGATTGCCGGTGCCTCATAAGGTTGTCCCCGCTTGCCTCTCACTAGGGTGCTTCAAGGAGAGTGACCTGGAGAGAAGACTTGTGGACTGCCTTCTTTCTTCTGACACTCACACTTTCTGAAAGGAGAAAACGATTTTGCCAAGAATAGGTACAAAGTTGGAAGCCCAGGGGTTCTGGTTTGGTTTGGAACGGGAACCACACAGTTCCAGGATGTCTTAATGGGGTACACAAATTCTTAACCTCAAGCAGTGCAGACAGTCAGGAGAATGAGTTCTCTCTTCCGAGCTTCCTTGGGGTTTTCCTGAAGCTTCCTCTTAGTCTCTGACCATGCTGGTGAAATGATTGACCTCGGTTTCCCTAGCCCAGAGCACAAACCACAGAGATGGAACAAGGGCCAAAGGTTCCTGGCTGAGTGGTCACTTCGCATCCAGGAAGGTTTCCTCCCTCCATCCTGGGTTGTTAGAGCCAGCTACCACTTCAGGCGATGGTGTCACCTCCCACAATAAACTCACTCATATTTTAACTCAAGAGCTGCTCTTTCATCCTTCTGCTCTGTACCGCTGGGAATTCATGTCCTTGTTCCCTTGCTAAATAGACACCCAACCTTCTACTCCCCTGGCATCTCTGCTCCTGCACCTCCACCCCTCCCATTCCTGCTGCTGTTGCCTCTGGAACACCAGGTAAACAGAGGGCCGGGCCTATAGCATCCACATGTCCTCCTGGAGAGCCAGCCTCTCACCTGTGGCCCAGGGTATCACACCCAGGTCAATCTTCCTCCACAGGCGTCCCAGGAGGGACAGAAAAATACAGCTTCCCCGAGCAGTAAAATAGAGATTATGATCTGATCTTGCAGGACAATGTGAAAAAAGTAAGATCCCCCCTTTTTTAAAGTCCACCAATATTTATCAAATATCTATTACATTCCAGGTACAGAAACATTGCCAGTTCCCAGTTATTTGATAAATACTCTGGAACACATTAGCAGAGCAAGGAGTAACAGTTTTGAACATTATAACTAGGTGTGGCAGAGACTGTAGCGCTCACCAATCAATACCTGATTCCTGTGATCCTCTCTTCCCGCTGCGCGCACCCCTGGAATACAGTCTCAGCCTCCCTTGCTGTTAGGTGGAGCCATGTGACTGGGTCCCAGCCAATGAGATGTGAGCATGTGATGTGTGCCACGTCCAGGCCCAGCCCATAAGAACTTCCCACACTTTACAAAAATGAACTCAAACATGGATCACAGACTTAAACATAAAATTGTAAAACCTTTAGAAAAAAACAGAAGAAAATCTTTGGAATCCAGAGCTAGGCAAAGAGTTCTTAGGCTTGACATAAACTCACAAACCATAAAATGAAAAAAATCCTTTAGACTTCCTAAATTAGACTTCATCAAAATGAAAGCCTCTGTTCAGAAAAGACTCTGTTAAGAAGATGAGAAGACAAGCTACAGACTGGGAGAAAATATTCGTAAATCATATATCCATATGTCTAGAATACATACAAACCTCTCAAAACTCAGTAGCCAAAAAGCAAACAATCCAACTAGAAAATGGACAAAAAAACATGAAGAGAGACATTTCACTGGAAAGGATATACAGAATCAAATAAGCACATGAAAGACGCTCAGCATCATTAACCATTAGGGAAATGCAAATTAAAATGGCAATGAGATAACCATACCAGAAAACAGTTCGGCATTTTCTTAAAAAAACAGAAACAAAAACAAAAAAATGAAACATGCAAATATCTTCTACCCCGGCGATTACACCCCTGAGCAGTTACCCCAGAGAAATGAAGACTTATGTACTTATGTTCACATAGAAACCTCTATACAAATGTTTACAGCAGCTTTATTCATAGTAGCCAAAAATTGGAAACAGCCCAGAGCTCCTTCAGTGGGTAAATGGTTAACAAATTGTGGCACATCATACCATGGCACACTGTTCAGCAATAAAAAAGAACAAACTATTGCTACATGTAACAACCTGGAAGAATCTCCACAGGAATTATGCTGCTGAGTGAAAAAAATCCAGTCTCGAAAGGTTACATACTGGAGCTTCCCTGGTGGCGCAGTGGTTAAGAATCCGCCTGCCGATGCAGGGGATACAGATTCGATCCCTGGTCCGGGAAGACCCCACATGACGCGGAGCAACTAAGCCCGTGCACCACAACTATTGAGCCCGCATGCCACAACTACTGAAAACCACATGCCTAGAGTCCACAATCACAACAAGAGAAGCCACCACAATGAGAAGCCTGCGCACCACAGCAAAGAGTAGCCCCCACTCGCAGCAACTAGAGAAAGTCCATGTGCAGCAACAAAGACCCAATGCAGCCATAAATAAATAAATAAATAAATAAATTTTTAAAAAGATTACGTACTATATGATTTCACATATACAATATGATTGAAATGACAAAATTATAGAACTGGAGAACAGATTAGCTTGCCAGGGATTAAGGAGGGGATGAAGGTGGGAGGAAAGCAGGTGTGGTTGTAAAAGGGCAACATGAGGGATCCTTGTGTGATGGTACTGGTCTCTATCTTGACGGTATTAATGTCAGCACTGGCTGTGATATTGAACTAGAGTTTTGTAAGGTGTTACCATGGGGAAAAACTGGGTGAAGGGTCCATGGGTTCTTTCTGTATTATTTCTTACAACTTCATGTAAATCTACGATTGTCTCAAAACAACAGGTTTGGTTACTGGACCCCCCAAATACCCCTAAGACACATGATCCAGTGATCTTTCATCACTGAGAAAGATTAACAGAGAAAGGCAAACCCCAAAGTGTCCCTGAATGGCCATGTCCTGCAAAGTCAATCCCTCAACCTCCCATACTGGGCTGAGATGTAATCAAGAAAAAACTTTTCTCGTGTTAAAGCACTGATGTCTGGGGATTGTTTGTTACTGCAGTCACTTCTACTTACCCTGACTAATGACACATTGAGGATCTGGGACTTTAACCCAAATTTGGGTTCCACAGGGAACAGACAAGTTGTGCTGACTTTCTCATGAAACTATTTTGGTCTCTAGTGCTGAGAAATTACCCCATCTTTCTGTCTGTGTGAAAACCAGGGATCGACTCCCACTTCAGCACTTACTGGCATTTGGAGTTTAAGTCACTGGACTTGTCTAAGCCGCATTCTCCCCTGCTGCAAGACTAGGGAGTAAAGAAGTGAGGTGCATATACGTGTACTTACCTGTGCAGCTGAGATTGGGGGTTATGTGTCCAGCAGCCTCCTCCTTGTTCTCTTTGTGATCTGACTCTTCTGGTCTCCCAGTAATTCTCTGTCTTAGCTCCGGAGTGACCTTTTCTAAAAATGGACCTGATCATTTGCCTTGGTTAAAAAATAACAATAATGACAATGACAAAATGGTAGTGATGCTGTTTTTAATAATGATAGCTGGGCTTCCCTGGTGGCGCAGTGGTTGAGAGTCCGCCTGCCGATGCAGGGGACGCAGGTTCGTGCCCCACTCCAGGAGGATCCCACATGCCACGGAGCAGCTGGGCCCGTGAGCCATGGCCACCGAGTCTGTGTGTCCGGAGCCTGTGCTCCGCAACGGAAGAGGCCACGACAGTGAGAGGCCCGCGTTCCGCAAAAAAAGAAAAAAATAATGATAGCTGCCATCATCAAGCACTTATTATATTCCTAGACACTCATAAGCGACTTCAGCCTCCACCCTAGGGTTTGTGCTGGCATTTCTAAGCCCAGCACCTTCTGAACTGCTCTTCCCCCAACCCTTCTGGGCAGGTCATGCTCCACCAGGCAGCAGTTCTTCCCCTCAGTTCTCCACAACTTGCTCTTGGGGCATCGTGTCCCTCATTTGAGGCTGTGATCTCGGAAACATGTAGGTGGGGCCTGGGCTTTACCTGCTCCTGAATGGCTTTACACGCCAGGCACTTGGCAGAGTTCTCGTGTACCTCGTCTTACCTGGTTATACAAAATGTCCTTCTGTAGAATGGGAAATTCTGACAGGCTCTTTCTAGGATGGGCTTCTAAAGCTAGGGGCCCCCCAGACCTCAGTCAGGCCACGACGAAGTTTCATTGGTTGTGCTAGTTTTCTATTGCTGCTGTAACAAATTACCACAAACTTAGTGGTTGGAAACAACATGAATGCATTATATCTTGCTGTAGGTTCCAGGTCTCACTGGGCTAAAATCCAGGTGTCAGCTGCGCTGCGTGTTTTCCTGGAGGTTCTGCAGGAGAATCCCTTCCCTAACCTTTCCAGCTTCAAGATGCCACCCTCCTGCCTCGGCCCACGGCCCCTCCTCTGTCATCACAGCCACAGCAGTGGGTGGAGGGCTTTGAATATGGCATCACTCCAACTTCCTCTTCTGCCTCCTTCGTCCATTTAAGATTACACTGGACTTGTGATTGCATTGGGCCCACCTGGATAATCCAAGATAATCTCCCCAGTTTAAGGTCTGTTTGGGAGCAACCTTAATCCTATCTGCTACCTGAATTCCCTGTTGTCAGATAAGGTAACACATTCACTGGTTCCAGGGATTAGGAGGTAGCCATCAGACCCACCACACTAGTCCACAGCAAAATGAGAAAAATAACAACGTAGTGATTTTCCTATGAAGCTATTTTTTTTTTTAATTTGTAATTCTGAACGTATGCCTTTGCAATTTGAGGGAGAGGATGTTAAATAGTATGAAATGTCCTTTTGAGAAGAAATGAAAAGTTGGCAAACTGACATTTTCCTGGTCCATGAAGTTCCAACCCGTGGAACTAGTAGTGGATCCTGTGGAAATAGTCCCATGGACATGCTCCCCCAGAGCATCATCTGCGTGGCAGTCAGAGGCTGGCAACCTCAGGGTGCTACTGAGGCGACCAGTTGTCCTGAAGGACGCAGCCCCACTGAGAATCATGGAGATGTGAGGGTGTCAATGACAGGGGCTTATCATCCCATTCAGATCGGCTCCCTGATTAGTACTTGGGTTGGGCTGAAGAGTGGGGGCCCCAGGCTGTGAGCAACCACGGGATGGCTGCAGGAGGCAAGCTGACATAACATGTGTCACAGTCCTTAGCTGACAGGTGTTTGTCTAAGGCTAACGTGGGTCCACATTTGCAATCAGAGGGCTGTGTGGTTTTTGAAAAGCCACTCAACCTCGCTCAGCCTGTTTCCTTGTCATCAATGAAATAAGGAGCATAATACCTTCTTTAAGGGCCTTATGAGGCTAAATGAGATCCTATACGAGAGGAATTTGTGTGGTCCACACACTTATACTATATAATCAAATAAACAAATACCAGTTTTTACCTTACCTGATAGAGAATACTCTTGATATTTTTGAGGGTTAAAGATAACTGTAATCTTTAACAAAATGTATTTCTTGGTTTTTGCCGTTGTCATTTGTCTTTAGAGAAACAAGTTAAACCAGACAACTTTAAAATAGCTTCTAAGGCAGCATTTCAGTTTCAAGATGCTGAGAGACAAATTCACTCAAGAGATGGGATAAAATCCAGCCATTAGCAAGCAGATGAATTTTGTTTTTGTTTTTGTTTTTGTTTTTGTTTGCGGTACGCGGGCCTCTCACCGCTGTGGCCTCTCCCATTGCGGAGCACAGGCTCCGGACGCACAGGCCCAGCGGCCATGGCTCACGGGCCCAGCCGCTCCGCGGCCTGTGGGATCTTCCCGGACCGGGGCACAAACCCATGTCCCCTGCATCGGCAGGCGGACTCTTAACCACTGCGCCACCAGGGAAGCCCAAGCAGATGAATTTAATTCAAATGTTGTGTGTTTATAATATTTTGAAAATGTTTAATGGTCTATTAGTTGCACAGGTAAGGATTTACCTACTGGTGAGGGCTTTTAAAATATTAGCAAATGATTTGAAAGATTAAAAAGAAAGGAAAAAAAAGGAGAGAAAAAGTTTGGTTTTGGTTGATTATCTTAAAAGTCATATAAATGGCTTTTTTACAGGTAGTAAAATTAATATAAAGATATTGATGGATATATAAAGAGATTATATAAAGGAGAAAATAATAGTCACTCTTATTCCCGTGACCCAGAACCCTGCTAACATTTTGTTGTATTCCATTCTGTTGTTTCCTTTTTAACGGGCAAGAATAAAGTGATTTTCATACTGTACTGCTATCCCATAGACTCCTACCAGCATAGACAAACGACTTTAGCTCAACAACAGAAAACCTTGTGGGCTTTTCTAATTATTACAGAATCTATATTTACCCTCCAATATTTCTAGATGTCCAGCAATATCTACTTGGATCCCCCCTATATTTTCCATTTTTCCTCTCTCCTAGAAATTCCTTGAATCTTTCAGTACTCTCTACAGCACTAGTCTAAATGAACACAGCTTTTAGAACCACACTGGGGTTCATCCATGGCCACAGATGCTGAGGAACCCAAGGACAAGGAAGGTAGGGAGAGAAGGAGACACAAGTCCCGTTTCCCTTCTCCCTGTCCTTGGGCATTTATCTCATGACCACCGTGGTAGCATGGTGGCTGGGGCTTGGCCCTTTGTCCCACCTTCTGCTCACTCCTGACCTGCTGGGGCCGGAGCACTAAACAACTTTACCAAACTCTCTTGTGCCTGAATGTTTTCGCATGAGTTCGAGTTAACCACTCAGATCCATCTGTGACAGGCTTGGAAGATGGGAGCGAGGCAGGGTTGACGTCCGCGGTTTCTGCAGGCTCGCGGACATCGGGAGCCACGGGCGCCTTCCATTTAGCTGGGGTAGCTGGTAGCGAACAGGTGTGATTTCTGGAGCCTGCCTCTGTAGTGGCTGTTTCTTGATTACAGAAGAGGCAGCAGCCTTTTGGTGGCTCCATTCTGCAGGGTGGCTTTGAGAATCACCTCTGAAATCTCTCCCTAGAGGTGGTTTCAGAATCACCTCCCACTGATTTTACAAGCCATTTTGCTTAATTAATCCCAACTCACTTACACTAGCTAGAATGGATTCTATTCTCTGCATCTGAGCCCCCACTGATACAGCTAGTCTACAGGATCGATCTATTTTGAGCATCTGTTATGAGTTCACATTGTACTAGGCAAGAAGGAGTCCGTCAGAGAAGTACTAGAACGGTTCGCAATGTGCTGCACCCAAGTTACGTTAATCCTCTCCATTGCCTTAAGAGCAAAGTACTGGGCTTCCCTGGTGGCGCAGTGGCTGAGAGTCCGCCTGTCGATGCAGGGGACGCGGGTTTGTGCCCCGGTCCGGGAAGATCTCACATGCCCGTGGAGTGGCTGGGCCCGTGAGCCATGGCCGCTGAGCATGCGCATCTGGAGCCTGGGCTCCGCAATGGGAGAGGCCACAACAGTGAGAGGCCCACATACCACAAAAAAAAAAAAAAGAGCAAAGTACTATTATCACTCCCATCATACAGAAGAGGAAATGGAGTCACAGGTGAATTAAATAACTTTCCTGAGAGATTTTGAAACCTGAACTCAAACAAGGGACCATAAATCTCTCTCTCCCATTATGTTTTGCCACATAGTCAGGCTCTTTTCCACCCCTCCCTTACACCATCCCCCAGCAGAATGATATTCCACAAGAAGTCTGTTTAGCTCTTAGAAACTGATTTCTTTATGTCCTGCATTTGAAGTCTGGAATATTAACCAAATAGTGCTACTGCAAAAATACCTTCTCAGTCTGCTCCTAAAGAGGGCTGGAGTGTGCACTACATAGTTCTTGCTTTCTTTGTAGGGGAGGTTAGCAGAGGGGGATTGCTCTTCTTTTCACTCCTCCACAGAGATAATTTATCACAATTTGAAGAATTGTATGTTTCTGTGGTTTCCTGGTTTGGAACTGCAACAGACACTGAGACTTCTGCAAACTTCCAGTTATTTTCTGCGTGGAATGTAACCGAAGGCACTGATGTCTTCCAGAGAGCAGGTCAACAGGAATCATATTCTAATAATTAGTCCTATGAATAACACAATTCTCGGAGCCCACTGTCACTCAAGCCTTTCCATTGATGGTTTCAGTAGCTCCAGGTCAGGATTTCACTTTACACACCTAAGGTTCCCCGCCTCCCCACCCCTGTCCTGCTCCATCCAGCACAAAAAGAGGCAATGTGAACTTGACAGAAATGAAAATGCCAAAACCACACATAAGAATCCGGCTTGGGTGTAGCACTCATCTGCTAAGTAAGAAATCTTTCCCCTGAGTGAGTCCTCCACAAACAAGGTCAATTGCAAAAGCCCACACTACCTTAGCCAGGGAGGGGCCAATAGCGCCATTAAAAACTCTGCCAGCGGTTACCTCAGACAATGTAAATACAAAACTGGTGCTTGTGTTTATTTAAAGTCACTGGCATTGGGCTCATTCCTGGTAGACAGGATAATCTTGTTTACAGCAGCATCAGATGACGGACAAGACTGTATAACATAAATCAAACGATGCGGGGTGTGGGGGGGCGCATAGTTTAAACATGCCCCCATCCCCCCCAGATAACAACTAGGGGCATAAACAACTTCCCTCAAGCAAAACAAATTCTGCCAAGATCAAGCTGGAATTCATTTATTATACAGCTTCAAGTCAACATTAAACAACTGCAAGAGCATAGGGATAAGAACTGATGTCCAAGACCATTACAAGCCTGTCATTTTACTCCTAACATTTTTTTGCAAAATGTGTTCTTGGCTTTGCTGTGTGTTTGTTTGGCAATATTCACTTTCCTGCAAATGCTGCCGCTCGTGTCACTTCACAGGGGAAGGTGTGGCTGTGGACTACGCATGCGCATAGACAGCAGAAAGGGGCAAGGGGACCACCTGAAGAGTTACCATTGCCCTTTCAAAGGCATTTGGCTGGCGGATAAACCTGGACCTGGGAACCTTAATGAATTTAACGATATAGAGACAGATATTAGGATTTCAGGGCAAATGTACAGAGCTCAAGTAGGGGTCAAAAGTTGGCGATAAGCTCTGCCTCCTTCTGGGGTTCAGACCTGCTAGAACTGATGGCGAGGTCTTGCTGAGATTTACTCACATGAGGAACTACAGGGCCTCCTGGGAAAGACTCATGTCAGTGAAGATGGAATCTAGCAGACAAGCCAGTCCAGAGAAAAGAGTGGCCTTAGGTCTACCTGGTGACTCAGTAGCACAGACTCTCAGCAGGAGGTAGTGCCTGGGGAACACAGCAACCCCCAGAAAAAGAGGGTGTGGCCAGGAGAAGGAAGAACAGCAGTGGTGGTGGCGCACGGTGTGGGAGGGGCATCCGAGGATAAAGAAACACTGTGTATGGGAGGAGGAAACAGGATGTGAGGAGGAAACAGGATCCTGCCTCTGTAGGGAGAACAGTAAGTGAATGAAGAGTCCTCTCATCCCAGCACAGCACATGTGACACAGGAATAGGAGGCAGACCAGCTGCGAGGGGCCGGCGGGACTTTGTTTCTCTGAAGCCTGATTCCCATTCTGGGTTTTTCTCCCTTTGCTGTCTGTTTCTCCCCTAGGTTAGGAGATGTCTTCATCTCAGTGTCCCTGGTATCCTGCAGATGGTGGGATTCGACACTGGGGATGACTCCATGCCCATCTGTGGCCTGCTCTCTCCTGGCCACACCATCTTCCTTGCAGCCCTCTTGGGGTGGGGGCATATCCTGAGTGCCATCTTTGGCTCTGCACAGGCTGTTATGATTCCACTCTTTGGAAAAACCTCCCTGAAGCCTCAAGCTACCCAGAGATGCCACCTTTACCCCCTGTCACCTATTGGCCTGACACTCTCCCATGCATGTTAAGACCTTTGGCATCTGAAGGTAGGTCTTTCTCTCCACCTTACGTCCTGCCTCTGTCCTGACTGCCTTTGCTGTCCATGAACCTTAACTCCACTGTCCTCAACTTTCCTTAACCTTCACCCTGTCCATCTGAACATGTTCTCCTCAAACAAGAAATCCCACTGCCGGACTCGCCTACACCTCATCCCCTCACCCCCACTCCTATACATATGCTCTTTGATTCCTCCAGGCCTGTGCCTTCTCCATCACCTCACCTGAGAGGCGCTTCCCGACCCTACTTCATTGGTTTCTCATGCCACTAATGACCGTACTTTCCTGCCCCTTGACCTCTACCAGGGCCCACCTGCCAACCCCTGACCCTGGATCAGTCTCACCGTCTGCCTTCTCTGCTCTCACACTTGGGCAATATATTGGTTATCAATTGTTAATAACAAATTACTCCAAAGCTTAATAGCTTAAAATAGCAAACACTTAGTTTTCTTTATTTAGTCTCTGTGGGCTGAGCTGGGTGGCTGTGGTTCAGGGTCTCTCGGGAGGTTGCAGTGAGGATGTTGGCCAGGGTTGCAGTCATCTGAAGGCTTGACTAGGGCTTTAGGGTCTGCTTCCAAGGGCTCCCTGTGTGGCTATTGGCAGGAGGCCTCAGCTCCCGCCACAAGGACCTCTCCATAGGGTTGCTTGAGCATCCTCAGGACATGACGGCTGGCTTCCCCCAGAACAAGTGATCCAAGAAGGAGAAAGAGAAAAGGAGAAGCCACAGGTCTTCTGTGACCTAGAATTGGAAGTCACACACTGTCACTGTCACTTCTGCTACATCCTATTCCTTAGAAGCAAGTTGCTAAGTCCAGCCCACCCTCAAAGTTAGGGGAATGAGACTCAACCTTTTGAAGGGAGGCGTGTTGGGAGCGTGTGGACATTTTTAAAAAACCACCACAAATCACTTCATTCCTTTCCTCTCGTGACAGCAATCACTCCACTTTCCTGCCCCCTTGACTACAGTCAGAGCCAACTTGTGAAACCTTAACTGGGCTCAATCTTGTCATCCACCTTCTCTTCTGTGCATGGGCAACTGAGCCCTGATGAAGAAAAATCTCACATATGGGCGATGGGGCTCATGCTGACGCATTTTCTCCAGGCTCACTGGGCTCTTCCTGCTTCTGGTGCGTCTTCTCTGCCGCCCTAGGTGACTCTCACTGCTGTTTCTCGGTGGCGCGTCCAAAGTCCGCCTCCCTTCTCCGGACCCTCACACCACACGCTCTCAGGGGGCAGTTGCCACCAGCTTCATTGAGGGCATCAGCTTCCTCCCTCTTTCACAAGTGAACCTGTGTCATAAACTGCCTTCCCTCCCTTCTTAGGGGAAAAGGGGCTTCTCTCCCTGTTCAAGCTTGACCATTCCTGATCCAATGCCCTATTCCTCCAGCGATCAGCACAGATTCCTCTCAATCTTTCACCTTCCTACTGGGTTCCCCTGCCCCCCTCACCCCCAAACTAAGAACAAACTCATGTTTGTTCCAACCTTCTTTTTTAAAAGGTGAGACAAAATAACAATCCACCCTTGGCCCAGTCTCTCCCCTACCGCACAAGACACCCATAGTTGGACGGTCTTTTGTCTCCTCTACTTCACAGTTGAGCTTCTAGAAAGAGTGGTCTTCACTCTTGGTCTCTTCTTCCACCCTTCCCACCACCACCCACCTCTCAACCCTTGGCAACCTAGCTTTCCCCTCCCTGGCTTCCATGATGCCCTGGGGGCCACCACACAGCCAGCTCCACAGATTATCCTGTCTTGTGTGGCCTCCACGTAGCCCTGGACTCCCTGTCGATATGTCGTTCCCTCTGACACTCTCTCCCCATTCCTGTCTGTCACCTCATTCTCCTCTGGCTCCTCTCTTTCTTCCTAGAATGTTCTTGGTCTCTCTGAGGTATCTCACCAAACTCATGTCACCTTTGCCCTGGCCTTCCACAGCTACACTTCTAGCCCCGTCCTTGTTACGGAGAGCACAACTTACTGCCCAGCAGTCCATGGCCCTGCTCCAGCTGGATGTCACATGCGAACCTTAATCTTGACACGTCCGAAGCTAGACTGATCACATTTCCTCCCAAACTTGGCATCCCTGTCCACCTCGTCACTCAAACCAGAACCTGGGAGCCTTCCGTCTTCCCCCGTATATGACCAATCAATTAAGTAATCTTGGGAAACAAACAAAACAATAATAATTACAAAAATGGCTGAGGCCATACTGCCGGGGTTCACAGCTGCCTCGGCCACCTCCTGACCTGCTGGCATGGGGCAAGGCCCGTCACCTCTGTGCCTCTGCTTTCTCCTCAGTAAACTGGGCATAATAACAGTATATACTTCATAGGGATGTTTTGCTGGTTTCGTGATGAATACACGTAGTGCCAGAGAGTAAGAGCTCAGTAAAGATTGGCTCTGACCACCACTGCTCTTCACCCCCGGGATAGACATGGCCTAGGAGTGCTACTCAAGGTCTGGTCCACAGACTGGGGCCAGTTTGGGAAATACTTGTCATTGGTTTGCAACGAGATGAGTTCAGAAGTTGAGAGTAAACGTGTTAAACTGTTTTAAACTGTTTTAACCCTGAAGTGTTCTAAACTGTTATAGGGTCTGATGGATAATTTTATACAGGTTGAATCTAATGATGAGAAATTAGGGCTTCATCTCACACCCATTGGGGCCACTATCAAAAGACCAGAAGAGGGCTTCCCTGGTGGCACAGTGGTTGAGAGTCCGCCTGCCGATGCAGGGGATGTGGATTCATGCCCCGGTCCGGGAAGATCCCACATGCCGCGGAGCGGCTGGGCCCGTGAGCCATGGCTGCTGAGCCTGTGCGTCCGGAGCCTGTGCTCCACAACGGGAGAGGCCACAGCAGTGAGAGGCCTGAGTACCGCAAAAAAACAAAACAAAACAAAACAAAACCCAGAAGATAACAAGTGCTGGTGAGGATGCGGAGACATTGGAACACTGTGCACTACTGGTGCAGATGTAAAATGGTGCAGCCACTGTGGAAAAGAGTTTTGCAGTTAGTAAAAATATTTTTAAAAATTACCATACAGTTGGCAATTCTACTTCTGGGTATACCCCCCAAAGAATTGAAAGGAAGGATTGAACAGATATTTGTACACCCATATTCATAGTATCATTATTCATTAGCCAAAAGATAGGTGAAACCCAAGTGTCCATTGTAGTATTAAAGGATAAGCAAAATGTAGAATATTATTCAGACTTAAAAAGGAAGGAAATTCTGCCACATGCTACAACATGGATGAAATCTGAGGGCATTACGCTGGGTAAAACAAGCCAGACACAAAAGGACAAGTACTGTACCATTCCACTTGAATGAGGTACCCAGAGTAGTTGAAAGTAGAAGGGTGGTTGCCATGGGCTGGGGCAAGAGAGAATACAAGGTTGTTTAATGGGTAGTTTCAGTTTTGCAAGACGGAAAAGCTCTGGAGATTGGTTGCATAACAGTGTGACTGTACTTAACACTACTGAACTATATATGATGAAAAATGGTTAGGATGGTAAATTTTATGTTGTGTATATTTGATCCCAATTTAAAAACTGTTTTGATAAAAAATTAGGGCTTATAGTGTGTATATTCTTTTAAAATTTCACTTTCTCTGGTAACATGTTTTATAAAAGTATCTGTCCAAGAAGGATTGGAAACAAAACAAACGGGTCCTCCAGCGCATACTACAGATGCTTCCAGAAGTTCTGCCCTGGGTCAGGCTCTCCACCCTTCCTTACTGGTTTGCCTGCCTGCACTCTCACCCCTCTCCAATCCATTTCTCACCCTGTGGCTACATTCATCTTTCTAAAGGGCAAGTCTAACATCGTGTCCGTCTTGGGCAAAGTCATTCAGTCGTTTTCTGCTTGCTTTGAGAAACACCTCCAGCTCCTCAGCTGAGCACTCCTCTGGGCTCCAGTCTGTGCCCCCGCCCAGCCTCACCCATGGATGGATCCGCCAATCCTCTGAGCATCCCAGGGGGCTCTGCATCTCCTGGTGGGGTCACTGGCTGCTCTTTCGCTTGTAATGCCTTTGCCTCTGTGTCCCATCCACCTAATTCTGGCTTGTCTGTCAAAGGCCATCTTTTCCCAGAAGCCTCCCCTGGAAGTCTAGGAAACCACTAGGAGTATGACTAACCGTACGAAAGTGAGCTTCCTTGGCATGGACACGAATTTAAGAAGCTGTAAAGTAAGAGGTCAGGCACTTTGATGTGCTATAGGAGGGAAGCTTTAGGCAAGCCACTACTTGACACTCCCCAAATGGTGCCTGGAAGGTCCTCCGCCACTTGCCTTGTGTTTTTGTGTCTCTCACCGTTTCCTCCTCCAGATTCTTTAGCAAATCAGGGGTTATTCAAAGCCAGCGGGCTCCAGGCAGGTGGATGGTGTCAGACAACAGGGCCCTGAGGGTGTGAACCTCTGGGGACTCCCAGCCGGGCCCCGCCCTGTCCCCCCCCTGCGCCGCATGGAGAGAGCAGGCAGTGCAGAGTCCCCTGGGCCTGTCAGGCCCCTGAAGGTTGCTGTCTTTCCTTGCAACTTGGGAGAAGAGAGAGAGGCTTCAGGACAGGTTTCTGATGTGCTTCCCAGCGAGTGGGGAGCGGCCCGGGCAGAGCAGGCTGCCACAACCCAGCAGCTGGGCTATGCGGACAGCTGGCCCTTCCATGGCTCCTTCCCCCCCGAGGTCCTGCAGTGGCCTTGACCTCCCTGCTCCATCCTGCATGGGGGTTGGGGCTTCCTGCCAGTGCTGGCCCGCACCCTGCCTGGGGCGCCTAGATTCAAACCATGTGCCCAAACCCCCAAATACATTTTTGTAATCTGTCCAAATGATAACTGCAGACAGAAAGGGGCATCTCTTTTATTTTGTGACGGCTACAAGAAGGGGCAGTGTCCTCCCAAGGCCAGCGTTCCTTCCCGGATACCTAGTTCCCAGCCTCTTCCTGTGTGGGATGATTCTTCAAATAGCAAAAAAAAAAAGAGAAAAAGAAAAATTATTATATGAAGACCCAAAGTAGAAATTAGGAATTATCTATGGTTTCCTGTAATCCTCTCAGGTATAATATGTCAGATTCAAACTGGAAACTATGTCTGGGATGAAATCCTACTTGAAACGGTTTTTTGTGGTTCCTAGTAATGACTAGGGACTGGCAGGTTTACACAAACAAAATGAATATTATAATTTTGTGGGTAAAGCAAATAAATGACTTTTATAGGATTTAGGCACTTTCCATGGAAGCTTTATCTAAAAAGGCACTTATGCATAAAGGTTGCTTAATAGCCAACTTGTGACCCTTGAGGCCTGGTTCTGTGATTAAACAGGAAGTGGGGGCCGTGCCTCTGCAGGCTTTCTGATTAAATAGGGAAATACAGAATGCTTGATAAGTAGAAAGAGTCTTGCTTGATTTGTAAGACAGCTGGGAGCCTTGAGACTTTGACTTACAGACAAGGGAATTGCCCTTTTCACAGGCCATCAAGTACCTGACGGAGTTTGTGGAGGACAATGACATTTTAGCGGTGGTCAGCATTGTATCTTGGCCACAGAGAAGCTCTCTCTGGCTCTCCATGAGACCTCTGCTGGTTTTAAATTGCTGCAAGGTATAATGGGGTCTCTTCGAGTTTTCATAGCTCCGAAGCATGACATTACTGACATATAAAAAGGCTCCGGGCTTCCCTGGTGGCGCAGTGGTTGAGTCCGCCTGCCGATGCAGGGGACGTGGGTTCGTGCCCTGGTCCAGGAAGATCCCACATGCCGCGGAGCGGCTGGGCCCGTGAGCCATGGCCGCTGAGCCTGCGGGTCCGGAGCCTGTGCTCCACAACGGGAGAGGCCACAACGGTGAGAGGCCCGCGTACCGCCAAAAAAAAAAGAAAAAAAAAAAAAAGGCTCCGGAAGGATGACTATCAAAGCTGAAGGGCTGTGTTATGGTGAGAGACAAACTTGGAATCTGAGGCAAAGATAAACAAGCCAGTTTCAGCGACAGAGCCCAATTACCGCCGGGGCTCCTAGGAAATGTTCTCTGAGGAGCTGTCACTGGCACAAACCCTCTGAGGAGCGAGAGGCTGTGGAAAAAGAGCCTGAGTGAGATGCTACGTGCAGGTTCCACTTAGCCGGCCTCGCTCGGCCCAGCTCCCGTTGCCCCAAGTGAAATGGATCTGCTCTTTCCTGGAGGCTCCAGTGGGAGGCATGCTCAGATCTGGGGTCCCTGGCTCTTCCTTGGTGAAGGGAGATATGTGTAGTGCTGGCCTTGGGGCCCAGGGCATGTGTGGAGGGTTCCCAGTGCGAGATACCCAGGCCCAGCCCGGGAGCTTTGAGGAAGGGGAATGTGGAAGCTGCCAGCCCCTCTCTGCCCCCAGGTGTACACATCCCTTAGCTGCAGGACCCTGGACAGCCCTGCATCATGTCAATGACCCGTATTGCGCCACTGATGAGTTGAGGGCCCTGATATTTCATTTTTCTACCCTTATTTGATTCAAATGTTGTCCAAAGTCAGTTGGATCTTAAAAAATAACTGGTGGAAATGTTGTTTGCTCTTAATGTGGATGGTGGATGGCCAGCCTGCCCTTCCTGGGGTGGGCCTGGGGCAGGGGGCAGGTGGGAGGGCAGTCAGGTCTTCAGTGGCCAGGGAAGGCTCTTGTCAGTGCAGAGCTGAACCAGGCAGTGGGTGCCCAGGGATGGAGAGCGAAGAGAGCTTAGGGCTCTACACAATTCCTTTCTATTTGCAAACAGTTATGGAAACACATATGCAAGCTGGTTGCTGCCCTGAGGGTTTGGGCAGGTAGTCCAACCATCCCCTGGGTCCTGGTGCCTGGGCACCTCAGTTTTATAGCATCTGGAAGGCAAATTGTTTGGAGCAGGCTGTGGACATTGCTGATGCGGGTACATTATTTTTTGTTGGATTCAAGCCCTCCTTTGCTTGCTGAGAAAATTTGTTCTGGATGAGTATTGGCAACAATACGTCATTCTGGTTATTTTCGATGACTCCAGGCTCCCATCACAGATCTCTGGGTGCCCTTGGTATACAATCATCTATTCAGGCTCTGGGTCAAGTGTCAGCTCCTTAAGGGGAGAACTTCTCTGACCAGTCTTCCTAAAAAACAAACAAACAAAAATCAAACAATATAAAATGACCCATCCTGGCCTACTTCATTCATACCACCTTAACTCTATCTGGAAATATTTATTTCTTTGCTTGTTGATTATCTCTGTCCCATTAGACATGAGCTCCATGAGAGCAGAAACCTTGTTTGTATGGTCACTGCTCTATCCTTGGCATCTAAAACTATGCCTGAAATATAGCAGGTGCTTAAAAAAAATTGTGGAATGAATGAATGTGCTTTGAAATGTACACAGGATTTGTTTTTTATCAGGTTGGTAAGACATGTGGAAATGGCTGCCATTAAAGAAGAAGTCTGTACTCACAGATCCCTAGAAACTGGAGGCATAGCAGGGCCATGTGGGGGAGCACCAGGGTCCATCAGGAGGCAGAAAGAGAGGGTAAAGCATGGGCACAAGCCTTCATTGTGACTTTTGTGGGAAGGGATGGATGAGGTAGGGTGAACAGCTGAGCAGTCTCAAGATTGAATAGTCTGAATAATTTCTGTAGCTCTGGGCTATAGGGGTGGTCCCTCCTTGTCTAGTATTTTGTGATTAGGGCAGAGGATATGGCCTCTAGGAGTGTAAAATCCAGATGGAGGAGGTGGTTTGGAGTGTGGGCTCTGGATGGGTTAGTTTGCATCTGAAAGATATGCAGGCAAGTTGTTTGCTGCCTGGAGGAATTAGCTAATCCTGGGAGGGGCAGTCCCTCACTGGGTCCCCAAAGCCCTGAGATGTCAAGGTATCATAAAATATAGACAACATAAAACAAGATTAATACAGAATGACTCTTTGACATGCATAGAAATGTAGAAGTTATGGGTACAGATGTTTAGACAAATGTGATAACCAAACACAGAGTGAGCTAAGACAACTGGAGCTATCATATTGGAGCTATCATTTATATTGGTCCTGAAATCAACATGTTCCCTCTGGGTGGTTTTGCCAATGGAATTGTCAGTGGGGAATGATCTTTTCTGACACCACCCCTCCAAAATTTTTTACTGGAGTATAACATACATACAGAGGAATGCATCCATCATAAGGTACAGCTCATGAATGTTCACAAAGTGAGCACACCCAGGAAACCAGCCCTCTTGTACCCTGTTCATTTCCAATGGCAACCACCATCCTGACGTCTAATAGCATTAGTTAGTTTTGCCTGTTTTTGTTTTTTTTTTTCTTTGTGGTACGCGGGCCTCTCACTGTTGTGGTCTCTCCCATTGCAGAGCACAGGCTCCGGACGCGCAGGCTCAGCGGCCATGGCTCACGGGCCCAGCCGCTCCGCGGCATGTGGGATCTTCCCGGACCGGGGCACGAACCCGTGTCCCCTGCATCGGCAGGCGGACTCTCAACCACTGTGCCACCAGGGAAGCCCTAGCATTTCAGTTTTGACCAACAGAACTTACACTGGACAACTTGGTTCAAAAAGGTGGGTTTATTGGAACCATTCTAAGGAGCTCACAGAATAGAAGGAAAAGAGGGAAAAGCCAGGCTTTGAAAAGGATGTGAGTCAGGTCTCCCCCTACTAGGGGGGGATTTTGGTAGGGAGAACTTGTGGATGACCTCTTTAGGTGGAATTGTTAGTTGCCCCACCTGCACAGAACAAAGTTTTCTACCTGCTGTGTGAACACTAGTGGCCTACAGGAATTTTATAGTGTCACATGGAAAAAAAAAAGAAGGCCCTGTGGCTAAGGCAGTTGAAAAAAGTGGTTAAAAAGGTTATGCTTCTCAGGACCTTTAATATAAGAGAGTATATTTTAACTTTCCAGGAGAGCAATAGTTCTCAAACTTGACTTTTTTCATGGCGCATCAACTTCTTTCTTAAGGGACACTAGTGTTCCAAGTAAGACAGCTTTGGGATATGTTTATGCAGAGCAGAGTGTGAATGAATGGGGTAGTAGAAAATACAATTTGGGCTGAATTTTCAATGCAAAGAGGGATTTGGGTAAAGTTAGATAAAGTTCTCTAGAAAATAGAGAACTTTGAAAAGTGTTATAATAACAACATTATTTTGTGTGAGTTTTACAGTTTACAGAGTATCTTCAAGTACACTACCCCAGTCAAATCTGAGGTGGGAGTTATTAGTCCAGATTACAGAATTGATTATTGATGCAATGTGCTCTGAGAAAGCTGAGGGTCGGAGGGACAGAGGAGGACTCAGGCTCATGTGCAAAACTGAATCAAGCCGTCCTCTGACTCTCTTATAGTTGCCAATTTGAGACTGGGTTCTAGATCAGGATTGTAATTTAAGTCATGGGTGTGGGTGAGATCACCTGGGAGAATGTGGAGCAGAAGACCTAAGAGTAAGGCTTGGACAATACCCATGTATAAAGGTCACGTGGATTCTCAGAAAGAACATCTAGTGACATCTCAGGTAAACCAGGAAAATACTGAGATACAGAAGCCAAGGCAAGATAGAGTCTCAGAAGAAGGGACGGGTCAAAAGTCTTGATGTTCAGAGAAGTCAGGTGAGCTCAAGGCTGGAGGACGACCCTGGGTTTATTGCCACAGTGGCCATGGTCACATGTCAGTACACCACTCAGATCCCCCTGCCAGGGAGGATCTGGCCCAAGGAGTGCAGTTTCTGACAGCCTCTAGCTGTGGTGCCCTAAGGATCTTCCTCAGCATTTGAACAAGGCCTGTTCCTCCAGGGCAGCCCTCAACCAGTGGCTGACCAGAGTGGTAGTGCTAGGGCTCAGACTCCCCGAAGCCCAGTGTCCTTCCTACCCTCTCCCCTTCCTGCCCTCTCTTCTTTACAGGTGCCAGATCCACATCAAAGCGTGGTAGGGGGCTCTCCCTGCCTGCTCCTTCCCCCGCCTCCTTTATCTTTCACAGGTGTTAGCCCCAATGAAGCACCTCTAACCCTACAGGTGTTAGTCCCAATGAAGCACCTCTAACTCTATCTCAGAGTCTGCTTCTAGAAGTACCTGAATTGACACAGTGCCTGTTGGTGACTTCAGTGAGAGATGTTTAGAAAGAATTATGAGTCTGGAAGCCAGACTAGGGTGAATTAATATTGAGTAGAAACTGATAAAATGGAACCAGAGTGTATAAACAATTTTAGGAGGCTTGGATGGCCCAAATGCTTTAGGCCATTCGAGGACAGAAACTTTTTGTAAGTATCCTGTAGTCCTCAGAAGAGGTGAGAACCATATGAAAGAAAATCAAAGTAATAAGGATGAATCATTTTCTCTTTTGTAGGTACATCTTTCTCAAAGCTGTATTTTTTTCTTGATATCTTTGCATAAAGGACCACCCAAAGAAAAGCAAGTTGATTAACACTGTCTCCTCTTTTCCATTTATTGGCAAGTCTTCAATTCCTCACTTTCTTTACCACCCTTATCAGATGATACAAAAACTGTTCAAAAGCCCTTTAGAATATGAAAGAATCAATAAGGTGCTGAAATCAGCACTTTTCAGAAAAAGATAAACTTAGGGTTTTTTTTTTTCCCCCAACAGAAGCTAACAAAAGGAAATTCTGGGATGCACTTCAGATAGAGGGAAAAAGGGATGGACGGTCAAAGAAGCAATAAGGATTGATGAACAAAGAAAATAAAAATATGGGCATAAATGTAAACAGAATTACCTGTATCAAACCCAAACAATAATAATGTTCTGTGGGGTTTTTAAAGAGATAAAACATAATAACAAGAGCACACTATCTGGGAAGGGAGACTCAGAGTTAAAATTTTCTAAGGTCCATGGATTTAAGGAGGAGGATAAAAATATTGATTACCCACAGATTTGGTCTGTTTAGTATGCATGCTAAAATGTTTAGGGAAACAAAATAAGGGAAGTAGCGTGTTCAGCTTTTACCCAAGGAGAGATAAAAACAGAAATGATAAAAATACTCCACTGGGGCTTCCCTGGTGGCACAGTGGTTGAGAGTCCACCTGCTGATGCAGGGGACATGGGTTCGTGCCCCAGTCCGGGAAGATCCCACATGCCGCGGAGCGGCTGGGCCCGTGAGCCATGGCCGCTGAGCCTGCGCGTCCGGAGCCTGTGCTCCACAACGGGAGAGGCCACAGCAGTAAGAGGCCGGCGTATCGCAAAAAAAAAAAAAAAAAAAAAAAAAAAACTCCACTGTTTCCAAGGCTCAGGCAGGTCTCTTTCCTGGAGCGTACACTTGATATATGGACTCCTGGGCCTGAAGGGTGGCCAAGGGGTATGTATTCGGTGGAACTAGAAGTTATATGCAAGAGCTGGGATGTCCACACCACTGCATGTGAGGCCCCTCTCAGTGACTAATGGAGCCATGGGCAGGGAGAGAAGGAGGGTAGGCTGTAGGCTGGAGCCTCCACATGCAATGCTACCCAGGCCCCACAAGTGTTAGGAAAGGAAGGAAAGAAGGAAGGAAGGAAGGAAGGGAGGGAGGGAGGGGGGAAGGGAGGGAGGGAGGGAGGGAGGGAGGGAGGGAGGAAGGAAGGGAGGGAGGGAGGGAGGGAGGGAGGAAGGAAGGGAGGAAGGGAGGAAGGAAGGAGGGAGGGAGGGAGGAAGGAAGGAGGGAGGGAGGGAGGGAGGAGGGAGGGAGGAAGGAAGGAAGGGAGGGAGGAAGGCCATCTAAGAGTGGCAACTCTGAATACCACTCATCTTGACCTGGAATGGAACTGCAGGGTCAGCCATTGGTTAAGAGCCACGAGGGCAGAGGAGGGTCAGACACTGCCGACTCTGACTCCTAAGTGCAGGAGTATGAAATCCAGGCTCTCTGGCCTCAGGTTAGGATGCCTGTGGGTACAACTTAGCCTCCAGAGTCCCCAGCAAATTCAGATTGAAGCTACATCCACTGGATGCAGCCTGAAATCACATCCTTGCTTGGCTTCCTCCCTCTTCCCCCTCCCCTGGTGGCACTTCTTTAATACATCACATGCAGACCAAACCTTGTCCCAGACCCACTTCTGGGGAACTGGACCTAGGCTGAGGAATCTCATGAGCAAAAGCATGGTGTGTGTGTGGTGTGTGTGTGGGATGTGTATGTGGTGTGTGTGGTGTGTGTGTGTGCTGTGTGTGTGTGATGTATGGTCTGTATAGTATATATATGTGTGTGGTATGTGTTACTAAGTCTGGCGTGTGAAGTGGGAGGAGATGGGCTTGGGGCAAAGTCAGCCCATCTGACACTGTTTGTTTCAAGGGTATTCTATATTCTCTCCATTCGATGCCCCAGAAGAGGTGACGGGGGAGAACTGTCCCACGTTCTCCCATTGCTACGTCTCTTCCCCTGCTCGTGATTCCTGCTCCCAGTCTCCCTTCTCTTTGCCCTTTTCCCCTGTGCCAGTTATTAAGCTCCCAATCCACCCACCTCGGCTCTGCTCTGTCCTGTGGGACCATCACAGGACTCTGACCCTCCCCTCTGTCAGGGGCGCCGTTGGCTCTGCCAATAGGGGGCACTAGAGGGAGACTGCAGAGCTGCAGCCAGAAGCAGACCATGCTCCCTTCCTTGTTTTTAATTAAAAAAAAATATTTTTGGACATCTTTATTGGAGTATAATTGCTTTACAATGGTGTGTTAGTTTCTGCTTTATAAACATGTGAATCAGCTATAGGTGTACATATATCCCCATATCCCTTCCCTCTTCCGTCTCCCTTCCACCCTCCCTATCCCACCCCTCTAGGTGTTCACAAATCGCCAAGCTGATCTCCCTGTGCTATGCGGCTGCTTCCCACTAGCTATCTATTTTACATTTGGTAGTGTATATATGTCCATGCCACTCTCTCACTACATCCAGCTTCCCCTTCCCCCTCCCAATATCCTCAAGTCCATTCTCTACATCTGCATCTTTATTCCTGTCCTGCCCCTAGGTTCTTCAGAACCTTTTTTTTTTTTTTAGATTCCATATATATGTGTCAGCATACAGTATTTGTTTCTCTTTCTGACTTTCTTCACTCTGTATAACAGACTCTAGGTCCATCCACCTCGCTACAAATAACTCAATTTCATTTCTTTTTATGGCTAAGTAATATTCCATTGTATATATGTGCCACATCTTCTCTATCCATTCATCTGTTGACGGACACTTAGGTTGCTTCCATGTCCTGGCTATTGTAAATAGAGCTGCAATGAACATCGTGGTACATAACTCTTTTTGCACTATGGTTTTCTCAGGGTATATGCCCAGTAGTGGGATTGCTGGATCATATGGTAATTCTATATTTAGTTTTTTAAGGAACCTCCATACTGTTCTCCATAGTGGCTGTATCAATTTACATTCCCACCAACAGTGCAAGAGGCTTCTCTTTTCTCCACACCCTCTCCAGCATTTATTGTTTGTAGATTTTTTGATGATGGCCAATTTGATGGGTGTGAGCTGATACTTCATTGTAGTTTTGATTTGCATTTCTCTAATGATGAGTGATGTTGAGCATCCTTTCATGTGTTTGTTGGCAATCTGTATATCTTCTTTGGAGAAATGTCTACTTAGGTCTTCTGCCCATTTGTGGATTGGGTTGTTTGTTTTTTTGATATTGAACTGCATAAGCTGCCTGTAAATTTTAGAGATTAATTCTTTGTCAGTTGCTTCATTTGCAAATATTTTCTCCCATTTTGAGGGTTGTCTTTTCATCTTGTTTATGGTTTCCTTTGCTGTGCAAAAGCGTTTCAGTTTCATTAGGTTCCATTTGTTTATTTTTGGTTTTATTTCCATTACTCTAGGAGGTGGGTCAAAAAGGATCTTGCTGTGATTTATGTCATAGAGTGTTCTGCCTATGTTTTCCTCTAAGAGTTTTATAGTGTCTGGCCTTACATTTAGGTCTTTAATCCATTTTGAGTTTATTTTTGCATATGGTGTTAGGGAGTGTTGTAATTTCATTCTTTTACATGTAGCTGTCCAGTTTTCCCAGCACCACTTATTGAAGAAGCTGGCTTTTCTCCATTGTATATTCTTGCCTCCTTTATCAAACATACCATGTGTGCATGGGTTTATCTCTGGGCTTTCTATCCTGTTCCAGTGATCTGTATTTCTGTTTTTGTGCCAGTACAATAGTGTCTTGATTACTGTAGCTTTGTAGTATAGTCTACAGTCTGGGGGCCTGATTCCTCCAGCTCTGTTGTTCTTACTCAGGATTGCTTTGGCTATTTGGAGTCTTTTGTGTTTCCATACACATTGTAAAATTTTTTTGTTCTAGTTCTGTGAAAAATGCCATTGGTAGTTTGATAGGGATTGCATTGAATCTGTAGATTGCTTTGGGTAGTAGAGTCATTTTCACAATGTTGATTCTTCCAATGCAAGAACATGGTATATCTCTCCATCTGTTTGTGTCAACTTTGATTTCTTTCATCAGTGTCTTATAGTTTTCTCCATACAGGTCTTTTGTCTCCTTACATAGGTTTATTCCTAGGTATTTTATTCTTTTTGTTGCAGTGGTAAATGGGAGTGCTTCCTTAATATCTCTTTCAGATTTTTCAGCATTAGTGTATAGGAATGGAAGAGTGCATTAATTTTGTATCCTGCTACTTTACCAAATTCATTGATTAGCTCTAGTAGTTTTCTGGTAGCATCTTTAGGATTCTCTATGTATAGTATCATGTCATCTGCAATCAGTGACAGCTTTACTTCTTTTCTGATTTGGATTCCTTTCATTTCCTTTTCTTCCCTGATTGCTGTGGCTAAAACTTCCAAAACTATGTTGAATTATAGTGGTGAGAGTGGACAACCTTTTCTTGTTCCTGATCTTAGAGGAAATGGTTTCATTTTTTCACCATTGAGAATGATGTTGGTTGTGGGTTTGTCATTTATGGCCTTTATTATGTTGAGGTTAAGTTCCCTCTATGCCTACTTTCTGGAGAGTTTTTATCATAAATGATTGTTGAATTTTGTCAAAAGCTTTTCCTGCCTCTATTGAGATGATCATACGGTTTTTCTCCTTCAGTTTTTTAATATGGTTTATCACATTGATCGATTTGCGTATATTGAAGAATCCTTGCATTCCTGGAATAAACCCCACTTGATCATGGTGTATGATCTTTTTAATGTGCTGTTGGATTATTTTGCTAGTATTTTGTTGCTAGGATTTTTGCATCTATGTTCATCAGTGATATTGGCCTGTAGTTTTCTTTCCTTGCAACATCTTTGTCTGGTTCTGGTATCAGGGTGATGGTGGCCTCGTAGAATGAGTTTGGGAGTGTTCCTCCCTCTGCTGTATTTTGGAAGATTTTGAGAAGGATAGGTGTTAGCGCTTCTCTAACTGTTTGATAGAATTCACCTGTGAAGCCATCTGGTCCTGGGTTTTTGTTTGTTGGAAGATTTTTAATCACAGTGTCTATTTCAGTGCTTGTGATTGGTCTGTTGATATTTTCTATTTCTTCCTAGTTCAGTCTCGGTAGTTTGTGCTTTTCTAAGAATTTGTCCATTTCTTCCAGGTTGTCCATTTTATTGGCATATAGTTGCTTGTAGTAATCTCTCATGATTCTTTGTATTTCTGCAGTGTCAGTTGTTACTTCTACTTTTTCATTTCTTTTTTTTAATATAAATTTATTTATTTTTGGCTGTTGGGTCTTCGTTTCTGTGTGAGGGCTTTCTCCAGTTGTGGCAAGCGGGGACCACTCTTCATCGCGTTTCGCGGGGCTCTCACTGTTGCAACCTCTCTTGCTGCGGAGCACGGGCTCCTGACGCGCAGGCTCGGTAGTTGTGGCTATGGGCTTAGTTGCTCCACGGTACGTGGGATCTTCCCAGACCAGGGCTCGAACCTGTGTCCCTGGCGTTGGTAGGCAGATTCTCAACCATTGCACCACCAGGGAAGCCCCTCTTTTTTCATTTCTAATTCTATTGATTTCAGTCTTCTCCCTTTTTTTCTTGATGAGTGTGGCTAATGGTTTACCTTTTTTTAATCTTCTCAAAGAACCAGCTTTTAGTTTTATTGATCTTTGTTATTTTTTCCTTCATTTGTTTTTCTGATCTGATCTTTATGATTTCTTTCCTTCTGCTAACTTTGGGTTTTTTTTGTTCTTCTTTCTGTAATTGCTTTAGGTGTAAGGTTAGGTTGTTTATTTGAGATGTTTCTTGTTTTTGGAGGTAGGATTTTATTGCTATAAACTTCCCTCTTAGAACTGCTTTTGCTGCATTCCATAGGTTTTGGGTCATCGTGTTTTCATTGTCATTTGTTTGTAGGTATTTTTTGATTTCCTCTTTGATTTCTTCAGTGATCTCCTGGTTATTTACTAGTGTATTACATAATAGTTCAATTATTACATAATAGTTCAGTTCACAGAAATAAAAAGCAGAGATTCACTTGAGCAAATGGTAATCAGATGGTCCCTGTTTACCATCTCGAGTGTCTGCCCATCTTACCTAGGTCATAGAAAGGCCAGTGGGGAGGAATCACCCCTAAGTCCTAGACAGGAAATGGGGGCTAGGGACTCTTGTGGTGCCAGTGTGGGTCCTGGAAAGGGAGCAGGTGCTGTGGGTCATTCCATCCCTGATAGGAAGGTCAGGGCTTTCTGCAGTGGTGGAGAAACTGACTGGGGGCCGCATGGGGAGTGGGGGAGGACTGCCTGACTCCAAATTGCCTCTGCTACTCATAAGCTGTGTGATCTTCTGTGCCTCAGTTTCTTCCTTCATAATAATAGATAACAATACTTAATAATACCTATCCGGAAGGGTTGTTGGGCAGTCAAATGAGAATATCCACTTGAAGTGTTTAACAAATGACATAGTAAGCGCTCAATAAATGTGAGCCAAAGTCCTCAGAACATTTATTCCCCAGCCCAAGCACCCTTAGCCTGCTTAACAGAGGAAATGTGCGGTTTACCACCACCGGGGTCCCCTTGTGCTTCAACAGGCTCTTGGAAGCAGTGTGAAAAATGGATTAGGGAGGGAGGAGGAGTGAGACTAGGAATCCAGGGAGAAGTCTGCAGGCATCCAGATGGGAGGTGGAGGGGCGGGACCTCGGGCCCTTGGCAGTTTGAGTCGTTATTTTGGAGAAATAATCTCTGGGACTTGATAACAGGCTGGGAAAGGACCCTTGGCCAAGCACCAGGCTTGGATGGCGGGAGGAAGATGGAAGGTAGGGAGGGCAGGTGCAGGGACGATTTTGGGCGGGGGTGTGCGACACGTGCGGTTTGGGACAAGCAGCAGGCCCAGAGGAGGCGGGGAGTGCAGGGATGGAGTTAGGGCAGGAGGTGGAGTATTTTTGCACGTTGGGGGCCTGCTTCCTGGAGCAGCTGGCTCTGGCCTAGGTACTGTGCAAGTAGGTGCTAGGCCCGATTTCCTCCCCGGACCTTCGGCTTCGCAGCTGTCGGGTGTCCGGATGAGCTGCCCAGGGGCACTCGCAGGTACCGAGCTTGGGACCCGACAGGAGGAGTTCCATCTAGCCGCTGGCTTCCTTCCTCCCTCCCTCCGCACCTCACCGTCCTCAGTCAGAGCTCCTATTCCGCCCACCTCCCTGGCGCCTCCGCCCTCCTGCTTCGCTTGACCTCAGTTAGACGCGCTGGGGATAAATCTGAGGCTGATTTTTCAGCCGGCCGCCAGCCAGACCGCAGAAACCATCGCCCTTCACACCCGGTGGTCGCGCGCCCTCCGCGGCCAGGGCGGGACGCGCGCGGGCTTTGGGGAGGGGCCCCTCTCGGCTGGATACCCCAGCCCCGGCACGGCCGGCAGAGGGTCTAGCCTTTCACAGCCCGCAGAGTGCTGACCCCGCCGACCAGAGCGGTGTCTGCGTGCTGGGCGATCGCGGGCTGCGAGCAGCTGTGGCGTGTGCGCGCGGGGGGAATTCAGGCCGCCGCCAGCCCACATCCCTCGCCCCTCTCTGTCCCCGGCGAGGTCGCAAGCTCCCGCCTGGTCCCCCAGACCAGGGTTGGGGATTATCAAGCGCTCCCTGCACCCTAAGCTCGAGGGTAAGCAGGACCCCACAAAGGGCCGCCCGTCCGCCTTCCTTGCCTCACTTTTCGCGGTGGACGAGACCCCGGGGCGCGGTGGAGATCGGCCACCCATCGTTTCCTGCGCACAGAGGGGCTCGGGGACTTTCCTGAGGCTTGCGGCTAGTGGAACATCACGCGCCCTCGAGGCGCAAGTCCCTGCAGTTTGCTTTCATGTTTTCCATCAATACAGCCAGAGCGTAATTTAATTAGCTTTCCTTCTTTTTTCCCTCCAAAGGAGAAAATAAACCTGATTCGGAGAAACAGATTGCCTCCCCTGCTTGGGGCCGGTGAATCCCCTCTCCCGTTTTGTGGCACTGCAGCGGGGGTTTCCAGCGACGATCCTCAGCGGCGGCGGGTGGCCTTCTGGAAACTCGCTGAGGAAAATTCACATGAGCTTTACTTGAAGCAATTTCTACATACACTGTCTAATATTTGCCTGCCGGGCGGGATGGGAAGGCGGAGCCGGTAGTAAGGTGGATTCCCCGACAGCGCTCCTGGGAAAGGGAGTGCAGGGCCGGGGAAAAGCGGGGGCGAGGGGCAAAGCAGGGTGCGCGCTCGCGCTTGGGTCCGCGGTTCTACCCCGCACCGCAAGCCACAGCGCGGCTCCACGTGCCCGACACCATCCCACAGAATAACAGGCGAGGGAGGAAAAGCCAATCAGCCTCCCGTTGCCCAGAGACGGAAATCTGCGAGGGGCTGCCAGTCCCCCGACACTCAGGACTTGCAGTCATTGACACCCGAGCTCTCAGTCTCCCCCTCCGCCCTTCCCCCCCCCCCGCCCCTCTTACATATTTGGAGGTTAGGTTAGTCGTCAGAGCATTCTTATGTTTGGCAGTCCAAAGCTCCAACTTCTCTACTAGGCCCACGTTCCTGCTCATTTAGGGTTTTAAAGGCCAAGGGAGGAAGTGATGTTCTGGCCTTCCCATTCTTTCAGGTCTGGCCACCAACCCATCTCCAAATCATGCTTTACTCAGAGAGCACCCGTCATTTGTGCCCGGGTTCCTTAGTGGCTCTTGTTCTCTTACCCACATACCTTCCTAGGGGACACTCCAATCTTCCTGAGACCTGGCCATCCTCCCCAACATCCCCCAGCACACTGCTGTGCCCTAGGGTGTCTTTTAGGACTATAGGAGCTGTTATGCCTTTCAGGGCAATGTGGCAGCTCTGGGCCATTTCAGGTGGTGAATGGCACCTCTGCAAGGGCCCCACTAACTGGTTGGTTTTCCCTTTTCATGGGAGGTCAGTGAATTGCTGCCTCTGGGGTTGACTTGCCCGGTGATAGGGCCTCTGCAGTGTCCCAAATATGACATTCAGAGCTCCTTTGCTGATGGCATTTCCCAATATGTGAAGCCGGAGGGTGAGGTATCTACTAAATAGGGAAATGGGGGAGTTAAGAGGTCTGAGATGCGGGTTTGATGTAGTGTTTGAGGAAAGTGGGGAAAGCTGATTGAGGAGGGGAAGCTATTAGGTTGCTGGGCAGGGCATTGTGGGCTCCATTGATAACTGGTGAGCAGGATACTTGGGGGCAGGGAGGGGTGGGTAAGGACTGACCTGGAAAAAACCCGGGGTTTTGCCAGGCAGTGCTGAAGGGAGGCCACTCAGGGCATTGTCACTGGGTCAGGAAGGCGGTGAGTACTGGCTGAGACAGTGAGACAGAGTTGACTGTTGGAAGCATAGTGAGGACGCTGGCAGATGGGCAGGGCAGGCAGACTCTGATCATGTAAAATCAGAAGTGCCCATGACCACATGTTGACATGTATGTTTTGAAAAATTAAGATATTTTGTTGTTTTTATCAATACTTTTATAATGGCTTTAGGAAAGAAGAAAATATATATGAATTAGCTATTATGAGGCTTCTTTTGAAGTCCATCTTTCAGTCCAGAGGCATGCCTCACTTTACAAAAAATAAAGAAAAACCCAAAGTTAAAAGATATGGGGAGGGGGACAAAAACTCATATTTGACAAGAGGACTCACTGGAGTTTCCTTAGAGATGTATAGGAAATTCCAAGATTTCCTATACATCCAAGAGGCACACTTTTCCCCTTGCTTAAATATATAAACAATATAAATTGAGTTTCAGTTATTTCTTTCAATGAGAGGAAGGGGCCCAAAAAGACATCTGTAGAAAGAGGCATTCTTTTTTTTTTTTTTTTGCGGTACGCGGGCCTCTCACTGTTGTGGCCTCTCCCATTGCGGAGCACAGGCTCCGGATGCGCAGGCTCAGCGGCCATGGCTCACGGGCCCAGCCGCTCCGCGGCATGTGGGATCTTCCTGGACCGGGGCACGAACCCATGTCCCCTGCATCGGCAGGCAGACTCCCAACCACTGCGCCACCAGGGAAGCCCTAAAGAGGCATTCTTGATTTTTAACTATGAGAGAAAGCAGTACAAAACCAAGAATGTCCATTGGGCATTATCCATGTCAGTGACATAAGGGCATCATGCTCATAGAAATAAGATTGGTCTTAAATTTGGAAATTTAGGGGATAAATATTACCACAAAAATTGTTAAACTACAGTAAAAATAAATAAAGTACTTTTGGTAAAGTTTAATCAGAGAAACAATTCTGTGTGGGGGTATTTTTATGGAAACATAACAACCACTTTGGGGCCTAAAAAAAATACAGGATGGCTCCAGTGTGAGTTCAGTTGAATGTCCACTGGCTTCACATGGGTTGGGGACTCACTGGAGAGGTCAAGTGAGTCCTGTCCAGCAACAAAGTCTCAGACAGAACATTAACATATCAGAATTATTGTGAAACTTTAAAAATAAAATTGGGTATCTATGCTGAATTCTAGACCTTCTGAACTAGAATCTTTTGGGGAGGGACCTGGGCACCCGTGTGTGGAAAAGCCTCTGCAGGTAGTTCTGACTTGCCACTTCAGGGCTGGGGACCACACAGACTTAGACTTCTGAAGGGAAGGTCAGTCTGAGTCTCTCCCCCTAGGGGCACATAGTAAACACCCAAGTGGCTGTTTTCATACTTAATACTCTGCAAGATCCTGTGAGGCAATGGTGTTCTTTCCACCTGCCACAAACACCACATGGAGCCAGCACTGGGGGAGGTGTGGAGACAGGGCAGTGCATGGGGCTGTCACCCAGGGCAAATGCAGTGTCACCAGTGCCAAGACCTGTTCCTCAGCTTGCGAACCTTCCCTTTAAGGCCCTCCAGAAACGCTGGGTGGAGGATGCTTTGCAAAAGAAGGTGGTGACAGAACTGGGAAACAAGATCACATCAGTGATGATTAAATGAGAATTAGGTGAGGAGCCTAAAAAGTGCTCTGCACTCTGGGCTCTTTGAAGGCAGATGCATGTTATAGGATCTTATAGGTTTACTGACATCCTTGGTGGGTTCTAGACCCACTGTTAACTGGGTTTATGACATAGTGACCGTGGAGCTCTATTGCCTCATATGTGAAAAATGACCTTTGAGGCCGATAGTGAACCCATTCTTTTCGATTTTATAGACTAGTAAATGTCAAAACTTGGGAACTGACATATGGTTATCAATTTTTATATCAAGTAAGGACAATGAAATAGGCAAAAAATTATGATATGCTATCATTTCATAAAAGATGACTATTTTATATCATAAAGGAAGGATAACTTCAGAATCTTAAAACTGCACATTCAACTTTAAAAACAACCCTATACTGTCCTTGGCTTTCTCATTTTCTATGGATGAAAAGTTTATCACCAACTCATCTCTGCAAACTAAGGCTCTTTCACCTTGAACACTTAGGGGCAGCTGCACTGCTTGCAGATAATGTTAATTTACTCAAAGAAGTGGTTTCAGGGCTTGAAGGGAACTCTGAAGAGTTCAAGTGCCAACGGTCTCACAGTATCTTGCCTCAGTTTCCAATATTGATAATTATGTTTTGAGTGCTAGCAGCCAGAAACTCTATTGTTGCTTTGAAGAGAAGTAAAAAATACAGATTGTGGCAAATAGAATCATGGAAACTTGAAGTTGGAAGATTTTTTAGCAATGATCTCATCCCTGTCGTTTTCAAACTAATGTTCCATGGAGCCACAGTGGTGTGCTTGAATCAACAGACCTCCATTTTAATTGTTATAAATAATTGAGCCTCTAATTATGGTAGAGTTCGTTTGCTTAAAAAAATGAACACTAATGATCCAGTCCATCTCAAATTTAAAGGGGAAACTGATGCTGAAAGAAACCCTGGGATTTGCCTGTGGTCACCTTCTTAGTTGGGAGAACTTGGTGGCATGACACTAGTGGAGTGGGGAAGGAACGATTCTTATTACATTGTCTGTTCTCACATTCATCAATAGTTGAACCAAATCTTCCCACTGTTCCACTGCAAGGAAGGTCAACCCTTACAGTTACCCTTCTGGAACGTTCTGACTGGCTCCCTTCTATACTGAACCTCATACTCTGCTTGGCAAACCATTCCTACATGATAATTATGACAAACATTTCACTGACATCTGTTGGAAACTAATTTTTAAACTCCAGATCTGTACTTCTGCTCCCATTTTGACCAGCACTGAGAAAAATCTAAAATTAAACAGCATTTAATTACATTTGAAGAGTATAGAGCTAATATTTGTATGAACATCATTTTATGTTTCTAAGGTCATGTGTATGTAAAAAAATTAAAAGGTACTTTATTTTATGAAAGATACACTTTGATTAAAATGACTGAACCCTACTGTCTGATGAAGATGCATCTACTTTCTTTCTGAGCTCCTCGTACAGCTGACCCCACAGCAGTCTAACAACATTTATATGTCAAGTCTATCACACACTGCACAGCACATTCACTTTGTAGCAAGATCCTGGTGGTGAAATGTAGCATCTAATAAGTCTGGACACAATTCAGCTGCGAGCAGCCAAAAAAAAAAAAAACAAAAAAACAAAAGACTAAGTCTATATAACCTAAAACAGAGAATTTTGAACTGTGGTTCCCAGTCATTAGTGGGTCATGAAATCAACTTAGTGGGTTATGAAAGCATTAAAAAACATACACACACAAGAGCCAAAAGTGCAACAGAAGAGAAAATACCAAAATATGTTGCATGACTTAAGGGTAAATATTATTTCATAAACATTTTATTTCATTCATATATATGTATTAACACATGTACTGGGTCATGAAATAATATATATTTCACAGCTCTCAACACTGCCCTAGAGAAAAACATACTTGGCCATTCAGTCCCTTAAGAAAAGATTTTCTTTCTTTTTTTCCCCATTTCTGAGCAATGGCTCCACATTGCGATGGCTGGATACTCCAAAGGCCCCCTCCCCTCAATACAGTAACAATTCAGAGTTATCTCTGAGCACCACCATTTCCTGGTTCACTGCTATTTTCTGGACATTTCCTCCCATCATAGCCCTGCCGGTTCAACTGAGGGAAAGTTGCCACAGTGTATCTGCGTGTGGGTCAGTAGAAGCCTCAGGTCCTGCTACCATGTGCCAGGCACGATGCCAGGGGCTTTACAGACCTGACTCTTTATACATATGGTTTCCTTTGTTTTACTGGTAGCAGTGCCTCACCTGTACATCTCGAGCTCCTAGCACAGCACCCATAGGGGCTGAGTGAATGTTTCCAAATAAGTGAATTCAACAACAAACACATTCCATTGGTTATAAACTATATATGTTAAGTTCAACAAAATATAAGAACTTTAAATAAAATCAAATGTTTTCTCATTGACTCATACTTAAAAAAGTGCAAAAGTACTATACAAAGCTTTATATAGTTGTACAAAAAGTTGACGCATTGGTGTTCTGTGGCTAATGATAATAATTGTATTACTTCAGCATCATATATCATAAAGTTATACAACTTACTCCTTTGATTTTGAGTTTAAAAGCTTACTATTTTAATACACATCATGTATTCAGTACTAGTTATTACTTTTGTATAAATCATTTCTTAATAGTAGTACATGATACTGAGGGAAAATAAAACAGTTAATAATTTTCCAAATGGTAGTAAGAAAGAAACTCATTAATATACATTTGATTTGGGGGCTGAGCATAATTTGGCCTATGACTTAATGGAATCTAGGAGAGTGAAACAAACCTTTTTTAAACTGGAAGGACACTCATGTGGATCAAGTTCAAGCCCTTCATCTTTCATATTAGGAAACGGCTGCACACCAGCCAAAATGCCTTATCTAAGGTCACATAATTATACAGTAAGAGAGATACCCCAGGTCTCCTGATAACAAACCCAGAATATTTTCCATTTCATAGAAGAGGTTTATACTATAACACAATCATATTGTTTTAAAAGATCAAATCAGCTATCAAGGAAAACCAATACATGATAACATTTTAGACTTAAAAAGAAAGCCCTAGAGCAAGAGTTTATTAAAAATATATGTTTACAACTGTGTAACATAATTAGTGTGGAATACAGTAAACATTGATGGCAGAAGTTCATTGGTTGTGGTAATTTATTTGTGTGTTTATGTATTACTCTTGGGTATTAGTTGTGCTTTCATCTGTATCACTGGAGTTAAATTTTTTCCACAAAAATTTCTCATTTGATTTCCAAAGAGGAGCTTCAAGATCCTCTTTCCTTTTGGAGGATGCAGCAGAAGGCACTTTTTCACACAGAGTCTCTATTACTGCCAAGTCGGTGAGTTTACTAAGACTCTCGTCATTCTGTTCATTCAAGATGTCCCAGAAATCTTTTGGTCTCTGTTTTGCTTTCTCCATGGGCCCTGAAAGAACTTTCTTTGGCAGTCGTGTGGGACTGTTCCCGTGACTTTTAAAGAGGTCATCAAGAATAGAGGTGTCACCAAGTAAGCTTACCATAGAAGTGTTTTCTAACACTGGATTTTCTATCTTTTTGTTTTCCACTTTGAAAAAGGGTCCATTTCTTGAAACACCCAATCCTGTGAGATCCTGTCGGTTTTTCATGGTATTTTCCAACTTTTCCAACTCATACGCTCCAGACTTACTGTTCAGGAAACAGGATGCTACAGTATCTTTGGATGCTTGGCTGTTTTTCCCATTGTTCGTCTCTTGGGTAGAGCTTACAGGTAATTTCTTAGTTTCCACATCATTACAAAGCACCTCTTCTCTATGGAAACTGTGATTTCGAAACTTAATTGATTTTTCTTTATATCTTTTTGGGCTGCAAATTTGAGAAAAATTTTTGGTACAATTTTTAAATGACAAAGTTACAGAATCTGACACCCTTTCTTTTATAAGAGACTCTCTTTTTTCAGACAGATTCCTGACTCTCTCTCCTTCCTCATGGGCAGATTTAATGAATTCTGAAGGGGAATCCACAAAAAATTCTTTTACCTCTGGATAGTGAGAAGCGTAAAAGTCTCTTAGCATTTTCTGTCGTTCTTCTGATGTGGCATTAGTTATATGTTTAGCAAATTCCTTTACAGAAGACAACTTAAAATAAGAAGCCATTTCTTCAAATTGTTTTCTGAAGATTTAATGAACAAAACCAGTGGTTATTTTTATTACATTTTATTTTTAAAGAGCTTGTCTTCAGTGTTATGCTATGTAGCAACAAAGCAATGCAATAGTATTCCTTTAGCATGTATTAGCTTAATTCCATAATGAACATGCATTTTGCACTTAGGAGAATGAGATCTCTTTCCTTACACTACTGAAAAAAATATTCTAGCTCATGAAATTACCAGCTTTTTAAGTTATTCTGACTTATACTATCAGGTATTTCCTGGGAATTGTGTGATCCCAGCATGCTGCTACTCCAGTCAGCCAATTTATGACTTACATGAGAATCATAATTTATATAATCTGTATTTGGAAATCTATATTGCATTCAAGATCCATGAAATAAAACTGTCAAAGAAGGGTCTTAATAAATAGAAAAGAGAAAATGCTGAAAAATTAAGACAGGAATTTTTTTCATCTATCTCCTCTTTTCTCCTTCCACAAGTATCGATAAAATATAGAAATTTCACACAACTTTTTGATGAGCCTAAAGGAAAGTTCTAAACTGATGAACCTGGATTCTTTTTCAGTATTGATCTGACTTCAGTATAGATAGCTACACTATAGTCAGATGCTATTTGAAGAAATGCGTTTCAGTCTTAGTATAAGATATTAATAAAAGCTGTTATATGCATATGTGAGGAAATGAGCCTTCTGAAACCCTGCTAAGATGGAAGTGGAAAGGTTGTTTAGGACCCCTGGGCACTAGACCCTGCTCCTTTCCCTAGGTGAGGGTTCTATGGACTGAACTGTATCCTCCCCCCAAATTCATAAGTTGAAGCCCTAAACCCCAGTGTGACTGTATTTGGAGATGGGGTCTTTAGGAGGTAATTAAGGTTAAAAGAGGTCATAAAAAATCACCAGCGAGCTCTCTCTCTGCCATGAAAGGACACAGTGAGAAGGTGGCCATCTGCACGCCAGGGAGAGAGCTCTCACCAGGAACCAAATCAGCTGGCACCCTGATCTTGGACTTCCCAGGCTCCAGTACTGTGAGAAGTAAATTTCTGTCTTTTAAGCCGCAGTCTGTGGTATTCTGTTATAGCAGCCCGAGCAGACTGAGATGGGCTAAGAGGGTATTGGTTTGCTGATGCTGAGTTTAGGCCATGAGTCAGGAGAGCCCAATGCTTATAAATGTTCTTTTAAACAAAAGCCATAGATAGTGCTGCAGCATATGATTAAAAGTCCCCAAATTGTAGAATTATATCTATTTTTATATAATATTTCCTTACAACATTCATTTATCCACTCAACAAATATTTATAGAGCCCTCTTATTTGCTAGGCACTGTAAAAGAAACTATACAACAGTGAACAAACCCCAGTTCCCTGTCTTCAAGGAGTTTATAGTCTAGTTGGGGGAGACAGATACATGAAAATCAAACCAGAAGGGAGTGATAAACCCCATGATGGAGGTAAATACGGCACCCTGTTGGCATCCACAGAAGGGGTACCTAAGCCAGTGATTGGTAGTGGGCAAGGTGGCAGGGAAGGCTTCTCTGCTGTCACCACAAGCCAGTCAGGTAAAGGTGAGCCAGAAAGCCTTCTAGGGAGACAGGGAACGTGCATGCGCCCAGTTGCAAGAAGACTTGGTGCACATAGGGGCAGGAGAATCAGTCAAGAAAAAGGCTGAAAATCATGAGGGATCCGTTTGCCAATTTCAGAAGTTTGAATTTTATCCTGTATACAACAGAGAATCCTGAGGATAAAAAATGATTTTTTTAAATGTATGTAACCAGGAGTTTTATTTAAAGCCACTATTATTTTTGCCACTCAGACCAGGTTATATAAAGTTTGTGTTTCCTTTGATTTTAGTGGCAATCCATGCTGCAAATTCATGACTTTCTTTTGTGGCTTCAGATGAGTACCCTGGCTTCTAGTCCTCCCCACACTGGTCCTGTTACTTGTTCCAAATCCAGGTACTATCTATGCCTGATCAACAGCCACTCTCATTGCCAACAGAATAGTTAATAACACAAAAACAAGGTTCCAAATTTCTGTCCTGGATATGGCCAATGTTCTTGGTTGGAAAGCAACAAGTATGTTCTTAAAAAGTTCCAGTTTTAACTTCACATGAAGTAATGAAGTGTCATTATTTTGTTTATTAATCATCTCTGAATCATTTTCATGGCCTTTCTCATAAATATTTGTGCTGTGAAGATTAAGTTATTGGCAGGGTTACAGGCTGATGTCTTTTATTCATCCAAGACTTGGTGGTGTTTCAGCAGTTGCCAAAGTACTTTCACCTTTGCTGTGCTGACCTCACCCATGACCCTGCAAATCTGTTACCTCTGGGAGGAGAGGTGCTTCAGACCTTATTCTACCTGAGTAGTATGCAAGTAAACTGGGCTGTGTGGTTGCCCTTTACAGGATGAGCTATGATTACAATTCATTTTATTTTTGCCTTCTAAACTTGCTTTTGTAATTCTTGGTCTTTCTAAACACTCAACGAATTGCAAGGTACAACCAGGGGATACAAGCTAGCCACCACTTTGTGAAGAAAATTTTGTAGACACTCATAATCCATTTAGAGGTAGGGGCAGTGGTGGGGCAAAGGAAGTCAAAGTTAGGCATCTTTCAGTCTTTCAGCAAGTGTATCAAGAGTATTTATGTATCACGGAAAAAATTCAATTTTTCTCCTTTTTTCTCGAGGAACTGAAGGAGAAGGGATGGAACACAGCTAAAACCATGTTCTTTCTGTCTAAGCTTTCTGAAGTGAAGGTAGGACTGAAACTTCATTCAGATAATCCATGAGGCTACATCATAGTACAAATTCTTGATTCACATAAAGTTAGGATGGTTAGCAGGAAAGAGGTGCTAGCAGTTTGGACACCGATCCCTAGTTCAGATGTTGGCATTCTAATATTAGACACCCTTCACCTTTTTATTTAGCATGAGGCATTTATCCCTAGGATAAGTAGAGGGAAAAAAAAAGAGGCAAAAACTAATCACTGTTAATACTTTTATTTTTATATACAGTACTAAAGGGGATAAGACACTTGTGCTTAAAGACTGGTAAAATGTATATGGTTGGTCTCCTAGCAAAAATAATTGCCCAAAGAAAATTACCCGCAATTTACCCAAAATCATTGTTGTAAATCTGTTTGTGAGGAGTTGTGTTGCTATAGCAGTGTGGGGTGTTCACCTTTGTGGGCAACAGTGGGCAGCTGAGAGGCGTGCTCCAATCTGCCACACCAGCACCCGAGGAGCTAAGGGACAGGTTGCCAAAACCCGAGGGAAACATCTGGAACACGCAGAGCAACCACCATTTTCTTACTGTCCGTAGAAGTCATCAGGACCAACTGGACCACGTCTCCTCTCCCTGCTTATCTCAGTCACTACTTCTCAGTTACACATAACCACTGGCTTCTCATGCCCCTGCTAGTCTCTACATCCCTGATCTAATCCAATCCCCCATCCTTCCAGACCATTCCTTGGTGCCCCTGGAACCAGGCTATGATCTACTAACTCTCCTGTGTCTTCTGCCCAAGGGGCCCTCTGTCTCCTCCTGATACTGCCTCCCCACTGCAGCCCTCACAAGTCAAGATCTTATACCTCACATCCTTAAACCTCAGGGTTCATGCTTCCCATTGCTGCTTCCAGATCATTTTTTCTTAAAAACTCCTTCCCCTCTTTAAGGTTTATGCTATCCAGCTTAACCATTCTCATCCCCACCCCACCTTGTTAACTGACTTTCTAGTTGCTTCCTGATAGTGACTGAACACTCAAGATCCTGGATTAATGTGGTTTCCTTTCCCATCTCCTGCCATCATTCTTGATAACATCAGTATCCATGTGGATGTCCCACCCAACTCCTAGCCCACCAGTTTCTTGACGTCACCTCCACAGACTCGATTCCATGTTAGGCCCCTATTCCCAAAGTCATATACCACTAATGTCATTACCATTAACTGCACAACCTCCAAATCCCTGAATTCAATCATATCATGCTCCAGTTCAACTGCTCAATTATCCCAATGACAACAATGCTGGAATATACCCTTCATCTCATCAAGTCCTCCAATTTGCTGACTCTTCTGCTTTCTCACTAACATCAGCCTCCCCTTTTCCAGCTTATGTTCAATTTTATAATCGCTTCTTTGCAAACATCCTTTAGCTTCCTTGCTTCTCTCTCCTTCTGGTAAAACTCAGCTGTTTCCCTATTCTGTGTCTGCAACTGAACAACTGAAGCTTGCTGAATGAAGTCTGCACAACTGCACAGATGGTTTTACTGGAATTACTCTCAAATAGGAACTTAACATCACCCAGGAAGTCTAGCCCCACTATGCTTGCTTTCCTACTTTATGACTTCCACTAATGACTTCTTTCATAATTTCTCTCTCCCCAAATTTCTTTCCCTCTGTACTGATGAATTTATTCTCAATTAATTAAGGAAATATCACTGTATCTGTGCCCTTCTTTATCTCTTTCTCTTAATACTTCTCAAAGACTGGATCTTGGCCTGTGGTCTGGATCCCACCCTCTCCTGCCTCCAGGACTTCACTTTTTCTGTTATCACCTCTCTGGCATGATCTCGTTTTTTTCCTATTAGTCTTTTTCCTCAACACACAAACAGGTTCTATTATCTTCCCAACTTAAAAACAAACTACACTTCATCCCACAATGCCCTCCAGCTACTGCTAGTTTCCACATCCAAACTTAAGGAGCAGTCCCAGGGGCTTGCCCTTTCACTGCTTGCCCACCTCACCCTGGCATCTGCCTACTTCTACTGCTCATGGAAAGGTGACCAAAGAGTTCTTCAGCTCCAGGGGCTTTCCCACTTCTTCTGATTCTGGTTCTCAGCAGCAGTCAATAAAGTTAAGTGTTCCCTCCTTTTCGAAACTCTCACTTGTCTTGGACTTTAGAACCTTGCACTGGGCCTCCTACACAGTAGGCCACAGTCACTCTCCAGGCTCAGTACTGGGGCTTCTCCTCTCCTCTCTGTGTTCTGTTCCTAAGCTGTTCACACAGTCTATGGCTATAAAAACTATCTGTAATCTATTTATAATCTCTATGCTGATAATTTCCAAATTTAGACCTCCAGTCTCCAAATCTCAGAGTAGCATATCCACTGCCCACGTGACATTTCCCTATATCTTCAAATTTAATACGAGCAAAAGAGAACTCTTGATTTTTTTTTTTTTACTTCAAACTTGTGTCTCTCCTAGTTTTCCCCATTCAGTGAATCCAGTCTGCTGCTTAAGGCAGAAAATTGGGAGTAATCCTGTCTTCTCCCCTTCCCAAAACACAGTTCAACATCAAACTGAATTTATCTATTCGGCTCTGTCTCCATGGCAACTACTCTCTTGCAAACCACCATCACCTAGTTCCTTATGGTTTCCCCTAGTCCACTCTGCCCTCTTCCATGCAGAAGCTGGAAAAATCTTTTAGAAACATACATCAGATCATGTCATGCTTCAACAGCTTTCTACTGCAGTTGGAACAAAATCCAAATTCTTTTCTATAATCTACAAGGCTTGGCATGCGCCAGCCCCATCTATGTCTCTCCCTTCATCTCATGCCATTCTCTGCTTGATTTATTATGCACTAAGTACACCAGTCTTCTCTCAAAACCTCCTCCCTCTTCAGAAAGTTCTTACTTTGGTTCACTGCTTCATTATCCTTCAGGTCTTAAATGTCACTCGTATAGAGAGGTCTTCCCTGACTACCTAGTAGAAAGGGAGTTATATCCCTCCCGATCCCATTATTCTCTATAAAGGAGGCCTGTCTACTTTTTTCCTATAACACACCATTTTATAATTATTTATTTATAAGTTTTTTACTTTTGAAAATTTTATGGTTTGATGCCAACCCCCATCCCACTGTACTGTAAGCTCTATGTCTATGTCTCTTTTTTTACACTGTATATTTAGCACCTAGCACAATGCCTGAGTGTATATTAGATGCTCAATAAATACTCAATGAGTGAATGAATATAATGCACTTAAGTATTTCACTTATATAAAATAATTTCATTTTTTATCAATTTGGGGATTAGCCTTCTTAAAACACTAAAACATCTGGGAATTTTTTTCTTTTTTTGGCCGTGTTGCATGGCTTGTGGGATCTTAGTTCCCCAACCAGGGACTGAACACAGGCCACCGCAGCGAAAGCGCTCTAACCACTGGACCACTAGGGAATTCCGGGATTTATTTTTTAAAGTGTACAAATTCATATTTATCTGAAATATTCAGATGCCACGTATAGTTAAAATTCAAATAATTTGTGTATTTTACTAGGTAGTTATATTTCTTTTGAGAATCATTCATAAAGTCCAATGTTGTTATAGATGACATACCTGCGGATCCCTTTTGGTGTTTCTCCAATTATGAAGGTGGTCTGGCCTGTTCGGTAGACATTTTTCTTCTTCTGGCTTACAGGGTGTGAAATGTAAAGGGGAAAGGAAATGCTGCCTTCACTTGGTTGTTGGCATTCCTTTGTATGTGTTGATGTATCTCCCTTCATTTTTTCCTTATATGTCTGAAAAAAGGATGAAAGGAAAAACTCTGAAAAAACAGTCATTTTTGGTCAAATAAGGAGACTGTCTTCCTTTTTCCCAGTATTCTTTACAATCTAGTATATCATATTCTCCAAGTAATATCACTGTCAGATCTTGTTAGATCTTTAAAAAGATATTACTTGTAGCAGTAATGTGATGTTTCTCTTTTCATTGTTTAAGATATATGCTAAAGATATACCTTTCTTAAAGATACAATAAAAGTAATGGTAATATGATGTTTCTACTGTCAAGACTATGGGTATACTGATACACATGCTGGCATCCACTCTCCTAAACAAGGATAAAAATTAATGATTATATAAATAATGGCATAAAAATGGGATGTTTAAAAAATTTAATTCAGCAATTTCTCTCAATATTATTAAGCAGACTTTTGGTTATTTAATCTTATATAAGCAGTCAAACTTTTAAGAAATAACAACCTTTATATAATAATGCAATACACTAGTTTTGTAAATCCTACTTCAATCTCCAGTGGGTTGCAAGAATTACTTAGTGATTGTTAAGATGTTAACTAGAGGTGGTTGAAATTACAGATAGAATCACATTTATTTTACAGACTAAGGGTGTCTTGCATAACACAAATTGTTAAAAATAGTGAGTCAAGAAAAAAATAATTTTAAAATGTATGGTTCCATTTTCCCTGACAAAATGGTAAGGTGAGTATGTGGAAAGTCCCCATCTTATTCCAAAAACAGAAATATTGAGTGCAATTTGACAACAACAACAAAATTATATTTGAGCTCAAAAGTAAGAAAGGAAAATCTCTAGATGCTAAAGCCAAGTAACATAGTGGTAGGTGGGAGCTGAAGCTCAGCAGCCCCAGGAATAGGGTCCTAAATTCTAGACTGCAGGATTCCATGTGTAGAGGGAAAATGGAAACGATTTAACTCTCTGAATTAAAAAACAAACAAACAAAATAAAAACACAGCAGGAATTAAATGGATATCCAGTTTTCAAATTAAAGCTAGGAAAGCCCAAACTGGGGGCACAGGATAGAAACAGGCTCCCTTGTTACTCTAGATACAATCACTGGTGAAAACATGGAATGCCCAGCCTGTGCCATTTGTGGAATCTGATTTTGTAGCACTTGCATTGTATGGAAAAATCTAAGCTAAAAACCAACATAAAAAACTGGCCCAGAACCAGTGAAAACCATAGATCTCAATGAGGGGTGAATACAAAAATATAACATAGGAACACTTTTTAAATCTAGAGAATGCTTGTGATTCCAATGCGGGGGGGGAAAAAGAGTTCAGTTAAAAATTATAAAGAACACACAAAGCCCACTGCCATGAAAGTGGACAGATACAACAAATGTGAGAATCCATATCTGAGGAATTATAGATAACAAAGCAAGCTGAAAGAGACTTTAACTCATTAGCATATCCAGAAAGATAAAGGAAGAACTGGGTATTGTAAAATACCAGATCTGAGAAAGAACCAAATACAAATTCTAGAAAAGAAATATAGGTTTGAAAAAAAATAGACATAGAAACAAACTTAAAATATGGGTTAAGCAGCAGGCTACACAGCCTTACAATGACAGTTGATAAATTGGTAGAGTAAAATTACTCAGAATGCTAGGCAGAGAGAGAGAGAGAGAGAGAGAGAGAGAGAGAGAGAGAGAGAGAGAAAGGAGGAAAGGAGGGAAGAAAGGAAGGAGGAAAGGAGGAAAAAAAGGCAGGCAGGCAGGCAGGCAGGAAGGAAGAAAGAAAGAAAGAAAGAAAGAAAGGAAGAAAGAGAAAGAAAGAAAAGAAAGGAAAGAAATAAGGAAAGAAAGAAAGAAAGAATGGAAGAAAGGAAGACAGACAAGAAAGAAAGACAAGAAAGAAAGACAAGAAAGAAAAATTAAGAGACAGAAGACATGGCAGAAAACATACCAAAATTTCTAAAATATTAGAAGGAGATAACAGAAAATGGAAGAGATAATGTCAAAGAAGTAATGGCAGAGAATTGAAGAAGGCATGAATCCTCAAACTAAAAAAGGAGAGAGAATCTCCAGTGTGAAAAATGAAAATAAATCTGTACCTTGTTATATCACAGATAAAGAGAATATCTTAAAAACTACCAGAGAAAAATAAGCTATCCCACAAAGAAATAATAATCAAACTAAAGGCAGACTTCTCATTACCACTACCACCATCACCACCACCAAGAGAAGATAATGAGAGTATCTTCAACATGCTGGGAGGGAAAAACCGTCAACCTAGAATTCTAAACCCAGTTAAACTATCACTTAAGAAATTTGCAGGCATACAAATACTACAAGACACAGATTAGTAATTGTCAATGAGACAGTGATTTTTTTCTTTTACAGGAGTCCAATGGGATTCAAGTGGCACATATCATTGAATGTTGGTAGGGAATGGCTTTCATTCCACAAATATTTACTAAGCACCTATTATGTTCCTGCCACCATGCTATGCAGTTGAGAAGAAAAATATTTACATATACAAAGAGGCCCCTACTATTAAGGGGCTTAAAAAAGCTGAGCCCCACCCCCCTCCCATTTTTAGTTTTTTCTGTTTTTAAAATAAATCATTTATCTCTTTAATTTATATTCAAGTTCATTTCATTGAAATAAACTGAACAAAAGACATAATTATATGTTCTTTAATAGCAAACCACTTCTAATGAAAAGAAATTGACTTCTTCAAAATCTAGTGTGACTCACGTGGACAAACACAAAATGCCAGGTTGCCATTTTGAACCAGGGCTTTGCTTCAGTCAGTAATGCTGACAGTACTTTCCTCAAAGACATCATTTCTTAAAGTTTAAAACATTATCAATTAAGAGAGGAAAAGGCTGATCTTTAAAGATAAATTTGAAAGAGATTTGATGCATTTATTTTACATCACAAGAAAACAAGATGAATGTTAAAAGTTCCTAATAAAATAGCTCATAATCTTTGATGATTCCCAAGAAATAATTATCCATTATTATAAGGAGGGATGGGAACGTTTACATGGGGATAAAGGGAGTAAACCGAAAGAGAAGGAATGGGGCCAACCAAGAACACTCCCTCCTCATATACTGCAATTTTTGAAGCCATGGAGAAAGCAGGCCAGGCCATGGAAATTTTCAATTATTTACATGATTACTCTGGGTCTTTCTGACCCTGGCAGCATTACAAAGCTCATATTTCGAACAGATACATTTTTTCTCAAGTTGGTTTTACAAATTCTTCAGGAAAATTCAACTTTTCTATTCATAGCTATCAGACATGTGGATCTTTAATTTATGCCACATATTATACACTTAAAAACCTGATTATTTTAGATAATCATTAAAAGAGAAAAGCATTTGTTCTCTCACACTGGCTCAATATCCCATCTGTTACTTAAAAAATATCTAGGTTCAGTTTTCCATTTTAGTAGGGTAGTTTAACACTTACTGAAACAAGGCTGTGAAACAAAATTTTGTTTACCCTTCTTTTTGTTTACCCATCAATTTTGTTTTGATGCCCTTCTTATAAAAGCTGGTTTCACTATTTATAGTAAAATAGTATCTTTTATAATAGCTGATGTAAGGAAAATAGTGACAGTGCAGTTGCAATTGAAGGGACAGTTATAATTTATTATAAAGCAAAGTACAATGCCTGTGGCCAAGATGAAAAGATTCCAGACCATGTGAAATTGGACGCAAACTCTTTCACTACCGCTTATGTCAAAGTTGGGAAGTCATATGACACTGAGGCAACACTATGAAGTAGCAATAGTAATGAAGGGTCAAGTAATGAAAAATTCAGTAAAAATGAGCTGGACTAGGAAATTAAAAGATAACATTATCGCTCCTTAATATTATGGTAGAGGGTGAGATTGCTTGCTCAAGAAAGCAAAATAAACCCACTCTTCTTTCCACCAGAGAACAGAATGGCCAACAACTGGAACACTATGTCTGTATCTGATAGGACATTTTGAGATCATAACATGAAGAAAGCAGAAAGCCCAGTTTCTGTAAAAGCCCCTAATTGCTCCTAACTTTTTCCTAGAAAGTTTCTTCTAAATTATCCAAGATTTGCTTTGAGAAATTACTTCTATACTCTGTGATTCTGATGAAGGTTTCCTTCCTCTTAAGATTTATGGTTATAATGATAAGGAGGGAATTATGAAGACAAGAACTTTGTACAGTATTTGTATAGTATAAATATAACTGCTAATAAGTATTTTAGAAAGCTTGACACTGTTAGAGTTTAATTTATAACTTAGTAATTGCTATGTTCATGATTATCTTCATAAATTATTGGATATTGTTAGGTATTTCTACTATGGTATATTTATGAAAGTAATCAAGTTCAACTTATGGTATCTTTATTAAAAATAAAGTGTAAAGAGTATAGTAATTATTTCTAAATAACATAAACATACAGTTAAAAGATCCATTTGATGATGAGATTAATTGAATGGAAATGTGAGGTTACTTAAGAAGCTGAATTTATCAGAGAATATTGAAATAATAATCCTAATTTATGAGTGGTAATATGTCTTCCTCCTTTGGACGTATATGTACTATGTGGAGCAGCCGGTTGAATGTTGAAAAAGTAGAGGAAAACCCTCCCCCTTCAGAGTTAAATAGGTCTAAAAAGGTAAAAGGTCGGCCACGGCTAATTATGTTAAGTCCTAATCTGATTTATATAATTAAACATTTAAAACGTAACATGTTATTGTCAGAAAAGTAAATATTTGTCATTAAAAATAAAATTCGGAATATAAAAAATTATTTAGTTCAACAAAAACATTAAATATGTATTATTTCTAAAAATGGTAATTGTTTTAATATATTTTGGCCAAAACAGTCTCCTTACCTATCCACAATCAAATGTTTAATGTGGAAATGGCTCACTTCAAAGACTTCATAAATAACTGCTTTTTAAAAAATTGAAGTATAGTTCATTTACAATATTATATTAGTTTTAGGTGTACAACATAGTAATTCAATATTTTAATAGATTATACTCCATTATTAAATTATTACATTATTATAAAACAAAGGCTGTATTTCCCTATGCTGCATAGTAGTATATGATGAACATCTGTTTTGACTTAATTTTGATAAAGTTATAAAATCATTATTCATTTTTCTAATGTCTCTATAAAATATATTTAAAAATACATCATAAAATTACTATTTAAACGTGTATAAAGTATACAGTCTGTAAAATAAAAGCTATAATTTTAAGTTGTAAAAGATATACATTAGGATTACAATAAATAAGAGGGCACTTTTGTAGGGAAAAATTTCTTCTTTTAGAGTAGCCAAAATGAATTTACACTAGACCTAGTCAACTGTACATAATCCTGTACAACTTATTTCTTACTGTAAACTTTTAGGTTTATATTGGTTCTAGAAGGAAAGTTTATCTTTAGATCAATAGTATGAGACATTCAAATGACCTTTGATAATAAATACTTTCTTTTTCCTTTGGACCCAAAGTGTACTGTCCGTATTTCAAGGCATTAGACCTAAGCCAAATAGCAATATTAATAGCAATAGCCAATTAAAATATTGAACCAGTAGTTATTTTTTAAAAGATATAACTGAAAAAAGATAAGGTATATATAGATTTTCAATATGAAAGAGTAAGAAAAAATAAAACTGACTCTTAAAAAGTTTGCAGATAACAATCTTTGATGTCAGTGTCCTGAGAAAAGGAAAAAAAGGAATGTTCCCCCTACCTCACAGCCATATGATTACATTAGCATTTTTCTTTTTTCTCTGCTACATATGAAATTTATCTTTATATAATAGAAAACTTCATTGGAATAGTGCACAGAATGTTTAAGGAAAAAAACCCTCTTTCTTTGAAGTAAAAAATTTTGGAGGCAAATTACTAAAGAACTATAGAGGGCGCCTAGGTAGGAATAGCAAGAAAATGAGAAAAGTTGATAGGAATCAGTTTTTCCCATACACACCCACCTGTGGGCAACAAATGGGGCAGGAAATGTTACAATCCAGGAGACTGAGTTTCAAAAACAACCATGAACAGCCTCTAGTTCCCATTTTGGCAGGAGAAACACTATCGTAATCTCTACCATCTTTCTAAATCTCTTTGGGGCTAATTACTGGAGACACATCCATAGGTGGTACAGATAATGCTGATTCCTTTTCCTCTGCTCATTTGCATCCCCCACAAGTAGAGGAAGCTTGGAGGGGGACAATGTACAGTGAAGAACAGCCTGATAGGGTGGGTAGCCTGTCTATGATAGGCTACCAGGATGTAGTGAAATCTTTATTAAGCAATTTTGGAATGGATCTGTCTGCTGAGCCGGTTTCTCTAGAAAACACCTTGCAGAGGATATATCAGAACAAACAGCAATGTATATTTAACAGCCACATTCACTGTTTTCTCCATAACTGGATGGTCAGCCTTGATTAGTCACTGAGAAAACTGGAAACCAGGGAGATTTTCAAAGGCAATGGAAGGTCCCAATGGTTCTGACTTGTTGAGAAGCCTGAGTTTGGATTCTAAGATCACCAGAGGACCTGCCCATCACAGGAAAGCTCTTTGGTTTACACCTTGCTCCTGAGAATAGCACAGAGCTTCACAAGCCAGTCTATGGTCATGGCCACAAGTGGGCACACCATGTAGCCAAACCCCTCACACTGGCCTGATCACACCAACTTTGTCATAAAGATTAAAAAAAAACAAGTGCTCTTTCATTTTTTTCTTCATTAAACCTTAAATAGTTAAGCCTGAGAGGCAGCAATGCTTTTGTTTACACATCTGTTCAAACAAAAGATTAAAAAGAAATCTCCCTTTGGGTAAGGGCCAAACCCTATAAACACATAAAAAGTCATAAACTTGCTTGTCTTTGCAAAGCAGGGAGTCAGGAGTACCATAAAGACATATAGCACATGTAAATAAATTCATTCAAGTGGCATCTGAGAGTCTAAAAGGACAAAGACCTTTAAGGGTCTTTGTGCAAGTGTGAAAACCTCTTATCTTTGAAGTAATCATTCAAGATTTCTGCCTGGAGGTAGGAAATATTACTGTAAATGCAGTTTTCCAACACTCAACAGAAACCTAAGGCAACTATGAGGTACCCCTGAATTGTCTTCACTCAGCCTCTGGAGAAAAGCCAGCTGGTTAGAGGACCCACCACGAATATACACTGAAGTATAATTTTCTGCATATGTTAAAAAATGTCATTCAAGTCTGAAAAAACAAACACTTAGATTCAAATCTAAAACATTTTTTTTTTTTGGTGGTGAAGGGAGATTAAAGTTTGTAATTATGGTTCTCTTTTCCTCCTGGAAGGAGTAACCATTACAATTCAGTTTTTTGTATATATAGATATATATTTTCTTTTTTGATAGTACTTTGCTTGCTGAGTGAGCCACAAAAGGACAACTTTATATTGGCTTCCCTGAGCCTAGCTCCCTTTTTGTGTGCACAACAGTCCATTTCTCATTGTACAAGAAACTCGTCTATCTAAAGGAACAAAGTGATAGCCTCGGGAGTGCAGGTGAATACTGTGGGGCACACACTACAAACAGAAATACAAAAGCCCCATCTCCTTGGGATTTGGGAACATGAAGGCAGTGCCACAGCAGTTCACCTGGGGGAAAAGGCCAGGTGAGATGGTGGCAACTACCTTTAAAAAAGCCTGCAGACCAGCAACAGGGAGTGTTGGCTAATATTCCCTCAGTCCTTCATGGGAGGGTGGTCAGAGAGTAAATTCCTCTTAATACCTCCTACAGACAAAGGCAAGGCCTTTTGGGGTAGCTGTCTGAGCACTGGACTCAGCACCACAAGCCCTGGTTTCTACTAGTCTTTTTAGGATCTCCAGTAAGTAGTAATGAATAGGTCCTTGGCATCTTGAGCCCTGACTGAATTTTAAATCTTTACATATATTATTTATATTACTGTAAAAATGTCTCTAAAGACTACTTGAAGGTCCTATACTAAATAATACCAGTTAGTGAAAAGATCACGGAAGGGTGGTGCTGATGGAAAAATTTTAATTAAAGTCTTTCTTGGCAGGCACCCGCCCCTGCTTGCCTTTCCAGTGGCTGGCACTTCCATGGGGAGCTTAGGCTCTCACTTCCTTCCTCCAGGCCTCCAGCTGGAGTAAGTGTAGGCTTCTATGCAGGCTGATTCAGTGACAAGGCCATCGATGGCTCTTTAGTGTCTAGGGAAGAACATTTCAAGCACCCCGCCACAAATAACACTGGGACATTGTAACTGGTTGTGAAGTTGGATGCAGATTATTGTTAATAATAAAGTACTGAAATCTGTGAATAATTCTCCTTTTTAGTAAATTAGAGTAGATTTCCTATAACCACATCATTTTCACTCTCTTCTATTCTGATATGCTTTCTTGAGTCATGTAGAAGAGGAAGTAAAGCTTTCCGACAGAGAAAGGCCAACTGAAAGTATGTTCCGCTAGAACTGAATTTAATGATCAAATGACCCCCTTCTTATGGTCTAAAATGGCAGTTCTGAAACTTTTTGGTCTTAGGACACCTTTACAGTTTAAAAATTATTGAGGACGCCAAAGAGATTTTGTTTATGTAGGTTATATCTATTGAAAGTTTAAAATAATTAAAGAACTCTTTATCAGCAAAAAAGTTTATATTTTCCAAGGTAAACAAACAAAAAATTAGCCAGAAGAGTGGCTACGTATTACATTTTTGCAAATGTCTTTAATAGCTGGCTTAATAAAAGATAGCTGGATTCTCATATCTTCTTCTGCATTCAGTCTGCTGCAACAATGCTGTTTTAGTTGGAGTATATGAAGAAAATCAGCCTCATACAGATACATAGTTGAAAAAGGGCAGAATATTTTCATAGCCTTTTCAGATAACTGTAGATATTCTTTTTTGATACTTTACCAAAATTCAGTTAAGGTTAGTTTCATGTAATATTTGAAACCATATCAGTGAACTTTTTATATTGTTAAAAGTAAAATTCATTGGTATATTTTGTACTTTGGCTGAATTTTTTCCCCATGCGTGATTTTGTAATATCATTCACTGGTCATTTGGAAAATATTAAGTCAGTTATGCAGATCTTCAAAATGTTGACACATTATACAATTATACAACATTGGAAAACCATATTTGTTGTTATTACCATCTATGCATCAGAAAAAATCTTTTTAAATATTGGGAAGGGGTCATGGTCACGGTGGCAGCCACAAGTTTTTCAATATTTTAATTTTCACTTGAAAGCTTGAATTTATCGCTGGCAACAAGTACTGTCTGTTGTCTTCCTTGAAGTGACAGAAAGTATCTACCAAATACACAAGTCTAGATAACCATAGTTTGTCAGTCATTCTTTCAAGTATTGATACAAATTGTGTTCCATAAAAAAAAGTGGCTAGTTTAGTCTGCAGTTCAATTATACAAGTGCTTGTGTACACTTCCTATTTCATCAAACAGAATACTAAAAAGATGAGTGCCAGGGCTTCCCTGGTGGCGCAGTGGTTGAGAGTCTGCCTGCTGATGCAGGGGACACGGGTTCGTGCCCCGGTCCAGGAAGATCCTACATGCCGCAGAGTGGCTGGGCCCGTGAGCCATGGCCACTGAGCCTGCGCGTCCGGAGCCTGTGCTCCGCAACGGGAGAGGCCACAACAGTGAGAGGCCCACATACCGCAAAACAAAACAAAAAAAAGATAAGTACCAAAGGGTTGAGATTTAAGAAAATTAGTAATTTTTATTGATTCATCAAGGATATTCTTCTTTTTTTTAAAGAATCAATTTTATTTATTTATTTTTTGGTTCTGTTGTGTCTTTGCTGCTGCACACAGGCTTTCTCTAGTTGCGTCAAGCGGGGGCTACTCTTCGTTGCGGTGCGCGGACTTCTCATTGTGGTGGCTTCTCGTGTTGCAGAGCATGGGCTCCAGGCACGCAGGCTTCAGTAGTTGCAGCACGTGGGCTCAGTAGTTGTGGCACGCAGGCTGTAAAGCACAGGCTCAGTAATTATGGCACACGGGCTTAGTTGCTCTGTGGCATGTGGGATCTTCCTGGACCAGGGATCGAACCTGTGTCCTCAGCATTGGCAGGTGGATTCTTAACCACTGCGCCACCAGGGAAGTCCCCATCAAGGATATTCTTAAGAGAAACTAAAAGTAGTTTTCTTCTCCTGAAAGTGTGTGGTGGTAAATACTAGTGGCCCAAATAATTTTTATGAACAAAATGAGAAGTTCTTTCTCTTAAGGTATTCATTATTTCATCTGGCCACAGCAACGGGATAGCCTTAAATACTGAATAAAAGTAGGATATGGCTTTCAAATTCCATTTTGAAGCAGTTAATGCTAAATAGTCATGAAGGTTGTTTACAGATTAATTGAAATTTGATTCCGATAATAACTTGGTTACAAAATGACTGACACCTTTAAATAAAACATCAACCTACCAACAATTTTGCCATAAATGCTGTGAGAGCTGACTCTGGTTACGTTAAGAGGGATTCTATCTTCATCAGGAAACTTGCAAAAATATCACAACTTCCATCTTAGATCAAGGATCATAGTTCAAACATATTTATCCTGCCTAAAGCTAATCTACTACAAAAGAATTCATGCTTATACTAATAAATTAGAATAACTCTCCACATTTCTCTGTATAGAATCTCTTTGGTATCTACTAGAAATTCAATTAAAATCAGTAAGCTCTAACTGAATATCTATGTAGCAGGTACTTTTTTAAGGTCCTGGGAATAAAAGATAGAGTAAGGTTCACTTCCTAATGCAAAAGAGTTTCACAGTCTAACCAGGAATACAGTGCCAGACACTGTGGATGGCCTACTAACAGCCACTGCCTCCCTCTTTGTTGTCTGAACAAAACTGAGGTTCTCTTAGAAATGTGCTCAGGGAAGGTAGATTGCCCTCTCAGTTCTTAGGGGATAAACAAATTAGTCAAGCCAATTATGTTCTGCCAGAAAGATTTTCCTCCCCAATAAAAGGAGAGATACAGGAAAAGAACCACGCCTTCCTGTCTTTGGATACATTTGTATGAGGAAATATGTTCTTGAGATGCAGTAGTCATCTTGTAACATAAGGCAAAAGGCCTCATGGAACTAAAAATTAACTTACTGAGGATAGTGGGGCAGAAAATGAGAGAGCCTGAATTCTTATGATGTCATTGGACTGTAGTAACACACCTGGACATACCACCCTCCAGATTTGCTGTTATGTAAATTAGTTCAACAGCCTATTGTATAGGCCATTTTCAGATGGTTATTCTATTCCTTGCAGCTGAAAGCATCCTGTAGATACTTACTTATAAAGTATCACATAATACAATGTGATCAGTGCTATAGCAGACATACATGCACACACATACACACACACACACAAATAAGTAAAGATGAATTTGAGGAAAACATTTATACTGCTTTGGAGAAGACAGGGGACAACTGTCACTGATGATACAAGGAGTAGGGGTTCAACAAGCAGACACAGGTGAAATGGAATTTTAAACAAAAGAACCACAAGAGCAAAGACATGGAAGAGTAAAAGTCCATGGTGTGCTTGGAGACTGATTTATAAACTGCAGGCTGACTAGGAAGAGCTTGCTCATCTTTCTATCCCCAGAGTCTAGCACAGTGCCTGGCACATAGTGTCAATAATTCTGAATGAGTGTCTCAGAATGAGACTGGAAAAGGAGATTAGCACCAAATGAGATAGGCCTCATGTGCTATGGAAAAGAAACACAACAAGATATTTTACAGAACTCTGGAAGAGAGAAAATTATGCCCCAAAGTGACTGTTCAGATTTGTTACTGCTAAGATGAAGAAAGCTTACAAAGTCATGCATGGGTAGGGGTATCTTTCTGACACCATTCTCCATGTTCTCCCCTCTCGAGTGGATGTCTTATACCAGCACTATGGTCAAGAGATGACAGATAATGAGTGAAGATGAAGAATACCAGCATTTATGCTGCTCTAAAATAACTAACATCTTTACATTATCTGCCAGTATATCCCCTTTAACGTTAACTTGTGGAGCTAAGAGTTAAGGAGCCTTTACTCATAGTGAAAATGGTTGTGGGGATCTGCCTTATGTAGTACTTTCTTACAGGAATGACCAGTAACAAATGTTTTCTGAACTTCCACTCTGTGCTGCCTGTTGCTAAGTGGTGATGCTTACAGACATGTATGTCATGTCCTGATCCTTAAGCAGCTTGCCACATACATGAGAAGAGAGCAAACATTAATACGGTGTCTGCCATGTCTACAGTGATGACTGGCACAGAGAATGGGTGTGAAAGGGGCTGCGAATAAGAGTGATCTCCGAAGACTGAGGCTTCATGTAAGAAGTGGAACTTGAATTGGGAGTGGAGGATCAGACAGTAGATGATTTACTTGGAGGTGCAGATTGAGTAAATTTATCGAAGACCATGAATGCCAGGCAAACCTGAGACTACTTTTAATTCAGATAAGGAGGGACTGTCTCCCTTGGCTAATTAAATATATTCAGTAGTAGCTCTGAACAATGTCAAGTCATTGCCAGAGGATTTTCAGGAAAACTATGAAAGTTGTTCATGGAAAAGATAGTTTAAGCCACTTAATTTTCAGAAGGTAGTGATTGGGTTCATTATATGCTGACAACAACTGAAAACCTAAATTATTCAAAAAGTATCAATTATGTACAAGACACTACTTTAGGTCTCCAGAATTATCAAATGTGAATCAGAGATATATTGTGCTATTTTTTGAAGTCCAGAGTTTATAGAAAAGAAGAAAAAGATGTATACTTACATAACTATGATAAATACATGGAAGTCATATGTTAGAATAACAGGCCACATAAAGTACTATTGGGAGAAGCAGAAAGGGTGTAGGGAGAAGGACAGCTGAATTGGGGCAGACTTTGTGAAAGAGTGACACATCTGAGGTAGACGCTGAAAGGTAGAGAGGTTTGGAGATTTGGGAGGTTAGAAAAACTAAGGCTGAAGGTTATTTGTGGTAGAGAAAAAGCATAAGTAAAGAGAAAAAAAGTAAAAAAATTATGTCTTTGCCAAAATACCTTTGGCAGAGTAGATATTGCAAACAGTTTTACTATATTTCTTGAGTACAGATAGTTTTAACTCTAAAAAAATATTTTTTAAAGAGACAGATGCATTCAGTCCACCTGAATTTTTTGTTTAACTGCTAAAGTGACGGTAATTCTTCACAGGCAAGTTATCTTGGAAAATTAGACTGATTTGTCATATTGGAAAAGCAAAATGGAATTTTAAAAAAAAGTAAAAACCTTCAAAGCAAAATAGAAACCAAAGGAACTGAGGGAAAAGCACAAGAGAAGACAGAAAGATTGAAAGACTACAGGGATTTAAGCTGACTGCCACTGCTGAGCCTGAGGGAAGTCATGTACCCTCTCATTTAAAAAATAAATCAGTAAAATATTATGTTTGCATTAGTCTCCAAGAATCCTTCACATTGTGACCTTATAATTTTGATTTATTCGTCCTATAAAATTCAGAATTCATATGTATACAGGCAGGATTCTCAGATGACAAGGCAATAGGTGTTTCCATTAAGTGGCCATGTCCAATTGATACCATGGTTTTCAGTAGAGGGATAAAATATAATTTGAAAAGGGCTGTTAAGTGCTTAACATTCTCTAAGTCGCTAGGTGGAGTCAATCAGAGTTCAATGAGGCCTTATATCTTTAAGCTTTTATATTGTTACTTAGAAGGCATTATTTGAAGAAATAGTTTTTCACGGTACGCGGGCCTCTCACTGTTGTGGCCTCTCCCGTTGCGGAGCACAGGCTCCGGACGCGCAGGCTCAGCGGCCATGGCTCACGGGCCTAGCCGCTCCGCGGCATGTGGGATCCTCCCAGACCGGGGCACGAACCCGTGTCCCCTGCATTGGCAGGCGGACTCTCAACCACTGTGCCACCAGAGAAGCCCGAAGAGATAGTATTTTTAAGCTATTTATAATCTTCCAACTATTCTAAATGGAGAAACTGTTCAAAGAAGCCATATCAATCGTCTCTGCAATTGGAACAATGACCAGCTAGGAGAAGAGTTAGAATCAAGCTACTTCCTAATAAGCAAAGAATATTTTTGTCAGTCTAGGCCATGGTCAAATTAGTTTTTTATAAGTACTGTCAAATACAGTTTTTTTCTATAGTATTCTTTATGATAAATCAGGCATAGTTCAAGGTGGGCCCTTCATCTATAAAATTTGAGGACTGGACTAGATATCTTTTATGGTATTCTAACATATTCTATTATTGGTACTATTAACAGCAAAAAGAATAACAAGTCATTGCAGAGAATAACAAAGAGTTTCACTCATCACCCCTACTAATAAGCAATAATCATAATTACAATAATAAAAATTTATGCCTTTCTTGCAAGGAGTTGAATGTGTTTTGTACACATCAGCTCATTAGTGGCATTATTAAGCCTGGTAACGTCACTGTGAGGAAGGATGCCACAGCTTCTCATTGCCACCAGCTAGGAGGGGAATAGGTATAGGTGCTTATAGTTAACACCAGATTCTCACTCTGACGAGGTAACAGGTGTTCTTCACAAATGACACACTATCTCTCTGAATCAATCCTAGTTCTAAGGATAGAAACACAACAGCCTTTTTCATGCCAGCACTGGTCACATAATTTCATACATATACACACACAACTTAAAAAATCCAATCTCTACTAAAATCACTTGAAAGAATAACTTTCTGATACAAAAACACCATAAAATTAACATCTAGCTATAGAAAGAAAAATCATAAGACCATGAAAAATCCCACCCAGTAAGAGTTAATTCCGCTACATGCTGAAACCATAAACCTTACTTACTGGACTACTTCATAAACCAGTCATTTGTGAACAATTACTTTAAACCATCATGCCATTCACTGTCCTGAAAACTAGGCTAATGGAATGCTATATCTCCCCAAAGTCTGCTCATTGTAAACAGTCCATCCCTCCTTGCTGACTCCAAAAGCTGTATAAACATACTGCAACTAAATCCACCATAGCTCATAGAAATCCTTTCTTTAAGTAATCTACAAAATGCCAATCTAATACAAATACAAGAAAGAGAAGTTCTAAGACAACATTTTGTATTTACAGTATTCTGAACAGTGCTTAAACCTGCACTGGTTATATAAAAGGCACTCTCTCCCCCATGCCACCCCCGCCTCCAGGCCGACAGCATGCTTAGTTCTCTCATTTACAGCACACTGCAATAACATAAAGAACGGTTTACTATTAATCCAGGTTTTACTACAAAGCAACCCGTTATTTCTCTGTCAAACACTGGCAAGAGTGCCAAGTGTCTGTCATCCAATTCAGGGGATTAAGTCTTCTTTTATAGTCTGATACTTGTACCAATTTATAAAAATACAGATATAGTTTCTTCGAGTTGGTCACAGTCTATATTTTGGCTTGGATTCAGGCAGCAGAGGTTGACTATGACAGCTGGCAGGAAACTGAGGGGAGAATACATCCTCCCCCTTTCAGTCACCACGTCTCAGTTGCCATAGTGATTAATCCTTAATCAAATGCTGTCTTTGTACAATTCTTTTCAGAAAACTTTAAGTAAACTTAAGTTGAAAACACGCAGTTGATTGAAAAAATGAGGTACCATATCACACACAGGTATAGCTAAGTTTTATGACATACTTCCATATATTAAAAGAATAAATTAACTCTAATGAAGTTCCTTCCAATGCTTAAAACATTTCTTTTTGGTCTAAGCTTAAACCTAAATCACACAGGTTTTCCCCCTTGTTATCAGACATCTTGTCTTTTAAAATAAGCTGTCTTCAGAAATGGTTCTAAAATATCCAAGTACAATTGAAGGCAAAGCAAGTTCTTATTTTATATAGTTTGTATTGCTAAATTAAAAAGGTCTAATTAGAAATTATTTTAGGAGAGAGGTTTTAATTCAAGACATTTATCAAATATGTTCAAATAAGTAGAAATTATTTTATAAAAGTATAAACTGTAAGAAACCAAAGGAAATATGGAAAAGATAGTATATTTTAGAACTTTTCTTAATATATGGGTGAATTCCATTTGATTCATAGCTTTTGTCATTCTGGTTACCAATAATTACATCAAAGGACTGAGAAGCTCTGAAAGACCATAGTATGTTATCTATAATTGTAGTGTACATTACTTCTCTTTTGTAAGTTTTCCATTTAGTATATTCCTTTGCAATTTAGTTAAAGGCTCTTACTTAGACTCAATTACAGTATTCCTCGGAAAGTGAAATACTTGCATATTGTGGCCACTGTTAATCTTGTGTTGCCTTCATACAAATAAATAGGACTTGTTTTGTTTTCTTAGGAATTGAGGCAACACATCTGCATCTGGCTGCAGACACACAGACACACACAGAGACCACACACAGGCATACACACACACAAACACACAAAATCTTTTCACACACAAAGGTCTCTAATAAAACTTTGGTGACAGACATGAAGCACTCAAAAGAATTCTCAGTAATCAGAAAGATTATGGATGTGAGCCCCAGATGAAAGATACTGTACTGTAGCTGGGAGGTCTAGGGATTTCTGGAGATTTCAGAAGAGGGTTGTCAATATTTCTAACACTATGGCTGAGTCTTTCTGCCTTCATCTTGCTTCATTTACCTTCACCTTAGTTTATTCTCTTTTCTTCCCATAACGGTTTCAAAGTTTTTCCAAAACTGCAAATCCACTATTGCCAGCCACCACCACAGGGAGAGCTGCAAAATCTCTCGGTGAGTGACATATATATCTCTAACCAAAGATGATGGTGTGGTTCAATGATTTACTCATTAAAGGTGTTGAAATAAATACTATCGACCAGATATGATGAAATCAGTGATTGTGATCATTTTTTTTCCTTAGAAATTCTGTGAATGGCTTTGACATGTCATCAATATCTCATTTATGTAAAATAATATTTTAAAAGTCTTCAGAAATGCTTAATTTAACCATCTTTACAAATAGCTTTAGTAAAGAGAAACACAACACTACCATCATTCCATCTCACTGATATTATTAAAGTAGTTTCTAGTTTCCAGAAGAATTATAATGAGGAGAACCCAGATTAATATGTATAGAGATGCAAAAGGACTAGTTTGATGGCAGAGTGCTCTCTCACTCATTTGAATGTCTGTCAGCAGCTATGGAGATATCATGAATTAGAAATAGTCACAAACTAATGAATCTAAACAGAAAATAAATCTATCAGCTTTAAGGAGAAAAGTTACTAATAACTTCTACTCTAATACAGAATATACTAAAATAAAATTAATATAAAGTACTGAGTGACTTTGTTTTCATAAACAAAAACAACAGTCACATATAAAAATTTGAAAAATAATCTACCATAAACATTCTTGTTTTGTTTTTAAGGAAATTCAAAGCCCCAGATGGACTAGTACCACCCATTCTTTTACTTATAGTTAAATATAGCTGCATACAACTGTTTATAGATTATTTGTTCTTGTTGATCCTCACCCTCCAGGGGAGTTAGAGACCTGACATCAGTCTTATCCATTGGTTGTAATAACAATACTTATTATTCATTGACTGCTTACTTTGTGTCAGGTACTGTTCAGAGCATTTTACAGGTATTATTACCTCATTTGGTCTTCACAACAACCATTTGAGGTAAGAAGTATAATTACTCGTATTTTAAGCACAAGGAAATTGAGGCACAGAGAAGGTAAGTAACTTGTTCATGGTCACACAGGAAGTATC